>NC_134687.1:530416866-531037699 GCF_050947455.1 Rhinoderma darwinii | reverse complement strand
GTTGAGCCGTCTGTAGGTAGGTCAAGTTCTTGTGGTCTGTGAAGACCAGGATAGGATGAGCTGCGCCCTCCAGTAGGTGTCTCCACCCCTGCAGGGCCAGCTTGATGGCCAGTAACTCCCGATCTCCAATCGAGTAGTTGCGCTCTGCGGGAGAAAACAGCTTGGAGTAGTAACCACATACCACCGCCTTGCCTTTCAAACCCCTCTGGAACAATAGTGCACCAGCACCAACAGAGGAGTCGTCCACCTCTAATGAAAACTCTAGGGATACATCAGGATGGTGCAGAATGGAGGCAGACGTGAAGGCCTTTTTTAAGGTTTCAAATGCGACTTCCGCCTCTGGAGTCCATACCTTGGCATTCATACCCTTCTTAGTGAGGGTGGAGATGGGGGCTATCAAAGAAGAGAAGTTGGGAATGAATAGTCTGTAGAAGTTGTCGAATCCCAGGAAGCGTTGTATGGCCCTTAAGCTTTGGGGACGTGGCCACTCCAGGACAGCCTTGACCGTTTCAGGGTCCATCTTGAGACGCTGATCAGAGATGATATAGCCCAGGAAGGGTAGAGAGTTCTCTTGGAACACGCACTTCTCCAACTTGGCGTAAAGATGATTCTCCCTTAATCTAAGCAACACCTGGTGGACATGGCCCTGATGAGTCACAATATCTGGGGAAAAAAAAATCAAGATATCATCGAGATACAGCACAACACAGACATAGAGGAGATCATGAAAAATGTAATTCACAAATTCTTGTAATACTGCGGGAGCGTTACACAGGCCGAAGGTCATGACCAAATATTCGTAGTGTCCATCACATGTGTTAAATGCAGTCTTCCACTCGTTTTCCTGACGGATCCGGATTAGATTGTATGCCCCCCGCAGGTCAAGCTTGGAAATTTTTTTCGCCCCCCGTATACGATCAAAGAGCTCCGAAATCAACGTCAAAGGGTACCTGTTCTTCACCGTGATCTGATTGAGACCTCGGTAGTCAATGCAGGGTCGAAGGGATCCATCCTTCTTTTTGACAAAGAAAAACCCGGCTCCAGCCGGGGATGAAGACATTCGTATGAAGCCCCTCTCCAGATTCCCTTTAATGTAGGCCGACATAGACTGGGTCTCTGGTAAGGAGAGAGGGTATACTCTACCGCAAGGAGGGGACGAATCAGGAACCAAGTCGATAGGACAATCGTATTCTCGATGTGGTGGCAATATCTCTGACTCTTTTTTGTCGAAGACATCAGCGAACTGAGAGTAACAAGGAGGCAACCCTGTCAATGACTGATGCGGAGAAGGCTGGAGAAGAATGGACATGCACCAGACAGCGATCGAGACACTTGGGGCCCCACTGGAGAACCTCTCCGGAGTTCCAATCCAGGACTGGGGCATGAAGACGGAGCCAAGGCAAACCCAGCAGCACGGGGTTGACGGCCTTGGACAGGACATACAGGGTGATAATCTCAGAATGAAGAGCTCCCACTTGGAGTCTTAATGGCTTGGTCACAGACAATACTGGGTCAGGCAAATGCAGTCCATCTACCGAGGCAACGATCAATGGTCTCTCCAGCAAAACAGTAGGCAATTGAAGAAGATCCACAAGGTCTTGACAGATGAAATTGGCTGCAGAGCCAGAGTCCAGGTAGGCAGAAACTGGATGAGGTCTCTCGTCAGCGACAATGGTCACAGGAATAAACAGCTTGGATGAGAGTTCTCTATTAAGTGCAGTAGCGCCCAGGGTTGTCTCTCCAACCAATCCCAGGCATTGGGGTTTCTTGGGCCTCTGGGAACACAAACGCACGACTTGGCCAGCGAGGCCGCAATATAGGCAGAGTCCAAAGGTGCGCCTGTGCTGTTTTTCTTGATCGGACAGTTTAAGCCGATCCACCTGCATCAGAACCTTGGGCACAGCAGAAGAACAAGGCAAGAGGGGTTGCTGGAAGTTGGGCGCCAGTCTAGGAAGCTGTTTCTCCTGTAGAATCTCTAGGGATATCTCTCTCTGAGCCTTATGTCCACACGGGTAGCCAGTAGAATCAGGTTGTCCAGGGCAGCTGGAAGATCTCGAGCAGCCAGTTCGTCCTTGATCTCAGGCGATAGGCCATGCCAGAAGGATGCTACCAAGGCCTCATTGTTCCAGGACAATTCTCCTGCCAGAGTCCGGAACTGGATGGTGTATTCGCCCATGGGGGCGTCCTCCTGACGCAGGTTAAAGATAGCAGTGGCTGCCGAAGAGGCTCGTCCAGGCTCCTCAAATACGGAACGTAACAACCGCACAAACCCCTGGAAGTCTCGGGTCCCTGTCGTTCCCATATAGGATTCGCCCATGCCAGGGCCTTGCTGGCGAGTAGGGATATAATGAAGGCAATCCTGGCTCCGTCCGAAGGTAATGCTCGGGCGTTCAGATTGAAGTGGATTTGGCATCGATTCAGAAACCCCCTGCACGAACTTGCGTCTCCATGGAACCGAGGTGGCAATGGCAGCGAGAACCGAGAGTCCAATTTGGGGCTGCCAGGAGGTGTAGCAGAAGGGTCGATCGGAGCAGCTTGAATATGAGCGATGACGGAAGTAACTAGCGCACCTAGATGCTGTGCCATGGAGTCTACTGCCACAAAGAGTTGATCCTGTTGTGCTTACAGATCCTGCAGGTCCGCCTGCATGGCTTGGGAGGATGACAGGCTCTTGACTTGGCCAGCGGTGTCCATGGCCTGAGCATACTGTCAAGGCGTGGGGTGTGGACCCACTGGGCCGTGCCGCGTAGCAGGGTAGCAGCTGGCCAACAAGCTACGAAACAATGTCTATAGTTCAGAACGGGTACCTGAGGCAATGTAGACAGTAGCGGAGGCAGGACTTGACTTTCATAGCAGGTGACACCGTGGATGCAGCGGGAAGACACGACTTGCCTTTCACAGCAGGTGACACCGTGGATGCAGCGGAAGGCACGACTTGACTTTCATTTGTAGATATGATAGCACAGGATACAGGGTACAGGCAGCAGGAACGGGTAACACTGGGAACTGGAAAACACTGGGAGACCATTTGCAAGACAAACTAGGGTATACAACAATGCTCAGGCAAGGAACCAGTGGGCAGAGCCCCTTATATAGTCCAGCAGCCATTTGGGCTGATAATTGATGTTTGACAGCTGGACGCATACTGGCCCTTTAAGGCCGTGCACGCGTGGGCGCGCGCGCTATCCGGGAAACAGGCCGAGGAGCCGGAAGAGAGTGCCTGGAGGGAGCAGACGCCGAGAAGAGAGATGTCCAGGGGTAAGTCTGAACGACGCCCCCCCGGCCATAGACGTAACAGTAACTTTTATCTTTTTGCAGACAAATTCAGCCGGCTGTAATATTATTCTCACTTGGTACTTATGGACAACAGCGCATGCGCAAAGATAAGAAGCATTCCTTTACACAGAGGAGAGGAACTGATTTTAACCCAATACATAAAACACTAACATTTTTAGACATCACTGCTGTTAAAAATAAGAACACACAATATAGATCTGCTATATTGTGGCCACTAGTTTCAAACTTCACACATGTTACATTACACATGTCTCACACATCACACAGATGTCAAATCACACTCCCCCGTTCTGACCCACATTAGTCACTGCAGTGTACCTGGCTGCTCCGTTTTCTTCACTCTTCCTATCAAAATTTACATCTGTATTCAGATTGTTCTTTCTCACTTCAACTTACTTGTAACCACCTGTAATCACTTACTTTGTCATTTTAACTTATGCCCAGTTAACAGAGTTTAACTCTTGGCCATCCACAGTCCCTTATTCAACTTTCCACAAGCCATTCTATGTTATCACATGCAACCAACCATCTTACGGCTGCCAGCTTGTTTAACAATTTTTTTTTACAGGGTGTTATTTTGCCTTCACATTCTTCCAACATCACAAGATCCAACTCCCATAACTCTTTAACATTCTTTACAATTAAAGCCCCAGCTCATTTTGCTCATTCTACTATAATGATGACCGGGACCCATGCCCCAAGGCTGTCCCGCATTTTTGTCTCACTTTCTCCTGACCCCATGGTCGGAGAGCAGTAGGGTGATTTCCGGTAAATCCCCCACCTCCAGGCAAACTGGCCGCGTTTGCCGACAGATATCTCAGACCAGTCTATCTCCTAGACTGTCTTACCAATACGATATCAAAAGTTGTTTCTGCAGACATTCTAGCAGTAGGGTATAATTTCCTCTAATCCCTCACTGTATTGAACATCAAGAACAGACAAAATTCTGCCAATCAACAATTGCAAGAGCAAATTCTTCAACACAATTGACATTCATGAACCTCCATTGAATCAAACAGGAGTTGGTCACATTCATTTCAAACATCTACATACCCCTCACTGCCAGGGTATAATTTTTGGTTCATAAAGAAGGACCCTTACACAATGTATTACAAGATGGCAGTGTGTGCTAAAAGTGTATCAATGATTATTCAATACAACATTCAAAGTTTTCCCTGTTGCACTGGATTCTCCATTTTCAGGACTTAACCATTGAAGATCTTGTGGTACTATAGGATATTATTCACAAATATCCAACTTTTCTGTCACCTACAAACAGTCAGTACCTCCCAACTATAATCCCAGAGCAAACGGGTAACAGAATAACTATTAATCCTCAACGATTTTACACAACTAAATAACAAATGACACACTACAACGGAGCAGCACAAGTTTTTTTTCCTCACTGTCCAAACTACAATACTTTCATATCAAAAACTTCACATGTGAGTTACAACTTCTCTCCACCATGTGCTACGTCACCGCATTCCAAAGGGGGAAGGTCTTACACTTCTCACAATTTTTCTGGTTAACAATGTAATTGCTGGGAAAAACTCTCCCATGTCTTTCATATCAACAGTTCAAGACCACATGTGCACCTGCAATCTTTCATCACACAAAAAGTTTCAACATACCTTTTTGGATCCATCTTTCATACCACTGCTCGATAAAGTGCCACGTCCAGAAGATGTGACGTCATGACAGCTAAATTCCGAGGCTTACGCAATACATGTGTGAATGGTGTAAGAATAAGCTCCTTACCTACCACGGTTGTTTTGTAATTCACAGATGTAAAGCCAGACCTCTCTAGCGACAGCTATCAGACGAGCAATCTCCAAGGTTTTTAAGGCACCATTACTGTCATGGAAGTCAATGGCTCAAGATATATTAGACTGAAATTCAGACGAGTGTTCCAACAGACACTCACGCTAGGCACTTTATCCAGCATCCTAATCAGTAGATGTCATACCGATATATATCAAGAGAGGAGAGATTACACACAGACGCTGCTGGTATGCTCAAATTACTCCTCTGGAGGTTTATTTCCAAACTCAATTATAATAATATCATTCAAATGGGGTGTAGACTTGAGGTTAACCAATCAGAGGCAATGTGACAATAACTCTTATTCAGCCAATAGCAGACCATGAGAATATTTCAAATACATAAGTATAATTGTTCATTAAAATGCTGACATTAGGTAACACTTTGAGACAAACATATAATCGGCAGTTGTTAGTGGGTTGTTCTCATGGGGGAATTTGTTGCGATAATGAGAAATAGTTGCACTTTATGTCTGGGCGTTCAGCCAACCCCTTACAATGGGAATGTATGAAGGCCACACGTTTAACACATGAAGATAAGATGTTTCTTTGAATTATATAGAGCAAAGTTCATTACAAAATGGAGAATACATATCTTAGTAATTTGGCATCCTGCTTGATAATTCATAATGTAATTTAATACAGAGAATATAAGCAAATAAACCATCCTTCACATCGGTAACAGACTGCAAACAAACATTGTATGATCCTGCGGTCATATTCTTTTCAATCTGTTCCCTTACTTTTTGTTAACCTTCTGAATGTATTTTGACAAGAAGTAGGGAACAAATGGAAGGGAGTAAGACTGCAGGAACAGACTACACATGGTTTGCTTGTAGTCTGTTACCAAGGAGGCACATAGGCCTCTAAAGGAGCTGTAGATATAGACATTACAAACTAAACCCTGCAAACCCTAATGCTGAGTCACCTGGTTCCCAGTGGTGATATCAGCGTATCCTTGTCACTTGATAGGCTGCACACCGTAATGTGTGTTCAGCCCCTTAAATCTCTACCCTTGCTTTATTGGCCGTTGCATCATAGTTAAATAGTATAAAGGCAATTACTTTTTTTTTAATGTGAAAATCAGATTACTTTGGGTCAGGTGCAGGCTACAGAACATTTTGTACCAGACTATAAATGTGTACCTAGCATAATTATTATAAAGATATCCAGCACTGAAACATGCTAAAATATTCATATTCATTCAATTTTGGTTATCAGAATAGAGCAGAAGTATTGATATGTTCTAATGCCATGAACAAATATCCATGTTTTTATGTTTGAACCTCATTTCAAAGCACATTTGCAAACAATTCTAGATATTTCAGAATAGTCTTTGAATACATGAACAGGTTGATCACAGAAATCATTCAAAGCAGCTTAAAGGGGTTATGTGGGGAAAAGTATTAGCATTGTACTTACTGCAGTATGTGAGTACACTTGCTAATATACATGCCGGTCCCCTGTCGCGCTGATTATGAGATTTTCATTGTTTTTTTTTATAGCACTGCCTTGGGAACAGAAGTATAGTTGCAGTCTTCTATGACCCTACGAATCTTCATCATGTAAGCGGCCCAGCTGTACTCTATGTACAAGCAGAAGCAGTAGTTACTGCTTGTTCATAGATTACAGAGGGGCCGGTCACATGACGAAGAGTTGTGTCGTCATGAAGGAAGACTGTGCAACTAGACTTCCGATCCCCCGCCAGCACTATAAAAATTGATGAAAATCTCATAATCAGCGCGACGGTGGACCAGAATGTATATTAGCGAGTATACTCACATACTGCAGTGACTACACTGCTAATACTTTTCGCTCCCCACTTAACCCTTTTAACATGGTTTTACAAAAATATGTGTTTAGTTTCAGAAAAAAAAGAGAGAGCTGTCTGTAGGTTTACTTCTTTACTAAATTTAATTATAGCCAATTAATAGCAGCTGTTTTCTGTTGTCTGCCAATATCTCTGTTCTCCATTGGACACAAAGTCTGGTAATGACATTAAAGAATATTTCTGGTAATTTCTATTTTGGTCCTCTTTTACATTTAGTTTTTCTTATTTTTAATAGCATCTACATGAACATCTGCCTTGAACTTTTTCTGGCTTTGGGTTGTTCATTCCAAAGTTATTTATGCTGGATCTGTATGACTATGACAAAGTGGTATGACAACAATCTTTATAATTATTTATATTTGTGTTGCTCGTAAAGCCAAGCTCCACCCAAAAACTTCAGATGTTACTGTAATCAACGTTTATGTCAGACTTCACCACCCATGTCGCACTCACAAGGGTCCTTCAAGTTTCCTAAGGCTATAGTATGTGCCCAGTGTCGTTTCATTGCAGAAACCTTTGCATGCCTCAGTATAAAATTTATTTCAAGGTTGTTTTTATTAAGATTTTCCAAAAGCATATAAAGACATGCCAAACATATGTTACATTGTTACATAAAGGTCATACAGTGCATAAATGTATATATGTTACATCGATACATTCTCCAAACTGGAGTTAAGTCGAGAAAGCGTAAAGAAGAATGACATAAATCAATTATCATTATGGCAACTAAATGATTTGGAACAAGCACTAATTCACATAACTTTCTTGGTCAAGGGGGGAACAGGGAACAGGGGTAAGGGAAAGTAAGGAAGGGTAAGGAGGGAAGGGAGTAGGTTCTGGAGTTCAGTCAGCTAATACCAATGCCGCTGGTGATAATAAGAAGTACAAAGCATATTGTAGATAATGGATATATCATCTAGAGTGAGACAACCGTATTAGAATGTTGAAGATCATGTTCCATCCATGGAAGCCATATTCAAAGATATTTTTGCCTAGTTAACAATTCCCAATGCGCTAATTCCTCCAACCGCCCCAGTTCCGAAACTTTAGCTTCCCACTGAAGCATTTGTGGAGGTACCGTGGATCTCCATAACGCTGGTATAAGCCATTTAGCTGCTGTAATCAGCAAAGTGTGTAGGCAATGCCTCATAGGGGTAAAATCAGGCGTGGGTTTCCACACAAAAATTAACTCTGGCGTTAGTTGCAGATTCATAGAGCATATGTGGTTGATTTTACTCTCAATCTGTTGCCAAAAGGGCATAATAAGGGGACATTCCCACCAAATGTGTAGATAAGTACCCCGTGAAGCATTGCATCTCCAACATAAATCCGAAACAATGCTATCTATAGCATGCAATACCACCGGCGTCTTATACCACCTAGTTAAGAGTTTGTATGAGCTTTCCTATATTCTAGTACACCTAGAAAAACCTAATGCAGTAGACAATATAAATCTAGTTTTGAGTTCTGTCAATGAAATATGGATGTCAGTCAACCATTTTTCCATGTAAACTGGTATCGGAGGGTAGATCAGGGAAATTAAGTTGCTATATGTGTTGGATAGGATCTTGCGAGGAAGAACAGGATTAGAAAGTGTTTTATCCAGCCAAAGCTGAGGAGAAGTCTGAGTAGGCAAGGAGCGGAGAAGAGCATCACAACTCTTTATAAAAGTGTGTTTAAAGAGGAAATCCCGAGATTTCACCCGCAATTTATCGAAGGCCAAGGAGATGCTCCTCTGAGGGTTGTCATTTAGCAAAGACGAGACTTTGATGTGATGTGGCATATCCCAGGGATCAGGTGTTAGTCTAGAATTCTGATGTAAATAGCAAGGGACCAAACTCAAAGGCATATGTAAGGAAGGCATATTGAGCAAGTTCAATTTGGCATGAAGATCTTGCCACACCAGTATAGTACCCTTCAAAAGAACACTAGAAAAGTGATCAAGGTGCAAACTTTTTGAGAGACTCCACAGGGCACTTTTTTCCCATCCTAGCATTAAAGTATGTTCTAGCCCTGTATATAAAGTAGACTGAAAGGAATGTTGCAGTAAGAGCCATCTGTTCAAGTGATTAGCAATATAATACGTATGAATGTCAGATAATCCCATTCCCCCCCATCTTGACAGAATTAATCAATTGTATATGCCTATGTCTGGGTCTCTTCTTGTTCCATAGAAAGCTCGAAAATATTCTTCTCACTGACAGGAAGAACGATTTAGGTAGTCATGTTAGTAGTGACTGAAGCAGGTACAATATTTTGGGAACTATAAAAGTCTTTAGTAAATTTTTTCGATCCATCCAAGACATAAATTGAAGCTTTAAGAAATCCAATTGGTGTTTAACAGATGCTACCATCGCGACATAATTAAGCTTATACAGCAGAAAGGGACAGTTTGGAATAGTAATACCTATATACGAGATCGATGTGAAAGCTATCTAAATGGAGAGTTACAGGCTACTGTCGGAATTACATTTTGAGGCACCGAGACATTGAGAATTTCGGATTTGCTATAATTAATTTTAAAATTGGATAAGGTACCAAATTCCGGAATAGCTTGTCTTATGTTCCGAAGGGAGGCAGACTGTTCAGTCACCAGTAGCAACAGATCATCTGCAAATGCCGCAATTTTATGTGTAAATTGGCATATCTTTAACCCAGTAATACTGTCATCCTGACGGATCATCTGAATCAGTGTCTTCCATCACCATCACAAAAAGCGAAGGCGATAAAGGGCATCCTTGCCTAGTACCGTTTGAAATTTGAAAAGATTCCGACAGTATGCCATTCACTCTAACCTTAGCGCTCGGTTGGTGATAAAGTGTCAATATAGCTTGTGTAAATTCTGGAGGAATCCCAAATTTTGACAAAGTAGCGACCATGTACTGTCAACTCACCCCATCAAAGGCCTTCTCTGCATCTGTGCTAAGAAGTACCAGCGGTGTATGGGTTGAGCATGCATGTTGAAGTAACCTGACTACTCTTGTCGTGTTATCCCTACCCTGTCGTCCCCCAACAAATCCCGTTTGTTCCGGACCTATAAGTTTGGGCAATAGCCTGCCCAATCTAGACGCTAAAGCCTTCGCCCACCACTTAAGATCCGTATTTAACAATGAGATAAGCCTATAGCTACTACAGAGCATGGGGTCCTTACCTTCTTTCGGCAAGACTGTAATATGTGCCTCCAAAGACTGGTGAGTCAGACTAGTACCACCGAACAGAGAATTACACAAGGACGTGAAATGGAGTAAGAAAACATTGCAAAATGTCTTATAGTATTGGATCGTGTACCCATCTGGGCCAGGACTTTTCCCTGATGGAATGGTCTTGAGAACTTTATGAAGCTCCTCTGTGGTAAAGGGTGCGGTAAGCGAGATTTGATCTTCCTAAGTAAGTTGAGTCAAACTAAGTTTATCTAGAAATGCCTTCGTGCCCTCTGCTAAAGTAACTGGTAAGTTAGCATCCACGCTAAGGTTATATAGATCATGGTAAAAATTAGTGAATGCCTGCGCTATATCTTTTGACTCGGTAGCTCTAACACCTGAGGAAGTCAGAATCTCAGACTCAGTATAAAATTTAGATGCACATGGTGGCACAGTGTCAGCCTTTAGAAAACTATGTGCCTCAGTAAAAAAAAAAAAATAGATTTACATGGTGGCACAGTGTGGGTCTTTAGGAGGCAATTGGTGCTGTACTAAGGATTTGTACAGCACAGATCTGTGCCTATGGAACCTCAATGGCACTACTTAATCAATTGCGGATACCTCATTATTTAAGCCCTGAGCAGTCTCTTAACCACCATTATAAATAGTGTCTTTTTGGAACCCCCACATTTAATGAGTGCCCCTGGTCACACTACTATCACCATCTTCAGATAATATCCACCCAAGTTGTTTTGACAAACACGTCACCTCATACCAAGCAAAAGTATGCAAAGAAGATTAAAAAAGGGCAGATGGGCAAGCTACTGACTCCCAGTCTGAAATGATTCTCTGTTTTCTGCTGAAAAGATAGCCACTCCTCCTAAAGACCTGGATAGCACCTAATGGTACCCACACACGCAGCAAATTTGTTGCAGAATTTCCTACGGCCAATCCACAGCAAAATCTGCATGTGTTATGTGCAGATTTTGGTGCAGATTCGTAGTGGATTTCATCCCTTCTACAATGAAAAGGGTGAATCCGCTGTGATTATCTGCAACAGAATGAGCATGCAGCGAATTTGAAAATCAGATTTGGAATTCATCAAATCTGAAACTTTTGAGAAATTTGGAGGCACTGAAAAATTTTAAATTCCCAAAGAAAAACTGTTCCTTAGACCTTCAGGAATTTTGAGTCAGATTTTGACCTGCCTACTCTTTTTTGCCGCAGTTGTCACAGCCTTTTTCACCTGCGGTTATTGCAGCTCACTGTAATGACGGGGGCAGGGAAACGGACAAGTGAGCCCTAATCTACCCGCCACTCTGTCCCTGCCTACTTGCAACGACCCGCCCTAGACGACGGGGTACAACTGGGCGGCGGTCCCTACGCTCAGTAAGTGCACGAGACAAACAGACAAGGGAACACAAAGCAAAGGGAAAGGGGCAGTTGCCCACAGCAACACCGTGAGCAACAAGAGTGGTGAACGAGCCGAGTCAAACCAGGAGTGCACGAGGTACCAAACGCAGAGCAGGAGAGTAGTCAGTAAGCCAGGGTCAGTATGGAGCAGGATCAAATAGTTAGAAGCTGTAGCTGGGCCAGGAAACCACACAAGAAGAATCACAAGCAAAGGAGGAACAGGAAAGGTAGGTATAAATAGACAGAGGGCGGGAGCTAGCTCCGTCTGGCCAGGCTGCGATAGGCTCTCCCACTCCTAAGCCTGCCATCCTGAGTGGTGGAAGATGGAGTCAGTCTCAGAGACATAGACTCAGTTGCAGACAGATTACCTATGGGAGTATACACAGAAGTTGTGCCTGGCAGATCCTTTACACTCACGCTCGGAAATGAGCACCATGGGTTTTTTCTGCCTCCAATCAATTTCAATGGGAGGTCAGAGGTGGAAACGCGGCAAGAAAGGACATGCTGTTTTCTTTCTCCGTGAGCGGCTAAAAAAATGCCTCTGCCTCCAATTGAAATTAATGAGGGGCGATTTCAGACATTTTTGGCAGCGATTCCGATGCGGTTTCTGCTTCAATATCAGTGCCGGAAAACTCTGTGTTAACGGCCTTAGGGAGTATTTTAGAACACGTAGGTAATACAAGGAAAGGTTTTTTAGAAGGGTCTGGATAGTAAATTTGGACCCATGTAATGTTTTTGAGATATTTATTTTAATAACACATTTTCAAAATTCTTGACATTAATTTCCTACAAGTCCTCCAGGTGTGATCATTCTGTACCTCTAGGCTTAGAGATTTAAATAAGGAGGCCACCACTCATATGTTAGATGAGGTCATTGGCCCAGTGGCTCTTCGGGCGACTATCGCACGGTTGTATAGAGCACTCGGGGGATATTTTGCCTGCCCGCAACAACGGGAAATGTTCAAAGTCTGGGAACGGTGGACGCATGATCCGGCAATAGGAGAGACCATATTGGGGGGATGGGAGACGGTACGGAAGGTGGTCATTAATGAGAGCTGGAGGGAAACCTATTTCAAATTAATGCATACGGCTATATATGGCTTCAATATTCTGCCTTCACAGTCCTTCCCCGATCGCATCACGAGTTGTTCCAAATGCAATACCCCCTGACGAATTTGTGGCACGGAGTATGGGGTTGTGCTCACACTAAACGGTACTGGATAATGATACATAACTATATTTCAGATTATTGGAAAGCAAACCTTCCAATGACGCCCCAAGCGCTGCTGTTCCATCAGGCGAGACCGCCAGAGGTAGAGGTGGCTGGAGGAACGAGATCCCCTCCCCCCCTGGTGCACACAATTTTGTTGGTAGCTTTGAGATGCCTTCCATGCAAATGGCTAGAAGCTGATACACCGGATATCGATATGATCGTGTCCCACTTGAAACAATTGTTAGCCCTTGAACGAGTGGAGGTAGAAAGAAGGAAAGAAACGGGAACCAAAAAGCTGTTTGCTAAATGGCAGCTATTTATAGAAACGCAATGCACAGCGAATGAGGTGGTGGAAATTGTTGCGCCGTTTAGACACACAGCGTGGTATCATACACAGCTCCTGGCTGGCACTTTAGGAGGCTTACAACTACAGTCAGTCTAGTAGTAGATAGGGGATAGAGGGGGAGGAGCCACTCTTTTAGGACCTAAGTCGTGACCAGGAATAGGGGAAGTCACGTTGGTTGTTTAAACAAATGCAAAACGATATGCCATGCATGTATGTATGTACTTAATTTGCTTCTGTTATACTCGCTGTTGCGAGCTGTTCATTGACATCGCAAATTTTTCTTTTTGTGAAATGTTTGTACAAAATTTGAAACAAAATGTTAATAAAAATGATGTTTTAAAAAAAAAAAAAATTCTTGACATTATAACACAATTGTGGAAATAAAAAAATTATGCAGCAGAACCATGCTGTGGAGCCTGATGTTGTTTTAGAAGAAATCAATTTTAGCTGAATCTTGCAGGTTTTGAAAGGCATGAAAACTCTGAATAATATTTTATCGCAATTAAATTTCAGGGAGCAGCGGCTGTTGAGTAATTGCTTTTGTACTTTAATAAACAACTTAACATTGAACTTTTTTTTTTCTTAATAAAAAATCGTTTTTAAATATATATTACTGCAAGCAGCTTTTTTTTCCCAATTGTTTAAAATACTATCCTAAAAATAATTTGAACCTGGAAAACCTGATTGTTATTCCTTAGCTCTTAGGTTATAGTTAGTTAACCGTATTTACTAACTTTCAAGGTTATAAAAAAACAGCCATATTAAATCTTTCCATAATAAATCCAGTCAAAAGATAATGAAAAAAGGGAAGAGTATTTGTCTAAGCCTCTATCAACAACAATAAAAAGTCTAGATGTACTTGCTGCAAATGTTCTGAAAAACTTGTGGTGTTAATATCTGAATCATGGACAGTATGGGCCATATCTGTCAGACTATAAGAGTAATTGGGCAATAGTCAAATAAAGTCAAAATAAAATTAGAAAAAAAAAAAAAGATGATTTAAGACTAAGGGTATGTTCACACGCACTGTTTTCAGACGTAATTCGGGCGTTTTACACCTCGAATTACGCCTGAAAAAACGTCCCTAATATGCCTACAAACATCTGCCCATTGCTTTCAATGGGTTTTACGGTGTTCTGTTCCCACGAGGTGTAATTTTACGCGTCGCTATCAAAATACGGCGCGTAAAAAGACGCTTAGGAAAAAGAACTGCATGTCACTTCTTGGGACGTTTTTGGAGCAATTTTTCATTGACTGCATTGAAAAACAGCTCCAATAACGTCCGTAAAATACGCAGCGAAAAACGCGAGTTGCTACAAAAACGTCTGGAAATCAGGAGCTGTTTTCGCCTGAAAACAGCTCCGTATTTTCAGATGTTTTTGGTCACTGCGTGTGAACATACCCGAATTCAAACTTCCCCCGTAGTCTAAGCTAGTGGAGGGGTTAATGACACCAGTTCTAGTAGTCTGGGGTAGAGGAGGGCTAATATTTGATTGACTGTTAGTCTGGGTTCACATGACCTATTTTCAGGCGTAAACGCCTGAAAATACGGCTCCAATACGTCGGCAAACATCTGCCCATTCATTTGAATGGGTTTGCCGACGTACTGTGCCGACGACCTGTAATTTACGCGTCGTCGTTTGACAGCTGTCAAAGACGACGCGTAAAATTACAGCCTCGTCAAAAAAAGTGCAGGACACTTCTTGGGACGTTTTTGGAGCCGTTTTCTCATAGACTCTATTGAAAACAGCTCCAAAAACGGCCGAGAAAAACGTGAGTTGCTAAAAAAACGTCTGAAAATCAGGTGCTGTTTTCCCTTGAAAACAGCTCCGTATTTTCAGACGTTTTTGGCTCAGCGTGTGAACATACCCTTATCTTGGTTATTACCCCCTTCCTTCTTGGTCTAAGCTAAAAGACGGGGTTAATAATTTATTCCCAATTTATATATAAAGATTATAGAGTACATTTCTAATGAAGATCATTCGGCAGATTTAAACAAAGCTGGCATTTGATATGCGAGTCTTAGCTTAATGCCAGTAGGAGTAAGTGCACGCCTCTTAATAAATTTGTCGCATCTTGGGCTGTATATGTGCCACTGAGTGATAACACAATTATTTTTTTTATCCTTTTAGCTTTGGATAAAAACACATAGGAAGGACGCCAAGGTTATTATATTAACCCTAAAGGGGTTGTTTCTCTCAAGTAATCCTGGCCCATATGCACTTTATGGACAAAAGCATTATATATCCCTTCTAATAGTTGAATTCATGTGTTTCATTTAGTCCCATTGCCACAGGTGTATAAAATCCAGCACATAGCCATGAAGTCTGCCTTTATAAACATGTGTGAAAGAATGGGTCGTTCTATAGAGCTCACTGAATTCCAGCGTGGCCCTGTAATAGGATGCCACCGTTACAACAAGTCAGATTGTGAAATTATTTCCCCCCTAGATATTCCACAATAAACTGTGAGTGTTATTATTGCAAAGTAGAAGTGTTTAGAAACCACAGCAACTCAGCCACGAACTGGCAGACCACGTAAAGTTACAGAGTGAGGTCGCCGAGTGCTGAGGCACATAGTGCATAAAAGTCGCCAACGCTCTGCTGACTCATTAACTGCAATTAGTTCCAAGCCTCCTCTGGCATTAACATCCGCACAAAAATTGTGCACGGGAGCTTCATGGCATGAATTTCCATGGTCGAGCAGTTGCATACAAGCGTTACATCACCAACCACATTGCCAAACGTCGGATGGAGTGGCATAAAGCACTGGAAACGTGTTCTGTGGAGTAATGAATCGTGCTTCTCTATCTGGCAGTCTGACGGATGAGTCTGGGTTTGGCGAATGCCATGAGATTGTTACCTGCCTGACTGCATTATGCCAACTCAAAAAGTTTGGTGGATGAGAGATAATGCTATGGGGTTGCTTTTCAGGGATTGGCCTAGGCCCCTTAGTGGCAAGTGAAATAAAAACTTAATGCTTCAGCATAGCAAGACATTTTGGACAATTGTATGCTTCCAACTTTGTGGGAACAGTTTGGGGAAGGTCTGTTCTAGCATGACATGGTCGATAAAGACATGGTTGGGTGAGTTTGGTGTGGAAGAACTTGACTTCACACAGAGCCCTGACCTCAACCCCAACGAACACCTTTAGGATGAACTAGAATGGAGATTGCGACCCAGGCCCTCTCGTCCAACATCAGTGTCTGACCTCACAAATGCTCTTATGGATGAAGGGGCAAAAATTCCCACAGACACACGCCAAAATCTAAAAGAGTGTTCAGGGACAAACTCCATATTAATGCCTATGGGTTTAGAATGGAATGTCATAAAAGCTCAGGTAGGTGTAATGTGTCCCAATACTTTTGTCCATATAGTGTATGTACTGTATTACATGGTCAGCTATTTATATTAGTAGCTAGAATGTAATGCAATGGGCCCTTAAGCTTAGGGTCCCCATGGGATTATTATTATTATTTAAGTGGTATGCTCCTGTATTTTCCTCTTTACCCTCCCCTTTTATGGGGGTTTCTTGGTACTTACCTTTTTCTCTGAGTTTATTGGCCTAGGTTGTTACCAGGAGGATCGCTGGATTCCTCTGGAATCTGCGTGAGGCAAGCTGTGGATCACCTTGATTGGCCAGCAGCGATTTTCGGTTGGAAGGTTTCCTCTATAAAAAACTGAGCTTCGGCTGAAGGGTTGTCAGACTGCCTTGAAGAGAATCTGGAGCAGTGCCCTACCCTCCCTCCCAGTGGCGGATTAAGTAGACCTTAGGCCCTGGGCTGTTACCCAAACTTCGGCCCCCCTTCTCCACCGCCACCCTGCCCGCGCCGTAACTATTGCTAACACTCTCTCTCTCTCTGTGCAAGCATTAACAAATGGGTGTTACGACTCCCCTTGTCAAAGGGCTGTGTCCCTACATACTGACAGTATCACACTGTGCAGGAACACATCCTCCTGACAAGGGGAATGGTAACACGCATTTGTCTCTCAGTCCTGGACTGCATAAAGACTTTTCGTGAAATACAAGAATTTCCTATAATAAACATCAGGAAAGGTGACAGATTCTCTATAAATCTAGTGACTCACAGGTGACGACTTCTCAGAATCTAGTTGTTTTTTTTCCTCTTTTCTTCTCCATCCGGTCCAGAGTTCAAGATGACTTCTCCCAGCCATGACCCATTTCTGCAGAATTTGCCACTCAGATGTCTTCGGCTCCTCACTTTTCCCAACATTTCCACATCTTTAAACGAAGATAAAATTATCATGGTGCCACACACTGTGCCCCTAAATATAATAGCACCATGCACTGTGCCCCTAAATATAATAGCACCATACACTGCGCCCCTGAATAAAATAGTACCAAACACTGTAAAGCAAAGCAACACACACACAGTGCCCCCTGTAGATAGTGCTACATCACATATAGCCCCTGTAGATATCACACATCCCTCTATAACTAGCACCACACACATCCCCCCGTAGAAAGCATCACACACAGCCCCCTATAGATAGCGCCACACAGCCCCCCATAGACAGCATCACACACCGCCCCTATAGATAGTGCCACACAGCCCCCCTGTAGAGAGCACCACACAGCCCCCCTGTAGAGAGCACCACACAGCATTTTCCCTCTTCTAAACAATCCCACGCAGCCTTCCCCCTCTTGTAAATAGTGCCACACAGTGCTCCCCCCTTGTATATAGGGCCGCACAACCCTCCCCCTGTATGTTGCCACACAGCGCTCCCCCCGTATAATGCCACACAGCGCTCCTCCCCGTATGTTGCCACACAGCAATCCCCCCTGTATGTTGCCGCACAGCGCCTTCCCCCTGTATGTTGCCACACAGCGCTCCCTCCTGTATGTTGCCACACAGCTCTCTCCCCTGTATATTGCCACACAGCGCTCCCCCTTGTTTGTTGCAATACAGCGCTTCCCCCCTGTATGTTGCCACACAGCACTCCCCCCGTATGTTGCCACACAGTGCTCCCCCCTGTATATTGCTACACAGTGCCCCCCCTGTATACTGTCACACAGTCCCCCACTGTATGCTGCCACACAGCTCTCCCCCCTAAAAAAAAAAGAATATATTGTACAGGGTGGGCCATTTATATGGATACACCTAAATAAAATGGGAATGATTGGTGATATTAACTTCCTGTTTGTGGCACATTAGTATATGGGAGGGGGGAAACTTTTCAAGCTGAGTGTTGACCGTGGCGGCCATTTTGAAGTCGGCCATTTTGTATCCAACTTTAGTTTTTTCAATGGGAAGAGGGTCATGTGACACATCAAACTTATCGAGAATTTCACAAGAAAAACAATGGTGTGCTTGGTTTTAACGTTACTTTATTCTTTCATGAGTTATTTACAAGTTTCTGACCACTTATAAAATGTGTTCAAAGTGCTGCCCATTGTGTTGGATTGTCAATGCAACCCTCTTCTCCCACTCTTCACACACTGATGATAGCAACACTGCAGAAGAAATGCCTCCTGATCTGACCCCCTTAGACTTTTATCTTTGGGGTCATCTGAAGGCAATTGTCTATGCTGTGAAGATACGAGATGTGCAGCAACTGAAACTACGGATACTGGAAGCCTGTGCTAGCATTTCTTCTGCGGTGTTGCTATCAGTGTGTGAAGAGTGGGAGAAGAGGGTTGCATTGACAATCCAACACAATGGGCAGCACTTTGAACACATTTTATAAGTGGTCAGAAACTTGTAAATAACTCATGAAAGAATAAAGTAACATTAAAACCAAGCACACCATTGTTTTTCTTGTGAAATTCTCGATAAGTTTGATGTGTCACATGACCCTCTTCCCATTGAAAAAACTAAAGTTGGATACAAAATGGCCGACTTCAAAATGGCCGCCATGGTCAACGCCCAGCTTGAAAAGTTTCCCCCCTCCCATATACTAATGTGCCACAAACAGGAAGTTAATATCACCAACCATTCCCATTTTATTTAGGTGTATCCATATAAATCGCCCACCCTGTACTTACCTTGCCCCATTCCGACGACGCTCCGGTCGGACGCATGCGCTTCTTCTGGAACGGACACATGCGCAGACGGGCGTGATGCAGTACATCATCACGCCGGCCTGATCAGGGAGTCTTCCTAGTGCCTTATAGGCTGCAGGCCTAATGTTGCCTGCAGCCTATAGTAGTCCTCCCATTGAATGTGGCCCCCTCTGGTGCTAGCGACGCCACCAGGCATGTGGGGGTCCGTGTGGTCATGTGCAGTTCAGACGGCTGTGGGCCCCCTGGGAGCCTTGGGCCCTGGGCGGCCGTCCGAACCGCCCTAATGGTTATCCGCCACTGCTCCCTCCCTTACAAGTCGCGGTAATTTTTAGGGGTTGTCGCCCATTTAAATATGGGTCGACTGGGTATATTAATAATAAAAATACATTTGAATTGGACTATTTGGCTTGAGTCTTATGACTACGCCCTTTGGTTTATGAGTTTTAATTATTTGGTATTTATGTTTGTTGTATGTTTGGTAACCCTTAATAAATACTGCTGCATTTATTCCAAACCATCTCTCGTGTCTTTATTTATTTATGTTTATTATTATTATTTTGGTTTATTATATGAGTGGCGCCTGTGATCCCATGTAATACTACATCTCCCTAATGTAGCTGCTGCTGGGCAAATATACAGCTTGGACACTGACATCTACCATCAGCCCACTTCAATGAACTCTCTATTGAGGTGGGAGAGCAGTGACCCCTTCACCCATAAGAAGGGAATCCCCCGTGGTCAGTACCTCAGGCTGAGGAGAAACTGCTATGGCGAGGGGGAGTTTATTAATCAGACGAGAGACCTTAGAGCATGCTTTCTTGAATGGGGGTACCCTGATTATGTGCTTAGAGATGCATACCAACATGCCCTGTGTAGCGAACACATGCAGCTGTTGAGGCCCCATAAGAAACCTGAAGAAACAGTTAACCTTGTTAGACTTATAAGGACTTTTGATGAAGCCACAGGACCAGTGAAAGAGATTTTGGCACGTAACTGGCACATAATGAAAATGGACCCAGATATCACAGATGTAAAAGGGTCTTCTTCACAAGTAACGCACAGGAGAGGGAGGAGCTTGAGGGACCGACTGGTGCATAGCTACTTTCAGCCCCCTATGCGAGAGGGTAGCATATATTGAGAAAAAAGAGTCCTAAAGCTATATGTAAAGTACAAAAGATAAATTTTATTACATATAATTTACATATCGAACAATTGATAGAAAACATGGCGAGGTTTCTAAAAAGAAGAAATTGCATGTGGGTCACTCAAAAATAGTATGTAACCATGGGCACATGAGCATAATTGGATATAAATAGCAAGGAAGCAAGCATACAAATATGCAGTATGATAGTAAATAGTAAATAAATACAAAGAAAGCTGCTATCTATCGACTTTGAGTCTCACATTGATGTGTCTATGTCGTTCCAAAAAGAGGGGGATCCAGTCAAGGAAACCCCTTACTCAAATACACATCCTACAATTTAAACAACATCAATACTGCTCGGGAGGAGAAACATCAGATTTTAGTATTTAAATGAATGTGCTGTACAGAGATCCCCGAGAGCAGGAGAGAGTACCATCTGGTCCAAGTCTAACTGCAATATGTATGCAAGATACGCAAAGTATGCAAGGCTATTCATCTGGAATCACCAGATAGAGCCAGGAAGAGTACACTCACCCATAGTTATAAAAGTAAAGATCGTGATCCACGTGATCCGTGTGCAAAAAAGATAGCCACCCCAACGCGCATTTTGCTGTATAAGCTTCCATACCCCCTGAGGAAGCTTATACAGCGAAACGCGCATTGGGGTGGCTATCTTTTTTGCACGCGGATCACGTGGATCACGATCTTTACTTTTCTAACTATGGGTGAGTGTACTCTTCCTGGCTCTATCTGGTGATTCCAGATGAATAGCCTTGCATACTTTGCGTATCTTGCATACATATTGCAGTTAGACTTGTACAAGATGGTACTCTCTCCTGCTCTCGGGGATCTCTGTACAGCACATTCATTTAAATACTAAGATCTGATGTTTCTCCTCCCGAGCAGTATTGATGTTGTTTAAATTGTAGGATGTGTATTTGAGTAAGGGGTTTCCTTGACTGGATCCCCCTCTTTTTGGAACGACATAGACACATCAATGTGAGACTCAAAGTCGATAGATAGCAGCTTTCTTTGTATTTATTTACTATTTACTATCATACTGCATATTTGTATGCTTGCTTCCTTGCTATTTATATCCAATTATGCTCATGTCCCCATGGTTACATACTATTTTTGAGTGACCCACATGCAATTTCTTCTTTTTAGAAACCTCGCCATGTTTTTTATCAATTGTTCGATATGTAAATTATATGTAATAAAATTTATCTTTTGTACTTTACATATAGCTTTAGGACTCTTTTTTCTCAATATATACTATGCTATCAGCGAGTCTGCTATTCTGTGACATTTTGGGGGTGCCTTACACCAATGTTGGCTGCACCTAACCAGTTACCCGTCCCTGTGAGACATTTGTTTATAACCCTATGCGAGAGGGGACATGGCTAGAGAGAAGCGTAAAAGGGTGCGATCGCTGTAGCGGGTGTATTGCCTGTAAATACCTACAGACATTTACCAGCAATGTCACCAGTAAACGATTTGAGATCTTCCACTTCATTAAATTCCGCTCCCGGTATGTGATCTATATGGCCACCTGCATATGTGGTTTAGAGTAGATATGTAAAACTATCCGAGAATTTCGAACAAGGATTGGTGAGCATGTTCTAGACATCACAAAAGCCAAGGACACCCCGCTGGCAAGACACATCACCGGTTTCCAAAACGGGGACCCTGAATGTGTCAAATTTATAGGTGTAGAGTTGGTGCAACCATTGGGCAGAGGAGGAGACTGCGATAAAAAGATACTACAGAGAGAAACATTTTGGATTTTCAAATTGAACACTGTAGTAAACTAAGGCCATAATGAACAACTGACGTTTGGTTGTTTTATCTGACTCTCTGCCCCACGTGCTTCCCACCCTCCTGATCATACAGCTTTAAAAACGATATAACAAAAAAAAAAGTATATTAGTGATCACCCGCCAAGTAGAAGTAATATATATCAAAAGATAGTTTTATTAGGAGGGTTGATCAAAAGAAATAAGTTTAGTATATGTTTGCCTGCATCCAAACTAGATAACCAAACCAAAGACGAAAAGAGATGCAAAACGCAATTGTAATGTATCAAAATATAAATTATATAATCTTTATTGAGAATACTAAAACAAAACATACAAAAATGTCCACAGACACACTAAAAGAAAGACGCACATCAGAAGACTCCTGCACATAAAGTGATAAACAATATCTGCATGGGTCAGAGAATGAAGTAAAACATACAAATGCAGAAAATAATTTACAAATGTTTGTAAGTAAATATATATTCAATAATGAACTGCATCACAAAATGACACTGAAGAAAAAATAAACAAATATACTGACACTTGCCTTCATCTGGGGGTCGAAGGCAAGTGCGATGAAACGCACATCGGGGTGGACATCTATCAATCGCTCCAGCACCTCATGGGTCAGTATGATTATTTATTTTTTCTTCAGTGTCATTTTGTGATGCAGTTCATTATTGAATATATATTTACTTACAAACATTTGTACATTCCTGTCTGCATTTGTATGTTTTACTTCATTCTCTGACCCATGCAGATATTGTTTATCACTTCATGTGCAGGAGTCTTTTGATGTGCGTCTTTCTTTTAGTATGTCTGTGGACCTTTTTATATGTTTTGTTTTAGTATTCTCAATAAAGATTATTTATTTTATATTTTTATACAATACAATTGCGTTTTGCATCTCTTTTCGTCTTTGGTTTAGCTTTAAAAACAAGTATGATGCAGCTATTGTACTCTCAGCAGCGGGATAACACAATGATGATGCAGCTAGTGTATTCACAATAGCGTGACATGATCCATGCTAATTGGCGAACAGCACAAACCCCAGACCCCTTTTTACTTGTTTCTCTACACCTTGTTTGGTCTCTACACTTTTCAATTATACTATTAAAAGTTAAGCTTTAGGGCCTGTTCACATCAGCATTGCTTTCCGTTGAGGGGTTCTGTCGGAGCTTTCCGTCGGGGAACCACTCAACGGAAAAGCAAACTGAAACCTTAGCTTCCGTTTGCATCACCATTGATCAATTGACTGCGCTATTGATTCCGCCAAAAACAATGCGACCCTGTCACAACGGTGACAAATGGAAACCATTAGCAAAGTTTCCGGCACCATTGAGATCAATAGTGATGCAAACGGAAGCTAAGGTTTCCGTTTGCCTTTCCGTTGAGGGGTTCTGTGCCGGAATGGGAGTGGTGTTCTGGCACCAAGTGTCAGATCTTGTCAGTCTTTCCCAATCGTACCGCCTTTAGACAGTTGTTCTTAATTGATGCACAGTTATCGTCCCCTGTCTCGTCCATTTATTCCCCTCTTTTTTTCCCTTCTGGACTCTCCCTTTATTTCCTTCTATCTCCCCTCATAGAATTTCCCTTTTGGACTGTTCCGTGCACAGGAGGCGTGGCTGTTGTTGCATGAGAGTTGGTAGGAAAAAGCAGTTGAAGGATTGAGTCAGCCATTTTTTCAGACGGGGTATCCTGGGTCCAAAGTAAAGAAAGCTAAATATTTATCATCAACCAATAGACTTTATTACAGCTTATGGTATGTGTACTGAGCCCCCTCTGTGTCTCCCTCAAAAAAATACGCTGTTTTAACTGTTAAGCTATTTTTTGTGTCCGCCTGCATTATTTCACCCCCAATGGCAATATCGAGCACCCGATATCACCACATTTTGTGGCGGTGGTGGGATGTGAATCCAGCCTGTACAACCAGGAAGTGGCAAGGGACAGGTACTCCCGATACAATCCAGCGCTTCATGGCCAGATAGTAAAAAAAAAAAAAAAAAAAAAAACAGCAGAGGGAGTGCACGCGAGATACAATGCCCGCTTCCCAGACATGTCTTCCCACAGCTAAGATGTTCCTGTGATCCCCAGCAGCAGCCCCTCAAAAACACAAAGAGGACATTGTAGGAGCTTTGCCACGTTTGAGGGATCCAGTTTGAGTCGACTGAGGTAAAGAACGTGCTGGTAAGCAAGCTCATTGTGTGGGACAGAGCGCACCATGAGTTCAGTGACGAAGAGGATGACGAGGAAAAGGGGAACAGGGCCCAGCAACCGATCTGACAGTCAGTGGTTCCTACACAGCACCCCCTCCTCTGCCACCTCCACTCTCATAGGTGAGATGCTAGCCACACTGGGCCCTAAATGCACCGAGCAAAAGAGAGAGCAGGTGATCCCTGTGTGAATCCCCATCACAATGAGTGCACCAGAGCCACAGGCACCCTCAATCTACCCAGCATCCTCCACCCCATCCCGAGGGGCCATCCCGACTGATACTAAATCGTCCCTCGTTCCGGCCCGAGCCAGCCGTATTCCCTGCAAAGGGGATGTGACCTTCCTGAGATCCGCCGCTACTTCCTCTTCAACCACACAGTGTTGCCTACCTCCAAGAGATGGATGACCCCCTTTGTGAGCACAACTACCTCTTAGATGCACCTGGGGTGGAGGAGGCAGTCTTCCATGTTGTGGGTCATGTGGATAAAGATACCCCGGCCAACATGCTAAGCCATTTCCAGCCGATTGTGGTGGGTCATCAGGTCGTTCAGGGGCTCAGGGATTCAGCTGCCTCCCTCATCCTTGTGCGCCCTGATTTAGTTCCAGAATCCCAGATCCTGAGAGATCGATGTGTCAATGTCGCACTGGCCGGCGGCCAGCACATTCACATCCCCCTGGCCCGAGTGTTCATGGACTGGGGTGCCAGCCAGGGAATGGTCATCGTTGGCCTGATGCAAGGCCTTACCACTGCAACCCTTTTGGGGAATGATTTGGGGTACGGCCTCTCCAGTCAGTTCGTGGCTGCAGTTATCCGCAGCAAAGCCTGGAAGATACACTGGATCAGCCACTGCCAACTTCCTCCCCAGAGGTCGCCTAAGCTCCGGTCCCAGCACTCCCGCTCCCAGAGCCGCCGGTGGTAAGTGAACCAACCTCTGACATTGCGAACCCCACAGATGAGACTAACTGCCAAGAAGACTTGGGGGAGGTGGATAAAGCAGAGTTCAAGACTGCCCAAGCAACTGACCCCTCCTTAGCTCCAGCCCGTAGTGCTGCAGATAAAGCCCCTGTAGAAGGCAGAAGAGCAGTACAAATGGGAGAATGGATTGTTATATCGTATAAAATCCATGACCTCCCCCGAGGCCCCATGGACTGCCACTAAGCAGCTGAAGGTACCCTTGCACTACAGTTCCCACTTGCTTGCCCTGGCCCATGATATCCCCGCAGCAGGCTACGCCGGCAACTAGAAAACCGGAACCCGGCTCCAATGAAACTTCTTTTGGCCAGGGATGACACAGGATGTACGGCGATACTGAGCCCCATGCCCTGTATGTCAACGGTTAGGTGGAGCGCCTTGCAGAGTTCTGCTCCAGTCCATGCCCATTATTGGGGATCCCTTCCAGCGGGTAGCCATAGATCTAAGAGGGCCACTACCCATCCCCAGCCGTAGTGGGAAGCGCTATATATTAACGCTGGTAGATTTCACTACCTGCTACCCTGACACCGTGGCTCTCTCATCCCTGAATGCAGAGCATGTCGCCCAAGGCCTGATGGATTTATTCAGTAGGGTAGGGTTCCCGCAGGAGGTGCTAACCGACTAAGGCTCTCAATTCCAAGGAGAACTAATGCAGTCCCTCTGGAATCGGTTCGGGATACGTCCACTAAAGACTACCGCCTATCACCCCCAAACGAACGGACTGTGTGAAAGGTTGAATGGGGTCCTCAAGCAATCGCTGCTCTGGTATGTCCACGCGGAGGGGTCAGGACTGGGAACGCTCTCTGCAGCAGCTTCTCTTCGCTTATAGAGAGATAACGCAGGAGTCTACAGAGTTCTCCCCATTTGAGTTAAAGTACGAGAGGAAGGACCGTGGGCTCTTGGACTTAGTCCAGGAAGGTTGGGAGGGATCTTTCTCAAACCCGGAGGCCCCGGTAGTAGAATGTCTGCACAACCTGCAAAAAACGCCCGGCCAAATTGCTGGATTTGGCCCATGAGAATTTACGGGTCGCTCAGGAAAGCCAGAGGTGAGGTTTCGACCTGCGAGCCAGGCTGTAATGTCGGGGTAGGGAGACAGACAGGTGAGTCCTAATCTACCCGCCACTGAGTCCCTGCCTACTTGCAATGACCCGCCCTAGGCGACGGGGTACAACTGGGCGACGGTCCCTACAATCAATAGGTGCACGACAGACAAACAGACAAGGGTACAAAGAAGCCAGGGAAATGGGGAAGCTGCCCACGGGGACACCGTGAGCAACAAGCGAAGTGAACGAGCCGAGTAAAACCAAAAGAAGTACAAAAACGCGGAGCAGAAGAGTGGTCAGTAAAGCCAAGGTCAATCACAAGCAGAGGATCAGTAGTTCAAGAAGCTGCAGCAGGGCCAGGAAACCAGCAGAGAAGAATCACAAGCAAAGGAGGAACAGGAAAGGCAGGTATAAATAGACAGAGGGTGGGAGCTAGCTCAGTCTGGCCAGGCTGTGATAGGCTCTCCCACTCCTAAGCCTGCCATCCTGGGTGGTGGAAGATGGAGTCAGTCTCACAGACATAGAAGCAGGTGCAGACTGATTAACTATGGGCGTCGACACAGAAGTTGTGTCTGGCAGAGATCAGGAATCAGAGGAAGGGGATACTGGTTCCTTACAGTGACCTTATTCAAGCTTCGGTTGTCAATGCATGGCCTAAGACCACCATCCTTCTTCCCTACGAAGAAGAAGCCAGCACCTACCGGAGAAGTAGACCCTTGGCCAGGCATTCCTGGATATACACTCTCATGGCTTCACGGTCGGGACACGAGAGATTAAATATCCTACCCTTAGGGAGCTTAGCTCCTGGTACCAAATCAATTGCACAATCGTATTCTCTATGAGAAGGTAACACTTCGGAGGCCTCTTTAGAGAAAACATCAGCGAAGTCCTGAACAAACTCAGGTAGAGTGTTCACCTCCTCAGGGAGAGAAATAGAATTAACAGAAAAACATGACATCATGCATTCGTTACCCCATTTGGTAAGTTCCCCAGTATTCCAGTCAAACGTGGGATTATGCAACTGCAACCAGGGAAGGCCTAAAACCAAATCGGACGATAATTTCTGCATCACCAGTACAGAGCACTGCTCCAAATGCATGGAGCCCACAAGGAGTTCAAAAACAGGGGTATGCTGTGTAAAATAACCATTAGCAAGAGGAGTGGAGTCGATACCCAACACTGGGACAGGTTTAGGCAAATCAATTAATGGCATAGCTAGAGACATAGCAAATTCCACAGACATAATATTAGCAGAAGACCCTGAATCCACGAAGGCACTACCGGTAGCAGACCTACCACCAAAAGAGACCTGAAAGGGAAGCAAGATTTTATTACATTTCATATTTACGGGAAATACCTGTGCGCCCAAGTGACCTCCCCGATGGTCAGTTAGGCGCGGAAGTTCTTCCGGCTGCTTATTCTTACGCCTAGGATAGTTGTTCACTTGATGCTTGTCATCCCCACAGGAGAAGCAGAGACCATTCTTCCTGCGGAACTCTCTACGTTGTTGGGGGGACACGGAGGCACTGAGTTGCAGAGGTACCTCCAAGTCTTCCGTGGAAGAATGAAGCAACGGAACCTCGGGAGGCATCATGGGGGAGTCAGAGGAGAAAACACAAACACGTTCAAGTCGTCGTTCCCTGAGACGTCGGTCAAGTCGTACCGCTAAAGCCATAACCTGATCTAGGGAGTCAGAAGAGGGATAGCTAACTAGCAGGTCTTTCAGGGCGTTCGACAGACCCAATCTAAACTGGCACCTTAAGGCAGGGTCATTCCACCGAGAAGCAACGCACCACTTCCTAAAGTCAGAACAATACTCCTCAACAGGTCTCTTACCCTGACGTAAGGTCACCATCTGACTCTCGGCAAAGGCAGTCTTGTCAGTCTTGTCATAAATGAGCCCGAGAGCAGAAAAGAAAAGATCAACGGAGGAAAGTTCAGGGGCGTCAGGAGCCAAGGAGAAGGCCCATTCTTGGGGACCGTCCTGGAGCCGGGACATAATTATACCAACCCGCTGGCTTTCATAACCAGAGGAGTGGGGCTTTAAGCGAAAATAGAGCCTAAAACTTTCCCGAAAGGATAAAAAGGTCTTCCGGTCTCCTGAGAACCGGTCGGGCAACTTGAGGTGGGGTTCAAGAGGTGAGGTGAGGGGCACTACCAGGGTAGCATCAGGCTGGTTGTCCCTCTGAGCCAGGGCCTGGACCTGTTGGGAGAGGCCCTGCATTTGCTGAGCCAGGGTCTCAAGGGGGTCCATAGTTGTGTCAGGGACCAGGGTAGACTAGGTATATGGGCTTGTGATTATGTAATGTCGGGGTAGGGAGACAGACAGGTGAGCCCTAATCTACCCGCCACTGAGTCCCTGCCTACTTGCAACGACCCGCCCTAGGTGACGGGGTACAACTGGGCGACGGTCCCTACACTCAATAGGTGCACGACAGACAAACAGACAAGGGTACAAAGAAGCCAGGGAAATGGGGAAGCTGCCCACGGGGACACCGTGAGCAACAAGCGAAGTGAACGAGCCGAGTAAAACCAGGAGAGGAGCGAGGTACAAAAACGCGGAGCAGAAGAGTGGTCAGTAAAGCCAAGGTCAATCACAAGCAGAGGATCAGTAGTTCAAGAAGCTGCAGCAGGGCCAGAAAACCAGTAGAGAAGAATCACAAGCAAAGGAGGAACAGGAAAGGCAGGTATAAATAGACAGAGGGCGGGAGCTAGCTCCGTCTGGCCGGGCTGTGATAGGCTCTCCCACTCCTAAGCCTGCCATCCTGGGTGGGGGAAGATGGAGTCAGTCTCACAGACATAGAAGCAGGTGCAGACTGATTAACTATGGGCGTCGACACAGAAGTTGTGTCGTGCAGATCCTTTACACAGGCCCTGCGAGTTAGAGGTGGGAGCGAAGGTATTAGTTCTGGTGCCCGGGAAGCGTGACAAGCTGCAAGCCAAATGGGCAGGACCCTTTACAGTAGTTGGACGGCACGGGGAACTACTTAGTAGACCTAGACAAAGAAAGGACCAGGATACGCCTGTATCATATTAACAGATTAAAAGCCTAAGTGGAGTGTGAAGTCAATGCCATGGTTGTCTGTTGTCCGCCCATGGATGACCCCAAAGCCGATCACATCCCTGACCTGCTAGCCGAAGCCTGACAAGGTCAGGAAATAGCAGAAATACAGCTAGGGTCCCAATTGTCCCCCGCTCAGAGCAGACAGATGGGGGAGGTGTTGGATGTGCAGGAACCCCTGTTCACCATGCGTCCAGGCCGTATCTCCTTGGTCTCCCATCAGGTTGACACTGGAGGAGCCCGGCCTATGAGGCAGCCAGCATATCGCGTGGCTCCCGCAGTGTTAGACATGATGCGAAAGGAGGTGGATGAGATGCTGAAGATGGGGATCATTGTACCATCTCGCAGCCCTTGGGCGGCTGGCGTTGTGCTGGTCTGCAAGAAGGACAAAACCACGAGGTTCTGTATCAACTATTGGAGGCTGAAAGAGGTAACCGTTACGAATGCATATCCCATACCCCGGATTGACGAGCTGCTTGATAGGATGGGTGGGCATGCTACGTGTCTACTGTGGACCTCAGCCAAGGCTACTGGCAGATTCCCCTGACCAGAGAGGCCCAAGAGCTCTCCGCCTTCATCATCCCATTTGGCCTGTTCAAATTACGGGCGAGTTTGGCTCTGGGGCTGTATATATGTACTGAGCTTTGTTCTGGTGCTTTATATATATATATATATATACTGCTCTTTGTTCTTATGCTGTATTTAAGTACTGGGTTTTGTTCTGGTGCTGTATATATATATGAGCTTGGTTCTGGTACTGTATATATGTACTGAGCTTGGTTCTGGGGCTGTATTTATGTATTGAGCTTGGTTCTAGTGCTGTATATATATATTGAGCTTGGTTGTGGTACTGTATATATGTCAGAGCTTGGTTCTAGTTCTGTATGTATGTCAGAGCTTGGTTCTAGTACTGTATATAAGTATTGAGCTTGGTTGTGGTGTTGTATATATGTCAGAGCTTGGTTCTAGTTCTGTATATATGTCAGAGCTTGGTTCTAGTACTGTATATAAGTATTGAGCTTGGTTGTGGTGTTGTATATATGTCAGAGCTTGGTTCTAGGGCTGTATTTATGTACTGAGCTTGGTTGTGGTACTGTATGTATGTCAGAGCTTGGTTCTAGTGCTGTATTTATGTAATGAGCTTGGTTGTGGTGCTGTATATATGTATGAGATTGGTTCTGGAGCTGTAATTATATAGGATATATTTACAATAACAAAATTGCAGGGCAGAGGGAATTGTTTTCAATTCATTGTATATTTCATGGGGACCTGTCTGGTAGTTTTAACCCCTTGAACCGCCACCATGTGGTAATACATGACCTGACAATATTTCCAAATGTATGTTTTTTTCAGATGCAGAAAAAGCTTTAAAATCAACTTTTAAAACAGCGCACACTATATGCTAATTACTCATTAAAGGTTCATGGGGCGGTGCCGCTATCCTGAAGAGTCACATAGTCCTGCCTCCAAACCCACCTTTCCATGTTTGATTGACATCCACCTGGCTGATACAACTTTCTCGGATGCGCCATTGCCTGGTACCACTTGGTGGGATGTGTGGCACTATATACAAGGGGTCTGTGTGGCACTATACACAAGAGGGGGCTGTGTGGCACTATACACAAGGGGCTGTGTGCCACTACGAAGGGGGGCTGTGTGGCGCTATCTACTAGGTGGGCTGTATGGCACTATTTACAAGGGGAGGGCTGTGGCTCTATCTATAGGGGGCTGTGTGTGGCGCAATCTACAGGGGTCTGTGTGTGGCACTATCTACTAAGGAGGACTGTGTGGCACTATCTACTAAGGGGGGGGGGAGTGTCGAACTATATGAAAGGGAGGGGGCTGTGTGGCACTATATATAGTGGGAGCGCTATAGCGCTATATACAGGGGGGGCTTTATGGCACTATCTCCAAGGGGGAGGTGGGGGTGCTATCTACAAGTGGGGTGTGACACTGTCTACAGGCTGGGCTGTATAGCACTGTCTACAGGGGGGCTGTATGGCACAATCTACAGGGGGCACTATCTATAAGAGGGGCTGCTTGTGGCACCTGGGGGGGCCCAGTCAAGAGTTTGCTATGGGGCCCAGTTTTTCCTAGTTACGCCCCTGGACATCTTCAGTGAGACCTGGGAGGAACACTTGACTTATGTGGCACAAATTTTAGAGCGCATCAGGTTCGCAGGCCTGACCATTCACCCTGACAAATGCCAAATTGAATTGCTGAGATTTCCTATTTAGGTCACCGGGTAGGAAGTGAGCGCCTCTGCCCCGAGCCTACCAAAGTAGAAGCCATTCTCCAGTGGCCCAGGCCAACTGATCATGAACAGGTCAGGGCTTTCCTTGGGACCACAGGGTATTATCAAAAATTCATACCTCACTACAGCTCCATGGCCAAAGCCCTGACAGACCTTACAGCCAAAAGGTTCAACAAGAATATGCCCTGGACCCCTGACTGTAACCAGGCCTTTGAGAGTCTGACTTCCACTGACGGTTCCTAGTACAAACAGATGCCCCCGATGTCGAATTGGGAACTGTACTAAGCCAGGTTGACCAAGCCTGTGATGAGCACCCCATTGCCTACCTCTTGTCACGATCACGGGGTATGTGGACCCACAGGGCCGCTACGCCGTAGCATAGAGGCAGCTGGCCAAGTCACAGTCTATGCAAGAGTCTATACAAGTTCATAGCACAAGGGTACCTGAAATAGTCCAGATGGTGGCAGGGGCTCTGGCACGGATGGTAGTAGGTGCAGCAGGTTTCGCTAGACGTGGCATATGACAACGGGTGCAGTAGGCTGCGCCAGACGTGGCGGATGACAATGGTCCGTGACCGTGGCCATAACAGTACCCCCCTTACGCCCCTTTTCTTGGGTCCAGAGCGAGAGAGGAATTTTTTAATGAGGGTAGGGTCAATGAGGTTCTCGTCTTGCTTCCGGGATGTCTCCTCAGGACCAAACCCTCTCCAGTCCTCCAAATAGAAAGTCCTTCCTCCTACCTCTTGTCATGATCACGGGGTATGTGGACCCACTAGGCCGCTCCGCCGCAGCACAGTCACAGTCTATGGAAGAGTCTATACAAATTCGTAGCAAAAGGGTACCTGAAATTGTCAAGATGGTGGCAGGGGCTCTGGCACGGATCAGAAAGGCAGGGCCCTTTTTATAGTTCAGGGTGATCAGGGAATAATTAATTAATTATTTACATATGCGCGCGCTGGCCCTTTGAGGCCAGGAACCAGCGTGCGTCCTCTAGTGATCACTACGGGACAGAGCAGGCGCATGTGCCAACATCTCTGGGGAGGAAGACGCTGGCAGGAGCAGGAAGATCTGCTGGAGGCAGGTAAGTGAAGGTCTCGGTCCGTGACCACGGCCGTAACACCTCTCACGCAAGATCCTGGACTGAGAGGGGGCTTACACTACAATTGAGAAAGAGTTCCTGGCCATTGTGTGTGCCCTCAAAAAACTGCAGCCCTACATTTATGGGACGGAATTCACCATCATTATGGATCATAATCCTCGTTGACTGCACAAGAAGGGCAGAGACCACGGAAAAGCTGACGGTCTCTCCCTGCAACAGGACACTGAGGGGCATAACACCTTATTACTGGGCCCCCAGGTCGCCGTCAACCCGCCAGAGGGTCAAACGGACTCCCTGTGGTTTTAAGAAGGGGGAGTTATGTGGCAGAATGGGAGTGGTGTTCTGGCACCAAGTGTCAGATCATGTCAGTCTATTTCACCCATACCGCCTTTAGACAGTTCTTAAATGAAGCCCGTATCGTCCATTTATTCCCCTCTATTTTCCCTCCTGGACTCTCCCATTATTTCCCTCTATCTCCCCTCATAGAATTTCCCTTTTGGACTGTTCCGTGCACAGGAGGCGTGGCTGTTGTTGCATGAGAGTTGGTAGGAAAAAGCAGTTGAAGGATTGAGTCAGCCATTAATTCAGACGGAGTATGCTGGGTCCAAAGTAAAGAAAGCAAAGTATGTATCATCAACCAATAGAATTTATCACAGCAAGTGATATGTGTATTGAGGCCCCTCTGTGTCTCCCTCAAATAAACACGCTGTTTTAACTGTTAAACTATTTTCTGTGTCCACCTGGATTATTTCACCCACAACGACGATACCGAGCACCCAATATCCCCACAGCTTGCCCCGACAGAAACCTCAGATGGAACCCCTCAACGGAAAGACAACACTGACGTGAACACAGCCTTAGGCCCCATGCACATGACCGTAAAATCGGGGGTAATTACACACCGTAAATACGGTCTGTAACTATGGGTCCATTCATTTATATGGCCGACGGACACCTTCCCATATATCTACGGGAGGGTGTCCGTGCCGTAGAAACCTGGCGAAAAAAATAGGACATGTCCTATTTTTTTATTTTACGGACCGTGCTCCTATACTTTACAATGGGAGCACGGCCCGTAAAACGGGTTGTAATTACGGGCACGGTTGTGTGCATGAAGCCTTAAAGAGGCTCTGTCACCAGATTTTGCAACCCCTATCTGCTATTGCAGCAGATAGGCGCTGCAATGTAGATTACAGTAACGTTTTTATTTTTAAAAAACGAGCATTTTTGGCCAAGTTATGACCATTTTTGTAGTTATGCAAATGAGGCTTGCAAAAGTCCAAGTGGGTGTGTTTAAAAGTAAAAGTCCAAGAGGCGTGTATTATGTGCGTACATCGGGGCGTTTTTAATACTTTTACTAGCTGGGCTTTCTGACGAGAAGTATCATCCACTTCTCTTCAGAACGCCCAGCTTCTGCCAGATCACGCTGTGACGTCACTCACAGGTCCTGCATCGTGTCAGACGAGCGTCGGCCACATCGGTACCAGAGGCTACAGTTGATTCTGCAGCAGCATCAGCGTTTGCAGGTAAGTAGCTACATCGACTTACCTGCTAACGCCGATGCTGCTGCAGAATCAACTGAAGCCTCTGGTGCCGATGTGTCCTCGCTCGTCTGACACGATGCAGGACCTGTGAGTGACGTCACAGCGTGATCTCTCGAGAACACGGCTGTGTCTGCACTGCCAGAAGCTGGGCGTTCTGAAGAGAAGTGGATGATACTTCTCGTCAGAAAGCCCAGCTAGTAAAAGTATTAAAAACGCCCCGATGTACGCACATAATACACGCCCACTTGGACTTTAACTTTTAAACACACCCACTTGGACTTTTGCAAGCCTCATTTGCATAACTACAAAAATGGTTATAACTTGGCCAAAAATGCTCGTTTTTTAAAAATAAAAACGTTACTGTAATCTACATTGCAGCACCTATCTGCTGCAATAGCAGATAGGGGTTGCAAAATCTGGTGACAGAGCCTCTTTAACTAAAATACATTCACCATCTTGACACTATAAATATACAGCTAGACAAAACTTCCAGCAGCCAGGACCTGATTAGTAAAAGTGCTTTAATGATAAGACAACACCTTCACATTTCCATATCGGGGAGGCAGGAAGACCTTACAGAAAAGACCTTCAATAAACCAACTCTGATATGCATTTTATTATCAGTAAGGAAAGTTCTAATTATAGAATGTCTTATTTCTTAGTTCCTTTACATAAGGGAATGTGTCGCTAGAAACATTTTTTTTTTTTTTTTAGTTAAACAGTTATTATATACATGATTAGACATTGTTCTAATTTTTTTAATTTTTTCACAAGTCAGGAAATATTATAAATTAGATTCTAATTTATAACATTTCCCTGTGCTGGTCACTAGAGGGAGCAATTCCCAAAATTGCAGCATTGGCATGTGGTAAAGCAACCACATTGCTTTATGCTGCAAAATTTGAGAAGACACACTCGCTCTAGCGTCCTCAAACAATCCCCCCTCCTTTCTCCTAGCTAGTGCCAGGAGAAAGGAGGGGATTGAATTTTCAAACCTCCTACACTGTGTGCAGCCATTTTTTGAGCGAATACACAGTGTAGTAGGCTTACATACAGTGGTAATCACACACTAAAACACGAACATACACAAACATAACTTACCTGCTCCAGCCGCCGCGGCTGCCTCCGGTCCGTCCGCTCTTAGTGCTTGCTTCTAATCACATGTCCGGAAGCCGCGACCGGAAGTAGTCATCTTACTGTCCGGCCGCGGCTTCCGGTCCACAAGAAAATGGCGCCGGATGTTGCTCGGCCGAAGACCTTCCATTTGGACTGTGTGGGTACACCATAGTGAATGGAACGGCTCTCGTTCGCATTCTCTATGGGGATGTATGTGCCGTATTCCATCTCTGTATGTGTCGTTAATCGACACATACAGAGATGAAAAAAAAAATGGCAGCCCCCATAGTGAAGAAAAAGTTAGAAAAAAAAAAGTAAAACACAAACACACAAATAAATACAAATTATTTTAATAAAACACTAAAAGCAAATTGATATAAAAAAAAAAAATTTTTGCGACACCTTTCCTTTAAGGTTATGCAAAGTAAGATTTCAGAATCACTCTAGCATAAGATTAGCCATTTGATATTTTCTTTGGTCATCCTGAAAAAACTGATAAAGTCAGTTGATAAAATAATTATCTGTTGCTATTTACTAGAGATGAGCAAATTGATTGTACATTAATCAATTTCGTTCTGAATTTTCAAAAAAGTTTTGGATTTGTCAAATTCCATCACTTTTGGACTTTGTGGTGCATGAATTGCTGCAAAATCCAGCACTTTACAGATTAGAAAAGGGATCATATGATCTCAGGAAGGCTTCCACATAATACCTTGCAGACAGATTTCCTAAAATGCACTGCCGTTATCCCTCCCACTACCCATATACTGCATGTTGCTGTCACTTTGACATTACATGCTTAGCGTTAATAAGCTTGAGAGGGGTTGGATTTAACTTGGATCTTGGATACATTCCTAGAAGACATTAGAGAGTCAGATAAGAGTTTTCAGGGCAATTGGGGCACTTTCAAATCGCAACAAATTAATTCAGACCAAATCAAATTGGCCAGCTGATTCGACTGGATCAGACCCAAAACTAATTTTGGGAAATTCGCTCAGCTCTACTAATTACTATGCCCTAAGTTAAAATGAAGCATCTGGGAAAAGTTGCATTTTTAATGTCCAATATGTCACATTTTCATGGCATGATAGCTGTTTCATACTTCCATACACAGAGAATGAATAAAACACTTTCACATTTCATTTTCTATATGGGGACAAGTGATTGCTACCTGGTAACAGTTTTGTATGGCTGTCACTTTTAGTTCTCAGTAGCTGTTATGGCAACAGATCTAAAATCAAAATATAATTTCATTGTATGAGAAAACTTGCATTCTAGGCACATCCTAGCTCAAGCTATCAATACTTGGTCGGCTAAAAAAAGAGTATGTAGAAATGTATATATACAAATATATACATACAGCGGCAGAGAGAGATTTATTCCATTATTAACAGTGACACTCCAATCCCTGTTACTAGCTTCAATGAATAGTAATGAAATCTTGTGTAAGGGCACGACCTGTAACAATACCTGTACTATGAAATGATAATCCAACATAATCTTACTTTATAAAGGTCCTTGTTAGTTTTTATGGTCTCTGAAATGTTCCCTTTTTCTTAGACTTTCTATTTATTTATTTGCTAAAAACAATTAGAGGAAAAAGTTAAATATACAAAAATGTAATGAATAGTACATATAAAAAACAAAAGTAATGTATTTTATAAGCTGGCCAGAACAATGCATAAAAATGAACAGTCAATAGGAAATATAAAAAATCATATAAAAATAATTATATAACTAAAAATTGTATACATCAAAAGATGTAGCAATACTACTGCTTACTGACTGGGTGCCTCATTTATTTTTTAAGTGTGCAGGGTCAGACTCGCCCACCAAAGTACCTATAGATCCTTTGGTGGCCCCATGTTTTAAAACAATAATTTGTCCCAAAACAGAAGACAACCTCATTTGGAGCCACTTGCCACTTGAGTCTATTTCTTATGGCTTGATTCACAAATAACTTATTAGACCTTATTTGTGATATGGTCTGTGTGTGTAATTATAACAATAAGGTTTACATTGAAACTAGAAGTGGACTTGTGCATTCAGTATAGATGAAGGGAGTATCACAGTTGACACGAAAGTTGATTCTAAAGTAATAAAGTCTCGATGTCTGTGGGACGGGAGCAGATTTATAAATAAGTAATGCCTGAATAACTGGAAATTTTACACAAATTCTTAAAGTTTATAAAATTAGAGTGATATTACATATCCTAGCCTGTCATATCTGATGCCCTTTCTAAAGACGGGTAGGTAGTTATGTCTATAACTGACGGGTAACATACACCGTTCAGACATAATATTAAACCATTGACAGGTGAAATTAATAACATTGATTATCTTGTTACAATGACGCTTGTCAAGGGGTGGGATATAAGAGGCAGCAAGTGAACGGTCAGTTATTGAAGTTGATGTGCTGGAAGAAGGAAAAATCGTCAGAATCATAAGAATCTGTGTGTCACGCCTGTGGGGTATGTGGACCCACTAGGCTGCACTGCCGTAGCGGAGTAGCAGCTGGCCAAAATAACAGTCTCAGGGGGTAGAGTACCTGGGAAGATGATCTGGCAGGTTCTCAGAGAAGCAGGCACGTGGTGTAGTAGACACTTGGCACAGATGATGTTTGGCGTGGCAGATGACACTGGACGTGGCAGATGACAACACGACTCCAACGCTAGATACCTATAAAAGAAACAAGCACAGTTACGGGATACAGGATACAGGAAGTAGGATACGGGAACACTGGGAGCAGGATACAACTAAGGGACCATTTGCTGGACTAACATGGGAATACAACAATGCTCAGGCAAGGAGTCGAAGGGCAGAGCCCTTTATATAGTCCAGGGTGGAAGGGGATAGGATAGGGAATATTTTGTTGGTGCACGCGCTGGCCCTTTAAGGCCGGGTACAAGCGTACACCTTAGAGGCAGGAGAGGGCAGCTGCGTGTGTTCGCATTTCCTGGGAGGGAGATGCTGACAAGCCTTCAGTGACCCGCGGTCACGTCCGCCGGCGAGTACAGCGTGCCGGCGGTCAGCGACTGAGGACACAACAGTACCCCCTTATTACCCCTACTCATTTGTAGTCTAGGATCTCCTTCACCTCAAAGACATCAGAAGAACGGCTGGGAGCAGCTGCAGAACTAGGAGATTTACTGTAGCGTTTCAGGACCACAGGCTTTATAAGCGAAACATGGAACGAGTTGGTGATTTTGAGAGTAGGGGGCAGTCGAAGCTTATAGGACACTGAGTTTATCTGTTGTAACACCTCGAAGGGACAGAGTAACCTGGGAGCGAATTTGTGGGAAGGGATCTTCAGACGACTGACGAGTAGAATGTCAGACGAGAAGAATGTCAGACGAGAAGAATGTCAGACCTTGACTCCGGGGAGAAACTGAGTAAGAACACTTCTCTTCTTACCAGAAAGAATATGAAGAGGTACGCCATGTAAACGAAAGATGTGTTAGACTAACAGATCTGCCAGATGAAGAGCTGACGGGAGGCCCTTTATAGGAATAAAATATGCCATTTTGGAGAAACGATCCACTACCACCCGGATCGTAGTACATCCAGTAAAAGAGGGAAGGTCAATGATAAAGTCCATGGAAATGTGTTGCCAGGGTGCATCAGGCACCGGCAGAGGTTGGAGCAGACCAGCAGGTTTAGAATGAGTGGACTTGTTTACGGAACAATTAGCAAAGGAGGAAATAAACTCCAAGACATCCCTAGGTAACGAGGGCCACCAATAATGACGAGCAATAAAGTCCAGAGTCTTTCGGACACCAAAATGCCCGACCAGTTTGGAATTATGCCCCCAGCGAAGGATTATTTTCCTGTCAGCAGGACGGACAAAGATCTTTCCAGGAGAATGTCCTTGATCTGCAGAGGATTTATGGCAATTATTCTAGAAGGATCAATAATATGTTCAGGTTTCTCTCCAGAGCCGTCAGTCTCAAATGATCGAGACAAAGCATCAGCCTTAATGTTTTTGTCCGCACAGCGTAAATGAAGAAGAAAAGGAAACCTACCGAACAGCAACCATATAGCTTGACGAGTATTTATCTGCCGTGCAGACTGCAGATATGTAAGGATTTTGTGGTTGGTGTAGATGATGATGGGATGGGCAGACCCCTCAAGCAGGTGTCTTCATTTTTCAAAGGCCAGCTTGACAGCGAGAAACTCTCGATCCCCAATAGAGTAATTGCACTCAGCAGGAGAGAAGAGTTTGGAGAAGAATCCGCAAGATATTACCTTACCCTTAGAAATCTTTTGAAACAAGAGTGCTCCAGCACCAATGGAAGAGCCATCAACCTCCACAGAAAACTGATGGGTAACCTCAGGAAGATGATGAACAGAAGCAGACGTGAAGGCTTTCTTGAGGTTGGAGAATGCTGACGATGCCTCAGGAGTTCAGTCCTTAGCTTTCACTCCTTTTCGGGTAAAACCTTAGATGAAGGCAGTAAGGGACGAGAAACTTGGAATGAACTGACAATAGAAGTTAGTGAACCCCAGAAATCTTAGTATAGCCCAGAGACACTGAGGACATTTGAAGACCACGATCGGAAACAATAAAGGACCTCTTTTCAAATACGCACTTTTCCAGTTTTGCATATAATTTATTCCTCCTTAGCAGCAGCAAGACTTGGCGTACGTGCTTCCAATGCATTGTCAGATCGCGTGAGTAGATCAGATGTCATCCATATATACCACCACACAGACATATAGAAGATCACAGGAGACGTCGTTCATGAACTACTGGAACATTGCTGGAGTGTTACACAGTCCAAAGGGGAAGGCAAGATACTCGTAGTGACCATCCCGGGTATTAAATGCGGTTTTCCATTGATCACCCTTGCGTATACGGATCAAGTTGTAGGCCCCGTGTAGATCCAACTTAGTGAACACCTTAGCTCCACGAATCCAGTCGAAGAGCTCAAAGATTAAGCGGAAATGGGTACTTATTTTTTACCGTGACTTGGTTCAATCCACGGTAGTCGATGCATGGTCAGAGTGACCCATCCTTTTTTTCCACGAAGAAGAATACAGCTCCGGCTGGTGGAGTAGACTTCCTAATGAACCCCCTCATCATGTTCTCCTTGACATGCTCCGACATGGCCTGGGTTTCAGGCAAAGAAAGCAGGTAGACCCATCCACGAGGGAGAGAGGCTCCAGGACTCAACTCTATAGGACAGTCATATGGACTATGAGGAGGAAGGACCTCTGCCTCCTTCTTGCTGAAGAAATCCGTGTATATTGTGGGGGTAATCCAGAGAGAGACTGAGGCAGTGGAGAAAGAATGGGACGAACCTGAGGCAGGCAGCACTGCAGTCATCGGGATCCCCACTGGAGGACCTCTCTGGAGTTCCAATCAAGGACAGGAGCATGTTAGCACAGCCATGGTAATCCCAGTAGGATGGGGTTGATAGCTCTGGACAACACATAGAAAGCAATCAGTTTGGAATGAAGGACTCCGATCTATAGCCTGAGTGGTTTGGTGATAGACAGAATCGGGTCAGGCAGAGGTGGTCCATCTACAGAGGCGACCGCAAGGGGTTTCTCTAGAGGATCTGTGCTCAAATGGGGATGATCAACTAAGTCCTGGAGGATAATAATTTGCAGCCGCTCTGAAATCCAAGTACGCACGCACGCACACAATGCGATCCTTCACTGGTGATAATTGACACAGGAAAAGACAATTTGGGAGAGAATTTAGTGGTAGAGAGTGATTCATCTAGGTTAGTCTCTCCAATCAACCCTAGGTGCTGGAGTTTCCTGGCTTTTGAGGGCATTGGCGCACAAAATGTCCCTTGTGAACACAGTACAGACACAATCCAGTTATATCATCTGCATTGCCGTTCCTGGTCGGTCAATCTGAGTCTATCAAACTGCTTAGGCTCGTCCGAGGGTGTAGTAGGACAGGGTAGTAGCGGCCTTTGAAATTGTGGTGCCAGTCGAAAAGGTATCCTCTCCCAATGGACTTCCAGAGTGTGCTCTTGGATCTGCTTATCAATCCGGGTAACCAGAAGTATTAAGGCATCCAAGGTAACAGGAAGTTTCCAAGCCGCCAGTTCACCCTTAATACGAGGAGCAAGACCCTGCCAAAAGGTTGCCACCAGGGCCTCAATATTCTAAGCCAGCTCCGCCGCCTTTGTACGGAAGAAGATAGCGTACTCCCCTACAGTTGACTGCAGCTGCAGAGGATGTTCGACCCGGTCCCTAAAACACTGTACGGAAAGTCTCTAGAAACAGGGATAGATCAGAGAATTCTGGGCCCTCTCGTTCCAAGATGGGGTTCGCCTATGCCAGGGCTTTGCCAGCGAGGAGAGAAATAAGAAATGCTACCATAGCCTCATCAGAGGGGAAGAGATGGGCATGTAACCTAAAGTGGATCGTACATTGATTTATGAAGCCTCTACGGGCCCTAGGGTCCCCGTCGTAGCGAGGTGGCTGAGGCAGAGAAATTGTAGATCCAGGGCAAGCAGGAGGGGTAACAGTTAATGGAACACCAGCAGCATCCAGAGAAGGTTCAGTAGGATGATCCAAACGGGTGATGATCAAATTTACTGCCTGTAGAAGCTAATCATGATCCTGGCACTGGCGTGTAGGCAGGTCACGCATGTCCGTTTGCATCACCTGAATTGCCGTCTTAAGTTGATCAGCGGGATCCATGGCCTGAGCATACTGTCACGCGTGTGGGGTATGTGGACCCACTAGGCTGCTCCGCCGTAGCGGAGTAGAAGCTGGCCAAAACAACAGTCAGTAACAGTCTCTGGGAGTAGAGTACCTGGGAAGATGATCTGGCAGATACTCAGAGAAGCAGACACGTGGTGTAGTAGACACTTGGCACAGATAATGCTTGGCGTGGTAGATGACACTGGACATGGCAGATGACACTAGATGTAGCAGACGACACTGGACTTGGCAGATGACACTGGACACAACTGTACCCCCCTTCTACACCCCCTCTTTTTATGTCCAGAGCGTAGATGGAATCTCTTGAGGAGAGTTGGGGCATTGATGTTCTCTTCTGGCTCCCAGGACCTCTCCTCAGGACGAAACCCTTTGGAGTCCATCAGATAGAAGTCTTTCCTCCTACTGTCTTGTAGTCTAGGATCTCCTTCACCTGGGAGCAACTGCAGAACTAGGAGATATACTGTAGTGGTTCAGGACCACAGGCTTTAGGAGGGAAAAATGGAACGAGTTGGGGATATTAAGACTAGGAGGCAGTCAAAGTTTATAGGACACTCGGTTTATCTGCTGTAACACCTTGAAGGGACCGAGGAACCTGGGAGCGAATTTGTGGGAAGGGATCCGGCATATGTTAGCGTCTCCTGGGAGCCTAGCGACCTTGGACACAACACTGAGCGACTATTGACAGGGACCTAATTGTATTTGCTTGAGGACTGGGTCAGAGCATCTCCAAAATGGTAGGTTTTGTGGGGTGTTCCCGGTATGTAGTACTTAGTATCTACCAAAAGAGGTCCAACAAAAGACAACCGATGAACCGGCGATAGGGTCATGGGTGCCCAAGGCTTATTAATGTGTGTGGGGAGCGACGCATTACCTGTCTGGTCCTATCCTACAGAAGAGCTACTGTACAAACTGCTGACAAGTTGGTCTGGTCTCATCAATCACATTGTCTTTTATAGCCTTTGGATGTCCGGCGGGTGCGTGTGCGTTGCTTACCTGGGTTAGAGATAGCACCAGGACTATGGGAGAAGCTATGTGAAATGTGATGCTCTAGGCAATGTTCCGCTGAAAAACCTTGAGTCCTGGCATTCATGTGGATGTTACTTTGACATGTAACACCTACCTAAACATTATTGAAGACCAATTACACCCTTTATGATAATGGTACTGCCAGTGGCCTCTTTCAGCAGGATAATGAGACCTATTACACTGATAAAATTGTTGAGAAATGGTTTAAGGAATATGACAAAGAGTTTGAGGTATTGACTTGGTCTCCAAACTCCCCAGATCTTAATTCAATTAAGAATCTGTGGGATGTGCTGCAAAAATAAGTCTGATCCATGGAGGCCCCACCTCACAACTTACAGGACTAAAAGAATCTGCTGCTAAGGTCTTGGTGCTAGATACTGCAAGGAATCCACAGAGGTCTTTTTGAGTCCATGCCTCTACAGGTCAGAGTTGTTTTGGTTGCACAAGGGAAACCTACACAGTATTAGGTAGGTAGTTTTAATGTTCTAGCTGAATAGTGTATGTACCATAGATAATCCACAAAAAAAAAAGATGAACAAATAGTGTAAACTATTTTGACAGCATTTTATTTAGCTTGATGACACATTTATCTATCTTTTATTAGACATATTATTAGTTATTTTTACCACCTTTATGTAGGGTTGTGCTCAGGCTTCAGGAAAGGGACCTTACAGTTTAGCCCGAGCACAGCTAGGGGCAGTGTGACTGCAGAGGGAGCTGCTACTCTATAGGCTCTAGCTCAAGCTAGTATGAGAGGATAGACCAGGTTCTATTCGGAGATGCATATACTTGAAGCTCTCACTTCAGCCTATGTGAAGCAGAGAGGGGTCAGCAAGGCGACATACTGAGAGCGTGCTGGGAGAGGTGAAGGTTCTGTGAATGCATCAGAAAAGAAGTGAGTAGATGAGCGTTTCTCTTCTAATCACCCCTCTGCACTTAATTAGGTTGTTTACATACTCCACAACACGGTCGTTTAATCCCTCAGTTGCTGCGGTCAATGCTGACCATAGCATCTAAGTGGTTTTACAGGAATAAAAAAAAACTTTTTTTGCCTTACATCATGTATGGGAAAAATTTTTATTAAAAAAAGACACATAATTGATATCACTGCATTCGTAACAACCCATAATATAAAATGAATAGAATATGTATCCCACACGGTAAACACCATTAAAAAAAAAATCTAAAAAGAATGCCAGAATAGCTGTTTTCTGCTCGCCTTGCCACCCAAAAACAGGCATAAAAAGCAATACAAAAAAAAGTAATATGTACCTTAAAATGATACCATTGAAAACTACAACTCATCCCACAAAATACAGCTATATCAATGGAAAAATAAGAATATTATGGATCTTGGAATGCAGTGACAGTGTTTTTTATTGTGAAAATTAGTAAAACGTATACACTTGTTATTGTCTTAATCATAACCCATAGAATACAGTTAACGCCTTAAAAATAATTAAAAAAAACAATGGCAATGTTTTTTTTCCATCAAAAGTTATTCAAAATATTATATCCATACCCAACACTTTCAATAACTGAAGGTCAGCATTTTACATCATTGTAGAGGAATTTTGGCCCACTCTACTTTGTAGAATTGCTATAATTCATCCACATTGGAGGGCTTTGAGCATGGACTGCCTAAAAATTCACTTTTGCCTTCCCTAATATTAGACAATGAAGGCTAAAATAGGGAACGATATTAATGTATTTCAGTGATCTATTCCAGGATTTCTGGTAAAGAGGCCAAATATATATATATTTTTTATATACTTTTTTATCTAGTAGTTTTGTATTTTTAATAAAAGTACAATATAAGCCAGAAGACATGAAACCATCAACAAATAAGAAACAGAATAACGACTATTAGGTAGTATTATAAAACATTGTATGTTATTAAAAGGGTTGTCTAGTTTTAAAAAAAACATTTCCATATACCTTATTAGGGCATTCTGAGTTAATAGATAATAATCTCTTGACCAGAAAGGAGAGCAGTTACAAAGAAAGTTTCTTGCTCTACAGGACCTGTTCTGGCCTTCATTACAATGACAACCCATTTATATGAATAGGCACTGTGTAATGCTTGATTTCCCCTTTGGTGATGCTGCAGCAAAATTGAACACTTATTGCCAGGTTTTCCCACAGATTACTGTTGAAATTTTTCAGGCTGATTTTCAAAGTTTGAAAGGCGGGAGAGAGTTTTACATATTGGAATATTGAGTAATGTTCCCTACCAGCCTCATGCCACTCAGTTGGTTTGCTTGTCCGCGCAGCCGGAATTCTTGATTCTCCCAAGGAGAAAAATACAATTATATATAAATGGATAGTTAATGTGTAGCTCTAACCTGGTCTTTCTTAACATTTTTACCTTGGGTAAACCCTTGAAAATGTGTTTCCAACTTTAGAAAACCATTTAAAGAAATTGTGTTTAGGGTTGAGCCAAACATTCCATAATTCTAAATTTTCAGACCGTACAGTAAGAGCAATAGGAAAGCATGACCTGTGTTCATAGAACTCTGGTTGCATTATGCTGTTCCACTTAAAAATGAGTACTCCTTGCATATGAAGTCTTCCTCTTGTAAGCTCAGCTATTTGTGCTCTTGATAAATATTTCTAAATTTTTCTAAGCCAATGCCAGCTTTTTAAAATAAATTACATCAAAATGCCCCCAAGACTATGATCTTACCCTATGCTGAACCTATTTAAAGCACAGCAGGAGGGCAGTGGAAGTATGCCTTAGAGACATAGGGGGAAATTTATTAATGCCAATCTTAAACTAAAGCACACTGGAGTAAGATATGCCCAATTTATCAGGATTCGTACACTTCACAATAGATCCAGTGCGTCTCTGGTCATGCATGCACCAGAACATCAAATCTACGCCAGTTGTGAGCTGGCCTAGATTTGTGCTATAATTGACACCAATTTGTGGCATAAATTATAGTAAATTTGTTGGGTAAGCCCCACCCAGCATTGAAAGATGCCATTAGTTGTGTAAATTAGAAAAAGTTGCTAAATGCCTGGGCGTGAAATGCGTGTTTTGCGCAAATTGTGTAGATTGTCTGAAAATGTTCCCCTATGTTGTTTATATGTACCACTAAACTCTAGATTTCTGTTGTCTCCTGTGCCTAGGACTGGAAGTAACTGCCTGAATCTAATATATATAGAACAAACAACCCAAGCATTCAAGCATATAGATGAATGTAGTATTTTTTATTTTGTTTTTTCTTCAAAAATATATTTTTTTAAAAACAAATACTTTTCTTCAAGCAATGTTTTGAAGGCACTATTTTTTACGGGCGATTTAATTGGACGTTTCGGCCAATCCATGCCTTTATCACAATCGCTTTAACTGTATAGAAGAGATGTAGAATTTGATAATGAGGCGTCTGCCAGACGCTCTATATGCAATGTGACATTGTCCAATTAAATTGCCTGTAAAAAAAAGTGCCTTCAAAACATTGCTTGAAGAAAAGTATTTGTTTTTAAAAAAAACTTTTTGAAGAAAAAACTAAATAAAAAATACTACATTCATCTTTATGCTTGAGTGCTTGGGTTGTTTGTTTTATATATATTGTGAGTGATCCAAACCCGAACTCTCACAGCACTTGAATATTTCAGCCAGGAGTGCAATCCGTCATTTTCTACCTACATGAATCTAATATATAGCATGTAAGGTTAACAATAAACACTAATATTCCTCATCGCTGCATGAGTAGAGAGGTGAGAATGGAATTGAATGCATTTGACTGTGAGAGCAGCAGTTGCCACTTTACCCCTTGCCATTCCATATGGGCCCACATGGCAGTGAAATAACCAGAGTCCTGGTTCCACTCCTTCTGCACTATGTGTACATCCGTTAAAATTTCCAATATAAATTTAGAAAAATGGGTCACAATATAAAATAAAATATTGATAGCCTATTGTATGTATAAATGATTGTCTCATGTATAGCAAAGTGAGGATACTCTGAACAGATGACCAAATCATCTCTAGGCTGTGGTACATTTATTCATCATTAGGTTTATCTTCAGTGATAAAAGATTGTCCCACGGGTATAAATGACTTGAAACATATTGCCTTAGAATGATAGGAAATGAAACAAGGATGTAATGTTGACCATTATGTTGTATGTTTGTCCATTTTTATTGTGTCTAACAGGCCATGCAGTATTTTAAGGAACATTGCACAGAAATTGCCTATTCCACAAGACAGATTATACTGACATCGTGTGCACAGGATGAACTAAATTTTCATGGGCTCAGCAGTTAATGAACAGTAAGCGCTTGGCTGCAAACTTTAGTTTACATCTGAACCTAGACTTTCACGTAGTAAAGTAGCAAATTAATATGACCTGCAGCGTTCCCTGTGAAAGCATATCGACTACATTAGTTACAGTAAAAAACATTCTTGTAATGACAGTTTTATGAGCATACAAATACTTATCACGGACCAGATTGTGATAAAGCAAGAAAATATCTTTAAGTATCCATTTCAATGGAATATATGTAGGTCCAGTATTCTAGCTGTAAGGCAAAACTTCACACTGCTACTATAGAGCATCCAAAAAATGCTACTTTTGGTAGCCGACTAGCCGTGCTAGTCCTTACTATTCCTTTCAGTACTCCAACCATTCAAAACCATCCAAAATACTTTACCGGGACTTTTTCCGGTTGGCCAGCTGCTCCACTGATCAGGGGGCACTCTTTTGTACAGTCCTGCATACATCTGTGTATGTGGGTACTGAACTGTGACATAAAGCAAAGATTGGACAATTTCGGCTGAAACGACATGTATGGCGTGATTGGCCTGTGACTTGCCACTTTGCACATGCACTATTTCATTCCCAATTTTTTTTACCTGCAGTGGAAGCTTCTAAGGCTTCTTTCACACCATGGTATCAGTTTACCGTATGTTGCGTGTAAAGCTTGTGATGTATACAATAAATTGATCCATAGACCCCCATACATCCAACGAAGGCTAAGAAAGCCTCTGTCGAGGTGGAATCCGTCAGATTTGTAGGCTGCGCCATTCCATGCATATGAATGTTTTGTTTTTTTAACATGGGCGCCTATGGAGGACGGATAGCAGAGACATGTGCTTTTTAAACTGTTTAATGCATCTTCTGGGAGCTTTATCAGCACATACATTATATTAATAGAAATACTGTGGTGTGAAAGCGGCCTAAGAGCGTCCAATGCAGATGTGAACACAGCCCAATGCTGAGAATAATAGTAAGGGTGCATTATTACATCTATCAGCAATGTGGCTACAGCAAACGGTTTGCTGACTCCTCCTACCCACAACATGGAGCCACTTTTTGATTTTTACCAGGGCCACTTTAAGCTCTCAATCCACCCCTGGGTTCTTCCTACTAGCTGCTTCTGAACACTAGCACCTCTAGTACCTTTGTAGAGCTATTTCATGCTCTTCCCTGTCTTCTGTACAAATACTTTATCTGCTGAGTCACGTAGCAGAGTGAGTATTTACACAGGACAGTACATCATGGCACAACTACATGAAGGCACAGGGGATGTCATGAGCAGAATGAAGCAAGCAGGGATTGGTGTCACAGTCCAATTTATACTGTGCCTATGTACATATACAGACAATGTGGTGGATCATGGCGTTGCTAAAAGAGGACATGTCACCCGTTCTGAATTGTCTTTTTAGTAAGTACTTATAATACCCATGAAATAACAATTCCGTAACATGTTTTGTTAGAACTCTGTGTTGTTCTTCTGTTATTCCTCCTAGAAGTTTAGTAATAAATTGACAACTGGGAGTTACCATTCCCCTTGTCAAAGAGGTGTGTCCCTACACATTATCACTCTGTCAGCACTGATTGGACAGTGTCAGTCTGTGTAGGGACACACCCCCAATTGGTAACACCCAGTTGTCAATTTATTCGTATTTTTCTAAGGAAATGAAACAGAGGAGCGACACAAATCTACATCTTTATGAAAAGATGCTCCAGAATTGTTATTTCATGGAGCATACAATTATTTACTAAAACGAACATTTCAGGAGAGGTAACAGGTCCTCTTTAATAGAGATGATGATGGGGGCCGGGTGAGAGTAAGTGGAAATAAGATTTGGAGTAGGGAAGGTCAATCTTGTGTAAAAATTTTACTCTTAAAAATTCCTACCTTAACCCCTTGGCGATAGCCGACATACTATTACTGAGATGTCACCAAGGGGAAGTATGGTGCGCACTCAGCCATACTCAGCGAATGACGGCTGTGTTATACAGCTGACACCTCACCTCAATGGGCGGAATCAAAGATCACTTTGATTCCTCCCAGTTAACACCTTAAATGCTGCAGTCAATCGCGACCGTGTCATTTAAATTGTTAGAATCAGGAGGGCGCCCCCTCAAACACGACATCTGACCCTGCCTGCGACGCCATCAGCCAGTGAAAATGGTTGTCATGGCAGCCTAGGGGCCTAATGAAGTCCCCCAGGTCTGCCATCGCATTGCAGTATATCATGCAAGCGATCCAACAATCGTTGATTCAAGTCCCCTAGGGGGACTATTAAGAATAGTAATAAACAGTCAAATAAAGTTGTTGTTTTTTATTACAAAAAAAGTTCAAAAAACCCCCCTTTTGATATTTTTTCCCTAAATCAATGTTAAAAAAATAAACGTTAACATACAGATGTAGCCGTCTTTACCTTGACTGTTAACACATTAAATAAACAGTGGCTAGATCCCTTATCTTGAATTTTTCAAGGGCTTTTCAATGGCTTTTGTTGTGTGATATCACGCTGCAGCAAGTTATCAGTCAAGTTAAAGATGGCTACATCCATAACTGGTATCGCAGCGTCTGTAAAAGTCTGAACTGTCACAATATAGCATTGTTCAAGCCGCTCGGTGAACGCCATAAAAAACAAAACTAAGCTCGCTCTGCAAAAATTTAGCCATCACATCGCTAAATTGATGGAAAAATAAATAAGTTATGGCTCTCAGAACATGACAAAACATTTTTTTTTTAGCAAATATTTTTTTTCCTAAAAGTGGTAAGACATAAAACAAAACATAAATTTGGTATTGCCATAATAGTATGAACCTGTAGGTTAAGGTGCACATGTAGTTTTTACTGCCTGATGGATGCTGTAAAAACAAAACCCCCCCAAAAATTGCGTAATCGCTGTTTTTTTGCAATTTCACCACACAAATAATTTTTCCAGCTTCCCGATACATTATGCAGTACAATAAATGGTGCCATTAAAAACTACAACTTGACCCACAAAAAACAAGCCCTCATACGACTATGTCGATGAAAAAAGAAAGAAATTATGGCTTTTGGAAGGCAGGAAGGAAAAAACTAAAATGAGAAAACTCAAATTGGCCGTGTCTCCAAGGGGTTAAAAGATATCTTGTAGAAAGTTTGTGACAAAGTAGATCATATTCTTGACTAACCAAGTGCATGCTTCTTTCCTAGATGGTTATGCATATTTTGATTATCAAAAACATTAGGGGTCCCGAAATGCGTTACTTCAGGCCTAGTCAAGTCTTGCACCATCCACTAAGTTAAAAAGGACCTATCAGTTCTCCTAACATGTCTGCTTTAGTCAGTACTTGTATTCCCTTTAAAAAATAATGCTGGAGAATCTTCCATTGTTATTCCTCTTGGATATGTATAATTAAATTGCCAACTGGGTGTAACTTCTCCACCTTTTCAATAGAGCGTGTCCCTATACAGTCTGACATTGTCAGCACTGATTGGCTAGTGTAAGACTGTGAAGGAACACACCCATAAAAGGGAAATGGTAACACCCAGTTGTCAATTTATGCCTAATATTCCTGCAGGAATAACAGAGGAACAACACAACGCAGAGTTCTAAGAAAAGATGCTCCAGAATTGGTATTTTGTGGGAAATAAAAAATATGTAATAAAACAGATAAAACTGACAAATCACGAGAGCTATCAGGTCGTCCTTTAGCCCATATTTCTGCTGGCCCTTTTAAAAGTCCAATATCACTTTAAGGTGTGAGAAATGTCCTTGTCCTCTAGAAATCAGTTCAGTGTGTGCCCAGTTATAAAGCACTTGAAAACTACAAAAATAAAATTTTATTTACAAAAATATATGAATATTTTATAATATTTTGCAATCATTTGCAATTAATTAAATGTACGAAAATATATCTTGTCACATGTTATTATATAAGATTGTCAGGGTTCCTTTCCCTGTGATTTCACACCGAATAACCACCTCTGTAAATTTGAAACTGAGTGCATGCGTAGAAGAAATACACCAGACAGAGAAGTGTTGGTACAGTTCCTCTCTCAGTGAAGTAGGAAATGCAACTGCACTTTATTACACAAGAGTTACAAGTTTTCTCCGTAAAAATGTGGGACGTGCTTAATCCCTATTAGTTCTATTCAGTTGTGACGTTCATCTGCACATTGCTCTTGCATTCCAGGGCGGTGTCTCTATGGGCGTTGTCCTGGATGCAGGCACCATCTTGTTCAATAGATTCTTTGTGAAATATACTGATATGTAGCTTATGTAAGGGTAATAATGTTTTTGCAAGCAATATACATGATAATGATCCCTCACAGTCCCACCTAAAAATATTATTACTCTATTACTCTATCCCTGAGTCTTGCCTAGCAACCTACTACTGATCACTCGAACCAGGCGGGTAGGGGTTTTGGATTTCTTCACCAGCTTGAGATGAGCTACTCCTTATGAGTAACCCCGCTTTGTACCTGGACTTCCAAGGTTTCTGAATGGTCCTAACTTTCCATATTCTCCTCAGGATACAGGATGGTTGTCTTTAAAGGGACTGTCGGTGTCACCTCGTCTATTTGTGTAAACATAATAGGCACAGTCTGTTCTACAGCTTTAGTCATCGTTTTCCTGATACAAAGGAGAACACAGCACACAAGGACATAGAATAGTATTAAAAAGACCACTATCACTACTCCTATTTGTGCTAATATTTTCTGCCATCCAGTCATCCATGAAAAATACTGGTCCCATGGGTCGGTAATACCTGAGTTCCTTTCCAACTCTTGAGATAAGCTCTCCAACTTATGTATGGCCATTGTGACTTTTCCTTTGGGCCCGGTGTTGTCGAGGATATACGTACAATAGGTTGTCCCTATCATTCTGCATACCCCACCTTTTTCAGCCAATACCATATCAAGAGCCATTCTATTCTGGAATGTCATAGTTGAGGTGGGCCCTAGTTGGTCGGCTAACCCTTGTAAAGCATCTCGGGTATAATTTACAAACCGCTGCTGGTTGTAATATACAGTATATAATTAATCCAGTCTACATTTTTATTAACGGTAATAATTGGGATAAGAGACTCAAATCCTGCCTTCACCTAATCTCTGGCCTTGAACTCGTCTGGCACCCCAGATGGGACACCAATTGCATCTATATTTGGGGTCGCAACATGTTTATCTGTCTCTCGGGGTTCAACTTTCTCCATTCTTGGGAGTCTACCATGTCTCCTAGTCTGAATTTTCCCATTTCTCCGTTTGTTCCCCCATGGCTCCCTAATATGTATGTGTCTTGGTCTGTTTTACTATTACTGTTTTCTATGGTGAGGATCAAGCCTAATCCTGACAGACCACATTCTTTCCTTGATAGCGTCATTCTAGTTAGAAGTGACTTTAAGATGAGCAGTATTTTTAGGTCACTAGCCCTTAAAATTAGGAATAACCTATTCAGTATAATGACTATGATGGGGTGAAATATGGAATCTGCCGAATGATCAAGTTCCCTCAGAAGCCAAGGTAATCTAATGAGAAGAACATTATTTTGGAGTCTACTTTGTAGAGAGTTGAAGTTACACCACTTACTCATAGATGATTTACTTTGATTCATCTTCTAATCATCCTTCATGCTCACTAAACTACCATCAATCAGCCACAGTGAGAGCTGATGTGAGCCATTTTCATCAAGGGAACACCTTGCATGGTGCACACGGAAAGAGGAAGAATTGTTCAAGACCAATTTTCTCAATCTGTTTCTCTGCTGGAGTGATAGTAATCGGTGAATGGTGATTGATATCACTGTCAGCTATATTTGAGATAATTTTACCAATTTTCCTACAAGTCTAATTGCCTGCAGATGTGGGAGAGGAGACCTGACAAACTGGAAATTGCAACCTTTAGTGTAAAATTAGATGGAATTTAGTGTCTGTGACGGTTTAATAGGCTTTCTGTATCTTGCAACATATAAAGTTATTCACATGAAACTTAAGTAATGAATTTCTCAAGTGCATGCAAATGTAAAATTATAATCATTTATGTATCTGCTTTATTAATGCTAAATGGAAAAATTAATACATTTAAAATTTAATGAATGCTATATATTCAGTAGAAGCTTCTCAAATATAAAAAGCATATTAAAAACCACAAAGGAGATCCTGGACCATAAAAAAGCACAAGGTCAGAGACAGACATGTAAAACCGGTCACAGAAATCAGAGGTCTCCAATTAAATCTTTATTTTACGGGCATTTTTTTCCTGTTATTTATATGCATTTACATATGTGACTTTACGTGATTCTTTCCAGAGACACATACTGATATTTAGTAAAATATATAGTTATGGTCATATGATTACTTTCAAAATTCAAGTTGTATATAAAGGGCACGGGTGTACACAGAGGAAAGGAAGCCTTATGCCGAAATTCAAATTGTGGCCCCTTTAAGTGTTGGATCTTAACCTCAGCCCTACCCCACTTAAGCAGTACTTGTGCAAGCCTTCTAATCTTGAGACAGAAATCTATATTGTCCCTCCACAGCTACAAATGAATGGCATGCCTGGGTTGTTAATACTGTATCTATGGCAACAGTATTTGGAATGATATTCTTTTTAAATATGTGAAACAGTGAAATTCAGGCTTGTTCACAAGCGATAAGGTTCCAGATAATTCGAGAGTTCAGTCCATTGGAAGCTTAGATAAATACACTGTAGATACCCATGCATCTTCATTCTGCACCTGTTCCCATTCAGTCAACCATAGCTGCAGCAGGACTCATGTTGGATATTTATTACATAGTTACATAGTTACATAGTTAGTACGGCTGAAAAAAGACACATGTCCATCAAGTCCAACCAAGGGAAGGGAAAAGGGAAGGAAAAAATGTCTACACATAGGAGCTAATATTTTTTTGTTCTAGGAAATTATCTAACCCTTTTTTAAAGCCATCTACTGTCCCTGCTGTGACCAGCTCCTGCGGTAGGCTATTCCATAAATTCACCGTTCTTACTGTAAAGAAGCCTTGTCGCCTCTGCAGCTTGAACCTTTTTTTCTCCAGACGGAGGGAGTGCCCCCTTGTTTTTTGAGGGGGTTTTACAAGGAACAGGATATCACCATATTTTTTGTATGTGCTATTAATATATTTATATAAGTTAATCATGTCCCCCCTTAGTCGTCTTTTTTCAAGGCTAAATAGGTTTAATTCTTTCAATCTTTCCTCATAACTTAAATTCTCCATGCCCCTTATTAGCTTCGTTGCTCTTCTTTGTATTTTTTCCAACTCCAGGGCATCCTTTCTATGAACTGGAGCCCAGAACTGAACTGCATATTCTAGATGAGGCCTCACTAATGCTTTGTAAAGTGGCAATATTACATCTCTGTCCCGCGAGTCCATGCCTCTTTTAATACACGACAATATCTTGCTGGCCTTTGAAGCAGCTGATTGACACTGCATGCTGTTATTGAGTTTATGATTTACAAGAACACCCAGATCCTTCTCAACAAGTGAATCCGCCAGTGTAGCGCCCCCTAGGACATATGATGCATGCAGGTTGTTGGTACCCAGATGCATAACTTTACATTTATCTACATTAAACTTCATTTGCCAAGTGGACGCCCAAACACTTAGTTTGTTTAAATCTGCCTGCAATTCACAAACATCTTCCATAGTCTGAACTATATTACATAGCTTGGTGTCATCTGCAAAAATAGAAATAGTGCTATTAATCCCATCCTCTATATCATTAATAAATAAGTTGAATAATAGTGGTCCCAGCACTGAACCCTGGGTTCACCACTTATAACCGGTGACCATTCAGAGTAGGAATCATTGACCACAACTCTCTGGATACGGTCCTTGAGCCAATTCTCAATCCAATTACAAACTATATTTTCTAAACCTATAGTCCTTAATTTACCCATTAGGCGTCTATGGGGGACAGTGTCAAATGCCTTTGCAAAGTCCAAAAACACTATATCCACAGCGGCCCCTCTGTCTAGACTTCTGCTCACCTCTTCATAAAAACAGATTAGGTTAGTTTGACAACTTCTGTCCTTTGTAAAACCGTGCTGGCTGTCACTTATAATGCTATTTATTGTCACATAATCCTGTATATAGTCCCTCAATAGCCCCTCAAACATTTTCCCCACGATGGATGTTAAGCTTACTGGTCTATAATTACCCGGGGAAGACCTAGAGCCCTTTTTGAAAATAGGCACCACATTTGCCCTGCGCCAGTCCCTTGGCACTATACCAGTCACTAGAGATTCTCTGAATATTATGAAAAGGGGGACAGAAATAACTGAACTAAGCTCTTTAAGAATTCTAGGGTGTAACCCATCTGGTCCCGGGGCCTTGTGCACATTTATTTTATTTAATTTAGCTTGGACCATCTCTACATTCATCCAATTCAGTATATCAACTGATATATTAACAGCACTGGCACCGGCTAAATCAGCTGCTCTTTCTTCAGTTGTATATACAGAGCTAAAGAACCCATTTAGTAACTCTGCCTTCTCTTGATCCCCTGTGATCAACTCCCCATTACCATTATCTAGGGGTCCTACATGTTCAGACCTTGGCTTTTTTGCATTTATATGCTTGAAGAATTTTTTAGGATTTGTTTTACTATCCTTGGCCACCTGCCTTTCATTTTGTATTTTTGCTAATTTTATTACATTTTTACAGATTTTATTAAGCTCTTTATATTTTACAAAGGCTACAGCTGTACCCTCAGATTTGTATTTTTTAAATGCCCTTTTTTTGTCATGTATTGCCCCTTTCACAGAAGGTGTAAGCCATGTGGGGTTTAATTTGAGTCGTTTATACTTATTACCTGTAGGAATAAATTTTGCACTATAATAACTCAAAGTAGATTTGAAAATCTCCCATTTATCATTTGTTCCATTATTTGACATTAGTTCTTCCCAGTCCATATCCTGAATTGCAGCCCTCATCCTGGGGAAATTGGCTTTCTTAAAATTAAATGTTTTTGCCCTCCCAGCCTGCGTTTGTTTTTTACAGTATAGGTAAAATGTAACTATATTGTGATCACTGTTACCGAGGTTTTCACGAACATTGACATTCCCAACAAGATCTGCATTATTAGAAATGACCAGATCCAACAGAGCTTCACCTCTAGTCGGGTCTTCCACAAACTGGCCCATAAAATTTTCCTGCAACAGGTTGAGGAAATGTCTCCCCTTTGCAGTTGAAGCCGAACCATGACACCAATTAATATCCCGGAAATTAAAATCTCCCATTATCACTACAGTACCCGCCTGTGCAGCCCGCTCCATCTGTTTATATAGCTGAACTTCCATCTCCTCAGTTATATTGGGGGGTCTATAGATTACACCAAAAGTAATTTTTTCAGTGTTTACCTCCCTTTCTAGTTCCACCCACAAGGTTTCAACCTCCTCACAGTCTTCACCCACTATTGTCTCTTTCACACTCGCCTTCATATCACTTCTCACATACAGACATACACCACCACCTTTCCTATTTGTCCTGTCTTTACGAAAAAGTGTAAAACCCTGTAGATTTACAGCCCAGTCATGTGAAGAGTCCAGCCATGTTTCAGCAACACCAACTATATCTATATTTTCTTCCAGTATCAAGGCCTCCAGCTCCCCCATTTTACTTGCTAGACTTCTGGCATTTGTGAACATACACTTTAACTTGCCTGTCAGTTTTTCACTTTTATTATCAGAAATGTGATTTGACATTAATCGGTCCTTTTTATTTACACTGATGTTTTGTAACAAAAGGATCTCCTTATCCTGTTGTCCAGTCCTCTCCCCATAGCATAGTTTATTTATGATGTACCAGTAAAAACTAGAAACTTCCCCTACCATTATGGGAGAGGATTGATTTAGAAGGAGGTGAAGTGGGGGCCAGCAATAGCAGGACAATAAGAATCGTATTTCCCGATGCTGTACTATTAGGTGCTTATTTCACACTTGGCATATTTTTGTTGAATGTTAGATTAGCACTTATTCCAGACCAATGGCTGAGCTAATCTACATAGGCACCATGCTGATACTATACTGACACATTGTAATAAATACAGGACAGGAAAAAGATTTGTGCTGCCGGTGTGTTTAGATCACAGATGACTACCAGGGTGGACATTGTGTAGAAAAAACTTGAACATTATTGATACAGTATATGGTGAAATGCAGAAGCCACATAGATCTATTATGACACCTTGAGTTGCATAATGGTTCAAGGGACATAATGATAGAGCACTATCTACAGGGGAGCTATTTTTTAGGGCACTTTCTATAGGGGTGGGCTATATGTGGGACACTATATACAGGGGTGGGTTACTTGTAGGGCACTAGCAACAGAGTGGCTATATGTAGGGCACTATCTACAGAGGTGGGCTATACGTGGAGCACTACATATAGGGGAAGCTACATGTAGGGCAGCACGGTGGCTATGGGGGCACCATCTACAGGGGGCATGGTGTGTGTGTGTTTGTGTGACAGTGTACTATTATAATCAGGGACACCGTCTATGGCGCTATTATAGTTAGAGGTGCAAGATGTGTTGAGAATTTTAACTTTGTTTATAGGTGCAGAAATGTTTTAAAAGTGAGAAGCTGAAGACATCTGAGCGGAAAACTGCAGAAATGGGTCATAGCTGGTTGAACTCCATCATAGAGGTCTGGACCGGAGGGAGAAGAAAATAACTGGAATCTGAGATGTCACCGGTGAGTCACTTAATGTAAATGTTTATTCTGCCTCTAATCAGTATTGTATTCACTGTGTGATCTGAAGCGAGATGATCGGTGGTATGATTATGATATGATTTTTTTTTGTGAAACAGCATCTCCCAGCATATCCTCACCATTGTTCGGTCCATGCTGGGAGCTGTAGTTTTACGCCATACAAACCTATACGGCAGGGGTGGCACTAAATTGAGCTGTATTTGTTCTGGTGCTGTATATATGTACTGATCTTGGGTCTGTTGCTGTATGTAAGTACTGAGCTTGGTTCTGGTGTTGTATATACGTATGATATTGGTTTTGGTGCTGTGTATATATGTAATGAGTTTTGTTCTGGTGCTGTATATATGTACTGAGCTTGGTTTTCGGGATGTATTTATGTACTGAGGTTGGTTCTGGTGCTGTATTTATGTACTGAGCTTTGTTCTGGTGCTGTATTTATGTACTGAGCTTGGTTCTAGTGCTGTATATATGTACTTAGCTTGGTTCTAGTGCTGTATTTATGTACTAATCTCTGTCGTGGTACTGTATTTTTGTACTTAGCTTGGTTCTAGTGCTGTATATATGTCAGAGCTTGGTTCTAGTGCTGTATTTATGTACTGAGCTTGGTTGTGGTACTGTATATATGTCAGATCTTGTTTCTGTATCTGTAGTTATATAGAATATATTTATAATAACAAAATTGCAGGGTAGATGGAATTGTTCTAAATTCATTGTATATTTAATGGTACTTTTAACCCCTTGAACCGCCACCATGCGGTAATACATGACCTGACAATATTTCCAAACATTCCCTTGTATGTTTTTTTCAGATGCAGCAAAATTCTCATAATCCACTTTTAAAACGACACACACTATATGCTAATTACTCATTAGAGGGTCATGGGGCGGTGCCGCTATCCTGAAGAGTCACATAGTCCTGACTCCAAACCCAACTTTCCATGTTTGAGTGACATCTCCCTGGCTGATACAACTTTCTCGGATGCGCCATTGCCTTGTACACAAGGGGGGGGGGGGGGCTGTGAGGCACGATACACAAAGGGGGAGCTGTGTGGCACTATACACAAGGGGGAGCTGTGTGGCACTATACACAAGGGGGAGCTGTGTGGCACTATACACAAGGGGGAACTGTATGGCAGTATTTACAAGGGGGAGGGCTGTGGCTCTATCTACAGGGGGTTAAGTGTGGTGCAATCTACAGGGGTCTGTGTGTGGCACTTTCTACTAAGGGGGGCTGTGCTGCACTTTCTACTAAGGGGGGCTGTGTGGCACTATATACAAGGGAGGCGGGCTGTGTGGCACTATATACAGTGGGAGCTGTATAGCGCTATATACAGTGGGGTCTTTATAGCAATATCTACAGGGGGCTGTATCGCACTATCTACAAATGAGGTGTGCCACTGTCTATAGGAGTGGCACAGGAGGGCAGCCAAATTAAGCTACTTTATTACATTTACATCGTAGGTACGTACGTACGTACGTACGTACGTACGTACGTACGTACGTACGTACGTACGTACGTACGTACGTACGTACGTACGTACGTAAGTACATATGTAGGTATCATTATACATTAATATACTGACATTATTTGTGATCAGAAATACATTCAAGGTGCTAAAATCATGTTTAGAATCCATAGATAGACCTACTAGACCTACCAAGTTGTAAAGGAGTAAAATAAGGGGTGAGTGATGTTTTTCACACCACATTTATTTACATAATTTGCCATAGACTATACGATTGGCACTTAATATTCCATATTCTGAAATTCAAAGTGCTAATTCCATTATGTGTCCATGTAGTGTACTTACATTGTACACAATTCATTTCATTCCACCTTAACTCAATTAAATCCAAAAGTTCAAATCAATTAAATTTTATTTTGCTGCTATGAAATTCTATTACAGGGGCCAGGAGAAGTTAACATAATTAATGCTGCAAAAACAAATTCAAAGCAATAATATCATTAAAAAATAATCATGTATCTTAATTAAAACATAATTAAGAGTAAATGATAATACTACATTGAGATCAGCGCATGTAATATGTTTTCTCAGCACTTAAAAAAAAAGTGCAAATCTTAATTAATTTCCATTTCCATGGGGCTTTCAATTTAGCTTAACGCTTCTTTTGTAATCTAAGGATGCCCGTACACGTAGAATCCGCAGGTCTCTACTATTTGGTAAACCTGAATTTTTTGAAAGAGTTTTAATAAGGTATGGCTTGGGATAGGTTTCAGAGGTGGTGGGACATGTAGAGCATGCACTCTGGGTGCCAAGGGGGTCGCTGACAAACCACGCTAACTTAGCAGGATATTTAAAAGAGAACTGAATCTTTGCCTCAGATGAAAGCCTAGTAACGACTCTGCTAGGTTTACACTACATTCGGGCTCTACATTCTGTGGGACAATTTGAAACTCTCCACCAAACTAATGCCCTAGACATTTGCAACTGCATGCCTATACAGTTATATATGCCAGCCATTGTCTCCCATGAAAAAAAAGTATATTGTGCATATTCGACTATGTTTTCTGGCCAAACATATTCCAAAAGGTCACTCTTTTGGAATACGTCTGGCTAATGGTAGGAGAATTTCCCAGTGTATACAACGAATGTACGTGCAAACCTGGTGTGAACCTAGTCGTAATGGGCAAAGAAAATGTCGTAGTTGTATGAGCAGTAAATTGATGCACAGGTTTATTTACATCCACACTAAAAGGCTTATGAGATAAAGAAGCTGCCCGGCAAGATATGCTCATTTTACAACCCCTCTTATGCATTGGTAATACATAAAAACGAAGTAGGTGCAGCATGTAAGTTTATATACTGTAGCTCATATGTACAGCTTTGGTCCATTAGAAACTAACTGCAGACAAACAGGTTTATTTCTAAAATGTACAGTAATATTTCATGCTATCATTCTGGAGACTGTGTAAATAAAATATGTGTATGCAATCCATTTATGGAAAACTTCAAGTTAGGATTTAGCTGCATGATATAGCCCTGTGTGCTCAGAGACAACAAACAATTGCTGCCAACTTGCAATGGTGCCTACAATGAGGTCAATGTGAAATAAACTAAATAGCAAAATAGAGAGGATTACATTATTCTACATTCATTTTGACCCTGCAATAATGACAAAATATATAGCCAATTATCATAAAAATAATGAGACCGCACTAAAGCTTATTCTATGATATGTGTAAAATAATACAATAATACAATGTATTAGCTGTTATGTTTCTTACCAGGGAGAAGTGGATCTGAAGAGCTGCAATCATCTGCGTTCCTCACCCTTAACCCCCACAAGGAATTTACCGGTCGGGTTCCCAGGTCATGGTCCCTAGAGTAGTTACTAACCGGCAGCAGGTGCACTGAGGGAAGCTGAAGCGTAGTCCAGAACAGATCCAAGGGTCGCCACCAGGGGCGTAACTAAGAAAGACTGGGCCCCATAGAAAACTCTTGACCGCCCCCCCCCGGGTGCCACAAGCAACCCCCTTATAAATAGTGCCCCCTGTAGAATGTGCCATACAGCCCCCCTGTAGACAGTGCTATATAGCCTCGCCTCCTATATAGCCCCACCTCCTATAGCCGGCTCACGGGGATTCCGCTCCTTCAGGGAGCTACAGTGGCGCTTCTATACTGGAAGGGGGGGGGGGGTTGCTATCTACAAGAGGGCTGTAGGCTGTGTGGTACTACCTACAAAAAAGGACAACTGTGCAGGAGCACACAAAATACCCAGCTTTCTCGGCTATCAAATAAATGTGTGGCAATAAACTAAAATATAACTTTTATTTAGAAAAACATAAGGGAGAAAGGGGGGGGGGAGGAGGAAACCTCCAGCTCACCAGCTCTGCGTCCTGCACTCAGATCTCGCCCGGATCTCCATGATGGCACACGGAAGACAATGTAGAAGAAGAGAAGGTAGGATCCAGCGAAGTATAGTGAATAAAAGGAAATCAATGTTTCCACTTTATTGAAATGAACGATCAAATATTAAAACACGGGAGAACGCAGTACAAGGTGGTCTCAGATGGCAAAATTAGGAAGCCTTTTGGCTAGACTAAATAAAAGTTATATCTTAGTTTATTTCCACACATTTATTTGATAGCCTCGAAAGCTGGGTATTTTGTGTGCTCCTTTTTTGAATGTCTATTGCCCGCCAACTATCAGGGTAATTTCGTAGTCCTTGCACTACCTACAAGGGGGATGTGGGCAGTGTGGCACTACCTACCAGGGGGCTGTGGGCTGTGTGGCACTACCAACCAGGGGGCTGTCGGCTATGTGGCACTACCAACCAGGGGGCTGTGGGCTGTGTGGCACTACCAACCAGTGTGCTGTGGGCTGTGTGGCACTACCAACCAGGGGGCTGTGGGCTGTGTGATATTACCAACCAGGGGGCTGTGTGGCACTCCCTACCAGGGGACTGTGTGGCACTCCCTACCAGGGGGCTGTGTGGCACTCCCTACCAGGGGGCTGTGTGGTGCTCTTTACAGGGGGCTGTGTGGCACTATCTACAAGGGGGCTGTCTGGCGCTACCTACAAGGGGGCTGTCTGGTGCTGCCTACAAGGGGGCTGTGTGGTGCTACCCACAAGGGGGCTGTGTGGTGCTACCCACAAGGGGGCTGTGTGGCACTACCCACAAGGGGCTGTGTGGCGCTACCTACAAGGGGCTGTGTAGCGCTACCAACAGGGGGAATCTGTGAGTGGTGGGCTGATGGTCATTTTACTGTGAGTGGGGGGGGGGGCTGATGGTCATTTTACTGTGAGTGGGGAGCTGATGGTTTTCAAGTGGTTTCTGCCTCTGACCTCCAATTGAAATTAATAGGAGGCAGAAAATACCTGCGGCGCCCGTTTGGTGCTTTTTTTCCTGCGTCTTTTACATTCGCTTCAATGGCTTAAAAAAAAACCACAAAAAAAAGGTCAAACAACGCTGTCAGTTCCTGAAGGAATTTTGAGGCAGATTTTTTTTGCCTTACAAAAAACGTGTGTGACCATACCCTACGAGTGTAGTGCTTGTTCTTAGCCGTTTTCTGTCTTTCTCGAAACAATTTTGGTAGGTGTGCCCTGAGGAAATGTTATTTTTCCAGTGCTGCCTCGAGTCCGAAAAGGTTGGGAAACTCTGTACTACGTTACAGGATCACGCCGTGGAGCAGCTCAGTTTGTCATGGGAACGGGGCCTAGGTGCGTACAATTTTTGTTTTTGTTTGGGAGTACTGTCTACAAGGGGGAAGTGTGGGGGTAGGCTGTATTGCACGATCTACAAAAAGGAGGTGGGGGATTATGGCACTGTCTACAGGGAGGCTGTATGGCAAAATCTACAGGGGGGCACTATACTGTGTGGGGGCCACTAGGCGGACATTATACTGTGTAGGGGTACTACAGGTGGCATAATACTGTGGGCACAATTAGAGGACAAAATACTGTGTCCTTGAAGGGGTTGTAATATATTATTAAATATTATTATTATACTATATGGGGGCACTAAAGGGACATTATAATTTTTTTATGTGCCATTTTTTTTTAATGATGGGGTAGGGCGCCGAAAGATCATTTCACACAGGGCACCATCCTAGGGCTGGCCCTGCATGCACATACATATGCACATGCGTCCACACATGCATGCAGTATAATAAAATAACACATGAGACATGCACACCGGTTATGGGTGTGCAAGTGTCATGTGAGAAGAATAAAATATTGTAAAAATAAGTGCATGAATACCATATTAAGCACGTCATGTAAATTGAATGCACATATGTAATGCAAAAAAAGCCTTATATTGGGAATAAAAAAAACAACAAATATTTGGATGAAGGCAACAGAATTCGGAGATAAAAGTCCATCTTCCTCAGTTAGAGCAGATCCATTACTCCAACTATTTTTTCGATGTAGGGAATATACAGCATAAAACTCATCAAGACATCTCTACTGATCTAAGATAAAACGACAGTGTTAAAATAACACACCCAATGCAAACATACTGCACACCATAACAAACAACACATGGGAGATCCCATACACTACTTATAAGAATGCTGCAAATTCCAAATTTTCATTGAGTCCCAGTGGTTGGACTGTATTAAGTTTCCAAATCTATCTTATAATTCGTTAGGCGAGTTGAATCACAGAATTTGTGACACGCATCTATATTGGGGCAAGCGATGCACCAACCACAAGGACGACAGCCCCACTTTGGCTTCTTTGCCCCAAAAATTGGTTTAGACCCCGATGAGTTATAGTAACTATGAACCAATGTGTCCCTTGAGCTCCTTGCCCTTCTCGAGGCAACAGCGAGTTTTTCAGTGAATATTTCGGACAGTATTGGATCAACCAGTAGAATAGGCCAGTATTTAGATAGACATTCGATCATTTCACTTCATCTGTTATGATAGGTTGTCACATACCTAACTTGTGCTGTAGACTTCTTGGGCACGGGTTGCAATAATCGTGTGTGGTGTCTTCCGGGCCCGGTTATAAGCTGTTTTGATGCATTTTCAACGGTACCCTCTTTCTAGAAATCATTGCTTCAACAGTTCTGCTTGTCTCTCAAAATCATCCACAGATGAGCACAGGCACTTCATCCTCAGAAACTGACCGGTTGGAATAGCTCGAACCATATACCTAGGATGTGCAGAAGAGGTATGTAGGTATGAGTTCACCGCAGTTTCCTTTCTATACACATCGGTTTGTATGTAATCATATTCATCACTTTTAATAAACATGTCTAAGAAATTAATTGCTCTATCATTATTTTATATATATGTTTTTAGATTGGTACATTAATAAAATCTATACATTTTATATTTTTATCGGTGGAATGAGACTCTTTTTTTCTATAGGTTGTCCGGGTAATACATGGTCCCATATTGATTTGAATAAGCACTACGTGAAACCTCATTTCAACTATTCAGGCGCCAGCAGCGTACCCAGGATATAACATCTGATTGCTGAGGGTTTCATGAGCCGGACTCCACCCTAACCCCTCGAGATCAGTTGAACACCAAGGCTTCCTTTTAAAAGCTGTTCTAGCAGAACAACACCTTTAAGAGAATCTATCTGCAGAATAGATTTCTTTTATAGGATCTGTGTTGATCTGATGTCCTATCAAAACAGTATTAGTAGGCACAATAATACACAATAAATTTCCCCCTGAAGTGCTAGTTACACATATACTTTTGTTACCAATTGTGCCCTGTTCTGCAAACTTCATGGACGATATATATATATATATATATATATATATATATATATATATATATATATATGTCATCCATCGCAACATAGGCACACAATGTATAATGGCTCTAAACCTGTACATACAGTATGTTTGTATTTGGAAAAAGATTAAATCTCAGAAAACCTCTTGAATGACTTAGGAAAATAGTCACAATATGTGTTCATTAAGCTGTTTTCCAGTCTATTGATGGTCACCAAAAGTAAGCTAATACTAGAGACTTCTTTTGCCACAGACTCCTTGTAGTTCAGTTTCAGTCCGGGTATATGACACTATACATCTTAAAATAAGGGAAGTTGCATAGACAATAAACATGTTGCTTTTGTTTTGTCACATATCATTCAAAATACGAATGGCTTAGGTTTAGAAATGATGAGTTTGCTCACATATACACTAAAAGGAGGTTGTGTTGTGTGAGACTGGAAAGTTTTAGAGTTTATTTTTTGCACTTGACTACATTTTCTGATATGCTTTGAGAGCAGCCTGAGTGCTTGAGTGCTTGGTATCAATTTTACAGCTCATTGCATTAATACATTGACAGTTACACAGACACTTCTTCCATTTATTTGGTATCGGAATGAGTTCATCATGTAGAGCCAAGTTAAACCAATGGCAATAATGGGTCTATAGGTTAAAATGAATCATCGCGCTGCTACTTCTCAACCCAAAGATGAAAGAGAAATGCTATATGAAAGATATCGACTCCTGATCAAGCCTGTATGTGCATGAATTTCTAATAACTCCATGCAGACATATGTTATGGACTGGTTAGTGTGGGATCAGTCCAAAGATAAAGAGCTGAATGATCCTTGTTCAGTTATTATTTATTGATTACTTGTTATTTAAGTAACACCAAAATATTCTGCATAGTGGTATAAATGATGTCATCATTCATGAGACCTTGTACCCATTGGGGTTCACAATGTAATTATGTGAAGGACACACCAACAGGTATTTTATAGGAAGCCGATTAACTAGTGGCTATGTTTTTAGATGGTCGGTTGGAAGTGGAGAACAAGAAAGAAACCCAAGTGCAGTTTGGAGTGAAATGCAGGATTCCAGTGCTGCAAGGAAACAATGGTAACCCCTCACTTTACAACCAACAAGAAAACTCTTCCCAAAATGTGGAAGCCCCAACATAGGATCCTAGGGTTCACATACAGCTAAAAAATAAATAAATATATATATATATATATATATATAAACAGACAGATATATGTAGATGTATCTGTACATATATGTAAATATACTGTATATATATATATATATATGTATATATATATATATATATATATATATATATATATATGTATATTCATCAGTATTTTTGCAACAACCTTTACCATTTTGTTAAGCAAAATAAGATAATATATCTTGGATACATATTAAAGATGACATGATACTAGACGGAGTGAGGACACTTTTGTAGAAAAAAAAGTTGTACTATAGGGATGGTATGTTACTATGAAGCTTTTCACACATGGCAGAGCTATGTGCAGTCGGCTGTACAGCACGGAATCTGTATCCTGCTCCATCGGGTACTATATGTGAGCGATATTTCCTCTTAGAAGCAATGCTACAAGGGAAGAATACCTCCTTACATATAGTATACAAAGGGGCATGGTACCATTTTTTTTCTGTTGGATTCTGTATCAAAATGGAGGTAAACAGGGATACAGTAGAGATCCCATGCACCTCTATGGTTGTCCTAATATGGCTCCATACAAAATGAAGACATAATACAGCCATGTATGAGGCTTGACTCTGTAGTGACTTTTTAATCTTTTCCCCATGCAAAGATTAAGCTGAGTTTATTGTCTTCTGTAAAGTACCTTGTTTTGGAAATTGCAGGTATGTTTAAAGGACAATTCTACCCTAATGTAAAATTGTCTCTTCTTTACCATATAAGAAAACCGGACACTTAGCATCTGTAGCCACACCATAAAATGTGTTGCCCTAGCTAAGAATGTCATGGAATATAGGAAAATGGCAAGAAGAGAGTTATACATTGGGCTAAATTGGTAATTGATTGGAGATTTGCTTTAAAGGTGTATTATCCTTCGTAAAATAAAGGAAAATGAGACTTGATGAAGGATGTCTATGATGTGCATACAGAATAGTTCTGCGGAGTCAGCAGCTCTGTAGGGTCAATGCTACAAAATAAGCTACATCTAATCATTAGATTAATAAGTGAGGAATCTGGCAGATACACATACCGTTCCTGTACGTGGAAGAGGTGGGCAGTGATGTGCCATCCAAAACAGATATGCAGTGGATATCCATAACATGGACTTCTGTTTATTGTATAAAAATAATTAAATAGAATTATACTATTGTATAGAAATTAATCAAATAGAGAAATGTCAATATCTAGGTAAGTAAAGGAAATATAATAAAAAAATTGACCCTTTTTCAAGTTTTATGTTGAAATTCTCTTTGAAGGGGTTGCCCCATTGAGGCATATGAATGTCATAAACGGGGTACCCTGTTCGGCATAGATGGAGGACCCATGGTAAGTCAAACCATGTCAGCGTTAACCAGAATATTCCTTTAACATACCGTAATTACAATTTGTCATAATTACAAGAGTAAAACTAAATGAGATTCCACCTTGTCGTAATAACTACTGGAATAGAAGTTTGTGCTATGTTAGCATCTAGATGTAAAATCTATACTTTTTTGTTCATTTGACCTTTAGAGAAAACTCAGCAGGTTTATTTGCCATAGGTAGCAATAATTCCACTGCCAAGAAAATAGAGGTTTGACCTTATCTGAATATTCTTCAAACATCAAATAGAAGAATGAACAAGCTGCAAATAATTATTTTATGAATACAACCCATTTGGGGACCGACGGTTGTGATTTAAATTAGATTCATGTCACTAACATTACATATTTAAGAAGCAAACCAGCAAATATCATTTGTGAGCAGTTTCATTATTCACTAAGTAGTGAACTTTGAAAGACCTCTCCTGGTTCATGTTTATCTACATGAAGAAATACAGTAGATGAATTATTCACTTTTCCTATCTGAGGAAGCATTTAGTGAATCCCAGGAGATGAACTGAACTGAGGGCAAGTTTGACAAACTTTACTCATATATCATCACATTATTTTGTACATTACTTTATTTTGATAAGAAAATACGTTGTGCCAAAGGTATAACATTGCAGGATATGTGAAATTGAAGTGATATGGTTTGTATGTTCTAGTCTGCCTTAGACGACCCTGTTCATATATCGTCATAGGGGATATGAATGTAATGGAGAGGGCCCTCTCTTGGGACCCTCTCTAGTAGTCAGAGCAACAGTGGGTACAAAGAGCATCGCTCTCTCTGGAGGACTTGAGCAGTCTGTGCATTACATGGACAGCCCATTGACTTCAATAAGCACTATATGTAATGCTTCATTTTCCCAGTGGTGGTGCTGTAAAATAAAATGATTGTTTAAGGCAGACAAACCCTTAAGTTCATTCTCGCTGAGATAACCAATTGGTCCCTGTTATGAATAGGTCCCTATTAAGAATTATCTAAGATGCTACTTTTATTTCATTCACCTACAAAGAGCTCCTCACGTGTATTCAACAGGGTCGCCTTAAAACAACTGGCAAAATAAAAAAAAACACTTAAGGAAAAGAATAGAATATTTTATTAGTATGTCAAAAAATATGCAAATACAAATAATCAGATAAAAGATGAAGAGAAATATGGAGGGACCACAGTTGCGTGGCACACTACACTAAAGATACAGGAAGCAAAGTCCAAGCATCCCGCCATGCCATACACAAACACACATGCAGGAGATATAAACAGGAAAATTGACCAGATATGTATGCTATAAACCCAGAAAAACTAGCAAAGTGCATGCAGATATACACAGTGTAGTACGTGCAATGTGCAGCGCAAGTACAAAATATACTGATAATGGGACATGGACTAATATAAAATAATAAATGTAGACAAGTATGCAAATGTAAGCTCAGTGACACAGCACAGAATAGCAGGCCCAAGTGTACTAGACATTCGTAAGCATTAACTACCTAAATAGATGGCTAATAAAAAGCTAGAAGGACAATCTAAGACCTGTGCTTAAAGAAGCTCTGTCACCACATTATAAGTGGCCTATATTGTACATGATGTGATCGGCGCTGTAATGTAAATTACAGTAGTGGTTTTTATTTAGAAAAACGTTCATTGTTTACTGAGTTATGACCCATATTAGCTTTATGCTAATGAGTTTCTCAATGGACAACTGGGCATGTTTTACTTTTTGGCCAAGTGGGTGTTGTGGAGAGAAGTGTATGACGCTGACCAATCAGTGACCAATCAGCGTCATACACTTTACCCCATTCATTTATACAGCATATAGCGATATAGCTATATCGCTATGTGCAGCCACATAAACACACTATAACGTTATTGCAGTGTCCTGACAATGAATATACATTACCTCCAGCCAGGACATGATGTGTATTCAGAATCCTGACCACTTCTGTAGCGTCTGTGTGATATTTACAGCAAGGCAAGCGTAATCTCGCGAGATTAGGATGTAACCTGTCATTTCAAACGAGATTACGTTTGCCTTGCTGTAAATATCAAAGAAACGCTACAGAAGTGACAGGATTCTGAATAGACCTCACGTCCTGGCTGGAGATAATGTATATTCATTGTCATGACACTGCAGTAACGTTATAGTGTGTTTATGTGGCTGCACATAGCGATATAGCTATATCGCTATATGCTGTATAAATGAATGGGGAGAAGTGTATGATGCTGATTGGTCATGCACTCCTCTGTACAACGCCCACTTCGCCAAAAAGTAAAACACGCCTAGTTGTTCATTAAGAAACTCATTAGCATAAAGCTAATATAGGTCATAACTCTGTAAAAAATGATCGTTTCTCTAAATAAAAAACACTGCTGTAATCTACATTACAGCGCCGATCACATCATGTACAAGATAGGCCACTTATAATGTGGTGACAGAGCCACTTTAAATGTATGCCTGCGATTAGAACAAAGGTCAGCTACATTAACCCCTTCCCTCTTTGGCCGCTTTTGACCTTCCTGACAGAGCCTCATTTTTCAAATCTGACATGTTTCACTTTATATGGTAATAACTCCGGAATGCTTTTACCTATCCAAGTGATTCTGAGATTGTTTTCTCGTGACACATTGGACTTTATGTTACTGCCAAAATTTGCCCGATAGATTCAGTATTTAATTGTGAAAAACACCAAAATTTTGCGAAAAATTGCAAAAATGTGCATTTTTCTCAATTTAAATGTATCTGCTTGTAAGACAGGCAGTTATACCACACAAAAATGTTGCTAACTAACATCCCCCATATGTCTACTTTAGATTGGCATCGTTTTTTAAACATAATTTTATTTTTCTAGGACGCTAGAAGGCTTAGAACTTTAGCAGCAATTTCTCACATTTTCAAGAAAATTTCAAAATGCTATTTTTACAGGGGCCAGTTCAGTTGTGAAGTGGCTTTGAGGTCCTTAGATATTAGAAACCCCCAATAAATCACCCCATTTTAAAAACTGCACCCCTCAAAGTATTCAAAACAGCATTTAGAAAGTTTCTTAACCCTTTAGACATTGCGCAGGAATTAAGGCAAAGTAGAGGTGAAATTTACAAAGTTCATTATTTTGTTCCAGAAATTCATTTTGAATCCATTTTTTTTGTACCACAGAATGTTTTACCCAAGAAATGCAACTCAATATTTATTGCCCAGGTTCTGCAGTTTTAGGAAATATCCCACATGTGGCTCTAGTGTGCTACTGGACTGAAGCACCAGCCTCAGAAGCAAAGGAGTACCTCGTGGATTTTGGGTCTCCTTTTTATTAGAATATATTTTAGGCACCATGTCAGCTTTGAACAGGTCTTATGGAACTAAAACAGTGGAAACCCACCAAAAGTGACCCCATTTGGGAAACTACACCCCTCGAGGAATTTATCTAGGGGTGTAGCAAGCATTTTGACCGGCCAGTTTTTTTGCAAAAATTTTTGGAACTAGGCCATGAAAATGAAAATCTACATTTTTTCAAATAAAATGTAGGTTTAGCTAATTTTTTTTCATTTCCAAAAGAACTAAAGTAGAAAAAGCACCACAACATTTGTAGAGCAATTTCTCTTGAGTAAAACAATACCCCACATGTGGTTATAAACGGTTATTTGGACACACAGCAGGGCTTAGAATGGAAAGAGCGCCATTTGGCTCTTGGAGCTCAAATTTAGCAGGAATGGTTTGCGGAGGCCATGTCGCATTTGCAAAGCCCCCTAGGGGACAAAACAGTGGAAACCCCCAACAAGTGACCCCATTTTGGAAACTATACCCCTCGAGGAATTTATCTAGGGGTGTAGCAAGCATTTTGACCGGCCAGTTTTTTTGCAAAAATTTTTGGAACTAGGCCATGAAAATGAAAATCTACATTTTTTCAAATAAAATGTAGGTTTAGCTAATTTTTTTTCATTTCCACAAGGACTAAAGGAGAAAAAGCACCATAAAATTTGTAAAAAAATTTCTCCCGAGTAAAACAATACCCCACATGTGGTAATAAACGGTTGTTTGGACACACGGCAGGGCTTAGAAGGGAAAGAGCGCCATTTGGCTCTTGGAGCTCAAATTTAGCAGGAATGGTTTGCGGAGGCCATGTCACATTTGCAAAGCTCCTGAGGTGACAAAACAGTGGAAACCCCCCACAAGTGACCCCATTTTGGAAACTACACCCCATGAGGAAATTATCTAGGGGTACAATGAGCAGTTTGACCCCACAGGTGTTTTACAGAACTTATTGGAAGTAGGCCGTAAAAATGAAAATCTACATTTTTTCAAATAAAATGTAGGTTTAGGTATTTTTTTTTCATTTCCACAAGGACTAAAGGAGAAAAAGCACCATAAAATTAGTAAAGCAACTTCTCCCGAGTAAAACAATACCCCACATGTGGTCATAAACATCTGTTTGGACACACAGTAGGGCTCAGAATGGAACTAGCACCATTTGGATTTTGGATAGTGTCTGGGCGCCATGTCACATTTGCTGAGCCCCTGTAGTACTAGTACAGTGGAAACACCCCAAAATTGACTCCATTTGGGAAACTGCACCCCCTGAGGAATCATCTAGGGGTATAGTGAAAATTTTGATCCCAAAGGATTTTTGCTGAATTAATTAGAATTAAGCTATGAAAATGAAAAATATTTTTTTTTTTTCCAACAAGATGTAGTTTTAGATCAACATTTTTCATTTTTACAAGGAATAGGGAAGAAAAAGCACCCCAACATTTGTAAAGTAATTTCTCCCGAGTACGGTAACACCCCATATGTGGTTATAATCAGCTGTTTACGTATATGGGAGCATTCAGAAGAAAAGGAGTGGTATTTATCTTTTGGAGCGTAGATTTTGCTGGAATGGTTTTCGGACGCCATGTTGCATTTGCAAAACCCCTGATGTACCAAACAAAAGTGACCCCGTTTTAGAAACTACACCCCTAAAGGCATTTATCAAGGGATGTAGTGAGAATTTAGACTCCACAGGTGTTTTTCAGAAATGAATACGCAGTGGATTGTGCAAAGTGAAAATTGCAATTTCTCCACTGATCTGCCCATTCACCGCACAATATGTTGTGCCCCTAGAGAATTTTACCCCATAAATTGTTAAGCGGGTTCTCCCGGGTATGGTAATGCCTTACTTGTGGCCATAAATTGCTGTTTGGGCACGCTGTAGGGCTAAGAAGGAATAGACCGCCATTTTGAGCATGGATTTTGCTTGGTAATAGTTCTGTTTGGGGTTTTGCTGGTATTTCCGTTTATAATGTGGTGGCATATGTTTTCTGTGCGGAGCATATCAGGGGTATATGTAATCTGTGCGGAGCACATCAGGGCATAATAAGAGGGTATACTAATGGGGTAAATAATACAATTATCCATAGATGTGTGTTACGCTGTGAAGCGATCCGTCACACTGATAAACGGTTTTCTTTCTTATTCCCTTCTGTAACGCTCTGCACCTTTTGGGGACTTTTTCTCCTTCGTAGTTCGGGAAATATTGCTGGGAAAGTTTTTGCACTGGTATAATACGGGCGCCCTCGCGGATGTGCGATGTCCCTTCCCTTTTCTAGTTCCTCAATACTAGGGCCCTGAAACTGCAGGAATGTTCCCCTCCGGCCTGTGCATTGAGATGTTTTTTCATCACCGCATTACTAGTGCCATAACTTTTTTGTTTTTCAGTTGATTGAGCGGTGTGCGGGCTTGTTTTTTGCGAGACGGGCTGTAGATTTTATTGGTACCATTTTGGAACACATACGACTTTTTGATCACTTTTTATTTCATTCTTTGGTAAAGGAAATGACCAAAAACAAGCAATTCTGGAATCGTTTTTTATTGTTTTTTTTATCGGCATCCACAGTGCGCCCTAAATTACATGTTAGTTTTATTCTGCGGGTCGATACGATTACGGCGATACCAAATTTATATAGTTTTTTTAATGTATTGCGGCTTTTGCACAATAAAATCACTTGTTTTATAAAATCATTTGTTTTTAGTGTCGACATATTCTAAGACCCATAACTTTTTTATTTTTGCGTGCACAAAGCGGTGTCAGGGATTATTTTTTGCGGGACGGATTGCCGTTTTTATTAGTACTATTTTGGAGTAAATGTGACTTTTTGATCACTTTTTATAGCATTTTTTGGAAGGAGATGTGACCTAAAAACAAAGATTCTGGCGTTGTTTTTCATGTTCTTTTTTTACCGCGTTCACCGTGCGGGATAAGTGACATAATAGTTTTGTAGTTTGGGTCGTTACGGACGCGGCGATACCAATTATGTATAGTTTTTTTAATTTTTACGGTTTTTCCCATAATAAAAGACTTACTATGGGAAAAAAGTCAGTTTAGCTTTATTTTTATTTGAAATGTGTGTGTTTTTATTGTTTTACCACATTTTTATTAACTTTTTTTTACTTTTCTGACTTGTCCCACTAGGGGACATGAGGGCCTGATGCCCCGATCGCTACTCTAATACACTGCACTACATACGAAGTGCAGTGTATTAGCGCTGTCAGTTATTCACTGACAGCAAGCCTATGAGGACTCGCCGAAGGCGGGTCCTCATCGGCTCCCGTACAAGGCAGACTCGGACGCCATTTTCTGGCGTCCGATTGCCACAGCAACCCAGCGATTGCCTCACTGGGTTGCCGATCGGGTGAAAACCTATCAGATGCTGCGCTCTATTGAGCGCAGCATCTGAGGGGTTAATCTGCCGGATCGGAGAGTAGCTCCGGTCCTGGCAGTTACAGGAGGGTGCCAGCTGTATAATACAGCTGTCACCCCGCGGTGATGGTGCCGGCTCTGCTTCTGAGCCCGCACAATCACTGCGCCGTACATGTACGGCGCTTTGCGGGAAGCACCTCCCGACAGCGCCGTACATGTACGGCGCATGTCGGGAAGGGGTTAAGTGAATGGCTGGGGTAATACAGGGGTTCACTTCCTTGTGTCGCCCACTATTACTATCTTCTTTATATTTCAGGGTCACTAAGGTTATGCCTAGTTCCCCTACCTTTCCTTTATACTAACGTCGTTCTAATTATTTTTGCTGCTACTTAAGGGAATAAGACCGTCCAGTAAATACAATTGTATAGTAAATAAAGGGTAATATTTATTACTAACAATAATCAGACTTACATATAAAATACACCAAACACAGAACACAGTAACTGATCACAGTATAGTATCAGTATACCCCAATACATATAACAAGTTAATATATACTGAGTATACTCATACTATATGTAGTACAGTATAAACACGGTATCACAATCCTACCTTATACCACCACCCACTTACCTAAACATAAGTTACGTTACAATACAATACAATACACATGCTTACTGTTTCTGTCCCACTCCCTTCTAGCAATAACTGTCCCTGTGCACTAAAGGGTTAACACGGGATAAGGAGGATAAAGGGTTAACAAGGGGAATGGGTTGCTGTGTACCAGGTGATATGCAGGTAAGCAAGGGTTAACTCAGGGACAGCAAGAGTTACTACAAGGGGTTACTCAGGGACAGCATGGGGCAACAAGGGTTAACAGGGTATGGGAATGTGCAGGTGAGGATTGCAAGCAGGGGAGAAAGGGTTACTTGGGAGGTATAGGTATTAGCTCGTTGTATATGGGAGTAGATACTTAGCGCTCGTTGTCCAGGGGATCTTTGGTGGAGTGGAGGACATCGGTGGAGTGGAGGACGTCGGTGGAGCGGTGAGCCAGGGAAGAAGAGACCACGAGGGGAGAGGCGACTAGGAGGGAAGAGGAGACCTGAAGGGAAGAGATGTCCGTTGGTGGAGCCGGTTAACAGGAAACAGAGCGAACGTACCGGCGCAGGGCTATTTAAACCCTGCCGCCCGGCTCGCTCCTGAGCCAGGTGCAAGCACAATAGTGCCCCTCGCGCCCGGCTCACATGTGTCAGCGCTGTGATATGACGTTACCGGCCGGCTCATGAGCGCACAGGGGGGGAGACAAGTCCAATCAGTGGGGGATGTCCTGTGGTGCACAAGTGAACCACAGGATGCACCACAGGATGCATCCACAGTTACCTCTCTGGCCCCTTCCCGAGTGTGGAGACAGGAGATCAAAAAGTAGTATCTCCTGTCTCACTATCTGATCATCAGAGTCTTGCTGAATGACAAACTTGGCTTTGTGGAATTAAAAAAAGTTTGCCTAGCTAGGAGACGTCTGTGTGCTGAGCTCTGTCCATCTGCTATCCTCAATGCCCATTCCGACTCTCATTTCTTCCTAATTTCTGCTGGAAATTGCGTCTTATTGACCCTGCACTTACCTGACTTGATCCGGTGACTTGAACTGGTGAAGATCGGTCCTGCTACGCCGGCACTTGCTCTGGAGCGATTCGCGCGCAAGTCTGGGAAAGATGGCTGTGGAGATGGGCCCCCACGTGGAAGCGCCCTCGGCTGCTGAGTCGCCGGACATTACACTGCAGCAGCTGTCTCACATGCTGCTGGAAGCCATCACCTCCTGCCAGACAACTCTTACCGGTAAGATTGAGGAAGTGCGTGTGGATCTCGGTCTCCTCCGGCACGATGTCCAGTCTCTGAGGGAGCGCACTACTGAGGTTGAGGCGTGTGTCTCCAATGTGGAGGACAGACTCTTGCCGCTTACTGTGAAGGAGGATGAAAATAAATGAAAATAGATCCGGAGTAATAAAATATAACTTTTACTGAACTTGTTTTAAAATAGATAACAAACATGTGTCAATGAGTAAGGATATCAAATGCCAATACTGCATGCCAATTCGTATTCAATGATTTATATCAAAATCAAACAAAATTTCTGAAGACAGCAAGAAAATATCAGTCCGCCTTAAATAAGGTTTCCTAGTATTATGATGTATTATAATCACTTTCATCAGGAGGTTTTATCCAATATCTTTTCCTCTTGCAAGGACCACATATATAGATTAAGGTAAAAGACCTGGGGCAGTTGCCCTCCTATCCCTTATTTTCAGTTGGTAGTCCTTTTGGTCAATGTGTCCGAGGATGGTTATATGGCTTCTGCTGAAGTGATAGATGGTAAATATTTCTCCCAACGCGTTTCCCTGCTGACCAAGCAGTTCCTCAGGGGAGATGGGTCAAAGCAGCAGCTGTATCCAAATTTGAGGTTTAGCTGCCTAGAGATCAGTATTGCTGTCAATTAGTATGAGACGAAGACAAAAAGACGCCTGTTCCTGGCGTGTGCCGTCATGTGAAGGAGGATGAACTGGCGGCAGCGGCAGCCTCCTGGAGGCTCAAGGCGGACTACCTGGAGAATTGCCTTCGTAGGAACAACGTGCGGGTGGTTGGTCTGCCGGAGCGGATGGAGGTTCAGCGTCCGGAATGGTTTGCTGAATGCTGGCTGCGTGAGTTGTTTGTGGATGATGCCTTCTCTCCGGCCTTTGTGGTGGAAAGGGCCCACAGGGTCCCCACTAGGCCTGTACCTCCTGGAACCCCCCACGGGCTTTTCTCATGAGACTCCTGAACTGTAAAGACCGGGACAAGATTCTGGCTATGGCGCGAAGCAAGGGCGATATTACTCTTGATAATTCGCGTGTATCCTTTTTTCCTGACTTCTTGGCTGATCTATAGAAGAAAAGGGCCTCATTTACAGCAGTTAAGAAGAGGTTGAGGGAGGCTGATCTCCAATACTCCATGACCTTTCCCTCCCGCCTGCGTGTGCAATGGAGGGGCAAGGCCAATATCTTTGAGTGCCCTGCTGAGGTCTCCCCCTGGCTGGATGGCCTTGCACGTGCCTCGGCTCGTGCTCCTTGAGCTGGGATTCTCCTGCATTACCTCTGGCTAAGTTTTGTGTTCTCTGGTCCGCAGGGACTCGTTTATTTGCCTGGATGTACGATCCTTGTCCATCTGTGGGCTTTTTCATTTTACCTGTTGTGTGACCTGCTGATCTTCATTCTTCCATCCTGGATTTGTGAGTACTTTCCTGTGATCTTCAGATGGATACTGCCTCAGCGACCCTGTCACATTTTAGTTAGAATCCTTATGTTGACTATTCGGGATCCAAATCTATGCAATTTGGGGACTAGTATAGGTGGGGTGGGGGTGGGTTGTTGGGGGGAAGCGGGATTGATTTTATACCTTACATTGTGCATTTTTTACGGACATGTACTATATTTTTCTATGTGCTATGAGATTGTATTATTTGCATTGTTATTATACTGCATGTACACGGTTATGTATCTTGATTGCTCTGCTGCAGGTTTTTGGGGCGGGATGCGTAGCTATGTATTGATCTACTGTCTGTTGTTCTGTTATGGCTAATCTACTGCTTAAACTGTTGGTCTGCAATGTCAGGGGCATGAATAATCCTCTTAAAAGGAATCTTGTGTTCTCCTTTATGCAGCCTCACTCTCCTGACATCGTGTGTTTATTAGAAACCCATTTTTGCCACAGAACATCCCCTCCCTGAAGAAAAGATGGGTGGGTTGGTTGCATAGTTCTTGTCCCTCCTCCTATTCACGGGGGGTGGTGGTGCTTGTGCGTAATACCCTCCGCTTTGAAGTCATGACTGTCCAGTCTGATCCTGAGGGTCGTTATGTGTTCATAGCCTGTACTGTAGACTCCTATCGTTTAGTCCTGCTATTTGTATATATTCCACCCCCTGCTGATCTGTCTGTTCTGAATAAGGCTCTGGCCTTTTCTTTGACCTATCCGGATCACCAGGTGATATGTGCGGGTGATTTTAATATGGTTCCTGACACACTGAAGGACCGTTTTGTCCGGGTACGGGAGGGGGGATGTCCTGGGGGAGGTCGGTGCTGGAGGGGGTGGCTGGATGCAGAGGGTTGGAGTGATGTTTGGTGGCATCTCGATCCTCAGGAGTTGCTGTACTCCTGTTACTCACCCACCCATCGCTCTCTCTCCCGTATTGACAATATTTTTTGTACTCCTCGTACTGTGCTTAGTGTTGCTGACATCCAGTATCTCCAGAGGGGAATATCTGACCATTCCCCCATGTTGCTTTCCCTCGATATTGGCTTGCCTCCTATATCTCGTAATTGGAGATTTCATCCCTTCTGGTTATCCCAGTTTCCTGAGCCTTAAAGAATTACTGACCAACTCACGACACTATTTATCACTAATCTGCCTCCTGCTGATAATCTCTTGACTTGGGATACTGCCAAGGCCTATTTGAGGGGTTGCCTTCGATCTTCAATTGAATTTGTTAAAAGGCAGACCCGGGCGTCGGAGGAGTGTGCAGCGGATAGGTTGTCCGAGGTGGAGCGGAGTTATGTCTCTGATCCTACTCCGACTAATTTTGGTACGTGGAGGACTCTGCAGAGAGCTTATAACCTCCTTTTGAATGTTAAGGCTGAACGCCGCCAGTTATTTTGTAAGCAACGTTTTTTTGAGTTAGGAAATCAGTCTAGTAAGCTTCTTGCATATATGGCTAGTACCTCCAATGCCCGCCCCCCCATTTTGTCCATTAAAGATGTTAATGGGAATGTTGTCACCTCAGTTTCTGGCGTATCTGATGTGTTTCAGCAATTTTATTCTCAACTTTATGCCTAGACTCTTAACCCTTTCAGGACCGAGCTGATTTTGGCCTTCAGGACCAGCCCCATTTTTTCAAATCTGACATGTGTCAATTTATGAGGTAATAACTCTGGAATGCTTTTGCCTATCCAAGCGATTCTGAGATTGTTTTCTCAGGACATATTGTACTTTAAGTTAGTGGAAAAATTTGGTCAATAAATTCATTGCTTATTTGTGAAAAACACCAAAATTAAGAGAAAATGTTCAAAAATTATGATCTTTCTAATTTCAAATGTATCTGCTTGTAAAACAGATAGTAATACCACCCAAAATAGTTACTATTTCACATATTCCATATGTCTACTTTATATTTGCATTGTTTTTTGAACATTATTTTATTTTTCTAGGACGTTACAAGGCTTGGAACTTTAGCAGCAATTTCTCACATTTTCAAGAAAATTTCAAAAGGCTATTTTTCAAGGACCAGTTCAGTACTGAAGTGTCTTTAAGGGCCTTATGTACTAGATAGACCCCATAAATTACACCATATTAAAAACTGCACCCCTCAAAGTATTCAAAACAGCATTCAGAAAGTTTCTTAACCCTTTAGGCCCTTCACAGGAATTAAAGCAAAGTAGAGGGGAAATTTACAAATTTATTTTTTTTGCTGAAATTCATTTGTAATACATTTTCTTATATAACACAGAAGGTTTTACCAGAGAAACGCAACTCAATATTTATTGCCCAGATTCTGAAGTTTTTAGAAATATCTCACATGTGGCTCTAGTGTGGTAATGGACTGAAACACAGGCCTCAGAATCAAAGGAGCACCTAGAGGATTTTGGGGCCTCATTTTTTTTTTTTTAGAATATATTTTAGGCACTATGTCAGGTTTGAAGAGGTCTTGTGGGGCCAAAACAGTGGAAATCCCCCAAAAGTGACACAATTTTGGAAACTACACACCTCATGGAATTTATCGAGGGGTATAGTTAGCATCTTGAGTTTGACCCCACAGGTCTTTTGCTATATTTATTGGAGTTTGTCTGTGAAAGTGAAAATCTCCTTTTTTTCTGAAAAAATATAAAAATAACTAATATTTGCAAGGAATAAAGAATAAAAAGCAAACTTGTAAAGCTACTTCTCCCGATTACGGCAATACCCCATATGTGGTACTAAACTGCTGTTTGGACCCACGGCAGAGCTCAGAAGGGAAGGATCACCATTTGGATTTTGGAGCACAGATTTTGCTGAATTGGTTTTCAGTGCCATGTCGCGTTTGCAATGCCCTGGAGGCAGTGGCGGATTAAGTAGACCATGGGCCCTGGGCTGTTACCCATAGTTGGGCCCCCCTTCTCCACTGCCGCCCTGTAACTATTGTTAACACTTCCTTTTTGTCCAGACATTAACAAATGGGTGTTACTACTCCCCTTGTCAAAAGGCTGTGTCCCCACATACTGACAGTCTCCAACCATCGCTGACAGTATCGCACCGTGTAGGGACACATTCTCCTGACACTTATTTGTCTATCAGTCCTGGACTGCACAAAGACTTTGTGAAATACAAGGATTTCCTATAATAAACATGTCAGTAGAGATGACAGATTGTCTATAAATCTAGTGACTCACAGGTGACGACATAGTTTTTTCCTCTTCTCCATCCAGTCCAAACTTCATGATGACTTTTCCCGGCCATGACCCATTTCTGCAGAATTTGCCACTCTTTGGCTCCTCACTTTTCCAACATTTCCACACCTATAAACAAAGATAATATTATCATGGTGCCACACACTGTGCCCCTAAATATAATAGCAACAAACACTGCGCCCCTGAATAAAATAGTACAAACACTGTGCCCCTAAATATTATAGCACCATAGACTGCGCCCCTGAATATAATTGTGTCAAACACTGTAGATAGCACCACACACAGCCCCCTGTAAATAGCGCTACACAGTCCTCCCCCTCTGTAAATAGCGTCACATAGCCCTCCCCCTCTTGTATATAGTGCTACACAGCAATCCCCCTTAGATATAGTGATACACAGCGCTCCCTTCTATATAGTGCTATACAACAATCCCCCCTCGCATATAGTGCTACACAGCGTCTCCCCCCTTGGACCTGCAGCTCTTGTAATTGCTCAGTATAATGTCCCCCGTAGCTGCCCCCACAGTATATTGCCACCCATAGCTGCCCCCACAGTATAATGCCCTTCATAGCTGCCTCTACACAGTATAATGCCCCCATAGCTGCGACACAGTATAATGCCCCCATAGCCGCGACACAGTATAATGCCCCCATAGCCGCGACACAGTATAATGCCTCCATAGCTGCGACACAGTATAATGCCTCCATTAGGGTATGTTCACACGGCCAAATTTCAGACGTATACGAGGCGTATTATGCCTCGTTTTACGTCTGAAAATAGGGCTGCAATACGTCGGCAAACATCTGCCCATTCATTTGAATGGGTTTGCCGACGTACTGTGCAGACGACCTGTAATTTACGCGTCGTCGTTTGACAGCTGTCAAACGACGACGCGTAAATTTACTGCCTCGGCAAAGAAGTGCAGGGCACTTCTTTGCCACGTAATTTGAGCCGTTCTTCATTGAAATCAATGAAGCACGGCTCAAGGTTTACGAGTGTCTCAGACGCCTCGTAAATTACGAGGAGGAGCTTTTACTTGTGAAACGAAGCAGCTGTTAACAGTCTGTCTTTTCACACGTAACTGCCTCTCAGCGTGTGAACATACCCTAACTGTGACACAGTATAATGCCTCCATAGCTGCGACACAGTATAATGCCCCTATAGCCGCGACACAGTATAATGCCCCCATAGCCGCGACACAGTATAATGCCTCCATAACTGTGACACAGTATAATGCCTCAATAGCTGCTACACAGTATAATGCCTCCATAGCTGCGACACAGTATATTGCCTCCATAGCTGCGACACAGTATAATGCCCCCATAGCTGTGACACAGTATATTGCCCCCATAGCTGCGACACAGTATAATGCCCCATAGCTGCGACACAGTATAATGCCCCCATAGCTGCGACACAGTATAATGTCCCATAGCTGACACAGTATAATGCCCCATAGCTGACACAGTATAATGTCCCATAGCTGACACAGTATAATGCCCCATAGCTGACACAGTATAATGCCCCATAGTTGACACAGTATAATGCCCCCATAGCTGACACAGTATAATGCCCCATAGCTGACACAGTATAATGCCCCATAGCTGACACAGCATAATGCCCCATAGCTGACGCAGGATAATGCCCCATAGCTGACACAGTATAATGCCCCATAGCTGACACAGTATAATGCCCCATAGCTGACACAGCATAATGCCCCATAGCTGACACAGCATAATGCCCCATAGCTGTGACACAGTATAATGCCCCATAGCTGTGACACAGTATAATGCCCCATAGCTGACACAGCATAATGCCCCATAGCTGACACAGTATAATGCCCCATAGCTGACACAGTATAATGCCCCATAGCTGACACAGCATAATGCCCCATAGCTGACACAGTATAATGGCCCATAGCTGACACAGCATAATGCCCCATAGCTGACACAGTATAATGCCCCATAGCTGACACAGTATAATGCCCCATAGCTGACACAGCATAATGCCCCATAGCTGACACAGTATAATGGCCCATAGCTGACACAGCATAATGCCCCATAGCTGACACAGTATAATGCCCCATAGCTGACACAGTATAATGCCCCATAGCTGACACAGTATAATGCCCCATAGCTGACACAGTATAATGCCCCATAGCTGTCCCAAGTTGTATGTGGGTAAAACCATTCAGGAATTGAGAAGACGTGTGTCTAGACATATAAGTGCGGTGACCTGTAATGAAGATACCGCTCTTTCTAGACACATTGTTAAATTTCATGGGGGTAATCCCAAGTTACTTAAGTTTTGGGGTATTGCCCAGGTTAAAATGGGACCTAGAGCGGGCAATTTGGACCGTAAACTTCTGCAGGAGGAAGCGAGGTGGATTCACCGACTTAATACCATGTCTCCATTGGGTCTGAATGAGGGTTTTACCTTTAGTGCTTTCCTTTAAATTCTACAGGTGGACATCGGGAATTTTTTTTTTTTTTCTCATTGATGCCTTAGTCCATACATCTGGACTTCTGTGAATTATGAATTATGTATATACATATAGAGATTACTTATAATGTGAACAATATTCATCTGCCATAGCGTTCTTTACAGTTTTGTGGAGAACTTATACTAATAGCAAAATAATGTAACAATATGATAATCATTCTAATTGATGGTTAGATTGATTCACCCATCTACATCAATTATGGCTTTGATCACATGGTGGAGGCGGCTTTACTGTCATTTATACATTATATACATGTATTTATTGATCCTGGATTGATTCTTATAATCATGGCATATTTTTGAGAGGGGATTTTGGAGATACCTTTTAGCTGTGAATCGGCCTGACTGGATTTGGTAGCCTTATACTTATTAACCTAGCCTATCATTGATTTGGAACAAGCAACATAATCATGCTGGCTTTATTATCCTATATCTTCATGTGGATTGTGGGTTTCCTTCTATCTGGTCCCTTGTATGCCGACATTACTGGTGAAAGCACGTCTGCCAGGTGTAGCTCTTATCATAGAGATGGCAAGGGGTTCAATATACATATGATGCCAATACTTTGTTGGCTAGAATGAGCCTTTCCGGTACTAAGTTGGAGTTCTGGGCATCGGCGCAGGCGCGAGTTGATTCGTGGCTCTAATCTGGTTAAATGTACTAAGTCGCTCTGGCACCCTTATGCGCATGCGTCGCCTCTCTGGTACTAAGTTACTGTTTTGTGCATCTGCGCAGGCGCGAGTTGATTCGTGGCTTGAATCTGGATGAATGCACTAAGTCGTTCTTTTACCCCTATGCGCATGCGTCGCTTCCCTTTTCTGATTTGAGCACCTTATCATGTCATTCATTTGTTGGCCGAACACAGCTGAGAGGCCTTCGTGTCTCCCTCACTGCCATAGGCCAATTGGCCTGACACACCTTCAGACACGTCATTTTACGTGTCTATATCAGGATCTCCTTCATTCCGCGCCGCCATTAGCCCCGTGTACCCCTGAGGACGCTACTTAGTAGCGAAACATGTCGGGGGGGCTGTTCCTATTTTAGACACTGCCGCTGATCGGACCCATTGCTGCTTACTAGCTTACAATTTAACTGAATAGGGAAGATAACATCCTACGTTATATGCAGACATGCCTGGTCAATCAGGCTATACATGTGTTTGTCCGATCTCGGCCAGTGATAATTTTAAATCCTAAGTGTGGTCTGTCCAGCTACAAGTAGCTAATAAAATTGTAACTCTTTTTATACATTAGTGGTGGCTGGGAAATAGGGTTGGCTGTTGCAGGCAGCTCCTTTTGTGTTTAATGCCCCATAGCTGACACAGCATAATGCCCCATAGCAGACACAGTATAATGCCCCATAGCTGACACAGCATAATGCCCCATAGCTGACACAGCATAATGCCCCATAGCTGTGACACAGTATAATGCCCCATAGCTGTGACACAGTATAATGCCCCATAGCTGCCACAGTATAATGCCTCCATAGCTGACACAGTATAATGCCCCATAGCTGACACAGTATAATGCCTCCATAGCTGACACAGTATAATGCCCCATAGCTGACACAGCATAATGCCCCATAGCTGACACAGCATAATGCCCCATAGCTGACACAGAATAATGCCCCATAGCTGACACAGTATAATGCCCCATAGCTGACACAGTATAATGCCCCATAGCTGACACAGCATAATGCCCCATAGCTGCGACACAGTATAATGCCCCATAGCTGACACAGCATAATGCCCCATAGCTGACACAGCATAATGCCCCATATGTACGTACCTAATAAATAAAAAAAACATAATTGCTTACCTATCCCGGTTCCCACGACGGTGGGGGATGCGATGCTTCTCCTCCTCTGCACTGTGCTGTGAGTGACTCTGTGCAGGCAGGCGCGATGACGTCACTACATCGCGCCTGCCTGCACCGAGCCGCTCACGGCAGAGTGAATGCTGGAGCGAGGCTCCAGCATTCAACCCAACTGAATCTGCGTCCTGCAGACGCAGATTCAGTTGGAAGCGGGCAGCGCGGCAGCTAGCAGCGCTGCATAGTTTTTCAAGATAGTGTGCGGTTCGGGCTGCGATGGGCCCCCTGGCAGCCTCGGGCCCCGGGCGACCGCCCGAAACGCCCATATTATAATCCGCCATTGCCTGGAGGGACCAAAACAGTGAAAACCCCCCAAAAGTGACCCCATTTTGGATACTACACCCCTGAAGGGATTTTTCTAGGGGTATAGTTAGCATTTTGACCCCACAGTTTTTTGCTGAATTTAGTGGAATTAGACAGTGAAAATGAAAATCACTTTGTTCTGAAAAAACATAGAAATGTTTAATTTTTACAATGAATAAAGGAAAAATAATTTGTAAAGCAATTTGTCCTGATTACAGCAATATGCCGTATGTGGTAATAAAGTGCTGTTTGGACCCACGGCAGGACTCAGAAGGGAAGGAACAATATTTGGCTTTTGGAGCTCAAATTTAGCTGGAATGGTTTTCGGGTGTCATGTCGCATTTGCAAAGCCCCTGAGGTACCAAAACAGTGGAAACACCCCAAAACTGACCCCATTTGGGAAACTACACCACTTAAGGAATCTATCTAGGGGTATAGTTTGCATTTAGACCTCACAGGTCTTTTGCAGAATTTATTAAAATTAGGCTGTGAAAATGAATATCAACATTATTCCCACTAAAATGTTGCATTTTTTCATTTTCACAAAGGCTAAAGGAGAAAAAGCACCCCAACATTTGTAAAGCAATTTCTCCCTAGTATGGCAATACCCCAGGTGGTCATAAATGCTTTTCAGTAGAAATTAATTAACCCTTTCAGGAGTGATCCATTTTTTGCTTTTACATTTTAGTTTTTCCCTCCCCACTTTCCAAGAGCCATAACTTTTTTATTTTTCCATCAATAGAGTGGTGTGAGGGCTTATTTTTTTGCAGGAGGAGTTGTAGTTTCTAGTGACACCATTTAAAGTACCATTTAATGTACTGGGAAACTGAAAATAAAATTCTTTGCAGGCTGAAATTGGAAAAAGCTGTGATTCCTCCATTGTTTTTTGGGTTTCTTTTTTACGGCTTTCACAGTGCAGTAAAATCAACAACTTACATTTTTTCTGAGACTTAATACGATTACGGTGATACCAAATTTATACAGTTTTTTTTATATTTTACTACTTTTACAAAGTAAAAACTGTTTGTTAAAAAAACAAAACGTTTTGTTTCACCACATTCCGGGAGGCATCAGTTTTTTTTGGTCGATTGAGCCGTGTGAGGGCTTATTTTTTGCGGGACGAGCTGTAGTTTTTATTGGTACCATTTTTTTTTAAATATAAAGCGATTTTATTGTTTTAAATTCTTTATTTTTACGGCGTTCCCAGTGCGAGTTAAATAATGGTATATTGTAATGGTTCGGACTTTTACGGATGCAGCGATACCAATTTTGTTTATTTTTTTATTTTTTACATTACTTTAGAGGAAACATGGGAAAGGGGGATTTTTTGGACTTTAAATATATTAGATTTTTTTTCACTAATAATAACTTTTTTAACTTTTTTTTTTACACATTTTATTAGTCCATTTAGGGGACTGGAACGAGCGATCATTAGGTAGCTGGTACAATACGCTGCAATACTAATTTATGGCAGTATAATGTCATTTTTACAGGCTCCTGTAACAGTGCGATCGCTGTTCCTGTCCGTTAGTCCCAGGTGTCAGCTGTAATACACAGCTGACACCTGCAAAATATGGAGCGGGCACAGCGCATGAGCCTGCTCCATATATAACCCCCTGCACCACGACATGCTATTGAGTCATGGTGCGCGAAGGCGTTAATGCGAAGCGCATGGTGCAAAGTGATAATTTTAATTTTCCACTGATATGCCATTTTAATGCACAATACGTTGTGCCCAGTTTGTGCCACTGAAGACAAATCCCTCATACAATGTTGAGTGGGTTCTCCCGGATATAAAATATCATATATGTGGACGTAAGCTGGTGTTTGGGCATGCTGTGGGACTCAGAAGGGAGGGAGCGCCATTTGGCTTTTGGAGCGCAGATTTTCCTTGGTAATAGTTCTGTGTGGGGTTTTGCTATTATTTCAGTTTATAATGTGGGGGTATATGTAAGCTGTGGGGGGTACATCAAGTATAATAAGAGGGTATAATAATGCGGTAAATAAATAATAATTCATAGATATGTGGCCGGTGTCGCACTGATACCGCTTTTGGACACTGCACACTTTCTGTCACTATATTCTGAGAGGCAGAACTTTTTTATTTTTTCTTCACCAGAGCTGTGTGAGGGCTTTTTGTTGCGGAACAATCTGTAGTTTTCATTGGTACCATTTTAGGGTAAATGTGATTTTTTTTATCACTTTTTATTTATTTATTTATTTATGACAAAAAAACATAAAATCTGACAATGTTTTTTGTCTTTTGACAAAAATGACATTTTACTTTATTCTGCGGGTTGATACGATTACGGCGATACCATATGTATATAGTTTCTTTATTTTTTGTGGCGTTTGCGCAATAAAATCACGTCTCGATAAAATTATTTATTTTTTGTGTAACCATATTCTGAGAGCCATAACTGTTTTATTTTTCAGTCAAAAAAGCTGTGTAAGGGCTTGTTTTTTACGGGACGGGTTTTAGTTTTTATTGGTACTACTTTGGGGTACATGCAACTTTTTTATCACTTTTTATTCTATATTTTGTGAGGGTTGATGACCAAAAAAATAGTGATTCTGACATTGTTTTTTAATTATTGTTTTTGCGGTGTTCAACGTGCGAGAAAAATAATATTATAGTTTTATAGTTTGGGTCATTACGAACGCGGTGATACCAAATATGTGTACTTTTTTTAACATTTGAATTTTTTTCCTATAATAAAAGACTTACAGTGAAGGAAATAAGTATTTGATCCCTTGCTGATTTTGTAAGTTTGCCCACTGTCAAAGTCATGAACAGTCTAGAATTTTTAGGCTAGGTTAATTTTACCAGTGAGAGATAGATTATATAAAAAAAAATAAAAAAAATCACATAGTCAAAATTATATATATTTATTTGCATTGTGCACAGAGAAATAAGTATTTGATCCCCTACCAACCATTAAGAGTTCAGCCTCCTCCAGACAAGTTACACACTCCAAATCAACTTGGTGCCTGCATTAAAGACAGCTGTCTTAAATGGTCACCTGTATAAAAGACTCCTGTCCACAGACTCAATTAATCAGTCTGACTCTAACCTCTACAACATGGGCAAGACCAAAGAGCTTTCTAAGGATGTCAGGGACAAGATCATAGACCTGCACAAGGCTGGAATGGGCTACAAAACCATAAGTAAGACGCTGGGTGAGAAGGAGACAACTGTTGGTGCAATAGTAAGAAAAGGGAAGACATACAAAATGACTGTTAATCGACATCGATCTGGGGCTCCATGCAAAATCTCACCTCGTGGGGTATCCTTGATCCTGAGGAAGGTGAGAGCTCAGCCGAAAACTACACGGGGGGAACTTGTTAATGATCTCAAGGCAGCTGGGACCACAGTCACCAAGAAAACCTTTGGTAACACATTACGCCGTAATGGATTAAAATCCTGCAGTGCCCGCAAGGTCCCCCTGCTCAAGAAGGCACATGTACAGGCCCGTCTGAAGTTTGCAAATGAACATCTGGATGATTCTGAGAGTGATTGGGAGAAGGTGCTGTGGTCAGATGAGACTAAAATTGAGCTCTTTAGCATTAGCTCAACTCGCCGTGTTTGGAGGAAGAGAAATGCTGCCTATGATCCAAAGAACACCGTCCCCACTGTCAGGCATGGAGGTGGAAACATTATGTTTTGGGGGTGTTTCTCTGCTAAGGGCACAGGACTACTTCACCGCATCAATGGGAGAATGGATGGAGCCATGTACCGTCAAATCCTGAGTGACAACCTCCTTCCCTCCACCAGGACATTAAAAATGGCTGTGGCTGGGTCTTCCAGCACGACAATGACCCGAAACATACAGCCAAGGCAACAAAGGAGTGGCTCAAAAAGAAGCACATTAAGGTCATGGAGTGGCCTAGCCAGTCTCCAGACCTTAATCCCATCGAAAACTTATGGAGGGAACTGAAGAACCGAGTTGCCAAGCGACAGCCTCAAAATCTTAATAATTTACAGATGATCTGCAAAGAGGAGTGGGCCAAAATTCCATCTAACATGTGTGCAAACCTCATCATCGACTACAAAAAACGTCTGACTGCTGTGCTTGCCAACAAGGGTTTTGCCACCAATTATTAAGTCTTGTTTGCCAAAGGGATCAAATACTTATTTCTCTGTGCAAAATGCAAATAAATATATATAATTTTGACTATGTGTTTTTTTTGTTTTTTTTTATATAATCTATCTCTTACTGGTAAAATTAACCTAGCCTAAAAATTCTAGACTGTTCATGTCTTTGACAGTGGGCAAACTTACAAAATCAGCAAGGGATCAAATACTTATTTCCTTCACTGTATATAGGAAAAAAAGCATTTTTTGTTTTTGTAACTGATAACTTATTTTTACACTTTTACAAAACATTTGTATTACTTTTTTTTTTTACTTTTTACTTGTTTTACTTGAGGACCTGCAGCACTGATCGCTGATATAATATATTACACCCGCCCGGGATGTTCACGCTGGGGTATTGGTCAGGAAGTTCCACCTTCGTTTCCCCAATAAACTAGGTCCACTTAGAGAGGGTCCGGTGGCCCCTCATAAAAGGGGGGGGGGTACTGTAAAGGATCTGCCAGGCACTTCTGTGTATACGCCTATGGGTAATCAGTCTGCACCTGGTTCTATGTCTCTGAGACTGACTCCATCTTCCACCACTCAGAAAGGCAGGCTTAGGAGTGGGAGTGCCTATCGCAGCCTGGCCAGACGGAGCTAGTTCCGCCCTCTCTCTATTTATACCTGCCTTTCCTGTTCCTCCTTTGCTTGTGATTCTTCTCGTGTGGTTTCCTGGCCTTGCTGCAGCTCCTAGCTATTTGACCTTGCTTCATACTGACCCCGGCTTTCTGACTACTCTCCTGCTCTGCGTTTGGTACCTCGTACATTCCTGGTTTGACTCAGCTCGTTCACCTCTCTTGTTGCTCACGGTGTTGCCGTGGGCAACTGCCCCATTTCCCTTTGCTTGTGTCCCCTTGTCCGTTTGTCTGTCGTGCACCTACTGAGTGTAGGGACCGTCGCCCAGTTGTACCCCGTCGCCTAGGGCGGGTCGTTGCAAGTAGGCAGGGACTGAGTGGTGGGTAGATTAGGGCTCACTGTCTGTTTCCCTACCCCCCTGTCATTACATAATCACAAGCCCATATACCTAGGCTACCCTGGTCCCTCACTCTATTATGGACCCCCTTGAGACCCTGGCTCAGCAAATGCAGGGTCTCTCCCTACAGGTCCAGGCCCTGGCTCAGAGGGTCAACCAGCCTGATGCTGCCATGGTTGTACCTCTCACCTCACCTCTTGAACCCCACCTCAAGTTGCCTGACCGGTTCTCAGGGGACCGGAGGACTTTTCTCTCCTTTCGGGAGAGTTGTAAGCTCTACTGTCGCTTAAAACCCCACTCCTCAGGTTCTGAGAGCCAGCGGGTGGGTATAATTATGTCCCGGCTCCAGGAAGGGCTCCAAGAATGGGCCTTCTCCCAGGCCCCTGACGCCCCTGAACTTTCCTCCGTTGACCGTTTCTTTTCTGCTCTCGGACTCATTTATGACGAGACTGACAGGACTGCCTTTGCCGAGAGTCAGCTGGTGACCTTACGTCAGGGTAAGAGACCTGTGGAGGAGTATTGCTCTGACTTAAGGAAGTGGTGCGTAGCTTCTCGGTGGAATGACCCTGCCTTAAGGTGCCAGTTTAGGTTGGGTCTGTCGAACGCCCTGAAAGACCTGCTAGTTAGCTATCCCTGTTCTGACTCCTTAGACCAGGTTATGGCTTTAGCGGTACGACTTGACCGACGTCTCAGGGAACGACAACTTGAACGGTTTTGTGTTTTCCCCTCTGACTCGGAGATACCTATGCAACTCGGGGCCTCCGTGTCCCCCCGTCAACGTAGAGAGTTCCGCAGGAAGAATGGTCTCTGCTTCTATTGTGGGGATGACAAACATCAAGTGAACACCTGTCCTAGGCGTAAGAATAAGCAGCCGGAAAACTTCTGCGCCTAAGTGATCATCGGGGAGGTCACTTGGGCGCACAGGTATTTCCCGTAAATATGAAACGTAGTAAAATCTTGCTTCCCTTTCAGGTCTCTTTTGGTGGTAGGTCTGCTACCGGCAGTGCCTTCGTGGATTTAGGGTCTTCTGCTAATATCATGTCTGTGGAATTTGCTATGTCTCTAGCTATGCCTTTGATTGATTTGCTTAAACCTGTCCCGGTAGTGGGTATCGACTCCACTCCCCTTGCTAATGGTTATTTTACTCAGCATACCCCTGTTTTTGAACTCCTTGTTGGCTCCATGCATTTGGAGCAGTGCTCTGTACTGTTGATGCAGGGATTATCGTCCGATTTGGTTTTAGGCCTTCCCTGGTTGCAGTTGCATAATCCCACGTTTGACTGGAACACTGGGGAGCTTACCAAATGGGGTAATGAATGCTTGACGTCATGTTTTTCTGTTAATTCTATTTCTCCCCCTGAGGAGGTGAACACGCTACCTGAGTTTGTTCAGGACTTCGCCGATGTTTTCTCTAAGGAGGCCTCCGAAGCGTTACCTCCTCATAGAGAATACGATTGCACTATCGATTTGGTACCAGGAGCTAAGCTCCCAAAGGGTAGGATATTTAACCTTTCTTGTCCCGAACGTGAAGCCATGAGAGAGTATATCCAGGAATGCCTGGCCAAGGGTTACATTCGCCCCTCTACTTCTCCGGTAGGTGCTGGCTTCTTCTTCGTAGGGAAGAAGGATGGTGGTCTTCTGCCATGCATTGACTACCGTAACTTGAATAAGGTCACTGTAAGGAACCAGTATCCCCTTCCTTTGATTCCTGATCTCTTTAATCAAGTCCAGGGGGCCCAATGGTTCTCTAAGTTTGATCTACGGGGGGCGTATAAACGTATCCGCATCAAAGAGGGGGATGAGTGGAAGACTGCGTTTAACACGCCCGAAGGTCATTTCGAATACCTCGTCATGCCCTTTGGATTGTGTAATGCCCCCGCGGTCTTCCAGAATTTCATAAATTAGATTTTAAGAGATTACCTGGGGGTATTTCTTGTAGTGTACCTTGATGACATACTTGTGTTTTCCAAGGACTGGTCCTCCCACATTGAGCATGTCAGGAAGGTGCTCCAGGTCCTTCGGGAAAACAAACTGTTTGCTAAGACCGAAAAATGTGTGTTTGGGGTGCAAGAGATAAAATTTTTGGGTCAAATCCTCACTCCTCATGAATTCCGCATGGACGCCCCGCCAAGGTCCAGGCTGTGGCGGAATGGGTCCAACCTGCCTCCCTGAAAGCGTTACAGTGTTTCTTGGGGTTCGCTAATTATTACAGGAGATTTATTGCTAACTTCTCGGTCATCGCTAAGCCTCTTACGGACCTCACTCGCAAAGGTGCTGATCTCCTCCACTGGCCTCCTGAGGCTGTCCAGGCTTTTGAGGTCCTTAAGAAGTGCTTTATCTCGGCCCCGGTGCTGGTCCAGCCCAACCAAATGGAGCCATTTATCGTGGAGGTTGACGGATCCGAGGTGGGAGTGGGGCTGTCTTGTCCCAGGGTACCAGGTCCCTCACCCATCTCCGTCCCTGTGCCTACATCTCCAGGAATTTTTCGACCACTGAGAGTAACTATGATATTGGCAACCGCAAACTCTTAGCCATTAAATGGGCATTTGAAGAGTGGCGCCACTTCCTGGAGGGGGCTAGGCACCAGGTAACGGTCCTTACCGACCACAAGAATCTGGTTTTCCTAGAATCTGCCCGGAGGCTAAACCCGAGACAAGCTCGATGGGCGCTATTTTTTACCAGATTCAACTTTTTGGTTACCTATAGGGCTCGGTCTAAAAATATTAAGGCCGATGCACTGTCGCATAGCTTCATGGCCAGCCCTCCTTCGGAGGAAGATCCTGCTTGTATTTTGCCTCCTGGTATAGTCGTTTCTTCTATTGATTCTGATTTAGTCTCTGAAATTGCGGCTGATGAAGGTTCAGCTCCCGGGAACATTCCTGAGAACAAGCTGTTTGTTCCCCTGCAATTCCGGCTAAGGGTACTTAGGGAAAATCATGACTTCGCACTATCTGGTCATATTATGTGGCCTCTCAGCTGAGATATCTGGGTTCCTGGCTGGTGGTGGGGATTTATGCTGGGGATAACTGTTTTCTGGGGGGGGGGGGGTGTCGATCCCGCTCGTGTACCTTGAGGGGGGAGCTTTAATGTCAGGGCTTTTACTTACTCCAATGCATCGAGTGGCGAGACAGGTGTGGACAGCACTTCAAGAAACTGTTTGATATCACGGGAACCCTTGTATCTTGGCCCTTATGGCATAATCCCATGCTCCGTGAGCTGCATCAGCTTGACGGTGCTGAATTCTGGGAGGGCCTTGGTGTTACCCACCTTAAGCATTTAATAGAGGGTGATTTATGGTTAACTTTTGAGCAATTACAACTTAATTATGACATTTCCCCTCGGTCCTTCTACTGGTATCTGCAGCTCCGACACGCCCTCACTATGCAATTTCCAGGGTATCCTCATCATGTTTTGCAGACGCTTAAGATTATTGATCTGTTTTCTACTAATGGCAGGCTTGGAAGTTTGTCATGTATTTATTCCTCTCTTGTACAGAAAACCTGTTCTAAATGGGTCCCACCTGCTAAAGCGGGCTGGCTGGGGGTTCTTCCTCTGCTGTCCGATGATGATTGGGAGAATATGTTGTCTTCCCATCTTCTGGTCTTGCCGGCTGCTAACAACAGACTCAAATAGCTGTATATCACTCATTGTGCCTACTTGACACCGACTCATCTGCATAGAATGGGGGCGATTCCGTCCACCGAGTGTCTGAGATGTCACCAGGAGGCTGCTGATTTTTGGCATATGATTTGGACGTGTATTGCATCCTTTTGGGGTGAGGTTTTGTCTTATCTCTCTGTGGTCATGGGGGCCCCACTTCCTCAGGACCCACTGTTTTGCCACTTTGGCCTGACTGGAGATTACTCCTACTCACGCCATCCAAAAAATTTTCTTCATGAAACTCTGTTTATGGCCCGTAAAGCCAGTGCGCTGCGGTGGATGGCGCCTGCGCTACCTGCTTTAATTCAGTGGAAATCTCTGGTAAATGGGTTACTGCCATATGGAAAAGTTCTATATCATCTTCGTAAATGTCCTACCAAGTTTGACAAGATATGGGCCTCCTGGTGTGCTATCTCTGATACTACTGATTAGATGACTGTGCGGGCGTAATATGATTGCCGTTCCTATTTTTGTGATTCTTTCTTGTATATCTACTGAGCTAATATGTCTGAATTGTAAAGATGTATATTGATTGACTGTTTATGTTGATTGTTTGGCGATTTTGCCTATGTATTTGTATCTAAATCTTATAAATAAACCGAATTTAAAAAAAAAAAAAAACCTGTACATTGACGAGTGTATGTAAATAAACACTGCTTCTGTAACTGCAGTGAAAACCAATTCGGCTATGTTCACACCACATTCGTAGTGTATGTTCAGTGTATGGCAGAGAAATAATCCTGGAGCATTCACTAAATATTATAGGGATATGCTGACTACTGAATAAACCCATATAGAGCAGACAGATGCCAAAACAATTACCTTTTTTACTGTTTGAGAAAGTGTGGCCTGGGTGGTAAATATTTTCTTTAACATGGGGTCTATGAATGACCCCATGTTATGCTACTGTAAAATATACAGGGGCATATGTCGAAGCTTTGCGTTCGGCATAGAAGTAATGTGAACAGTGTCTTATTTAATCGACACAGCATTCCTGGATATCCACTTTAAACTTTGCAAACTTTGAAGACATTTTAAACTGGCAATCTACATCATAAATAAAGTAGCGTATAACTACAGTATTAGGCTGGGTTCACACTACCTATTTTCAGGCGTAAACTAGGCGTATTATGCCTCGTTTTACGCCTGAAAATAGGGCTACAATACGTCGGCAAACATCTGCCCATTCATTTGAATGGGTTTGCCGACGTATTGTGCAGACGACCTGTAATTTACGCGTCGTCGTTTGACAGCTGTCAAACGACGACGCGTAAATTGACTGCCTCGGCAAAGAAGTGCAGGGCACTTCTTTGCAACGTAATTTGAGCCGTTCTTCATTGAACTCAATGAAGAGCAGCTCAAGATATACGAGCGTCACAGACGCCTCGTATATTACGAGGAGAAGCATTTACGGCTGAAACGACGCAGGTGTTTTCTTCTGAAAACAGGCTGTCATTTCAGCCGTAAAAGCCAGCTAGCGTGTGAATATAACCTTAATGTGGATTTAAATGTTACAGACACTTGACTTTTTATTTTTCTATCACATCATCATCATATTACTAGCTACTTTCTATTTCTCTTCATTTCATTTGGTCCTGTTGATAACATAGTTAGAACTCTGTTACAATGCTATGGAATTACAGTCAGTTAGGCCAATTTCACACAAGCGTATTTGTTAATGTGCGTAATTAATAACGTAATAAAACGGACGTATTATGGGTCATATTTCATCAGTATGGCATCCCTGTTATGGATCTGTAATACTGATGGTCTATCTTCTAGGGAGGAAATTGAAACACATAAAACAGCCCCTTTGAAACATGGATAAAATATGGATGCAATACTGATAACATACTGATGACAAATAGGGTATGTTCACACGGAGTGTTTTCAGGCGTTTTACGCCTCGAAAAACGCCTGAAAAAACTGAAGCTTTTGTTTTTATGCCTCGTTTTCCAAAAACGGCACGTAAAAAAACGCCCGCGAAAAAGAAGTGCATGTCACTTCTTGAGCCGTTTTTGGAGCTGTTTTTTATTGACTCTATAGAAAACAGCTCCAAAAACGCAGCGAAAAAAACGAGTTTGATTAAAAAACGGCTGAAAATCAAGAGCTGTTTTCCCTTGATAACAGCTCCGTATTTTCAGACGGTTTTTATTTTTTGTGTGCACATATCCTTAGGGCACATTCAGACGTGGCGGAATTGCTGTGGAACTCCGCTGCGGACCATAGGCTGCGGTGCAGAATTTTCAGACCGCAGCATGCACTGTCTGTTGCGGACTTGATGCGTACTTGTTGCGGAATTTCTTCATTGACTTCAATGGAGTTTCAAAATTACACAATGAAATCTACAGATGTAATGTGTGTTGCAGATTTGCTGTGTTTTGCATTGCGGATTTCTTACAGGAACAGGATATTACATCATTCTGAGGAGGAAGAGAAAACATCCATTTTCGGCTTCCAGGCTCACAGGATGATACAGCTATTACTATGGCCAGATATAGGCGAATGGATATGGAAGTGTCCACTCTTATGGCTGATTCAGACGAACGTGCCGTTTTTGGGCACGCAAAAACTGCAGCGTTTTGCGTGCGCAAAAGGCACTTGACAGCTCTGTGTGCCCTGTTCATATGGATGCGCGGCTGCGTGCTTTTCACGCAGCCGCCATCTTTATGACACTCCGTTTGGATGTTTGTAAACAGAAAAGCACGTGGTGCTTTTCTGTTTACATTTATTCTTTTACTGTTATTGCGCGAATAACGCTTGGCCCACGGAAGTGCTTCCGTGGGGCATGCGTGATTTTCACGCACCCATTGACTTCAATGGGTGCGTGATGCGCGAAAAACGCCGACACATAGAACATGTCGTGAGTTTTACGCAGCACACTAACGCTGCGCAAAACTCACGGACTGTCTGCACTGCCCCATAGACTTCTCTAGGTCCGCGCGAGCCGCGTGAAAACCACACGGCCGGCACGAACGCAAAGCACGTTCGTCTGAATCCGCCCTTATTAACCTTGTAAGTAACTTTACATGTTTATGTCATGTTTTCACTAGTGTACTTGTATGTATGATGTCTGAATAATAGCATTTGCAGTATGTAAACATTATAACAAAGATAAACATCTAACATATATAACCTTATTCATAAGTACAAACCAAACTTCAATATGCACTGTCTATTTGTTTTTCAGGTACATAACCGTCTCGAATTGTGGGACACCTCCAGTGCAGGGTATAGTGAGCGCAACACACGGGATCAAGGGTGGACCTATGTGTGTCGAGGTCTATACCCAGACTGGGATAGGATGCTGGAAAGAGAACAGGGTGTGATTGGTAAGTTTTTCAGCTTTTTTTTATTGCCCAGTGTTTTAAATACTGTGAACACATATAGGCCTTTTGCTAAACCCCTTCCCGCTTTTGGGCGTGACTGTACGTCCGGAATGCAAGTGATTTCCCGCAGTCGGGCGTACAGTTACGCCCAAGCTTCAAACTGTCACCATATCAACAGACACGGTGACAGTGTCCCGATCGCAACTGTCATAGACAGTTGCCGAGCAGGACTTGCGGGCACAGGACCAATCAGAGTGGTCCCGTGCCGGAACGAGCTGTGATTGGCCAGTCAGTACTGACAGGCCAATCACAGCGCAGGAGGAGTGGTTTGCCGGCATCTCCGTCTCTGACCAGCTCATTCCTGTCAGAGAGCTTGTGAGAGTCGGAGACAAGAACAAATACAGTGAAGAAGTGAAAAAAAGAACCAAAAAACCCAGCGATCTGCCCCTTTTCTGCCCTTTTGTGCCCCCTAACCAGTGATCACCCCCTTTGGTGCCCACTGGTTAAGAAAAAAAATAATATATATATAATATATTTTATATATATATATATATATATATATATATATATATATACATATATATATATATATATATATATATATATATATATATATATATACTGTACATCTTATTGGAAAATAATGTAATTTTTCATTTTCACTGCTCAATTCTAATAAAATATATGAAACACCTGTGGGGTCAAAATGCTCACTACACCCCTAGATGTAGTTTACCAAATGGAGTCACTTTTGGGGGTTTCCACTGTACTGGTACCTTAGGAGCTTTACAAATGCGACATGGTGCAGAGAAATCAATCCAGCAAAATCAGCGCTCCAAAAGCTAAATGGCGTGCCTTCCCTTCCGAGTCCTGCCGCTTGCCCAAACAGCAGTTTATGACCACATGTTTGGTATTTCCGTACTCTGGAGAAGTTGCTTTACAAATGTTGAGGTGCTTTTCCTCATTTATTTGTTGAAAAAAATAAAAATTTTAAAGTAACGCTACATCTTATTGGAAAATAATGTAATTTTTAATTTTCATCGCTCAATTCTAATAAAATCTATGAAACACCTGTGGGGTCAAAATGCTCACTACACCCCTAGATTAATTCCTCAAAGGGTGTAGTTTCCCAAATGGAGTCACTTATGTGGGGTTTCCCATGTTTCGCCACCACAAGACCTCTTCTAACTTGACATGGTGCCTGAAATATAATTTAAGAAATGGAAGGCCCAAAAATCCTCTAGGTACTCCTTTGATTCTGGGGCTTTTGTTTCAGTCCAGTAGTGCACTAGGGCCACATGTGGGATATTTCTAAAAACTTCAGAATCAGGGCAATAAATATTCAGTTATGTTTCTCTGGTAAAAAACCTTCAGTATTACAGGAATTTATTAAAATAGAATTTCTGCAAAAAAAAATGAAATTTGCAAATTTCCCTTCCACTTTGCTTTAATTCCTGTGAAACACATAAAGGGTTAAGAAACTTTCTAAATGATGTTTTGAATACTTTAAGGTGTGCAGTTTTTAAAATGGGGTGATTTGTGGGGGTTCCTAATATATAAGGCCCTCAAAGCCACTTCAAAACTGAACTGGTCCCTAAAAAATAGGCTTTTGAAATTTTGTTGAAAATTTGAGAAATTGCTGCTAAAATTATAAGCCTTGTAACGTCCTAAAAAAAATTAAAGGATGTTCAAAAAACAATGCCAATCTAAAGTAGACATATGGGAAATGTTAGCTAGTAACTATTTTGTGTGGTATAACTATCTGTCTTACAAGCAGATACATTTGAATTTAGAAAATGCTAATTTTTTGCACATTTTCTCTACATTTTGGTGTTTTTCACACAAAAATATTGAATATATCAACCAAATTTTTTCACTAACTTAAAGTACAATATATCATGAGAAAACAGTCTCAGAATCGCTTGGATAGGTAAAAGCATTCCCAAGTTATTACCACATATAGTAACACACGTCAGATTTAAAAAATGAGGCTGTGTCATTTGGTCCAAAAGTGGCTGGGTCCTGAAGGGGTTAAATGCCAGAATGTGCACAGTGTAACAAAAACACATTCATGTACCTTAACGTACATTTTCATCATATGAAGTCTTAAATGTGTATTAAAATGTTTGGCCTTTAAAGGTTACCTAAATGTTACACCAACTTCTGTCATGTCACTATGACATGTCAGAAGTTGCTGTAACGTTTATTCAAACTTTAAGCCATATACACTGTTTAGGATACAAATGACCCAATGATGTTGGTGGATTGATGGCCTATCCTCAGGATAGGGCATTATAAGAGGATGTGAGGTGTATCCCGATATTTTATCCTGACGAAGTCTAAAATAAACTATGCAAATTAGCCTATGACAATGTTTTTTTTTTTGGACTGTAGATATCAGGGCAATGTGCCACCTCGCCATCAACAAGTCACTGGCCTTGGCCGCATGCCGCAGAACACGGAGGGACAATCGTCCCAGAATGTTAGGCCAGAAATTGATCCAGAAGACATGGCCGAAGCATTTCTGCCTCAAGAGTCTGTTCAGGCCACAGCGACTGTGCAACGCAGGTGTTCAGCCACCCAGGCAGTTCTTCCCCATCCACAGCAACGTGGGGGGGGGGGGGCGGGGAGAAAAAGGGCGAAGTTCACAGAGACAGGCAACACTGTGGAGTCCCAGGTGTTGACGATGATAAGGAGGGTACAGGCCGAGGATGACCTGCATAATTCTGGGTACTCTGTGACTGGGCGCTGCAGACGTATTCCTCAGTATAGGCAGGCTGCGTTCATGACATGCGTTTTTGCCCTTTCGGATATATTTGAAGCCCCAGAGCCCCTAATTGATTTGGCAGATATTATTTTCCATATGCGCACACTTACTGGCCGTAGGGCTGACCCTTCTTCTGCTGTGCCCCATTTGCCACAGGCACCACCTGCCCACTCAGTTCAGCAAGAGCCACAGGCGCCACCTGCCCACTCTGTTCACCAAGAGCCATCTTTTTCTACCTGGTCTGCTCCTCTTACTTCTTCTTCCTCATTCCGTTCTTTCACAAATATATGAACCATCTCCATATTCTTCTTCTTATCCCACTATCATATCCCTCTTCATATCCATCCTCCCAACTCTTCCTCTTACATCGGTCATAACACTACCTGCTCCTCTGTCCCCTCTTTGTGTCCCCAATTGTCCCCTCCTAGATATCATACCTTCCACTATTTTTTTTTGGACTGCGCTCTTTTTGTTTTTTCCCTTTCTCCTGGTCCTTCTTTTGGCTCAGTGTGAGGGTGTGGTTTATTTGTGCCTAAGTACCATTTTTCATTAGCACTTATTTCTACTGTTTTTGTCTGAGGACCTGTTTTACTTGGTTTTGGACGGAAATCGTCCATGTTCTAAAATTTATTTTTGAATTACTGACTCTGAATTGATGGTATATCTCCAGTCTATGGCTTAAAAGTTGGTCAGATATGCGTGGCAACTCCGGAAACCACAACTATCTGCAAAACCCCGTTCCCAAACTTGCGGCAGCCTCTCAACACTGCATCCAGGTGGACACTAGGTGCACCCCTGTACAGGAAAGTTAAACCTGCAAAGCTATGTGAAATACAGTTTTCCAGAAAGTGCAAACCAAGTGAATGGAATGATAAATATTGAGTCTTCAGCTATGTCTGCTTTTCCCGTTTTGTCGCCAATATGTTGAATGTGATAAAGGGACCCATTGACAATCTTAGCGAAATGTTGGAATTGAGGAAGGATATAGTGTGTGGGTGGGTATCCTAGGGTTTGCTCTTCAAACAAACCCAACTTGAATATCATACTCACTTTTCACACATGTAATGACTCCAATACACACACTTAGGCAAAATGAGAATAATCGTGATGTTTTAATTTTTAAAGTCAGCATTTCAACCACAAAATTCTGTAGTTCACAGGAGGAGGGTTTACAAAAGATGTATTGTTTTGCCACTTGTCGGATTACTGCTGCATAGGCTGCACACCACCAACACAGGAATATTGCCAGGGCACGGCCCCTTCATAACTCATGAAAAACTCGGTAAAAATTTCTCGAACTCAGACACCACAACTGGGGTGGGAAAGAGAACCCCAGTTATGCCACTGCCAACATAGGACAGATGTGACTCTCCTTCTACATCTTGACGGTAGTCTTGAAGGTAGTTACGGAGAACACAACATGCTTTGATGATGGCATCAATGGTTTTTTCCTCCAATTGGATGGCCGAGGTAAAGACCGTCCACTGATTTGCCATGATGCCAAAGGTGCACTCCACGAAACGTTGTGCCCTGCTCAGCCTATAATTAAAAATCCTCCTACGGACATTCAGTCCCCTTCGTGGGTATGGGCGCAGCAGGTTAGGGCTCAAAGGAAATGCCTCATCCGATACCATCACGAAGAGGACTGGACGCGTGGTTCCCGGAAGAGGTGTCGGAGCTGGTAGACAGTGGCGGATTATCATTAGGGCGGTACGGGCGGCTGCCCGGGGCCCAAGGCTCCCATGGCTGGCCGGACCGCACATGATCACACGGGCCCCCTCATGCCCGGTGGTGTTGCTAGCACCGGAGGAGGCCCGGGGGTTGCAGCAGCCACATTAATTTGTATCTGAGTCCTCAGGACTTAGATACAAATGAATACTATAGGCTGCAGCCGGTCACGTTCGGCTTGCAGCCTATAAGGCGCTGGGAAGACTCCCTGTGCAGGCCTGCCCTAATGAGGTACTGTATCACGCCGGTCTGCGCATGCGTCTAGTCCGGATGATTCACACGCATCCAGCTGGAGTGGCCACAACGGGGTAAGGTAAGTAAACTGTATATATTTTTTTAGGTGGGGACTATCGCTGTGTATATATTCAAGGAGAGGGGGATTGCTCCGTTACACTATATACAAGGGGGAGTGCTGGGTGGCCCTATATACAAGGGGGAGGGTAGTGCTGTGTGGGCCTGTATACAAAGGGGGGAGTGCTCTGTGTCACTATATACAAGAGGGGGGGTGCTATGGGGCCCTATATGTAAGGGGGAGCGCTGTGTGGCCCTGTATACAAAGGGGGAGTGCTGTGTGACACTATATACAAAGGGGGGAGCGCTGCGTGACACTATATAAAAGCGGGGCAGCACTGTGTGACACTATGTAAAAAAAGGGAAGGCTGTGTAGCACTATATACAAGGGGGGGCAGTGTAGCGCTATCCACAGCGGTATGTGTGTGGCGCTCTTTAGAGGGGGCGTTTTGGCACTATTTACAAGAGGGGAGGGCTGTGTGGCGCACTCTACAGGGGGCTGTATGGCACTATAGGGGGCTGTGTGTAATGCTCTCTTTGGGGGGATGTGTGACATCTACAGGGGGCTGTGTGTGGCGCTATCTATGGGGGTGTGTAATATCTACAGGGGCTGTGTGTGGCACTATGTACAGGGGGCTGTGTGTAACGCTCTCTACGGAGGGATGTTTGATATCTACAGGGGGCTGTGTGGCGCTATCTATGGGGGTGTGTAATATCTACAAGGGCTGTGTGTGGCACTATGTACAGGGGACTGTGCGTGGCACTATGTACAGGGGGCTGTGTGTATGTGGTGTTTTACAGTGTGTGGTATTATTATATTCAGGTGCGCAGTGTTTGGTGCTATTATATTTAGGGGCACAGTATGTGGCACCATGATAACTTTATTTTCGTTTATAGGTGTGGAAATGTTGGAAAAGTGAGGAGCCTATGACATTTGAGTGGCAAATTCTGCAGAAATGAGTCATGGCCAGGAGAAGTCGTCATGAGCTCTGGACCGGATGGAGAAGAAAAGAGGAAAAAACTACTAGAATCTGAGACGTCGTCACCTGTTAGTCACTAGATTTATAGAGTATCTGTCACCTCTCCTGACATGTTTATTATAGGAAATCCTTGTATTTCACAAAAAGTCTTTCTGCAGTCCAGGACTGTTAGACAATTCTCCTTGTCAGGAGGATGTGTCCCTGCACAGTGTGATACTGTCAGTATGTAGGGACACAGCTCTGTGACAAGGGGAAACGTAACACCTATTTGTTAATGCTTGCCCAAAAGGTAGTGTTAAAAATAGTTACGGCGCGGCAGGGCGGTGCGGAAGGGGGGCCCAAGTTTGGGTAACAGCCCAGGGCCCATGGTCTACTTAATCCGCCACTGCTGGTAGAGACACGCGATCTTGGAGAATTTGAAGCTCATTCTGTGAGGCTCGTAGCACCCGTCAGTCCCCAGTACTGCCATATGCACCAACATCGATGGCAACCAATTTGTAATGTGTATCAGCCACCGCCATCAGGACCACAGAAAAATACTTCTTGTAATTAAAGAAGCGTGATCCTGAGTGTGGTGGCTGCTGCACCCTTACATGCTTCCCATCGACTGCGCCTATGCAGTTAGGGAAATTGGTTACAGTTTGAAAGCCTGCTGCGACCTGTAACCAAATCTCAGGAGTGGGGCAAGGCATGACAATTGACTGCAACTTTTCCCAGATAACGTGGGATGTGCACCTCACAATTTCAGAGATGGTTGATTTTCCAACCCAAAATTGGAGGTGCAGGGATGCATAAGTCTCGCCTGTGGCCAAATATCTTTAAAAAAAAAAAGATTACTTATATGACATAACATGATTTCTTAAGAACAACAAGTAGGTAGACTATATTACATATGTTTCGTAAAACTATAATCTTGGCCAAGATCAAAAACTACTCAATAGGGACATTGTTTGGATCTTAGATGACCCACAAAAATGTGGCCACTTACCGCAAGGTGATGAACAACCATTCCTCAGCAGCAATCGCCATCCTCATCACTGTATTCTGCTTGGTAATGTCAGCCCTGACAATGTCTAGCAGCCTGTCAAAAACTTCAATATTAAGCCGGCAGAATAACGAAAATGTACCGAGATATCTATAAAAAATAAGGAAGAACAACAAAATGTGTGGTTAACCATGCAAATTAGGATAAACATGGCAGCATTTACAGACACCTTGTGTTGGGCAAGAATTAATCCCTTAGTCCTTGCATAGTCACTTTTCTGTGGTTTGACAAAGGTGTGGTCCAGCCTCCCCAAATTTATATATTATGCTCAGGATAGGCCATCAATATATGATCGATCTGGGTCCTACAGTCGAGACTGTCACCGAGCAGGTGTTAGCGGGAGCCGCTGTGCTCGTCCCAGCGCTGCTACCCCTTAATTTCCTTTACTTTATCACACTGTCAATCGCCGACACACATGTAGCGTACGTTACCACTATTCGATCTTTATCAGATTCACTTCAATGGGAGAAGGTTGTAATACTGTGATCCGCCACTGGAGCTGTGTTAGCGATTGAATTGTGCTCAAGTTAAGTAAAAGAAGAGTATACGAACACAGCGGCCCCTTCGAAACAACTCATCGGTGAGGGTCACGACTGTCGCAGCCCGACCGATCATATATTGATGGCCTATCCTGAGCAGAGCAGATTAAGTTTTAGGGGCTGGACAATACCTTTAGTCTACACCCTACCTGAGGTTATATGGACGGTGACATCAGGGGAAACTCCTGAAGCGGAATCCCCGGTCACAGCATTGCAGACTCTATGACAGGGGATTCCACTCCAGGAGAAGCCAATGACGTCATGGACACAAACGACAGGAGCTTCTCCTGGAGTGGAATCGTCGGTCATAGCGTCTGCAACACTGTGACCAGGGATTCCGCTTCAGGAGTTTTCCCTGATGTCACTGTCCATATATGGACAGAGGCATCAAGCAGCGCTCCAGGAGCGGAATCCCCGGCCACACGGTGATTCCACTCCTTCAGGGAGCTACAGTGGCGCTATCTATACTGAAAGGGGGGTTGCTATCTACAGGGGAGCTGTGGGCTGTGTGGCACTACCTACAAGAAAGGACCACTGTGCAGGAGCACACAAAATGCCCAGCTTTCCCGCGTGTCAAAAAAAAAAGTGTGGCTATAAACTAAGATGTGACTTTTATTTAATCTAGCTAAAAGGATTAATCCTTTACTCAGACTAAATAAAAGTTATATCTTAGTTTATTTCCACACATTTATTTGTTAGCTGGGAAAGCTGGGTATTTTGTGTGCTCCTGAACAGTTGTCCTTTTTTGAATGTCTATTGCCCGCCAGCTATCAGGGTCATTTCGTAGTCCTTGCACTACCTACCAGGGGGCTGTGGGCTGTGTGGCACTACCAACCATGGGGTAGTGGGCTGTGTGGCACTACCAACCAGGGGGCTGTGGGCTGTGTGGCACTACCAACCAGGGGTCTGTGTGGCACTACCAACCAGGGGGCTGTGGGCTGTGTGGCACTACCAACCAGGGGGCTGTGGGCTGTGTGGCACTACCAACCAGGGGGCTTTGGGGCACTACCAACCAGGGGGCTGTGGGGCACTACCAACCAGTGGGCTGTGGGGCATTACCAACTAGTGGGCTGTGGGGCACTACCAACCAGGGGGATGTGTGGCATCTGACCTCCAATTTAAATTAATAGGAGGCTGAAAATACCTGCAGTGCCCGTTTGGAGCTTTTTTCTTGCGTCTTTTGCATTTGCTTCAACAGCTTAAGAAAAAACACAAAAAAAGGTCACACAACGCTGTCAGTTGCTGAAGGAACTTTGAGGCAGATTTTTTTTGCCTTACAAAAAATGTGTGGAGTGGAGTGCTTGTTCTTAGCCGTTTTCTGTCTTTCTCAAAACAATTTTTGGTAGGGGGGCCCGGAGGAACGTTTTTCCAGTGCTGCCTCGAGTCCAAAAAGGTTGGGAAACTCTGTACTAGGCTACAGGGTCCCGTCATCGAGCAGCTCAGTTCGTCGTTGGAACGGGGCCTAGGTGAGCACAATTTTTGTTTTTGTTTGGAGGCACTGTCTACAAGGGGGAGGTGCAGGGACTGTATGGCACGATCTACAAGGGGGAGGTGGGGGAATGTATGGCCCTGTCTACATAGGTGGGTGACTGTATGGCACGATCTACAAAAAGGAGGTGGGGGATTATGGCACTGTCTACAGGGAGGCTGTATGGCAAAATCTACAGAGGGGCATTATACTGTGTGGGGGCCACTAAGTGGACATTATACTGTGTAGGGGTACTACAGATGGCATAATACTGTGGGCACAATTAGAGGACAAAATACTGTGTTCTTGAAGGGGTTGTAATATATAATATTATTAAATATTATTATTATACTGTATGGGGGCACTAAAGGGGCATTATAATTTTTTTATGGGGCATTTTAGGCAAAGTCGCAACAGAATCTGCCATGCAGATTATGTGCGGCATTGATGCGGACAGTGTCGGCAGGAAAACGCCACGTCTGGCCATGCCCTGTGGGTATGTTCACACGTAGAGTCAAAAACAACTCAAAATATGGAGCTGTTTTCAAGGGATTTTCGCTGCGTTTTTCGCTGCGTTTTTTTAAGACCGTTTTTGGAGTTTTTTTCAATAGCGTCTATGAAAAACAGCTCCAAAAACGTCCCAAGAAGTGTCCTGCACTTCTTTTTCATGGGCGTTTTTTTATGCGGCCGCTTTTCAAAACGGCCGCGTAAAAAAACGGCCAATCGGAACAGAACGCCGTTTTTTCCATTAAAATCAATGGGCAGATGTTTTGAGGCGTTCTGCTTCCGATTTTTCAGCAGTTTTTCAGGCGTTTACGGCCCGAAAAATGGACGAAAATAGGCAGTGTGAACATACCCTAAGGGTATGTTCACACGCTAGCTGGCTTTTACGGCTGAATTGACAGCCTGTTTTCAGAAGAAAACAGCTGCGTTGTTTCAGCTGTAAATGCTCCTCCTCGTAATATACGAGGCGTCTGTGACGCTCGTATATCTTGAGCTGCTCTTCATTGAGTTCAATGAAGAACGGCTCAAATTACGTTGCAAAGAAGTGCCCTGCACTTCTTTGCCGAGGCAGTCAATTTACGCGTCGTCGTTTGACAGCTGTCAAACGACGACGCGTAAATTACAGGTCGTCTGCACAATACGTCGGCAAACCCATTCAAATGAATGGGCAGATGTTTGCCGACGTATTGTAGCCCTATTTTCAGACGTAAAACGAGGCATAATACGCCTCGTTTACGTCTGAAAATAGGTTGTGTGAACCCAGCCTAAATGATATGTGTGTGTCCTGCAGTTGGTCATAGGAAATTACCTCACGAATGATGCAAGTTCCTTTCTTTAAAGTGTTGCCTACTAAATCCGCACCTGAATCCACATTGACAAATCCGCAGCATTTTACATACTTTTTTTGCAAAATCCGCAACGGAATCCGCATTGCGGATTATGTGCGGCATTGATGCGGACAGTGTCTGCAACAATTCCGCCACGTCTGAACATGCCCTAAGGGTGGTATGTTCACATGCTTAGCAAAAAACGTCTGAAAATACGGAGCTGTTTTCAAAGGAAAACAGCTCCTGATTTTCAGATGTTTTTGTAGCAACTCGCTTTTTTCGCTGTGTCTTTTACGGCCGTTTTTGGAGCTGTTTCTCTATAGAGTCAATAAAACGGTTGCGTAAAAAACGGTCCGTCGGGACAGAATGCCGTTTTTCCCATTGAAATCAATAAGTAGATGTTTGAAGGCATTCTGCTTCCGATTTTTCGGCAGTTTTTTGGCCCGAAAAATGGCCAAAAATAAGCCGTATGAACATACTCTAAGGCCCTGTTCACACTGAGTATTTTGACGAGCTTTTTGGCGCGGAAAACGCTCTGCAAAACTCGCCAAAGACCGGACGAAAATGCCTCCCATTGATTTCAACCTCAAATTACGCCTGAAAAAACGGCTCCATTACGCCTACAAACATCTGCCCATTGCTTTCAATGGGTTTTACGATGTTCTGTTCCCACAAGCCTTTAGGGCTTATTTAGATGAACGTGTAATACGTCCGTGCAACACGTGTGATTTTCACGCGCCTTGCACGGATCTATCTTAGTCTATGGGGCCGTTCAGTCTGTCAGTGATTTTCACGCAGCGTATGGCCGCTGAGTAAAACTCACGACATGTCCTATCTTTGGCCGTTTTTCGCGCATCACACACCCATTGAAGTCAATGGGTGCGTGAAAATCCCGCGCAGCACGCGGATGCACTTCCGTGTGACGCGCGTGATTCGCGCAACAGCAGTAAAAACTATGAATGAAAACAGAAAGCACCACGTGCTTTTCTATTTTAAAACATACAAACAGAGTGTCATAGTGATGGCGGCTGCGCGAAAATCACGCAGCCACGCATCATATGCTGGTGACACACGGAGCTGTTATGTACCTTTTGCGCGCGCAAAACGCACATCCGGCCTTATTTTACGCGTCACTGTCAAAATACGGCGCGTAAAATGACGGCTCGTCAAAAGAAGTGCAGGACACTTCTTGGGACGTTTTTTGGAGGCGTTTTTCATTGACTCCATTGAAAAAAGCTCCAAAAACAGCCATAAAATACGCCGCGAAAAAAGCGAGTTGCTACAAAAACGTCTGAAGATCAGGAGCTGTTTTCGCCTGAAAACAGCTCTGTATTTTCAGACGCTTTGGGTCACTGCGTGTGAACATACCCTTACAGATAAAATACAGATTCATATTTTGAATGCTCAAAAAGGATACTGTATTTTTAGAATATGTTAACATTGGCTCTGTATTACGCACAGAAATGTATATAGTCATTCAAAAATATATATTTGTGTAGAAGTGGCCTTAAGAGGATAACATGACAAATACATTATAATATCTTCCATTTTCTCATAGCCAGCAATGCTTATATATTTGTATGGAATGGAATACAGAATGTTCCTTGGTTTGCATTACCGCATGTATTTTGTTCTTGTTTTATAGCCATTGAAAAGCCTAATTCATTTAAGATAATTGCACCTATCAAGGCGAATTAATTACCATCAGGCTGTCTCCCCACAACTGTATTAAGGAAATATTTATTTTCTTTTGAAATCCTTAATAGAAGTGAGCAATCTCCAGCTGATGCCACTCATTATGGTATCAGCAGCACATGCCACTGCATTATTTTACCCTGGTCCGCAGATGCTACACGGATACCCTTCCTCTTGGGAAATACAATTGTTCTGATGCCCACAGCGATTTTTCTTAATATAGTTTACCTCATTCTGAGCAGGACTTAGTTTCATCATAAAATCAGCATAATTTAACATTAATGTGTTTAGTTCCCACAAAATATCCATAAAAGGATGTTCTATGAGAATGTAATTCACAGTGAAGTCAAATATTCATGCAGTACTTGATGCACAGGCCAGGTACCTTTAATAAACAATACATTTTTAATAAAATGTTCAACATCTCCAAACAAATTGAATTACTGGAAAAATTTCTAAACATAACTAGAGATTTGTGGTGTTTTCTTTACTTTAGGGAATTACACTAAACACTAAGAACAATATGTGCATCATTTAACCCCTTCCCCCTGCTGGCATTCTGGGCCCTAATGTCCAAGCCATTTTTTAGATTTTTCCATTGTCACATTCGAAGAGCTGTAACTTTTTTATTTTTGCGTCGGCATAGCTGTATAAGGTCTTGTTTTTTGCGGGACGACTTGCAGTTTTTATTGGCACCATTTGAGAGTAGATGCGACTTTTTGATCAATTTCTATCACATTTTTTTTAAGTCAGGATTAACAGAAAACAGCAATTTTTCCATTGTTTTTTATTTTATTTTTTACGGCGTTCACAGTGCGGGTTAAATAATGTAACAGCTTTATAGTCGGGGTCGTTACGGATGCGGCGATACCAAATATGTGTAACTTTTTTGCTTTATTGTAGTTTTTTTTAATAGTAAAGCATTTTGTAAGGGGAAAAGCTGGGTTTTTCATTTTTTTTTTCACTTTTTTTTTTAATTAACTTTATTAAACTTTTTTTACTTTTTTACTAGTCCCACTAGGGGACTTCACTATCCTCCGATCGCTATTATAATACACTGCAATACTTTTGTATTGCAGTGTATTACTGCCTGTCCGTTTAAAACAGACAGGCATCTGCTAGGTCATGCCTGCGGCATGATCTAGCAGGCATTCGCTGCAGGCAGACCTGGGGGTCTTTATTAGACCCCCGGCTGCCATAGAAGACACAGACACTCGGCGATTTTATCGCCGGGTGTCAGTGAGATGAGAGGGAGCTCCCTCCCTCTCTCCAAAACCATTCAGATGCGGTGCTCGCTATTGTGCACCGCATCTGAAGGGTTAAACGGGTGAGATCGATACTAATATCGATCTCACCCGGCAGAGCAGGGACGCCCCCAGCCCTCAGCTGCTTCTGGCAGCTGAGAGCAGGGAGATTTCACGGCTCCCTGCTCTGTTTACTTTATTCTACAGCAGCGCCGTAGTTTGGCGGCGCTCTAGAATAAAGCCCACTAATGACCGCCGTAAAAAGACGTATCGGCAGTCATTAAGGGGTTAATATATAGATTATTGAGAAATATTTTGCATTTTTTTACTAACTTATTATTTTCTTAATTATAAGGCTCTGTTTACATCGGCATCTAATCGGAGACTTGTCGAATTCTGTCGAATTTCACAGGAAAAATAGTACCACTACTTTTCTAGTCAAAACTATCGATACCCGCTGATGGATTACATTGTCAACGGGATCCGTCGGGCGCCCGTGGTATCCGTCGTACAATGGAATCTGGGAGAGTGTTGTGGATGCCGTTTAGAATGGAAGTCATAATGTAAGTGTTGGGCTAACTCTAAATGTATGGATGGTAAACCGTGCTAGAATAGAATATTAAACCTTTAATGACCGGTTCATTTTTTTCATTTTTCATTTTCCCTCTTTCCCTTCCAAGAGCCATAACTTTAGAATTTTTTCATTGACATTACCTTTTGAGGGCTTTTTTTTGTGGGACGAGTAGTATTTAATGGCACCATTTTACGTACCATATAATGAACTGGGAAACTTTAAAAAATCATTTTGTGGCATGAAATGGAAATAAAATAGCAATTTCTCCATTGTTTTTTGGGTTTAGTTTTTATGGCGTTCACCCTGCTGAAAAAATGACATGTTAAAGCTCTGTTCACATCTGTGTCGGAGGCTCCGTTAGGGGCCTCCATCACAGATCCGGCAGCGTTTACCGGAGCTTACCAGAGACAATAGAGCAGCATCCTCTGACGGAGCAGGACAACAGAACAGCACAACGCAGGTGTGAACATAGCTGTCGTGGAAGTCAATTGCTCAAAATATATTAGACTGAAATTTAGACGAGTGTTCCAACTGACACTCACGCCAGGCACTTTATCCAGCATCCTAATCAGGATATTTCATACCGATATATATATCGAGAGAGGAGAAAAAACACACAGATGCTGCTGATATGCTCAAAATACTCCTCTGGGGGTTTATTTCCAAACTCAATTACAATACTATCATTCAGAAGGGGTGTAGGCTTGAGGTTAACCAATCGGAGACAATGTGACAATATTTGTTATTCAGCCAATTACAGACATGTGATATATTCCAGATACATCATTATAATTCTTCACACATCAGGTTTGCAGGTGGCCTTATCTCTCTTGGCAAGAATGTTCCTGTAAGAGGGGGGAGACATTCCCACAAGCATATTTGCTACCCTCCCATCTCACTCCCTGTGCCTTCTCTGCAAGCTTCGTATGGGAACCAAGGTCAAAGATAACTAAGAATCATACGAAATCAACATTAATAGACTTGTGTTAAAGGAACAATGACTTTCTTATTCACTACAAAAGAACCAAGATGGGAACTCCAGACAAGATGGCTGCTGCACGAAATTAAATCATTTAAACATTATTATAATCACTTTCACATAATACATATCTTAGTAAGTCGGCATCCTGCTTGATAATTCACAATTTAATTTCATACAGAGAATATAAGCAAATAAACCATCCTTCACATAGCCTAACTTTAGTCTGTGGGTCAATATAAAAAGGACAATACCAAATTAATCGTTATTTTACTGTTTTCTCTTTTTAAAAATAGAAATATTTTGTTAAAAAAAAAATTGTTTTGTGTCACCATATACTTAGTCAGAACTTTTTTATTTTTCCGTTGATTGAACAGTGTTACCTCTTGTTTTTTTTGCAGGACAAACTGTAATTTTTATTGATACCATCTTGGGATACATACGGCTTTTTGACTACTTTTTATTCCATTTTTTTTTTTTGTGGGAGACGAGGTGAGCAATTCTGGTGATTTTATTTTATTTTTGTTAACCGTGTTACATTTTAAGAGTTTAGATTTTTATGGACGTGGCAATATCAATAATGTTGTTTTTTTTAATTACTTTTGGAGAAAAATGAGAAAAGGGTTTCTTTTACTTTAATTTTTTTGTAAACAACATAAACTTTATTGAAATGATTTTTACTCCCCTTTTTGAACCAGCTTTCACAATATACTGCAATGCTTATTAAAAGCATAAAGCTGGCAGATCATCGGCCGTTAGATGCTATGACAACCATTGAAACCCCGCGATCGCAGACATACAACGTACAAACACTGTATGTGGTCGAAGAGGGTTTAATGTCTAACTATAGTTGCATGGAGCCTTGAGACCCCTTGTCACCTATTTATAGCAGGTATGTGGAGGCTGTAGGGGGATCACAGGAGAACACTTTTTGCAACACTAGTAAAAATACAGATAGAAAATGTACTCATGTGAAAGTAACTTAAGGCCTTGGTCACACGGCCAGGGTTGATTCTAGCTTTTCTGCTGCCTGAGGTGAAATTCAAATGGCGCCCCCTCTAGGCTGTTCTACATCACTAGCGTCCTCCTCAAACTCATTTGGATGTGCCGTTGCCTTATACTTCCCTGGCATGCGCTGTGCAGCAATGAAGTCGGGCAAAAAACGCCTCGCTGCACAGTGCGTGCCCATGCAATGGCGGATCCGAGAAAGTTAGAGGAGACTGGTAGTGTTGTAGTACAACCAGGGGGGTATCAATCAAGCAGGGAAAGGTGGGTTTGAAGGCAGGACTATGTGACCCTTCGGACAGCGGCATCGGCCCATGAATGTTTAATGAGTAATTAGCATATAGCGTGTGCCGTTTTAAAAGTTGATTTGACATATTTTTCTGCATCTGAAAAAAACCATACAAGGGAATGTTTGGAAATATTGTCAGGTCATGTATTACTGCATGGTGGCGGTTCAAATGGTTAAAACTACCTGACAGGTTCTCATTAAATATTCAATAAATTGAAAACAATTCCGTCTGCCCTGCAATTTTGTTATTATAAATATATCCTATATAATTAAAGCACCAGAACAAAGCTCTGACATATATCCAGTACCACAACCAAGCTTAGTACATATATACAGCATCAGAACCAAGCTTAGTACATATATACAGCACCAGAACAAAGCTCATACATATAAACAGTACCACAACCAAGCTCAGTACATAAATACAGCATCAAAACAAAGCTCAGTACATATATACAGCACCAGAACAAAGCTCATACATATAAACAGTACCACAACCAAGCTCAGTACATAAATACAGCATCAAAACAAAGCTCAGTACATATATACAGCACCAGAACAAAGCTCATACATATATACAGCACCAGAACAAAACTCAGTACATAAATACCGCACTAGAACCAAGCTCATTACATATATACAACACCAGAACCAAGCTCAGTACATACATAAATACAACACCAGAACCAAGCTCAGTACAAATATACATCACCAGAACCAAACTCAGTACATATAAACAGCACCACAACCAAGCTCAGTACATAAATACAGCATCAGAACATGATCATGCATGCCATGAATAAGGACACGAGACGTGTCAGAAACACGTAGGCACAATTAACCAAGGCAAATCTTGATCCTTTACCCTTCACTCATCTCTGTACTCTGCTATGCTACTGAACTATCCTGTTAAGTTCTTTTAAAATTTGTTATATCAATAAAATTGGAACAGGAGTTCCTTTTTACTCACGCTCAGCGCTGGATTTTGGTTCTGCTTTTTCTCCTATTGTTTGCCGCTGGCCGTGTGGGAATCCGGGCGCTGTCTGTCCCCAGACACAACTAATGGTGAGCTGGAGGATCTCCACCCCCCTCTTTCATACTTACAATTTTTGTGTATACATTACACACACTGCCTATATGGATCTTCTCTTGCTGTGCACGGAGGCTCCAGAGGAAACCACTAGCGGTGAGTCCATCACAGGATTTCCCTTCAGTTGCAAAGCAGACACCCTGCACGCCTCCCTCTCTGTCCCGACACAGAGCAGGATCGTATTACAATGGCGACAGGAGAGTGGTGAGCAGGGGAGGGGGGTCAGGGGGGTCAGGGGGGGTTATTAAGGTGGCACAGGAGAGATGTGCTGTTCTTAAGGAGGCAGCACATCCTGCAGCTGCTAAGTGGAGGGAACCTCAACCATCGGCTCTGTAATCCTGCCCCCTCTGGGACTCTGCAGGGTGCTGCCTGAGACAGAGGCACTAAAAAAAACCCCGACGTGTAAAAGTGTCAAAAGCGCTAGCGATTTTGTAAATTGTTTTTTTAAATAGAGGAGTTTTTGACATGTTTTTGACTAGTTATTGTCGCGTTTTTTGATGCGCCTTTTGCGCATTTTTGGTGCGTTTTTGGAGTGTAATTAGGACTCCCATCGACTATGGGAATTATGCCCATTTTCGGCACCAAGAATTGACCTGGCGCTTCTTTTTTTACACTACGTGTTTTTTTGACACGTGCGCGTAAAAAACGCGTCCTATGCGTTTTCCCATTTATGTCAATGGGAAGCTTAAAGCATGCATTTTTGATGCGACAAATACACGCCGTGTAAACAAGGCCTAAGACTGTTCACATCTGCGCTATAAATAAAGAAAATTTCCCAGAAACAGGGGTCATGTCTCATTTTGCAGCTCAGTCTCCTTCAAATTAATCAATATATAGACTCCACATACATTTGTAATAGGGGCTGGATACTGTTTATAATACAAACATCCCCCCATGTCACCTAGGCAGCTCCATGAAATGATCCAAACACGAGAAAATAGAGCAGTTGAAGCCAGTTCATATATAAAAATTGTTTAACCTTTATTCAACATATATCACATACAATGTAAAAATACAAAAAGATAAGACTCTAGTAAGAAATGGCGGAAATAGTAATAAATATTGTTGCTGGTACATTTACATGGGATAGCGAAGTAGCATGCAGTTGTTTGTATAGAGTGGTGTATACCTCCCCGCACAAGGAAAAAATTTCCAACCTAGTGAGTGTGTAATAAGTCTATTACGCATGTAAACACAAAGGAGGATGAAGTAAAGTGACAGTGTATTTACAAAACAATAAGCATGACACCAGCCTTACCCATGGTCAGCAAACTAGTTGATAATGTCCGCTCTCCACATAGACCCCGACGCGCGTTTCGCCACAGGTGCTTCCTCAGGGGGTTGTGTGTCTATGTGTTCCCTTAAACGACCCATTAAATAGTCCCCATGACATGTGATTAGTGAGATGCATGACGGCGCATCTCCACTGGAGCGACCGGAAGCGAGGCAGACCCCACATCCGCCTCCCGGCACGGCAGCACACATCCGGAATCCCGACGCGTGACGGGAGTTCCGGACATGCGCAATGCGCCCATGGAGAAGGAGGAGGAGTGCATCGCAACCAGCCGCCGCAACGGACATGCGCACCGCATCCCAGCAAGAACTGTCAGTGAGTAGATCCATGTATTTTGAAATGTTTTAATCTACGTGCCCGAGCTTCTTTCTAATGCATAAATCGCCTTGTATAAGTTTGATGAAGAGACTATACTATATTGAATACTTTAAGAATCGTGTGTATAAATATACAGGTGGCATGAAAGGTGCTACTGAAGTCAGAAGCAACTATATATAAAATTAGCATAATTAGAAAATGTGAATTGATAACTGAGTGACAAAAGACATACATTATGAACCCGGAAAAGACCCCGAGTAGGATTAAAATATATGAAAAAATGGTGAAAAAGAATGCAAAGTACAGATGTACTGCGGTGTACCTTATTAAAGTAAGTGACAATAGAAATTTGAGAAGGGCTGAATAGCCAAGTAAGATACACATTAAATGTACAAAATCATACACCAAGCTAGAGTGAAAGACATATTATTAACTAGACATATAATTGTATCATCATATTATTCATTCGTACTTACATTTATAACGTTACCCCCCCCCCCCATAGATTGTAATCTATGCCGATAAACATACAGTTTATAACACAATACATACCCTCCATTGCTAAGGCAATGAAGAGGGTTTCTAAACCAACTACACATTAGAAGCACAAGGACCAGAACAAAAAAATCCCCAACACATCTCTCTACAACATCCAACACCTATTCCAGATCAGACGTGTACAGGATGTTGTTGACCTATATTAATTACCATGTACCTTTGGTTGGATATGTCCACTTCGACATGATTAATCAATTGTATAAAGCCGATATGTGATATTGCAGAGCACGAAATAATGCTCATGCATGGCATTCATCCACCAAAAGAACACATTGTTACAACAGACCACAAAAACATCAAATATGATCTTCATCAAAAAATTCTGGGGACTCTTCTCTTCTTCCAAGGATCGAAATAGGGGGCGCTAGGTGTCTAGATCGCAATACCTAATAAAAACACATATAGACAACACAAAATTAATATAAAATATTAAAAACGAATGGACGGTAGAGATTATAAGAATGGAACAAAGCTCAAATGTTCATTGAGTCCCTGGGTTGTCATAGATCCCAACATGACTATCCACTTACATTCCCTTTGTGCTAACACCTTTTTCACATTGCCCCCCCTGATGCCACAATGTATTCTATCAATTCCTCTTACTGATAGTGATCTGGGGTTACAGCTATGATGTAACTTGAAGTGTCTAGCTATAGTTTTTAACTGAGTTAGATCTTCCACATCGCTAGCTCTCATGATGTCGCGTACGTGTTCTCTTGTACGAATTCTCAGCTCTCTGGAGGTGAGTCCTACATATATTTTCGGGCATCCACATGTGGCATAATATACCACATGTGTCGTGCTACATGAAATATATTCTTTGATGTCAAATGTTCGTCCTCCATCTGCTGAGGAAAAGTTGGTTGCCCGGCAGATGTTAGCACAGGCTTTACAGTTACCACAAGGATAACATCCTTTTCTGGGTCCCCGAGAGCCAAAGGGGGATATCTGGCGTGGGACATAGTGGCTTCTAACAAGGAAGTCTTTCAAATTCATAGCTCTTCGAGCTGTCATCATAGGTCTTTCAGACAAATTCTGAGCCAATTGTGGTTCAGATTTGAGTATAGGCCAGTGTTTCTCCAAGATGGCTCTCATCTTGTTCCACTGGCCATTATAAGTGGATATAAAACGTACCCCTGATTCACAGCTTTGTTGTTTTTTAGGTCTCAGAAGGTCGTGACGCAAAGTTGTTCTCGCTCTATTGTAACCGGATTTGATGACTCTATTACTATATCCTCTCTCTCTGAATCTATCTCTCAAGTCCAAGGATTGTTGTTCAAATAAGGCATCAGATGAACAGATCCGCTTCATCCTGAGGAACTGCCCAACAGGGATGGCTTTAATGGTGGACGGAGTATGGGCTGATGACGCATGCAGCAAAGAGTTAACCGATGTGGATTTACGAAATACGTCTGTATGTAGGAAGCCCTGAACATCAGAAAAAATCTGTATGTCCAGGAAATCCACATGATGACGATGGTATTTGTATGTCAATTTAATGTTGAATGGATTTTGATTAAGATGCTGCATGAAACTCATCAGACCAGACTCCGATCCTTGCCAAATAAAGAAAATATCGTCAATATAGCGTAGCCATATTTGCACCTGGTCGGCGGCATGGGCGCCGTCCCCAAGGAAAACCTGTCTCTCCCAGAGGCCGAGAAACAGGTTCGCATAGGACGGCGCACATGCCGCACCCATCGCCGTGCCCTGCTTCTGTAAATAGAAACAGTCCTTGAATATAAAAAGGTTATGGCTCAGAATAAATTCCAATAGTTCAAGAATGAAATCACATAGTTGGCCATCCCTGTTGCTGGTCCCCAGGAAGAAGCGGGCCGCCTCAAGTCCATCTTGATGCCTAATGCTCGTATAAAGTGACTCGATGTCGGCGGTCACCAAATACATGTCAGATTCAATTTGGATCCCATTGATCCTTCCTAGGACGTCCGTCGTGTCCTTGACATAGGACGGCAGATCATTAACCAAGGTTTTCAAGTAGTAATCAATAAATTTGCATGCTGAATCACATAGTCCATCAATCCCAGACACGATCGGGCGTCCCGGGGGATCAATGGGGTCCTTGTGAATCTTGGGCAAAAGATATAGAGTAGGGATTTTCGGATCGTTCATAATTAACCCATCGTGTATTTTTTTGGGAATAATGCCTTCTTCGAAAGCCCCATCTACGATTCTCCTAAATTTCTGGGAGAAAAGATTAATTGGATTGGTTGGCAGTTTGTCGTATGTCGATCTATCACGTAACTGCCTAAAAACTTCCTTCTCGTATTTGGCTGTTGGCCAAACCACGACATTTCCCCCCTTGTCCGCAGCCTTGAAGACTACATCATCCATAGCCTGAAGTTCACTCAGTGCCTTCCTTTGGGTGTACGTAAGATTGTCATTGGTTCTATAGGTTGATAATCTCCTAAAGTCATCAGTAACCATTTTAGTAAAAATCTCCACCTGTGGGCATAAGGACAAGGGGGGAAATCTGGCAGATTTGGGCACAACATTTAAAGGGAACCCACCTGGCACTTCAGCTGTTTGTTCATGTAAAAGTTCTTCTAGTGCCAACAAGGCCTCCCTTTCAGCATAACTATTAAATTCCACCGATCCCCTGCTATGTAGCTTTTTTAGCACCACCTTTCTTGAGAAGAGGTGTAAGTCCTTTAGAGCTGTGAAAAAATTAAAAGAATTGGTCGGTGAAAAAGTCAGACCCTTCTCTAGAACCTCACATTGGGCATCAGAGAGGACATGTGAAGAAAGGTTTATTACCTCCAAATTGCTTCTGGATTTTTTATCTCGTTGATGGTTGAATACGTTCTTCCGTTTTGCTTGACGATCAAATTGCCAGCGTGAGCCTTGTAGGCTTTGGGTATTATCGGATTCGAAAGTATTTCTGGCTAATCTGGATCTAGCTGGTTCCTCTACAGAGGTACGGGAGGAGGCAGAGGATGACCTGGAATGGGAGATGAAGCTACCATTCCTAGATCTCCCCCTCTCCTTCTGCCATTTGTAGACTCTATGTTGCTGATAATCATGGACATCTCTTTGAAATTTGCTAGCCTTAACTGCACAAATATCTTTCTCCTATTTTGTAAATTCCTTGTCCAGATCTACAGACAATTTGTCCAGTGCATCACCGGACAATTCAGACTTCAATATCGCCTGGATACCCTCTATATCTTTCTCAATTTCCACCAAATTGGCTTGGTTAGAGAGGACCAGTAGTTCCATATAACCCCTAGAGCATTTGTCCGAGAGCTCCTCCCACTTTTTTTTAAAATTAACATCGATTTCAAAGGAGGGAAAAACTTGGACTCGTAAACCACGAGGGATAAGATTTTTAGATAAGTATTTCTCCAGGAACGCTTTATTCCACCAAATTTTTGTTCTTTGGTTTAGTAGTGCTTTCAGCCTTTGGCTGATCTCTCTATAGTCTCTACCTTTACCATCTAAAATCAGACTAGAGTCCTCTTTAAAAATCTCATCTAACTGCACGAGCCATGATTGATCACGGACTCGGTAATCCATTTGATGTTGAGAGCCAGTAGCTGTGAACAACACAGAATAAATCAGAATCAATATATAGACTCCACATACATTTGTAATAGGGGCTGGATACTGTTTATAATACAAACATCCCCCCATGTCACCTAGGCAGCTCCATGAAATGATCCAAACACGAGAAAATAGAGCAGTTGAAGCCAGTTCATATATAAAAATTGTTTAACCTTTATTCAACATATATCACATACAATGTAAAAATACAAAAAGATAAGACTCTAGTAAGAAATGGCGGAAATAGTAATAAATATTGTTGCTGGTACATTTACATGGGATAGCGAAGTAGCATGCAGTTGTTTGTATAGAGTGGTGTATACCTCCCCGCACAAGGAAAAAATTTCCAACCTAGTGAGTGTGTAATAAGTCTATTACGCATGTAAACACAAAGGAGGATGAAGTAAAGTGACAGTGTATTTACAAAACAATAAGCATGACACCAGCCTTACCCATGGTCAGCAAACTAGTTGATAATGTCCGCTCTCCACATAGACCCCGACGCGCGTTTCGCCACAGGTGCTTCCTCAGGGAGTTGTGTGTCTATGTGTTCCCTTAAACGACCCTTAAATAGTCCCCATGACATGTGATTAGTGAGATGCATGACGGCGCATCTCCACTGGAGCGACCGGAAGCGAGGCAGACCCCACATCCGCCTCCCGGCACGGCAGCACACATCCGGAATCCCGACGCGTGACGGGAGTTCCGGACATGCGCAATGCGCCCATGGAGAAGTAGGAGGAGTGCATCGCAACCAGCCGCCGCAACGGACATGCGCACCGCATCCCAGCAAGAACTGTCAGTGAGTAGATCCATGTATTTTGAAATGTTTTAATCTACGTGCCCGAGCTTCTTTCTAATGCATAAATCGCCTTGTATAAGTTTGATGAAGAGACTATACTATATTGAATACTTTAAGAATCGTGTGTATAAATATACAGGTGGCATGAAAGGTGCTACTGAAGTCAGAAGCAACTATATATAAAATTAGCATAATTAGAAAATGTGAATTGATAACTGAGTGACAAAAGACATACATTATGAACCCGGAAAAGACCCCGAGTAGGATTAAAATATATGAAAAAATGGTGAAAAAGAATGCAAAGTACAGATGTACTGCGGTGTACCTTATTAAAGTAAGTGACAATAGAAATTTGAGAAGGGCTGAATAGCCAAGTAAGATACACATTAAATGTACAAAATCATACACCAAGCTAGAGTGAAAGACATATTATTAACTAGACATATAATTGTATCATCATATTATTCATTCGTACTTACATTTATAACGTTACCCCCCCCCCCCCATAGATTGTAATCTATGCCGATAAACATACAGTTTATAACACAATACATACCCTCCATTGCTAAGGCAATGAAGAGGGTTTCTAAACCAACTACACATTAGAAGCACAAGGACCAGAACAAAAAAATCCCCAACACATCTCTCTACAACATCCAACACCTATTCCAGATCAGACGTGTACAGGATGTTGTTGACCTATATTAATTACCATGTACCTTTGGTTGGATATGTCCACTTCGACATGATTAATCAATTGTATAAAGCCGATATGTGATATTGCAGAGCACGAAATAATGCTCATGCATGGCATTCATCCACCAAAAGAACACATTGTTACAACAGACCACAAAAACATCAAATATGATCTTCATCAAAAAATTCTGGGGACTCTTCTCTTCTTCCAAGGATCGAAATAGGGGGCGCTAGGTGTCTAGATCGCAATACCTAATAAAAACACATATAGACAACACAAAATTAATATAAAATATTAAAAACGAATGGACGGTAGAGATTATAAGAATGGAACAAAGCTCAAATGTTCATTGAGTCCCTGGGTTGTCATAGATCCCAACATGACTATCCACTTACATTCCCTTTGTGCTAACACCTTTTTCACATTGCCCCCCCTGATGCCACAATGTATTCTATCAATTCCTCTTACTGATAGTGATCTGGGGTTACAGCTATGATGTAACTTGAAGTGTCTAGCTATAGTTTTTAACTGAGTTAGATCTTCCACATCGCTAGCTCTCATGATGTCGCGTACGTGTTCTCTTGTACGAATTCTCAGCTCTCTGGAGGTGAGTCCTACATATATTTTCGGGCATCCACATGTGGCATAATATACCACATGTGTCGTGCTGCATGAAATATATTCTTTGATGTCAAATGTTCGTCCTCCATCTGCTGAGGAAAAGTTGGTTGCCCGGCAGATGTTAGCACAGGCTTTACAGTTACCACAAGGATAACATCCTTTTCTGGGTCCCCGAGAGCCAAAGGGGGATATCTGGCGTGGGACATAGTGGCTTCTAACAAGGAAGTCTTTCAAATTCATAGCTCTTCGAGCTGTCATCATAGGTCTTTCAGACAAATTCTGAGCCAATTGTGGTTCAGATTTGAGTATAGGCCAGTGTTTCTCCAAGATGGCTCTCATCTTGTTCCACTGGCCATTATAAGTGGATATAAAACGTACCCCTGATTCACAGCTTTGTTGTTTTTTAGGTCTCAGAAGGTCGTGACGCAAAGTTGTTCTCGCTCTATTGTAACCGGATTTGATGACTCTATTACTATATCCTCTCTCTCTGAATCTATCTCTCAAGTCCAAGGATTGTTGTTCAAATAAGGCATCAGATGAACAGATCCGCTTCATCCTGAGGAACTGCCCAACAGGGATGGCTTTAATGGTGGACGGAGTATGGGCTGATGACGCATGCAGCAAAGAGTTAACCGATGTGGATTTACGAAATACGTCTGTATGTAGGAAGCCCTGAACATCAGAAAAAATCTGTATGTCCAGGAAATCCACATGATGACGATGGTATTTGTATGTCAATTTAATGTTGAATGGATTTTGATTAAGATACTGCATGAAACTCATCAGACCAGACTCCGATCCTTGCCAAATAAAGAAAATATCGTCAATATAGCGTAGCCATATTTGCACCTGGTCGGCGGCATGGGCGCCGTCCCCAAGGAAAACCTGTCTCTCCCAGAGGCCGAGAAACAGGTTCGCATAGGACGGCGCACATGCCGCACCCATCGCCGTGCCCTGCTTCTGTAAATAGAAACAGTCCTTGAATATAAAAAGGTTATGGCTCAGAATAAATTCCAATAGTTCAAGAATGAAATCACATAGTTGGCCATCCCTGTTGCTGGTCCCCAGGAAGAAGCGGGCCGCCTCAAGTCCATCTTGATGCCTAATGCTCGTATAAAGTGACTCGATGTCGGCGGTCACCAAATACATGTCAGATTCAATTTGGATCCCATTGATCCTTCCTAGGACGTCCGTCGTGTCCTTGACATAGGACGGCAGATCATTAACCAAGGTTTTCAAGTAGTAATCAATAAATTTGCATGCTGAATCACATAGTCCATCAATCCCAGACACGATCGGGCGTCCCGGGGGATCAATGGGGTCCTTGTGAATCTTGGGCAAAAGATATAGAGTAGGGATTTTCGGATCGTTCATAATTAACCCATCGTGTATTTTTTTGGGAATAATGCCTTCTTCGAAAGCCCCATCTACGATTCTCCTAAATTTCTGGGAGAAAAGATTAATTGGATTGGTTGGCAGTTTGTCGTATGTCGATCTATCACGTAACTGCCTAAAAACTTCCTTCTCGTATTTGGCTGTTGGCCAAACCACGACATTTCCCCCCTTGTCCGCAGCCTTGAAGACTACATCATCCATAGCCTGAAGTTCACTCAGTGCCTTCCTTTGGGTGTACGTAAGATTGTCATTGGTTCTATAGGTTGATAATCTCCTAAAGTCATCAGTAACCATTTTAGTAAAAATCTCCACCTGTGGGCATAAGGACAAGGGGGGAAATCTGGCAGATTTGGGCACAACATTTAAAGGGAACCCACCTGGCACTTCAGCTGTTTGTTCATGTAAAAGTTCTTCTAGTGCCAACAAGGCCTCCCTTTCAGCATAACTATTAAATTCCACCGATCCCCTGCTATGTAGCTTTTTTAGCACCACCTTTCTTGAGAAGAGGTGTAAGTCCTTTAGAGCTGTGAAAAAATTAAAAGAATTGGTCGGTGAAAAAGTCAGACCCTTCTCTAGAACCTCACATTGGGCATCAGAGAGGACATGTGAAGAAAGGTTTATTACCTCCAAATTGCTTCTGGATTTTTTATCTCGTTGATGGTTGAATACGTTCTTCCGTTTTGCTTGACGATCAAATTGCCAGCGTGAGCCTTGTAGGCTTTGGGTATTATCGGATTCGAAAGTATTTCTGGCTAATCTGGATCTAGCTGGTTCCTCTACAGAGGTACGGGAGGAGGCAGAGGATGACCTGGAATGGGAGATGAAGCTACCATTCCTAGATCTCCCCCTCTCCTTCTGCCATTTGTAGACTCTATGTTGCTGATAATCATGGACATCTCTTTGAAATTTGCTAGCCTTAACTGCACAAATATCTTTCTCCTATTTTGTAAATTCCTTGTCCAGATCTACAGACAATTTGTCCAGTGCATCACCGGACAATTCAGACTTCAATATCGCCTGGATACCCTCTATATCTTTCTCAATTTCCACCAAATTGGCTTGGTTAGAGAGGACCAGTAGTTCCATATAACCCCTAGAGCATTTGTCCGAGAGCTCCTCCCACTTTTTTTTAAAATTAACATCGATTTCAAAGGAGGGAAAAACTTGGACTCGTAAGCCACGAGGGATAAGATTTTTAGATAAGTATTTCTCCAGGAACGCTTTATTCCACCAAATTTTTGTTCTTTGGTTTAGTAGTGCTTTCAGCCTTTGGCTGATCTCTCTATAGTCTCTACCTTTACCATCTAAAATCAGACTAGAGTCCTCTTTAAAAATCTCATCTAACTGCACGAGCCATGATTGATCACGGACTCGGTAATCCATTTGATGTTGAGAGCCAGTAGCTGTGAACAACACAGAATAAATCAGAATCAATATATAGACTCCACATACATTTGTAATAGGGGCTGGATACTGTTTATAATACAAACATCCCCCCATGTCACCTAGGCAGCTCCATGAAATGATCCAAACACGAGAAAATAGAGCAGTTGAAGCCAGTTCATATATAAAAATTGTTTAACCTTTATTCAACATATATCACATACAATGTAAAAATACAAAAAGATAAGACTCTAGTAAGAAATGGCGGAAATAGTAATAAATATTGTTGCTGGTACATTTACATGGGATAGCGAAGTAGCATGCAGTTGTTTGTATAGAGTGGTGTATACCTCCCCGCACAAGGAAAAAATTTCCAACCTAGTGAGTGTGTAATAAGTCTATTACGCATGTAAACACAAAGGAGGATGAAGTAAAGTGACAGTGTATTTACAAAACAATAAGCATGACACCAGCCTTACCCATGGTCAGCAAACTAGTTGATAATGTCCGCTCTCCACATAGACCCCGACGCGCGTTTTGCCACAGGTGCTTCCTCAGGGGGTTGTGTGTCTATGTGTTCCCTTAAACGACCCTTAAATAGTCCCCATGACATGTGATTAGTGAGATGCATGACGGCGCATCTCCACTGGAGCGACCGGAAGCGAGGCAGACCCCACATCCGCCTCCCGGCACGGCAGCACACATCCGGAATCCCGACGCGTGACGGGAGTTCCGGACATGCGCAATGCGCCCATGGAGAAGGAGGAGGAGTGCATCGCAACCAGCCGCCGCAACGGACATGCGCACCGCATCCCAGCAAGAACTGTCAGTGAGTAGATCCATGTATTTTGAAATGTTTTAATCTACGTGCCCGAGCTTCTTTCTAATGCATAAATCGCCTTGTATAAGTTTGATGAAGAGACTATACTATATTGAATACTTTAAGAATCGTGTGTATAAATATACAGGTGGCATGAAAGGTGCTACTGAAGTCAGAAGCAACTATATATAAAATTAGCATAATTAGAAAATGTGAATTGATAACTGAGTGACAAAAGACATACATTATGAACCCGGAAAAGACCCCGAGTAGGATTAAAATATATGAAAAAATGGTGAAAAAGAATGCAAAGTACAGATGTACTGCGGTGTACCATATTAAAGTAAGTGACAATAGAAATTTGAGAAGGGCTGAATAGCCAAGTAAGATACACATTAAATGTACAAAATCATACACCAAGCTAGAGTGAAAGACATATTATTAACTAGACATATAATTGTATCATCATATTATTCATTCGTACTTACATTTATAACGTTACCCCCCCCCCCCATAGATTGTAATCTATGCCGATAAACATACAGTTTATAACACAATACATACCCTCCATTGCTAAGGCAATAAAGAGGGTTTCTAAACCAACTACACATTAGAAGCACAAGGACCAGAACAAAAAAATCCCCAACACATCTCTCTACAACATCCAACACCTATTCCAGATCAGACATGTACAGGATGTTGTTGACCTATATTAATTACCATGTACCTTTGGTTGGATATGTCCACTTCGACATGATTAATCAATTGTATAAAGCCGATATGTGATATTGCAGAGCACGAAATAATGCTCATGCATGGCATTCATCCACCAAAAGAACACATTGTTACAACAGACCACAAAAACATCAAATATGATCTTCATCAAAAAATTCTGGGGACTCTTCTCTTCTTCCAAGGATCGAAATAGGGGGCGCTAGGTGTCTAGATCGCAATACCTAATAAAAACACATATAGACAACACAAAATTAATATAAAATATTAAAAACGAATGGACGGTAGAGATTATAAGAATGGAACAAAGCTCAAATGTTCATTGAGTCCCTGGGGTGTCATAGATCCCAACATGACTATCCACTTACATTCCCTTTGTGCTAACACCTTTTTCACATTGCCCCCCCTGATGCCACAATGTATTCTATCAATTCCTCTTACTGATAGTGATCTGGGGTTACAGCTATGATGTAACTTGAAGTGTCTAGCTATAGTTTTTAACTGAGTTAGATCTTCCACATCGCTAGCTCTCATGATGTCGCGTACGTGTTCTCTTGTACGAATTCTCAGCTCTCTGGAGGTGAGTCCTACATATATTTTCGGGCATCCACATGTGGCATAATATACCACATGTGTCGTGCTGCATGAAATATATTCTTTGATGTCAAATGTTCGTCCTCCATCTGCTGAGGAAAAGTTGGTTGCCCGGCAGATGTTAGCACAGGCTTTACAGTTACCACAAGGATAACATCCTTTTCTGGGTCCCCGAGAGCCAAAGGGGGATATCTGGCGTGGGACATAGTGGCTTCTAACAAGGAAGTCTTTCAAATTCATAGCTCTTCGAGCTGTCATCATAGGTCTTTCAGACAAATTCTGAGCCAATTGTGGTTCAGATTTGAGTATAGGCCAGTGTTTCTCCAAGATGGCTCTCATCTTGTTCCACTGGCCATTATAAGTGGATATAAAACGTACCCCTGATTCACAGCTTTGTTGTTTTTTAGGTCTCAGAAGGTCGTGACGCAAAGTTGTTCTCGCTCTATTGTAACCGGATTTGATGACTCTATTACTATATCCTCTCTCTCTGAATCTATCTCTCAAGTCCAAGGATTGTTGTTCAAATAAGGCATCAGATGAACAGATCCGCTTCATCCTGAGGAACTGCCCAACAGGGATGGCTTTAATGGTGGACGGAGTATGGGCTGATGACGCATGCAGCAAAGAGTTAACCGATGTGGATTTACGAAATACGTCTGTATGTAGGAAGCCCTGAACATCAGAAAAAATCAGTATGTCCAGGAAATCCACATGATGACGATGGTATTTGTATGTCAATTTAATGTTGAATGGATTTTGATTAAGATGCTGCATGAAACTCATCAGACCAGACTCCGATCCTTGCCAAATAAAGAAAATATCGTCAATATAGCGTAGCCATATTTGCACCTGGTCGGCGGCATGGGCGCCGTCCCCAAGGAAAACCTGTCTCTCCCAGAGGCCGAGAAACAGGTTCGCATAGGACGGCGCACATGCCCACCACGTGCGCGTAAAAAACGCGTCCTATGCGTTTTCCCATTTATGTCAATGGGAAGCTTAAAGCATGCATTTTTGATGCGACAAATACACGCCGTGTAAACAAGGCCTAAGACTGTTCACATCTGCGCTATAAATAAAGAAAATTTCCCAGAAACAGGGGTCATGTCTCATTTTGCAGCTCAGTCTCCTTCAAATTAATGGAACAGAGCTGCAATACCAGACACAGCCCATGGACAAGAGTGGCTCTGTGTTTGGAGAAAAAAAAGGAGACCCTTTTTTCTAATCTCAGACAACCCCTTTAAGATATCATAGTATACATGTGACATGCCATAGATTTGAAAATTCCAAGCCTAATGTAAATCTCTATTTCAGAATATGCTGAAAAGATGCTTAGAAAATCATCAATGCTACCTATGAATACATGGTACAGAGACTTATTCAAGCTGTACAATATTCTTTAGATTGTAAATCTGTTGTAAAGTGGGCAGCGGGCCCCACATCTGACAGCAGTCTTCACCGCCGGGCCTCGTACCTCGCTCGGCGCTCTCTGTCTTCTGCAGCTTACGGCCCGCCAGATCCCTAGTGCGCACGTGTGCTCCGGACGCCTCTTAGAGGTCCAGTGTGCACGGCATTCAAAAGTTACCCAACCACCCCTGCTACTTCCCAGGACTACTAAAGCACCTTCACCATCTCCAAAGTGCAGGAGCAATGCTGTTGCTAACCCATTGTTAGGCCCAGCATCAGACTGGGGTCCCTTGGGCCCACCAGAGGGAATGATTCTGAATGCCCACCCACCACCTCTACAGAATACGTGCACATCCACTTGTTGGTATCGTTGTACACATGGGACATATCGTCAATAAGGTCTAATAGGTTATTTGTGAATCGCCAATAAGAAATAAACACTAGTGGCAAGTGCATAGCTCCAAGTTAGCTCCAAATGGAGTTGTCTTTTGCTAGACCTTTTGAGACCCTTCATTGGTTTTGGGCCCACCGGAGAATCATCTGGTACTCTGGTGGGCCAGTCCGACCCTGGTTAGGCCCCATGCACACGATCGTAAAATCGTCTGTTATTACGGAATGCAATTACGGTCCGTAATTACAGTCCCATTCGGTTCTATTGGCCGCGGACACCTTTCTGTATCAATACAGATGGGTGTCTGTGCCATAGAACTGTGGCGGGAATTATGGAGCATGTCCGTTTTTTTGTGTTTTACGGGCCGTGCGCCTATACTTTGTATGGGAGCACGGCCCGAAAATGCGGGCGGCTGTCAGCCGGCAATGCCCACAATCGGGCGTGTGCATGGGGCCTAATCCTGCGAAGGTTTCATATCCTGTTTCCTGAATCATGTGTCCGTTACTAGTTCTATAACCTGAGTTCTGTGTCCTTGACTAGTTCTGTATCCTGTATCCGTGACTAATCCTGTATCCTGAGTCCTGTGTCCGTGACTAGTCCTGTATCCTGAGTCCTGTGTCCGTGACTAGTTCTGTATCATGAATCCTGTGTCTGCGACTAATTCTTTGTCCGTGACCCAGTCCTATATCCTGCATCCTAAATCCTGTGTCTGTGACTAGTCCTATATCCTGCATCCTGGGTCCTGTGTCCGTGATCAATCCAGTATCCTGTACTCTGTGGCCTGCTTCCAGTAATCTGACACCAGCCTGCTTACAGTAATCCGGCACCAGCCTGCTTCTTGTAATCCGTTACCAGTCTGCTTCCAGTAATCCGGCACCAGCCTGCTTCCAGTAATCCGGCACCAGTCTGCTTCCAATAATCCGGCCCCAGCCTGCTTCCAGTAATCTGGCATCAGTCTGCTTCCAGTAATCCGGCACCAGCCTGCTTCCAGTAATCCGACACCTTCCTGTATCCGCTACCTGCTATCTGACTGGGTCCAGCTGCCACCAAGGTACCATCTACCAGTTACTGTACTACACCTGTCTGGCCAGCAGCTATTCCGTTAAGACGCAGTAGCCCAGTGGTTCCACAACCCCATTGAACGTTACACAGCCATAGGTCTAGTTTAAATCTTTTAGCCTGTGATACCAAATCTGTAGCAGAGCCTTCAACCATAATATTTTGTTGCATGCAGTCTATGATCTGTATACAGTTATACAGTATATATAGTACATTATATTATTGTGCAATTATGAGACAAAGTCAAACTTCTGCACTGCTCTTTTATAATAATGCTGTTCTCTAGCGAGAAATTACTTCCAAATTCTTACAACCATCAGATGGGTGCTATTGTTCATTTAGGATGAGTCCCCATGTGGCGGCTTTGCTGCAGAATATTTGTAAAACTGTGGTGTTTCGCCTCATTTTTTTCAGAAAATCACGGCAAAGTTATGACAAAATCAATATGTGTGGACTCATTCTCAGTCATTTATTGTTTAGTCATTCTCCTTATTTACACAAAGCTGATATTGTTGTGTTGTCATTTTTGTTTTCATCATATTAATAATAGCTATGTATAAATCGATCATGATACATTATAAGTAACACCACATAATTCCCTTTTATTTCATAATTACGTCTTTTTTATTACATGAATATACAATCCAGCAATGTACAATATGATATTGCTTGCATCCCAACTTTTTGGGAACTACTAAAATAAGCAAGACCCAACCTCAAGGAAGAACTAAGTTCTTTTGTTTTACTCAATAATACATTAAAATGCTTCTCTTTGCAGCGGTGAACTGTTGCTTTTATTTATTATCTCATACTGTACATATTGTTCTCATTGCCACATTTTATTTTAACACCATTTTTTGGCAGACTTTCTAGAAACTTACTCAGAAGGCTGAAAAAAGGAACCACATGAATTCCGAATGTTTTCTGAGGTTTATTAAGAATCGAAAAAAATAAATTGTTAATGCAATAGACTTACCCATAAACTAAAGCTAGTGTTCTGGGTTAACTGAGTTTATCCTAGATGAAAAACTGATTTAAGGCATGACCTCCTAGTATTTTTGCAGAATGTCTTTTCAATACTGTAAAATGACACACTTTGGCGGAAGTTTGTCCCATAGAAATGCATAAAATCAGTGACTGGTCCATCATTGTTTTCAGAAAAGCATAAAGCATAAAAAACAGACATTTGGATGTGTCCTAATACAACATAAAAACAGAACCTCAATTATAACTAGTCCCACAACTCTGCCCCTATTACTACATGCAAGAGAGATCTCAAAATAGAGCAGGATAACCTGGAAGAAGTAGAAATATTGGACCTCTTATATCAAGACTGTCTAACAGAAACACTGTTGTTGCCCATTAGCTGTTCCAGTTAGACACCATGTTCCCACCATGTTTGGCCATGCAGTTGGCAGAACACATCTGGTAATAAAAATAAAATATCTAAATGTTTACTGTGCAGTATTCATAGGCACATGTCTTTTTAGCATGTATTTACCAGATTTATACCTTGATACTTTTTGTTTTTATAGTACTGAAAATAGGGGGGCTGCTACCTTCCAAAAGCCATAACTTTTTATATTTCCGTCGATATAATCCTAAGAGGGCTTGATTTTTGCAGGACAAGTTGTAGTTTTTCGTAGCACCATTTATTGTGCCATATAATGTACTAGGAAATGGGCAAAAAATTATTTGCGGGGTAGAAAATGAAAAAAACAGTGATTCCTCCATTGTTTTTTGCGCTTCGTTTTTCCGGAATTCACTGTGCAATTAAAACAACATGTTAACTTTATTCTGTGGGTCAATACCATTATGGCGATACCAAATATACATAGTTTTTCTATATTTTACTACTTTTACAACCTAAGTGTAAAAAAGAAAATTTATTTTGTGTTGCCAAATTCTGAGAGCCATAACTTTTTTTATTTTTCTGTCGATTAAGTGGTATGAGGGCTTATTTTTTTGCGGGATGAGCTGTCGTTTTTAATAATACTATTTTGGGGTACATGCAAGGTTTTGATCATTTTTTATTAAATTTTTTGTGGGAGATGAGGTGACCAAAAAATAGAGATTCTGGCGTTTACATTTTATTAATTTTTTTTACGGCGTTCACCGTGCTGGTTCAATAATGATATATTGTAATAGTTCAGACTTTATGCCAATTATGTTTATTTTTTATTTTTTTTTACTATGCTCTAGGGGGGAAATGGGAAAAGCAGGGTTTTTGGAACTTTTAATATATTTTTTTTTTTTTTCATAAAAGAACAACTTTATTTTACAAATTTTTACTTTTTTTATTAGTCCAGCGATCGTGGGATCGCTTGCACTATATACTGCAATAAATCTTGATTCTGACAGGATTCTATTAAGCCCTGCCGAAGGCAGCTCTTAATAGGAGCAGAAAGATGGCGGACCTTCATTAGGCCTCCACCCAAAGATAGCAACTATCACCACCCCGGGATTGCATTGTGGGGGGCGTGATGAGCTGTTAGAGGGGGTCACCCCCCTTTTCCTAACGATTTAAACGGCGCGGTCGCTATTGACTGCAGCATTTAATGAGTTAGAAGAGCGGGATCGCGCTTGAGCTGAACATACTTGAGCCCGTTCCATACTTCCCCTACGTGACTTTGGCGTATGGATACGTCAAATGTCGGGAAGGGGTTAAAAAGAAGAATGTAAAAAACCACGGCGCCACATGGTGTGGATCACCAAGGGTGATATTGGAGGGTAAAGTGGTGGTAATAATTGTGCTCACCTATTGAGGTTGTGCAAAGGTAGGCACAACTCTACTGTAGATAGAATGATTAATTATGATGAAGCTGCGGCTGGGTCCAAACCGGTCCACACAAAGCAACCGCTCGATAAGGCATATATAGAAATGGAAAACTGAACCATATACAGCGCTGCTAACATCAACAAATTAGTTAAATAAATAGGGAGAGTATAATAATATGATGCTATAGATAATATACATATAAAGACAGTTCATAAAATGTATCTATTAACAATAAATAAATAACATAAAAATTAATTATGCCTTATTGATAAGTGTACTATGTTAAGTTAAGTGATAGTTAAAAAATAAAAATGGGAAGTATAAATAATACTGGGAGGTATACACCGTGTTCCAAATTATTATGCACATTAGTGTCATAAACATTTAATTATTAGTTTTTCAATTAACCCCTTAGTGTCTACGGGTATGTTCACACGGCAGCGTCTGTTACGGCTGAAATGGCATGTGCAGGCGTCTTTCGCTGCGTCCATTACGGACGTAATTGGAGCTGTTTTTCCATGGAGTCCATGGAAAACGGCTCCATTTACGTCTGAAGAAGTGACAAGCACTTCTTTGACGCGGGCGTCTTTTTTACGCGCCGCCTTTTGACAGCGGCGCGTAAAAAAATGACCGTCGGCACAGAACATCGTAAGACCCATTCAAATGAATGGGCAGATGTTTGCCGACGCTTTTGAGACGCATTTTCGGACGTAATTCGGGGCCAAAACGCCCGAATTACGTCCGTAAATAGTGTGTGTGAACATACCCTTAGCCTGTTTTGGCCTTGTGCACACAGCCGATTTTTGCAAATCTGACATGTGTTAATTTATGTGGTACTAACTCCAGAATGCTTTGGCCCATCCAAGCGATTCTGAGACTGTTTTCTCGTGACATGTTGTACTTTATGATACTGAAAAAATTTGGTCGTTAAATTCAATATTTATTTGTAAAAAACACCAAAATTTAGAGAAAATTTTCAAAAATCTGAATTTTTCTAAATGGTAATGTATCTGCTTGTAAAATAGATCGTAATACCACACAAAATATTTACTAGTTAACATTTCCTATATGTCTACTTTATGTTTGCATCGTTTTTTGAACGTCCTTTTATTTTTCTAGGACGTTACAAGGCTTAGAACTTTAGCTGCAATTTCTCGCATTTTCAAGAAAATTTCAAAAGGCAATTTTTTCAGGGATCCGTTCAGTTCTGAAGTGGCTTTGAGGGCCTTATATATTAGGAACCCCCACAAATCACCCCATTTTAAAAACTGCACACCTCAAAGTATTCAAAACACCATACAGAAAGTATTTTAACCCTTCAGGCATTTCACAGGAAATAAAGCAAAGTAGAGGTGAAATTTACAATTTTTTTTTTACGAAATTCATTTGTAATACAGATTTTTCTGTAACACAGAAGGTTTTACGAGAGAAACGCAACTCAATACTTACTGCCCAGATTCTGCAGTTTTTAGAAATATCCCACATGTGGCCCTAGCATGTTACTGGACTGAACACCGGCCTCAGAAACAAAGGAGCACCTAGAGAATTTTGGGGCCTCTTTTTTATTTTAGGCACCATGTCAGGTTTGAAGAGGTCTTGTGGTGCCAAAACAGTGGAAACCCCCCAAAAGTGACCCCATTTTGGAAACTACACACCTCAAGGAATTTTTCAAAAGGTATAGTTAGCATTTTTGTCGCACAGGTTTTTTGCTAAATTTATTGGAACTGGTCTGTGAAAATGAAAATCTACTTTTTTTCTGAAAAAACATACGATGTTTTAGTTTTTACAAGGAATAAAGGAGAAAAAGCACCCCAATATTTGTAAAGCAATGTCTCCCGATTACAACAATACCCCATATGTTGTAATAAACTACTGTTTGGACCCACGGCAGTGCTCAGAAGGGAACGAGGGCCATTTTGATTTTGGAGCGCAGATTTTGCTGGAATGGTTTTCGGTGCCATGTCGTGTTTGCAAAGCCCTGGAGGGACCATAACAGTGGAAACTCCCCAAAAGTGACCCCATTTTGGAAACTACACTCCTCAAGGAATTTTTCTAGGGGTATAGTTAGCATTTTGACCCTACACGGTTTTTGCTCAATTGATGGGAATTATGCCGTGAAATTGAAAATCAAATTTTTTTCTAATAAAATGTAGTTTTAGCTCAGATTTTTTCATTTTTACAATAGATAAAGGAGAAAAAACACCCCAATATTTGTAAAGCAAATTCTTCTGAGCACAGCAATACCCCATATGTGGTAATAAACTGCTGTTTGGACACATGGCGGAAGTTAGAATGGATGGAGCGCCATTCGACTTTTGGAGCTCAAGTTTTGCTGGAACGGTTTGCGGCCCCATGTCACATTTGCAAAGCCACTGAGGGGCCAAAATAGTGCAAACCCGGCAAAAGTGACCCCATTTGGGAAACTATACCCCTCGTGGAATTTATCTAGCGGTATAGTGAGTATTTTGTCCCCACAGTTTTTTTGCTGAATTATTGGAATTATGCAGTGAAAATTAAATCTAGATTCTTTCCACTAAAATGTTGCATTTTTTAAATTTTCACAAGAAATAAAGGAGAAAAAGCACTCAACAATTGTAAGGCAATTTCTCCCGAGTACGGCAATACCCCATATGTGGTCATAAACTGCTGCTTGGATACACCGCAGGGCTCAGAATGGCAGGAGTGCTACTTGGCATGTAGATTTTGGTTGATTGTTTTTTGGGCGCCATGTCGCATTTGCAGAGCCCCTGAGGTAACCGTACAGTAGAAACCCCTGAGAAGTGACTCTATTTTGGAAACTATACCCCTCGGGGTAATCATCTAGGGGTGTACTGAGCATTTTGATCCCACAGGTGTTTCATAGATTGTATTAGAATGAGGCAGTGAAAATGAAAAATTATTTTTTTTCCCAAAAATGTAGTTTTGTACCCAATTTTTTTCCCACAAGGGGTAATAGGAGAAAAAAATAACACATAATTTGTTACCCAATTTTTCCCGAGTACGGCAATACCCCATGTGTGGCCCTAAACTTCTGTTTGGGCACATGGCAGTGCTCAAGATGGAAGGAGTGCCATGTGGCTTTTAGAGCACAGATTTTGCTGCATTTATCATTTGCCTGGACATATGACAGGGCTTAAGAGTGAAAGGTGCATGTGAGGCCTATTTTGGTGATTTTCGCAGCATTAGCCCACAATGGCAGGGCTCTGGGGTCAAATAGTAAAACAAACCCCCAAGTAGTGACCCCCATTTTGGAAACTGCACCCCTGAAGGCATTTTATAAAGGGGTGTAGTGAGCATTTTCACCACACAGGTTTTTTTTTCTATTAGAAATGAATGCTCAGTGGATGGTGCAAAGTGAAAATTGCAAATTTCCACAGGTATATGCCATTTTAGCGCACAATATGTTGTGCCCAGTTCGTGCCACTGAAGACAAATACCTCAAACTGTTAAGCAGGTTCTCCATATATGTGGACGTAAACTGCTTGGGCACGCTGCAGGGCTCAGAAGGGAGGGAGCGCCATTTGGCTTTTGGAGCGCAGATTTTGCTTAGTGGTGGTTTTGTTTGGGGTTTTGCTGGTATTTCAGTTTATAATGTGGGGGCATATGTAAGCTGTGCGGAGTACATCAGGGTATAATAAGAGGGTACAATAATTGGGTAAATAAATAATATTTCATAGATCTGTGGCCGGTGTCGCACTGATAAATGGTGCCAGATCTTATCCGCTTTTGGACACGCTGCACATTTTGCATCGCCATATTCGGAGAGCCAGAACTTCTTTATTTTTTCTCCACCGGAGCTGTGTGAGGGCTTATTTTTTGTGGGACAATCTGTAGATTTCATTGGTACCATTTTGGGGTACATGCGATTTTTTGATCACTTCGTATTTCATTTATTGGCAAGCAAGTTAACCAAAAACCTGCAATTCTGATGTTTTTTATTATTTTATTTTTTTACGGCGTTCGCCATGCGCTAAGAATGACAATTTTACTTTTTTCTGCGGGTCGGTACGATTACGGCGATACCATATGTATATAGTCTCTTATGCTTTGCAGCGTCTGCACGATAAAATCACTTTTGTTTCAAATAATGAATTTTTTGTGTCACCATATTCTGAGAGCATAACTTTTTTATTTTTCCATCAAAAAAAGCTGTGGGAGGGCTTGTTATTTGCGGGACGGCTGCAATTTTTAATGGTATAATTTTGGGGTACATGCAACTTTTAGATCCCTTTTTTATTCTTTTTTGCGAGGGGTAGTGACTAACAAACAGCGATTCTGGAATCGTTTTTTATTAAAAATTTTTACGGTGTTCACCGTATGGGTAAAATAGCATGATATTTTTATAGTTTGAGTCATTACGGATGCGGGGATACCACATATGTGTACTTTTTTTTATGTTTTTTGTTTTTTCCTATAATAAAAGACTTATTCTAGGAAAAAAGGCTGTTATAGTGTTTTTTAACATGAAACTTGTTTTTTTGTTACATTTTTACAACATTTTTATTAACTTGTTTTAACTTTTTTTGTGCCCCACTAGGGAACTTGAAGGCATGAAGCCCTGATCGCTATTCTAATACACTGCACTACCTACATAGTGCAGTGTATTAGAGCTGTCAGCTATTCACTGACAGTAAGCCTGTTAGGCTTCGCCTCCCGGCGTGGCCTAATAGGCTTCCGTATTAGGAAGCGATTGTTAGGCTACGGTTGCCATAGCAACCATCGGAACACCCGCGTGTGCCGATGGTTGTCATTAGCAACCATAGGGTGCGATCTAATCACTTAGATGCAGCGATAGCTGCATCTAAGGGGTTAATCGGCCGGATCAGAGCCTAGCTCCAGTCCTGGCTGTTAGAGCACGATGTCAGCTGTGACAAACAGCTGACACCCGCAGTTTCGTGCATCGTGGTTGCTGACAGGCTACAAGACACTTCGATGCATCGATCGCGTTGATCGATGCATCTAAGGAGTTAATCGGCCGGATCGGAGCCTAGCTCCAGTCCTGGCCATTGCAGAGGGGTGTCGGACAGCTGATATCCGGTGGTGATATCGCTGGCTCAGCTTCTGAGCCAGCGCCATCACATACACCACGTCATGGAGCTGTGATTGGTCAGTCTGCTTTGACTGACCAATCACAGCGATCGCCGGCAGGAGACCGCTGTGATTTGTCCCCTGCCGTCTTACTGTGCCGATCAACTGTCATAAACAGTTGACGGCACAGTTCTGTCACCTTGTCCTTTGACAGGGTGAGAGTTTTTAGCCAGGACGCACCGGTACGTCCCGGTGCCTTAAAGCACTGCAATACAGGATGTACCGATGCGTCCTTGTGCAGTAAGGGGTTAAACTCATGGATGGTATTGTGTCTTAGGGCTCTTTGGATCATTGTAATCAATCTCAGACACCTGTGATAATTAGTTTGCCAAGTGTGCCCAATAAAAGGAAAACTACTAAAGAAGGACGTTCCACATTATTAACCGGGCCACAGGTTTCAAGCAATATGGGAAAGAAAAAGGATCTCTCTGCTGCCGAAAAGCGTGAAATAGTGCAATACCTTGGACAAGATATGAAAACATTGGATATTTCAAGAAAACTTAGCGTGATCATCGTACTGTGAAAAGATTTGTGTCTGATTCAGAGCACAGACAGGTTCGTTCAGATAAAGGCATAATGAGGAAGGTTTCTGCCAGACAAATTAATAGGATTAGCAGAGCAGCTGCTAAAATGCCATTGCAAAGCAGCAAACAGGTATTTGAAGCCGCTGGTGTCTCTGGAGTCCCACGAACCTCAAGGTGTAGGATCCTCCAGAGGTTTGCAAGTGTGCATAAAGCTATTATTCGGCCACCCCTAAGCAATGCTCACAAGCAGAAACGGTTTCAGTGGGCTCATAAATACATGAAGACTAATTTTTAAACCGTGTTGTTTACTGATGAGTGCCGTGCAACCCTGGATGGTCCAGATGGATGGAGTATTGGATGGTTGGTGAATGGCCACCATGTCCCAACAAGGCTGCGACGTCAGCAAGGAGGTGGCGGAGTCATGTTTTGGGCTGGAATCATGGGGAGGGAGCTGGTAGGCCCCTTTAGGGTTCCTGATGGTGTGAAAATGACCTCTGCAAAGTACGTCGAGTTTATGACTGACCACTTTCTTCCGTGGTACAAAAAGAAGAACCGTGCCTTCCGTAGCAAAATTATCTTCATGCATGACAATGCACCATCTCATGCTGCAAAGAATACCTCTGTGTCATTGGCTGCTATGGGCATAAAAGGAGAGAAACTCATGGTGTGGCCCCCATGTTCACCTGACCTCAACCCTATTGAGAACCTTTGGAGCATCCTCAAGCAAAATATCTATGATGGTGGGAGGCAGTTCACATCAAAATAGAAGCTCTGGGAGGTTATTCTGACATCCTGCAAAGATATTCAACCCCAGAAAAGAAAAAGAGAGCTTGTAGCCAGAAATATATATAGAAAATAAATATTTTATTCACATAAATAAACAAACAGATTTTAAAAGAATGAATGAAAGGACAAGACCCTAGTAAAAAAGTTAGTGGCGATTACTGACACTTATAGTACAAGTAGGGTAACAGTGCTACCAAATATCTGATCATATTATATATTCATGTAAAAGGTTCCCCTTTAAATAATTGAAGATCCATTGAAGAGTGTAAACAATCAATGTTAAGATAAAGAAGCTAAGGAAAACCGATAGTATTCATAAAGTGCTAGTGCATAGGTATAATAAATGAAGCAGATGGCAGCAGCTTACCCATAAATATAAGATAGTGATGGTCAGTGCTCGCTCCAGCACATAAGCCCCAACGCGCGTTTCGCTGACAAGGTGCTTCCTCAGGGGGAGATATGTGTGTGTGTGTCCTGTACCTTGCTACCCTTTTATAGTATTATGTGTATGAGAATGGCACAGTGGCGATGATTCTCGGCGCATGCCCTGTGACGCGACCGGAAGCGAGGACTGCCCCACTTCTGTCACTAATGAATAAAAAATAAATAATGAAAAGAGTAAAAAAGGGGGTGAAGCCTATAATAAAAAGTGAAAAAAGAGGAAGAGACAATACTATATGAACAAAAAATGAAGAACAAGTAGAAAAGTGTGACAAATGAGGGTAGTATGTAAAGAATAATAAATAAACAATCATATTATGACAATAGCACAAGATATTCAAGCAGAAACTGTCCAAATACTCACAAATTCAATGGATGCAAGAATTGTGAGGGTGATATCAAAGAAGGGGTCCTATGTTAACATGTAACTTGGCCTGTTAAGCTTTTTTTGATTGAAAGAGCTTTTGATTTCTATAAATATGACCTCCTGATGCTGCAAATTCAACAAATTACCATTTTAGTTCTCTTTACAACCTTTAAAATGTTTTGATCTCTGTTGTGCATAATAATTTGAAACAGTGCATTTTGAGTTTTTTTACTTCTAAAAAAAAAAATCTGTTATCATTAGGAGATTTGTTCAATAAAATTCGCATTATACTCCAACGGTTGATGGCTTGAAGATTATACTGACTGTCATTTGAATCGACTATTTAGGAAAATCAGCGAAAAATAACATTTGCATAATAATTTGGAACACGGTTTATATAATACAATAAGAGAATAAGGTGAAGATGTATATGTGTTCTGAATGTATATTAATCTAGTGCTGTTTCAAACTTACAAATCTATTAGGTGTATTGATAGCAATTTGTTCTATTGGAGTAATTAAAATATTTTCAAAAGTTGGAATTCTGGACAGCTGAAAAATATCTGGAGACGCTATGCTTCTGGAAGCCAATGCGAGTATTGAAACAGTTTTTTTTATTCTGCACCTCAAGGGTTGAACAGTTCTTCCAATATATTGTAAGTTGCAAGAGCATTCAAACAAATAAATAACAAAGTCACTGTTACAATTTGAAAGTTTTGGTAGGAAATATCTCTTGGGTCACTCTTGAGGTATATGTTTTTTCTCGATGTTTATTATTAGAACAACAAAGGAATTGTCACGTACTCCCTTCCTGCGGTTCCCTCGGTCATAAGGACGTCGAGAGTCACTCGCTCGGGGGTCACCCGGCCTGGCAGACTGAGGCAGTCTGCAGCCAATAGGAGCTCAGGAGCGTCAGGCCAATCAAAGCCTGGCTGATGTTCCTGAGCTCCCGCCCTGTCCTTATTTAGTTCAGCCTGCGGTAGTTGGCCTTTGCCTGTAATTAGAGTTACCTAGCCTGGTGCTTTCCCTTGTTGCAGACTCCCCTGAGCGACTTGCTTTTTGACTTCTTTGTGACCCCTGACCCCGGCGGGCCTCCTGACTTTTCTTTGCCTTCTGTCTTTTGTTGTTCCGCACTCTCCCGGTTTGACCTTTCCTGCCTGACTCTGCCTTTTGCGCCCGGACTTGTCCGTGGCGCAATTACCCTGCCTCTCCCTCCGTGTACTTCCCAAGTGACCCTTTGTTATTTTGTACTGTCTCTGTCTTATCTGTTTGTCAGTTTCACTTGTACTAGTATAGGGAACGCCGACCAGTTGAGCGCCGTCGTTTAGGTCGGGTCGTACAAGTAGGTAGGGACAGAGGTTTGGGAAGAACAGGAACCTCACTGTTTACCGTGTATTTGTTCGTGACAGGCACCTACTGTGACTACACCGATATAAACCGTTTAGCAATTGGAACTGTCACGTTGGGAATGTGGACCCACTGGGCCATCTTGCCTTGACGGTATGGCAGCTGGCCAACAGGACACAGGTCAAAGTCTATAGTGCGTATAGTGTACCTGTGGTAGCTCAGACAGTATCAAGACAGGTTCGGCTGGGACTAGGCAGCAGGCAGGCGCCAGGCGTGGAACACAGCACAGCACGACATCAGCTCAACACAGCACTTGACCTGGATAGCGCAGAATACAGGTTACAGGTAGCAGGAATGGGAAACACTGGGAACTGGAAAACACTTAGGAGACCATTTGCATAGACATATTAGGATAACGACAACAAGGCTCAGGCAAGATAGAAAGGGGCAGTACCCTGCTTATAGTTCACGGTGCTCTGGAAGCAATCAGCTCAATCTCACACCAGTGTGCGCTCCAACGCTGACTGAGATAGCAAACGCACCATGGTGGTCACTGTGGAATAGGACGGCCGCATGTGCAGACATCTCTTGAGACAAGGGCGTCGACCGGATGGAAGGAGTTTGTGGTCAGGCTAGGAACTAGCAGGTTCTTCAAGGTCTGGGATCACCTATATGTAATAATCAGAGAGTAGGTCTTTTAAATGGGGACCGCTTTTGCGGATGTGCCAATGTTTGTTGAGCGTCTTTTTTACAAATTTATTCCCTATATTAAAAGATGTGATAAAATTATGTTTGCCATATTTGGATTCATTATCCTCTTCCAAATTGGATGGATACAGGCATCTTGGGTGAGTGCAGAAGCTCTCTCGTGAGCGCCTTTGATCAAACTGGTAGGAAAGTTTTTTTCTTTAAATCTTTTGGATAATGTGTCACATTCAGCTCTGAAATTTTCAATATTAGAACAATTCTTTCAAATGCGTCTATACTGGCCAAATGGTAAGTTTTTAAGCCAAGCTGGGTAATCGGCACCTCTAAAGTCAAGAAAACTGTTCACATCTACAGTTTTGAAATGTGTTTGTGTCACTAATGATCCCCTTTATCTTTGCTGATAGCGAGATCTAGAAAATCAATACTAATAGAGGAAAAGGAGTGGGTGAAGGATAACCCATAGTCATTGTTGTTTAAAAATTCTATAAAGTTACTGTCTTCTAGATTGGTGCCTCTACAAATAAAAAACAGGTCGTCTATATCGCCAGGAAAATAAAATATTATCTGCAGCTGGGTCCAAACCATTCCACACACAGCAACCGCTCGATAAGTCATATATAGAAATGGAAAACTGAACCATATACAGCGCTGCTAACATCAAAGGCAAATCCACAAAAAAGATGTATATAATAACTGGTTGATTAGAAATGCATAAGGCTACGCGATTTGACACTGTACCAGTGTCTTCCTCAGGCCATTAGACATACAGAAATAAAAACACACATTATATGCTCACAAATCATATACAAGCAGGCTCAAAAACAGAAAAGAAAACAGCCAGAAAGACTAACTGCTGTGACGTCAGAGAGTAGTAGATGTAAACAAACCCTCAGTATCGCAATATGTTTAACCCCTTCCCTCTTTGGCCACTTTTGACCTTCCTGACAGAGTCTCATTTTTCAAATTTGACATGTTTCACTTAATGTGGTAATAACTCCGGAATGCTTTTACCTATCCAAGCGATTCTGAGATTGTTTTCTATTGACACATTGGACTTTATGTTACTGGCAAAATTTGCCCGATACATTCAGTATTTAATTGTGAAAAACACCAAAATTTAGCAAAAAATTAGCATTTTTCTCAATTTAAATGTATCTGCTTGTAAAACAGGCAGTTATACCCCACAAAAATGTTGCTAACTAACATCCCCCATATGTCTACTTTAGATTGGCATCGTTTTTTGAACATCATTTTATTTTTTTTAGCAGCAATTTCTCACATTTTCAAGAAAATTTAAAAATGCTATTTTTACAGGGGCCAGTTCTGTTGTGAAGTGGCTTTGAGGTCCTTAGATAGTAGAAACCCCCAATAAGTCACCCCATTTTAAAAACTGCACACCTCAAAGTATTCAAAACAGCATTTAGAAAGTTTCTTAACCCTTTAGACATTGCGCAGGAATTAAGGCAAAGTAAAGGTGAAATTTACAAAGTTCATTATTTTTTTCCAGAAATTCATTTTGAATCCATTTTTTTGTACCACAGAGGGTTTTACCCAAGAATTGCAACTCAATATTTATTGCCCAGGTTCTGCAGTTTTTGGAAATATCCCACGTGTGGCTCTAGTGTGCTACTGGACTGAAACACAGGCCTCAGAAGCAAAGGAGCACCTAGTGGATTTTGGGCCTCCTTTTTATTAGAATATATTTTAGGCACCATGTCAGCTTTGAACAGGTCTTGTGGAACTAAAACAGTGGAAACCCCCCAAAAGTGACCCCATTTGGGAAACTACACCCCTCTAGGAATTTATTTAGGGGTGTAGCAAGCATTTTGACCTGCCAGTTTTTTTTCAAAAATTTTTGGAACTAGGCCATAAAAATGAAAATCTACATTTTTTCAAATAAAATGTAGGTTTAGCTAATTTTTTTTAATTTCCAAAAGAACTAAAGTAGAAAAAGCACCATAACATTTGTAGAGCAAATTTATATAAAATCATTTGTTTTCTGTGTCGCCATATTCTAAGACCCAGACAATTATGGATAATTTTTTATTTTTGCGTGCACAAAGCGGTGTCAGGGATTATTTTTTGTGGGACGGATTGTCGTTTTTATTAGTACTATTTTGGAGTAAATGTGACTTTTTGATCACTTTTTCTAGCATTTTTTGGAAGGAGATGTGACCTAAAAACAAAGATTCTGGCGTTGTTTTTCATGTTTTTTTTTTACGCCGTTCACCGTGCGGGATAAATTACATAACAGTTTTGTAGTTTGGGTCGTTACGGACGCGGCGATATCAATTGTGTATATTTTTTTTTTAATTTTTACGGTTTTTCCCATAATAAAAGACTTACTATGGGAAAAAAGTCAGTTTAGCTTTATTTTTATTAGAAATGTGTGTGTTTTTATTGTTTTACCACATTTTTATTAACCTTTTTTAACTTTTTTTACTTGTCCCACTAGGGGACATGAGGGCCTGATGCCCCGATCGCTACTCTAATACACTGCACTACATACATAGTGCAGTGTATTAGCGCTGTCAGTTATTCACTGAAAGCAAGCCTATGAAGACGCGCCGCAGGCGGGTCCTCATCGGCTCCCGTACAAGGCAGACTCTGACGCCATTTTCTGGCGTCCGATTGCCACAGCAACCCAGCGATTGCGTCACTGGGTTGCCGGTCGGGTTAAAACCAGATTCTGCGCTTTATTGAGCGCAGCATCTGAGGGGTTAATCTGCCGGATCGGAGAATAGCTCCGGTACTGGCAGTTACAGGAGGGTGCCAGCTGTATAATACAGCTGTCACCCCGTGGTGATGGTGCCGGCTCTGCTTCTGAGCCCGCACCATCACTGCGCCGTACCTATACAGCGCTTTGCGGGAACACCTTCCCGGCAGCGCCGTATATATACGGCGGATGTCGGGAAGGGGTTAAAAAAAGCAGAAATATAAATACAGATAATGGAGCTCTGTTCAGTTTTCTTTACTTCCGAAGTGCCCATTACCCAGCTTGGATTAAAAACTTACCATTTGGCCAGTATAGACGCATTCGAAAGAATTGTTCTAATAATTAACAATTCAGATCTGAATGTGACACATTCTACCAGTTTGATCAAAGGCTTTTATAACAATCTTGACTGTAACCCTTTAACTACATACACTACAAAATATAAAACATTGATTGAAACAGCCTTTTTTGAAGGCCTAATCAATAAAAAAGAAAAACAATTCTCACATTTACCCAAGATACAGAAATCATCCATCTCCCCTCCCGGCTGCCCGATTACATCAGGCATTGGATCCTTGACTACTAATCTATCTCATTACATTGACCTACAGTTGCAGCCCCTTGTTTTGTCGTTACCATCATATCCCAAAGACTCAACACAGCTGATAAGGGATTTGCGTCATTTTAATTCTGATAATAATCTTTCCCCATTGAGTTTTTTAACTGCATATGTCTCTGCCTTATATAATAATATTCCTCATGGTAAGGGTATTTTAGCAACTGAATCATTTTTATATTCTAATCCCCTTATACCTAACGAACAGGTAGTCTTTTTATCTAGTTGCATTGATTTTATCCTTCAACATAATGTGTATTCATGTAATAATACAATATACAGACAAATAAAATGATGCACTTTGGGCTCTAGATTCGCACCATCATATGCCAATTTATTGTATATATGGGCCATTTTGAGGATTTATTTATTTTAGGTAGCCAGCAATTAAAAACTAACATTTTATTTTACGGGCGATATATAGATGACCTGTTTTTTATTTGGAGAGGCACCAATCTAGAAGCCAGTAACTTTATAAAATCTTTAAAGAGGCTCTGTCACCACATTATAAGGGCCCTATCTCCTACATAAGGAGATCGGCGCTGTAATGTAGGTGACAGCAGTGCTTTTTATTTTAAAAAAACCGATCTTTTTACACGACTTTATTAGCGATTTTAGATTTATGCTAATAAGTTGCTTAATGCCCAAGTGGGCGTGTTTTTACTTTAGACCAAGTGGGCGTTGTACAGAGGAGTGTATGACGCTGACCAATCAGCATCATGCACTCCTCTCCATTCATTTAGTCAGCGCATAGGGATCCTTTTAGATCGCTATGTGCTGTCTTATACTAACACATTAACAATACTGAAGTGTTTAGACAGTGAATAGCCATTCCACGGGATGTCTATTCACAATCTCTGCACTTCGTTACTGTTTCTGTGTTAGTTACAGCAGAGGAAGCGTAATCTCGCAAGATTACGCTGTAGATGACAGGTTAAAACGAGATTACGCTTCCTCTGCTGTAACTACCACAGACAGAGTAACGAAGTGCAGAGATTGTGAATAGACATCCTGTGGAAAGGGGGGGGGGTCATTTGTGACCCAAACACATTTCAAAACTGTAGATGTGAACAGTTTTCTTGACTTCAGAAGTCCCAATTACCCAACTTGGCTTAAAAACTTACCATTTGGCCAGTATAGACGCATTCGAAAGACTTGTTCTAATAATGAAAAATTCAGATCTGAATGTGACACATTATCCAAAAGATTTAAAGAAAAAACCTTTCCTCCCAATTTGATTAAAGGCGTTAATGAGAGAGCTGCTGCACTCACCCATCCGATTCCAAAAGAGGATAATGAATCCAAATATGGCAAACATAATTTTATCACATCTTTTAATATAGGGAATACATTTATAAAAAAGAAGCTCAACAAACATTGGCACATCCTCAAAAGCGATCCCCATTTAAAAGACCTACTCTCTGTTTATTACATATAGGAGATCCCAGACCTTGAGGAACCTGCTAGTTCCTAGCAGATTATGTAAAATAAAAACCAATAATCGGAGTATGTTCCATTGCTAAACGGTTCATATTGGTGTAGTCACAGTGGATACCTTTGTTGTTCTAATATTAAACATCGAGCAAAAACATATACCTCGAGAGTGACCCTAGAGATATTTCCTATCAAAACTTTCTTAAATTGCAGCAGTGACTTTGTTATTTATTTGCTTGAATGCTCTTGCAACTTACAATACATTGGAAGAACTGTTCAACCCTTGAGGTGCAGAATAAACAAACACCGTTTCAATACTCGCATTGGCTTCCAGAAGCATAGCGTCTCCAGATATTTTGCAGCTATCCATAACTGCAACTTTGAAGATATTTTAATTACTCAAATAGAACAAATCACCATCAATACACCCAATAGATTTGTAAGATTGAAACAGCGTGAGAATTACTGGATATATAAAATGGCGTGCTTATACCCTGGGGGTCTTAATGACATTGTCAAAACAGCACTAGATTAATATCCTTTCAGAACACATATACATCTTCACCTTATTTTCTTACTGTATTATATATACCTCCCAGTATTATTTATACTTCCCATTTTTATTTTTTAACTATCACTTAACTTAACATAGTACACTTATCAATAAGGCATAATGAATTTTTATGTTATTTATTTATTGTTGATACATACATTTTATGAACTGTCTGTGTCCCTATATGTATATTATCTATATCATCAGATTATTATACTATCCCTATTTATTGAATTAATTTGTTACAACAAGTCTCTTACAGTTCTTATAGATCGTTTGGAACTGACATCTAATCATTTTATTATTATATTGTTAATATATTCTGTCCCCCACTAATTTTATTAAGTTTACCAATGGATAATTACATTATTGTAATATTACAAACCCATTACGGCTATTCCTTCAGATCCCTCCTGGGTCTTCCGGGTGCTGTTGCCCTCAGCACAACTAGCTTCTTTTTGACCTGCTTCGCTTGCCGCAGTCTTCCCTCTGCACTGGCATCGCTATGACTACGGACTGACTTTACCCGCTCGGCTTTTTTTCCTGATGCTATTCGGTATGGATTACTTGAGTATTCAACTTTATTCACATTGGTAGCCTTAGATTTTGATCTACTATGTATTTTTATCAATTTGGATGTTTTTGTTCTCCCTATATCCTATTTTATTTAATTTTATATTGTCCGCATGTCAAAGATATCTAATGTACCCACCTCTATCAATGTATAACTGCTTACTCATTTTACTTGTTGTTAGATTATACTAATATATATATATATATATACATTTTAGATAAAGCTCCATTATCTGTATTTATATTTCTCACTTTTTTAAACATATAGCAATACTGAGGGTTTGTTTACATCTACTACCCTCTGACGTCACAGCAGTTAGTCTTTCTGACGTTTTTTTTTCTATTTTTGAACCTGCTTGTATATGATTTGTGAGTATATAAGGTGTGTTTTTATTTCTGTATGTCTAATGGCCTGAGGAAGACGCTGGTACAGTGTCGAAATGCGTAGCCTTATGCATTTCTAATCAACCAGTTATTATATACATCTTTTTTGTGTATTTGCCTTTGATGTTAGCAGCGCTGTATATGGTTCAGTTTTCATTTTCTATATATGTCCTGTATTTTGAGATTTAATAATGTAATAAAATAGAATAAATATATTCTAAACAATCAAAAACATTTATAAAACATGCGTAAAATGTATAATATAATTAATGTACAGTTTGGTTCTCTAATAAGATATAATTTGAAGAATTTACCAACATCATTACTGTTCTTTACTAAATGTTTGTTTGTAGAATATGACTGATTGACAGCTTGGGCATATCTACAATTCCCAGGGAAATCCACATGTATAAAGCCACCTTTCTACAATGTTTTTCTGTATTTACTCTGATGTAATGCCTCTTATAGATGTGGAATGAGAACCTGTATATTTTAATAATTACATCATACATTTTAGTAAATTATGTTTGAAGTATAAACACAGTGAATACAAGGGTGCAAGCCTATTACTGACTACTTTTCTTTTGCTCCATAGGAAACAATTATACTTATTTGTTGTCATTATTCTTTGTGTTTATGCTTCAGGGGTAATTTATAACCATTTTTCATATAATCATTTAATTTCATATTTGTTTATAGTCTTTTATTTTGAAGTTAAGGCATTGCATCAGGGGGAGTACTAAGAAAAGTTTCACATAAAGGTGGCTTTGTGTAATTGAATTGGCAGCAAAATATAGAGGTTTCATAGCTGTCAATCACTCTAAACACACAAGTTTTTTGTGAGTCACCAATGAGTATCATTGTTTCCTAAAGGGAAGTAAAATATATGAGCTGCATTCTTATATTTTAAAATAAATAATGAATGCCATATTAAGAAACATTGTAAAAATAGTAAATATTCTGGGATTGTTGCATTTACTTAAAAAGTGATTCTCTTTTCTAAAGTTGGCTTTAAAAGCTCAATACATTTAGATGGTTAATTAAAGAGAATGTCTAATCAGAAAATTACATATTATTTAAATGTTTTTAATATAAAACCTTTTTAAGGCCTGCACACTGCTATAGCCGGACCCAAGTTCTGTGAGCACCGAGCTTAAAAACTAAATCTGCGGTAATCCTCTCTTCTAGAACCTTATTCCCCATCAAATACCCATTATTATGTATCTTGCCATAATCCCCTCATTCTCCATTTTAAGAAGAGCAATAGCTGTTCTAGTACATTTTGGCCGATGCGGCCTTGTGCGATTCGATCTACGGACTAAATTTCAGCCTGCTGCCTGTGATTTGCCAGGCAGAACACCAAGCACATAAGAGCAAATGGGCCAATCTGACAAAGAAAGCAGAACACACGCTGTCACCTGCTCCTAGCTCACCAGCCAGGACTAATACAAAATAGGCTTCCTGAATTCCTCATTCCAATACAGAGGAACCCAGAAAACATACAGGTCAGTGCATAAAATAGGTGTATCCCTGGACCAAGACCTGAGACCCAACCTCTGCTTTTATTAGTCCCAAAACTACCTGTTCTCAGGCCCTTTTTTTACATTATTTGCTCTCCTCCCAGTCTTATGGGAACATAGGAGAGTGCCCAAGTCCCTGCAACACTACTTGGTTCCCATTCACTGATTTTTCTAGATTGTTTGTCTCAATCCTGAGAGATTCCTACACTGAGGGAATTACTATTGAGAGAACACAAAGGGCCCTGCGTGCTAAAACAAAACAATCCAGGCCTCCCAGGTACAAAATTTGACACTTGTTCGTTTCTAAAGTCCAAGGCGACATCCTAAGAAAATCCAGAGACTCCGACCCCTTGAGATTTGAAGGTGCTAAGGTGTCCAACTTTAAAGACCTGTCCAACACATCACTTGACAAAATAAAGACATTGAAACCACTTAAAGACTTCTCAGAAAGGAGAAAAAAATAATTATAGATGGCTTTTGCCCTTTGGGTTTACCTTCACAGCTGACTGGAAGCAGTTGATGATCCACAATCATGGAGATTTAAAGGAAGCTTTAGCCGCCTCAGAGCTCTCTGACTTGAAGTTCTCAGACTGCTCTGTGGTGCAAGACCTCACCAGCCTACCTTCCATACTAGGGAGCTCGAAAAGCCCTCTAGAGAACACACGTCCATTAAGATAAATATGGACACCTCCTGAAAATCGACTATTTCACTTTAACACAGTACGGCGGCCCATATCCTCCACTTTCCAGCATGTCTGGACTTTTTTTTGTCTATTCTAGGACACCTGGTGAGCACACTGTGGCTTATTGCCGATTTTTCCTTAGTACACTTATAACCTACACACAAGATCCTGAAAGCATCTCTCCTGTCACACCCTAGTGTCTGGGAGAGGGGCTGTACTCCTACACTTCCTGGAGACAGTAATAATCTATGACATTTCTCTTTTAATTAACCCTCATTCATTTCAGCTGCCATAAAGCACTTACACCCGGCTGCACAGTTTGTACAGACAATACAGGAACTGTGTTACTCAAATATGGATGTGCCCAGTGAGCAATAAATAGCTACAACATTAGAAAACTGAACACATTGGGGCAGATTTACTAAGTCTGGTGTTTCATGTGCCAGTTTTAGTCAGAAGCCCACTGGAGTGAGATACAACTAATTTATTAAGAATTAATTAATGAATTTGTCACATGTCGGGCTGTCCATATCCGACATATGCCAGCTGCAAGATGGCGTAGATTTTCTCTATTATTTACACCAGTTTTCCTCTACCGCTAACCCCTGCCCACTTTTTAAAAGTGCCATGAGCAATGGAAATCGGCAAAAGTTGTAAATTATTGTGCAAATATGGCGTGCACCCTAATTTGTGACTTTTTAATGCCATAATACTGGTATAAGGCCATTTTTAGAGGATATGTCGCTTGTTTAGTGTTGCCCAATTTCCTAGCTAATCTAACAGGTACTATCACACTGATAATGCTAGTGATCTAGCTGTGAAACAACCAGAGAGATATTACCAGTTGAAAACAGTCAGGAATGGAAGCTGTATTGTGTTGCTGGGCAGGGAAGGGGGAGAAGCTGTATGCTGATTGGACAGCGTCATACAGAAAACATTACACTGCCTAGAGTGAAGAGGCACCTCCTATTTTGATATTAGCATATTAACATATTTCGAAAAATGCTCATAACTTTGCAAATAATAAATGGGTTTAAAAAAAAATAAATGACACTATAGTTATCAGCATGACAGCGCAGATTAGATTAGTTAGGAGATAGGATATTAATAAACTAGTGACAGATCCTCTTTATATTCCCCACCTTTACTACAAAACTGTGTTAGAGATTTCCAGTGATAAATCTCTGAGTTTTGCCAAAGTGGTTTAAGAAATCAATAGGTCCAAACAGGAACTATGTGACATACTGATGTTACTGTGATTTGTCAGATGATAATTTTTTAATTCCCTGCTAAAGTTAATGGCAAAAGAAATAGGATGGAAATGACATTGTTTGGCCGATATCTTCCATTTGAAACTGATAGAAGTTTGGATTATCTGATTCTTTCAGGAGAAAGAAAAAAGACAACATTGTCATTAGCCTACCTTGGGGAAAACAAAATAGATTGAAAAATCTCACTTGACCTAACTTGATTGCCATTTCCAATAAGTTTCATGAGTACTTTCAGGGGTGTTTGATGCTGCCAATTGATATGAAGAACGAGTAAGCCATCTATGGGTACCTTAAACGATATGTACACCTTTGAAAGTTGTGAACTTAGATGTGATCGGTAACAGCTCGATCCGACCCGCTGACACTGCACCCGTGTGTCCTGCAGACCTGACGGATACAGGTTTCATAGCTAGATACAGCTTCTCTGTATACAGGATACAAAGCAGCTGTATCTCATAATTTTTAATAAAAAGTTCGCTGGTACACATTTTTATTAACAAAAAAACCTCTCTTTTCTCTGAGAAACAAATACATATTGGTTTTCTAGTAGTAGTTAGTACCAGAACATTTGTGACCAAATCCAAAATGTGTATTAATGACTATCTCCACCCAAGGGGTGAATAGAACATAAGTAATAAAGAGGTGTATTTATAATGTAACCCCATTCACTATCTGTTGTATAAATACTACTTTATTGTACTAATATTTAGCATTTAATACCTGAATTATTTATGCATAATGTTAGATCTTCCTGCTTGGTAAGTTGAGTGCATCAAGAATAAATTAGAAAACAAAGTCAATAGTGGTTGTGTGAAGTTTAATAGGCTCTTCCTCCGATTTACACATCTCTCTTTTAGTCTATTGATTTGGGTTTTGTCAGTTAAAGGAAATGTGTTCTTGAATTTTGTGCCTGGATGGATTTCAGTTACATCCTCACAGTTTACGCTGTGACAAATGTATTTTCCATTAGCACCTCCAAAGCGATTTTGACGATGCACATGAAACTTCTATTATCTTTCTTTGTTTGCTCACAATCATTTTCTTTATTCCGTGTCTCCTGAAATGTTTAACAGATAGCGTAGAGAATAAAGAAGCTGATGCGTGGTAAATTATTACTTTTCTAAAAGGTCAGGATGAATATTTTTATCTGTGTAGAGAAAGAGGTAAGAGAGGAGGCGAAAATGGGACAAGATGTTAAAAATCGATAAACTATTATAAAGTTGATTTAGGAAGTCTTACGACTGGAGAACTGGTTAAACAGAAAATCATCTTTGACAACCTATTTTCTAAAATGTTTCTTTACCTTAGAAGAGACAGATTTACCTGGGAATTGCTTTACTTTATAAAGTGCAATGTTGGGTTTGTGTATCCATAATTGAGAGCATTACAAAATAAATGAGATCCAAAAAATGAGCTTCTTATATAAAGAGTTCCTGTTATTTATATACATTGGTTGACTGTGATTGGTTGGCATCTGTAGAAAGTTTCCCAAAATTTGCCCATTTGTTTACCAGTTATGTTATAGAATATTTCAAGATTTTCCTAACTAGGTTATGCGATCACTTGTTTATCGGTGGTAGCGCGACTGCAGGGACACTCTTTATGAATTTTTCCCTGAACAGCGCCACTCCCATGCAGGTGCTGTAGAGGTACTGCAACTTAGCCCTATTCCCCTGGCCTTACTTGTTATCACTGCCATCACTTGTTAAGATGGGTAAGCCCCTTTAATGGCTTTGCTGGAACTTTCCAGCCGCATTCACTTACTGCATTACCCAGATCATAAGTGCTAGTGAATAGAAATGTATAAAAGTTATATGTTCCCTTTTACATTTATAGTTTTTACTATTGTAGTTTTGCAAAGGTTTTAGAGCACGCTGTGATATGTCGCATGTGTGCTCTAATACGGTTGCGTATTATATGTGCAATGTTTATATTTTTGTTCTGTAGACTACTCTTTTTTCCTAATTTACGGACAGAAAGTTGATATCATTGTTTGCCATGTTACAGATAAAGTGGAGATGCAGTCTGGTCACCGGTCACTGTTACACGCCTGCTAGCTCACATTACATTTCCTTCTCCTCCCCCCTCCCCTCTGACAAAGCAGTGATCGTGTTGCTGTGAACATATGACGTTATTGGTTAGCAAGTTCTCTCTACAGACACATAGACAGTTTGTGATTCCCTGTTTGGGTATGATATTCAAGTTATTTTAGATATATCTCCCATTCTCTATTTATCTAGTCATCTATTTTTCTTAGCCAGGAAAAAGTAAAGGGCTGCAGTAATTCAAGTTTCCTCTTACTCTATCCCATATTGAAATAAATGAACTGTACAACCCACATGTGAATGAAGCCAATGGACAGCATAGAGCACTCACTTATAAAATTCTAAATTAGAAACTTGAATTGGCACATTGAGGTTAATATACTAAGAGGTTGTTAAGTGGATCACTAGGGGTACATTTTAAGAATTTTCCTAACTTAAAAAATCACTCCACGTTTTTATTTTTATTTCCCCCTCCATTTGTACATTGGTGTTTCAGTGGGGTGCTGTGTGTATAAATACTTACCGATCCATGCATCTAGTGGTTTTCGGGTCCAGCGCCGTTCACATGATCTTCCCTCTGACAAATCTGGAATCTCTGTGCTTTTGAGAAAACCAGAACTTAGGCTCTCAATGCATTCCTATAGGAGCCAGAACGAGGCTCCATAGGAATGCATTGAGTGCTTGAGTTTGGGTTTTCTCAACAGCACAGCAAATCTGGACAGGTCAGGGGGAAGATCACGTGAGCGGCGCTGGACCCGAAAACGACTAGATGCATGGATCAGTAAGTATTTATACACACAGCACCTCACTGAAACACTAATGTACAAATGAAGGGGGAAATACAAAAAAAACATTTATTTTATTCTCTCACTTTATTGCTGTTCACAAAATATCACAAATTTAGAACTACGTACATACATTTGTGTTGTAAGAGCCAGCTCTAAACCTCTGAGACTCTATGACATCAGCATGAGGAAATCATGCAAGACTGAAAATATACCTATCTATAGTTCATATGATGTTAAACCAGAGGCATAGCTAGGTTCTCCAGCACCCGGGGCAAAGATTTGGCACCCCCACCAACCTCTTTCCCGACATCACCTTCCCCCTCACCGTGTTTGTTTTCTCTACTAATCGACATGTCATTTCTTTTCCACATTTCTTTTTATGTAACGCGAGCATAAAAACATTTGTACATTTTACAAGCAATATGGTTCTATACACAACAACAGAACCAAGCTCAGTACATATATACAGCACCAGCACAAATACAGCTCAATTTAGTGCAACCCCTTCCGTATAGGTATGTACGGCGCAAAAGTACAGCTCCCAGCATGGCCCAAACAATGATAAGGATATGCTGGGAGATTCTGTTTCACAAAAATTAATCCTATCAATCATACCACCCATCATCTCGCTGCAGATCATACAGTGACTACATTACTGATTAGAGGCAGAATGAACATTTACATTAAGTGACTCACCGGTGACGTCTCAGATTCTAGTTATTTTTCTCCATCCGGTCCAGAACTCTATGATGACTTCTCTCGGTCACAGCCTATTTCTGCAGTTTGCCGCTCACATGTCTTCAGCTTCTCACTTTTCCAACATTTCTGCACCTATAAATAAAGATAAAGTTATCATTATACCACACACTACACCCCTAAATATAATAGCACCATACACTGCACCTCTAATTATAATATCACCATACACCGTGTCCCACACACACACTGTGCCCCCTGTAGATAGAGCCTGCCATAGAGCCCCCTGTAGATAGTGCCTGTCATAGAGCCCCCTGTAGATAGTGCCTGCCATAGAGCCCCCTGTAGATAGTGCCCCCATATAGCCCACCCCTGTATATAGTGTCCCACAAATACCTCCCCCTATAGTGCTCTACAGATAGCCCAACCCTGTATATAGCCCCCTGTAGATATAGCCCACCCCTGTATATAGTGCTCCACAGATAGCCCACCCCTGTATATAGCCCCCCTGTAGATATAGCCCAACCCTGTATATAGCCCCCCTGTAGATATAGCCTACCCCTCTATATAGTGCTTCACAGATAGCCAAACCCTGTATGTAGCCCCCTGTAGATATAGCCCACCCCTGTATATAGTGCTCCACATATAGTCCACCCCTGTATATAGTGTCTCACAGATAGCCCACCCCTGTATATAGCCCCCCTGTACATATAGTCCACCCCTGAATATAGTGCTCCACAGAAAGCCCACCCCTGTATATAGCCCCCTGTACATATAGTCCACCCCTGTATATAGTGCTCCACTAGATAGTCCACCCCTGTATATAGTGTTCCACAGATAGACCACCCCTCTATATACTATATAGAGGAGTGGGCTATCTGTGGAGCACTATATACAGGGGTGGACTATATGTACAGGGGTGGGCGATATCTACAGGGGTGGGCTATATCTACAGGGGTGGGCTATATCTACAGGGATGGGCTATATCTACAGGGGGACTATATCTACAGGGGTGGGCTATACCTACAGGGGTGGGCTATATCTACAGGGGTGGGCTATATCTACAGGGTTGGGCTATATCTACAGGGGGACTATATACAGGGGTGGGCTATATCTACAGGGGGGCTATATACAGGGGTGGGCTATATCCTATATAGACCCCCTGTAGCTATAGCCCACCCCTGTATATGGTGCTCCATAGATAGCCCATCCCAATATATAGCCCCCCCTGTAGATAGACACCCCCCGTAGATAAAGTCCCACCGTAGATAAAGCCCCCCCTCGTGTAGACAAAGTCCCCCCTCCATAGATAAAGCCCCCCCATGTAGACAAAGTCCCCCCTCCATAGATAAAGCCCCCCCCCCGTGTAGATAAAGTAAAGTACCACCCGTAGATAAAGTCCCCCTTGTAGATAAAGACCCCCCGGTGTAGAGAAAGTCCCCCCCGTAGATAAAGTCCCCCTTGTAGATAAAGTCCCCCCACGTGTAGACAAAGTCCCCCCCGTAGATAAAGTCCTCCCCTTATTCCCGCTACCACGCCGTCCGGCAGCCATGGAGACCTGCTCTCTTCTGCGCAGGTCTCCTGGGGGTTAAACGAAGCGTCTATGAAAGGCGCTGATTGGCTGGGCAGGATGACTTTCCCTATCAGTCAGCGCCTTTCATCGACGGAAGCTTCACTGGTACAAAAGGTACCAGTCGCTTCACTCGTAGAAAGGCGCTGAATGGCCGGGCACGGAACGTACCTGGTCATTCATTGCTTCTAATTGTACCTGTGTCCTTGCGACACAGGTACAATTATAGTGCAGGGGGAGGTGGAGCTGGCGCCCCCCTCTAAGTTGCGGCCGGGGCACGTGCCCCACCTGCCCCCCCTAGCTACGCCCCTGTGTTAAACTGTAGCTCCAGCTAAAAATTAAAACTTGACACAGAATCCTTAAACGTTGGTAAGCCATTTATTCTCCATACTTCCTCTACATTCAGTTACTGGGACAGGAAGTAGCTGTCTGACAGATACCATTGTAAGCCCTATGAGATCTCATGGGAGAAATGGTTTATGTCACACAGTCAGCCCTCCCCTCTCTCTCTGTTAGGTCTCCCTGGCAGTCTATCACTGAGAGAGAGATTTATTTGCATAAGACTGGCCAGTCTTTTTGAAAAGGAAAATAATGGCCTACAAAATCAGAGAGCTGTGCTAACCAGTGTAAATAACAAACAATTGTCCACTTTTCTGGAAACCCATGTTTGCGAAAGCTGTAACTGTTATAAATAAAATGGAGTGTACAATATGTGATTACTGTTTCTCGCTTATAAAATAGATTCTTGCTGGATATGAATTCATATTTGCTGATCTTTCTAGTTCTATAACAGTAGCATATTAAAATGCTATATATAAAAAAGTTTCTTAAAAGTGTCTAAATATAAGACAAAACAAAACCAACCCAGCTAAATATACACTAATTATTTCTCAATTTGACAACCGAGAAATACAGAGTAATATTTTCCAGATTATTTCCAAATATAGCTAAAACTGTTAAATTATGTCTTCTATGTGAAAAATTGGAAGGTTCTTCATGAGCTGTGCGGGATCTCTCTGTTGGCAGGCTGGAGCGTGCCAGCTGCAAAAATTACTGGCAACTTCCTTTCTCACATGTTCTTTCCTTCCACATATGGTGGAGGGACCTCAAAATTCCCAGTTTCCATTAACTTTTTTTTTTTTGTTTGCAAATATAATTAGTTGACTGTTGGGCCTCAATAGTGTTTTTCTTTCAGTGACATCTGTTGAATTCAGACTCAATTGACTCCGGACACATTAAATCAACTAGTAGTAAGATTTATTCTGAAAACTTTGTCCAAAAGGCTGCAAGAATAAACACATTAAAACTGGGCAATGTAGAATCATTAAAGGGCCAGTAAAATATTTCATACAGCAGGGTTTTGCAGTTACATGTAGATAAAATCTGCAACAATTAAAGCGCAATGCATGCCGATGGGGTTTCAAAACTCCACCTACATGTAATGCAAAAATTTAGCGTGGAATTGAGGGCATGCTGCAGATTTTCAAATCCGCATTATTTTGCAGATTTGACATTCACTGCAATTTTAACCCTTTGCATTGGGTAAGATCTACGCCAAAACAGTGGGTGATCCAAAATAAAATCTGGGGTGGACAAATTCATGTATAACCTAAGCCTTAAGCTTTTAGGATGCGCTACAGACTTTGCTTTCTTTGTACGTAGCTTGTAATAGTTGAATACAAATCTTTTTTCCATGGTCCCAGAGATTTACAATCATGGACATCCGAAATGTTACAACACTAATGCAGGTGCCCAGGAAAATAGAGAAAATTATTGATATGATACATTTGCTTTAATTGCTATAATATATTTGTACTCTTGGTGGCATTTGTGACATAAATTCTGGAGAGACAGGTCACAGTTTTATTTTCTTGGAATCTACTTTTTGTGGATGCTAATTTCAGAGCTCCACTGGGAGACCAAGAACAAGTACTGCTAGTTCTGCCCAGAGAACGCCGCTACACATTTATTTTAGATACTCCATAATAATGGTAGTGATGATTAGTCAATGATGATTTCACTAGAAAAGGGTGCTGACAGGCACACTGAAACGCAAAGCTATAGGGATTCAGATTTCCCACTTCTGCTGGTGAACTGCTTGGTTGTCGAACACCAAGATCTACTGGTCCCCACTGTGAGGGCTACTGGTAGATCACGATTCACTATTTGGCCACCACTGGTCTAAATTTTATCAGGATAAATAACTTTAAGGGCACGTTCAGACGTGGCAGAGTTTTTCCGCTGCAAATGTTGTTGCAGATTTGGGGCAATTACGCAACGAATCTGCACCAACATTTGCATACAGGTAATTCAGACGTTGCAGAAAAGACAGCGGACTTGCCACAAATTTAAGTTTTTGCATTGCAAAGGCTGAAATACGCAGTGAAATTCCACTTCTTCTCCGTCACAGACAGTGCATACTGCGGACTGAAAATTCCGCACTGCAGCCTATGGTTTGCAGCGGAGTTTTCCGCAACGTCTGCACTAACTTGCCTAAAAATGTATTGAAACAACTGTAAAAAACGGCTGCTGGAGAATTTCACTGCGGACTGTCCACAGCGGAATTCCACAGCAATTCCGCCATGTCTGGACGTGCCCTTATACCATTAACCGTTCACTAGAAGTTATTTTTCATTTCATAAAAGAGTATCTTCCATTTTTAGTGCTTTACATGAAATGTTAGGGAATTTCCTAACACTTTGTTATGAACAGAATTTGAAAATAGAGGAGCAGGGTAGCCAGGGGATTTTCAATTTCCGAGCAGCTTCCATGAAGATGTACACCAGCCAGTCTCAAGAAAACAATCTCTTGGCCCTAGTCTGGAAAAACAAAGAACCAGCCATGAGACATTTTGTTATCTGCTTATGACCTATTCTTGTTATAGTGCGCTAGTGTACTCCTTCATACTGTAGCTGTAGACCAACACTTTTATAGCAGTCGGACCATTATACAATGATGAAGGCATCTGTTCAGTGCCGCAAGGTGTTGCTTTTAATAAAATAATCCATTTGCATTATCCATCTGTGTCTGAAGCCTGGTATCAGCAGCTCATGTACCTGTACCGGTCATAACAGAAGCTGCAGCTGCTGACCATTTCTTTACTGACCACTTATGAACAGTGTTATGCCTGCCGCCGCTGCGCCGCACATCCCAGCAAGGTGAGCATTCTATCTGCGCTTTATGTGCTCCCTCTATTAAATTCTCAGGAGGATCTAAACTTTGTATTTTTATTTTAGACTTCATTGTATAATCAGATTATTCTGACTGTAAAAAAATTACAGACGCCATGGCAGAACCCCCAACCCAAATAATAAGTTAGAGGGTTCCATCGTATGACAGATCCGGCACAGCGTTTTTTCTTTCCGTTATGAATGGAAGCCACAATGCAGATGTGAACAGAACATACTTGTATTAAACATTGATATGATTTACATAGTGTTATATTGTCATATTTAACATTCAGCTAGTACCTGGTATTATGTTTAATCACTTTTATAATTATACAGAGATAAAATCAAACAAAAAAAAATGACACAATAACTATATACTGTTTATGCATCCGAAATGCCTTGGCTTTATTTAATGTGTCTCAGGCACAACAGTAAGAAGTTGAACAGAGCCAGGACGTTCTTTGTGATAAAACAAAGATCTTGTCCTTCAGCCTTATCTAGCTGAAAAAGATCACTGAGACACAAAGGAGGCGAGTCATTTTGCTGCCACTCTCGCTGTGCATTGGGAATATATCAATAAATTGTAGTCTTAGTCTTAAAAGGTTTTTCAGCTCCTTTGAAAATGGACCTATTGTTCTCATTTGGTGTCTTTTTTTGACAGCATTAGCAATTTGTACAATAAAATCCATTCCACTTTGCTTCATCTTGTGACAGTAAAGTGGTGTTCTGTCTAAATGGGTGCAGCAGACAGTTACTGTTCATAAAGGCTTACAATTAAACTAATGGTTGGCAGCATTTGGAAAATGATTCTCATGAAAAGAGTAATTAAGAAATAATACACACAAGAGCCAACAAATGAGAGAAGATTTTCAAGACAATTTCTCATTTGTTTTAATTTATTCATAACTAACTTCTCTTGGTTTTAAGGGAAATTACAGCCATGAAGATATTAACCATAATTACATCTTATTTCTTATCATACTATGCTGTTTAATAAATGCACTTCTATAAAATGGTTAGTTCTAGCAATTTCGTACCACCATACATTTACTTCATTAAACACATTAGTAAATCCTTTCACTGTTGAGGCTTGTGCAGCTTATGAAGTACAAGAAATGGTAACAATTTACATATACTTACCAACACTGCTAAAAAAAAAGACAGAAAATAGTAAATGTAGTAAACTTGTAGGGCCCTCCTTATAGGGGCACTACAAGATATTGATTTTTTATTTTATTGAAGATGTCAGTGTTTACACAATTTGTTCCGATGCAGCTATACTACCAAGGTAGAAATGTGAGTGGTTGTAACTTTAAGGCTACATTCAGACGAGTGTGTCCGATTTGTGCGCGTAAAACAGGCAGCATTTTTACTGCATTTCATGTCCGTGTGCGTTGCGTATTGGCATCAGTGTGCTTTGCGTGTGGCATGCGTTTTTCACGTCGCGTGAAACACGGGCAGCACACAGAGGCTTCAAGGGGCAACTAAGTGCGCAAAAACGCACCAATACAGGACATGCAGTTAGTTTCACGCAGCGGACACGCGCTGCGTGAAAACTCATGCATGTCTGAATAGCCCCATTAAAATGAATGAGTCCGTTCGCTGTGAGCTATTTCAAATGAGCCCTTAGACATTGGGGTTTATAAAGTCCAGTCCAATTATTATAATGCCAATACCAGCTTGAGGGACATATTTGTCGACAATCTATTAAAAGCCCATCTCTCATCCAAAAAACCTTTACATTTGCCCCACATGCAATGCCTTACGACAGAATTCACCCCCTTGGTGTTTTTACTGTTTTGTTGCTTTACAACGTTGAATCAAAACTGATTTTGGGCATTTATATTATTTGAATTACACAACATGCCTACCGCTTAGAAATTGCAAAATGTTTTTTACTGTGACACAAACAATAATAAAGACAAAAAGCATGGAACTTTAACCTCTTAAGGACATGGCAAATCTTAGTTTTCTCATTTTCGTCGACATATGAGGGCTTGCTTTTTGCGGGAAAAGTTATAGTTTTTCATGGCACCATTTATTGTACCGCATAATGTACTGAGAAACTGAAAAAAAATATATTTGTGGGGTGAAATGGGCAAAAAAAAAAAGAGATTTTGCCAGTTTTTGGGGGTTTTGTTTTTACGGCATCTTTCAGGCAGGGTTGATACGATTACAGCGACACCAAATATATATATATTTTTTATGTTTAACCACTTTTATGATAAAAAAAACTTTTTGCTAAAAAAAAACCAATTGTTTTGTGTCGCTATATTCTCATAGCCATAACTTTTTTTTATTTTTTCTGTCGATTGACCGATGTAAGGGCTTATTTTTTGCGGGATGAGTTGTAGTTTTTATTGATACCATTTTGGGGTACATGCAACTTTTTGATCACTATTCAATTTTTTTGGAGAGCTAAAGTGACCAAAAAACAGCAAATTGGGTGGTTGATATATAGCCCCTCGGCGTTCACCGAGCGAGTTAAATAACATTATATTCTAATAGTTTGTAATTTTACGAACGCGGCGATACCAGTTATGATAACTTTTTTTTTTTTTTAACATTGCTTTAGGGAAAAATGGAGAAAAAAATGTTTCTTTTAATATTTAATACCTTTTTTCGGGAACATTAAAAAAAACATTATTTCACAGTTTTTTTACTAGTACCCCTAGGGGACTTGAACCAGCGATGGCATGTCAGAGCGTGCCGCCCTTCTGATTATAACGATTTAAAGGGAACCTTTCACTAGCATTTCACCTATTAAACCAGCAATACCTGGTGGTAGTGGGTGAAAAATAATTTTTAGATAACCTATAATTGTAGCTTTAGTATTCAGTTTTTTAGTGTTCCCACACCGTATGCTAATGAGCATAAAAGGGTCATATCTTCATTTGAAGAGTCAAATCTAGTTTGAAAAGAGTCAAATCTTCATTTCTCAAGTCTTTCCGAGTTTACCCCGCCTCCTTACTTTTTATTGACAGCTCCTCGCCTTCCCCCAGCACACAAAATCCCGCGCTTGTGCATTAATGTCCTATTCTGGTGTGTGCGCACAAAGGGACACCGGATTATTATGATAAAAGTCGCTAAATGTTTGTAGACCGTTATTTACAGCTGGAGGAGGAGTTTAGGAGAGGGGATAACAGCAATGAACTTTTTATAGCAGCGGCCAGTGAGGAATATGTAAAGTTCAATAGGTGAAATGCTGATGACGGGTTCCCTTTAAATGCTGCGGTCGCGATTGACCGTAGCATTTAAGGGTTAAACGAGCGGAATCAAAGTGATCTTTGATTCCGCCCGTTGCAGTGAGGTGTCGTCTGTATTACACAGCCATCACTTGCTATGTATGTAGCTAGCTCAGCCTGTGAGCCCTCTCCATACGTCCCCTTAATGGCTGCCTCGTACATGTATGTGGTATGCCTATAAGGGGTTAAAGTGCATAATTATTCACCCCTCAAAATTCAATACTTTGTGGATCCACCTTTTGCTGCCATTGCAGATACAAGTCTCTTGGGGTATGTCTCTTTTAACTTAGCACATCTAGACACTGGAATTTTTGCTCATTCTTCCAGACAAAACTGCTCCAACTCCTTCAAGTTAGATGATTACGTTGGTGTATTAGAAGTCTTCAAGTCATGCCACAGATTCTCAATGGGAATGAGGTCGGGGTTTGACTAGGCCATTCCAAGACATTTAAATGTTTCCCCTTAAACCATTCCATATTTTTCTTATAACCCAACCCTGATCTATACTTCTCCACAACTTTGTCTCTGACCTGTTTGGAGAGCTCATTGGTCTTCATATTGAAGACTCAGGGTCCTTTCAGAACAGATGTATTCATACTGATATCATGTGACAGATCATGTAATTGCATACAAGTATTCAACTAATTATGTGACTTTTGAAGGTAATTCTTTGACCAGACTTTATTTAGTGGTTTCAAAGGGGTTTCAAAGCAAAGGGGGTTAAAACATATGCACTCACTCCACTGTAGCAATTTGCACTATTTTGTCAGGTCCGTTACATAAAATTAAATTCAAAATCCATTTTAATTCCAGGTTGTAATGCAGAAAAACAGGTAAACACCAAGGTGGGGAAGGGCGTTGAATACTTAGACCTCGGACAGTGAAACGTAGGTCGGGACAAACCCAGCAGCAGAGTAGGGAAAGCACAATTGAAGGAGAGATTAACCTACATCTCAATTTCTCTCTGACTTGCCTATCCCCTTGGCCCTTTCAAAGAAAGCACATTTACTGAACACTATTTGTAATAACAATGACTCTCCCTTCCACTCCCATTTGTTCACTTGTACTGCTCTTTGTATAATATACAAGGCGAAATGTTTAAATCAAAGTCGCAACAAATGGGATTTAAATAGAATATACCAATAAAAACTATTTTTTATTTGGTGCAAAATACGTAACGGGGACATTGCACAATAGTTTTTCTCCCACTACTCCTGCCGTTTTTTTAATAATAAAAATGAAAAAGGTAACACTCTACAAATTGTTCCTTGCCCTAACTTTTCCCTTCTTCCTCCTCCTTCCTGCAATACTCTAGTTGAATACTTTCGCAAGGCACTGTACTTACTTATTTTATAAAAGTGAGTGATCCATGAATTCCAGAATTTCACCCATGTCTTTGGAGCAATCATTTTAGAATTCGACGATAAATACCTTCTGCATTGTGTGATTTACACTGCAACTGTCCTGAATGTACAAAACAAAATTGCCGCTGATGAATTTTCATCACGGGATTCTCCCCTTGTGCAGCGCTAGAATCCTAGAATACAGGATTTAGCAGCTGATTGGTTGATCACGTGATCTCACATACGTTGCTGAGCTACACTGAATCTGATTGGTCAGGGCTCTTATTGCAGATCTTTATACTCCTTAGGCTCACTACAAAATGAAAATGACTGAAAAAGGGCCTGTTTATTACGCTATTGTTTTTGTTAAAAAAACGGAAACTTTACAGAACGGAAATAATCTGAAACATACTGAAATGAAAGAATTACCATTGAAATCAATGGTAATGCAAACGGTAGCGATAGTTTCCATTCTGCTTTCCGTTTATCTGTCCTCTGACAGAAAGGGTGAGCGGAACAGATGAACGGAACTCGAACGCTCATGTGAACAGGCCCTAATACTAAAACTCTAATACTAAACTAATACAAAACTTGGTGAAAGTTACACTTTAACCACTTCCCGACATTTGTCGTAAGTATACGTCATGGAAAGCCAGTGCTTCCCGCAAAATGTCGTATACTTACGACAAATGCAGAAGCTGAGTCGGTGCCATCATCCCCAGATATCAGCTGTATCTTACAGCTGACATCCTGCTGTAATGGCGGGGACCGAATTTAGCTTCGATCTCCACCATTAACCCCTTAATAGCAGCGGTCAATAGCGATCGCTGCATTTAAGGTGTTTGCAGCTCATCGACACCCCAGCAATGAAATCGCCGGGGTGTCGGTGGCTGCAAAGGCAACCGGAGGCCTAATACTGGCCTCCAGGTGTGCCTAGCACAGAAAACTTCCAGCCCCCGGCCGGCGGCGGGGCCTGAAAGGTTTCCGTAACCGCCAGGAAGATGGCGCCGGCTCAGGAGCTGAGTCGGCGTCATCAGCAGTGGATGTCAGCTGTATGTTACAGCTGACATCCACCTGTAATGGCAGGAACCGGAGCTAGCTCCGATCCCTGCCATTAACCCCTTAGATGCAGCGATTGGATACGATCGCTGCATCTTTGTGGTTAGCAGATCAGCAGCTGTGCCCTGCAATCGCACGGCTGCCGACTGCTACTATAGAAACAGGACACCCAACAATGGCCTCCTGTCTGCCATTACGGAAGCCGATTAGGCCCCGCCCAGAGGCGAAACCTAATCGGCTTACTGTCAGTGAATGACTGATAGATCTAATACATTGCACTACATAGATAGTGCAATGTATTAGAAAAAACTATGACAGTTGGACCTCCAAGTCCCTTACTGGGACTAAAGAAAAGCGTAAAAAAAAATAATGTAAAAAAAGTGAAAAAAAAGTTTTAAAAAATATAATAAAAGTTTCAAGTAATGAAATAAAACACAATCGCCCTTTTTCATTATCAAGTCCTTTATTATTGAAAACAATAAATAAACCATACATATTTGGTATCACCGCAACTGTAACGGCCTAAACTATAAAAATATTATGCTATTTATTCCACGCGGTGTACGGCGTAAAAAAAAACGCAAAAAAACAATGCCAGAAGTTCTGTTTTTTGGTCACTTTGCCCTACAAAAATTGAAATAAAAAGTGATCAAAAAGTCGCATGTATCCATAAATGGTACCTATAACAACTATAGCTCGTCTCGCAAAAAACAAGCCCTCACACAGCTCTGTAGATGAAAAAATTAAAAAGTTATGGTTCTCACAAGATGGCAACAGAAAAAATACATTCTTTTTACAAAAGTAATTTTATTGTGCAAAAAGTTGTAAAAAATAAAAAAGTGCTATAAATTTGGTATCGCCGGAATCGTACTTGCACGCATAATAAAGTTAAAATGCAATTTATAATGCATGGTGAACGATGTATAAAAAAACCTAAAAAAAATGTACGCCAGAATTGTTGTTTTTTTGTCACCTTGCCTCTCAAAAAATAGAATTAAAAGTGATCAAAAAGTCGCATGTACACCAAAATGGTACCAATAATAAATACAGCTCATCCCGCAAAAAAACAGCCCTCATACCGCTACTTCTGTGAAAAAATAAAATGACCAATAAGTCAGGAAATAAAAATATGCAGTTGTGTAGATCAGAGGAGAACATTTTGTCTGTTTCAAGAGGCGATTTAACGGGGCTAAGTAAGCACACCATTTATCAGTGCGACACCGGCCTGTGCAGAAAGGATTGCTTCACAGCGTAACACACATCTATTGATTATTTTATTGTTTACCCCATTATTATACCACCTGACTATGCCCCTGATGTAATCTGCCGATCTTACATATGCCCCCACATTATAAACTGAAATACCAGTAAAAAACCAAACAAAACTACTACCAAGCAAAATCTACGCTTCAAAAGCCAAATTGCGCCCCCTCCCTTCTGAGCCCTAAAGTGTGCCCAAACAACTGTTTACATCTAAATATTTAAGCTGTATATTTACGTAGGAAGGCTCCGCAAAAGATAGGACATGTCCTATTTTTTGCTTTTTATGCACCATGCTCTCACACTTTATATTGGAGCACGGCCTGCAAATGCGGGTGGCTGCCCACAGCCGGCCGTGTCCGTAGTCACGAACTGTGATTATGGGGATGGACGTGTGCATGGGGCCTAAGTTTTTATAATTCTTTCCCCTCTATATTTGGGATCTGTCTGCCATTATCTGTATGCTTGGGTAGCCCGTTACTCTATCATGATTTCTACTTCAGTAATCATCCAGATTTGAAGAGGACCTGTCACCAGGTCATATAAGTTGAACTGGTTAACAACCTGAATAGCGCTGTCTTCCTGATTCCAGCTATGTTCTTTTATTTTTCCTAGACCCCCCCACCCCGTTCCAGAGATATGTCCCACTGTTGTGTTGGCTCCCTTTATGCTAATTTACTGTAGTTAGCCAACAGGGCGTAAACTACCATCAAGCTGCGTTGCGCCGATTGGTCATCATCAGAGGCTGACTAGCTAGCTCCACCTCGTTTGACTAACTACAGCACATTAGCCTATAGGGAGCCAAAATAACAGTGGGCCATATCTCTGGAATGAGGGTGTCCAGGAAAAAAAGAAAAACAGTGCTAGAATCAGGGAGACCGCGCTATTCAGATCAGTTAACCAGTTCAACTTATATGACCTACTGACAGGTCTTCTTTAAGATGTTGCTGGCATCTTTATGCTGGCATAATTTTCCGAAGACAGTATCTCATTTTAATTCTTGTTCTATTTATATAGAAATTGTTGAAATACTTTTGTTTATGGTTTTTTACTTTTTTTTTTTACTATGATTTTCTGGTCTTGTGTTTTTCTGCACTGAAATAAATGCATGGTGCAATTTAACAAAAAAAACATGGCCTGCTTTAAAATTGCTGCACAATTACAACCATCATTGTTATTGGAAAATAATATATAATATATTGGTAAAAACACAGGTGGTATGAAGACTATTAACGCCAGTCTAAGGGCATGACCACACGTGGCGGATTTCCTCCGCAACTGTTCGCATCAATGCCGCACAGAATCTGCGTTGCAGATTCTGCTGCGGATCTGCACAAAATGTGCAGTACATTGATGCGGACTAGCTGCTGCGGACTGCGGGAAAAGTGCTTCCCTTCTCCCTATCAGTGCAGGATAGAGAGAAGGGACAGCACTTTCCCTAGTGAAAGTAAACGATTTTCATACTTACCGGCCGTTGTCTTGGTGACGCGTCCCTCTTTCGGCATCCAGCCCGACCTCCCTGGATGACGCGCCAGTCCATGTGACCGCTGCAGCCTGTGCTTGGCCTGTGATTGGCTGCAGCCGTCACTTAGACTGAAACGTCATCCTGGGAAGCCGGACTGGAGACAGAAGCAGGGAGTTCTCGGTAAGTATGAACTTATATATTTTTTAACAGATACATGTATATTGAGATCGGTAGTCACTATCCAGGGTGCAGAAACAGTTACTGCCGATCGCTTAACTCTTTCAGCACCCTGGACAGTGACTATTTACAGACGTCTCCTAGCAACGCTCCCGTCATTACGGGAGCCCCATTGACTTCCTCAGTCTGGCTGTAGACCTAGAAATACATAGGTCCAGCCAGAATGAAGAAATGTCATGGTAGTAAAACCAATACGCTCCGCAGCACACATAAGATCTGCGGACTTCATTGCGGAATTTTGACTCTCCATTGAAGTCAATGGAGAAATTCCGCCATGAGTCCGCCACTGCTCCGCAACAGACAGAGCATGCTGCGGACACCAAATTCCGCTCCGCAGCCTATGCTCCGCAGCGGAATTTTACGCCTCGTCTAAACGAACACTGCTAAATTAAAGTGTAAGTCAATGGACAAACGGCACCGCTGCGGATTAACGCTGCGGAATGTCCGCAGCGGAATTTAAGTGAAATTCCGCCACGTGTGAACCCAGCCTGAGGCAGCAGGGTGTATGCACTGTATTTTTTAATACATCTATGTCTAATACAATTGCATTGATACATGATCTCCACCCTGAATGAATCTGGACTAGTGAACACAGCTACATTATTATTCGGTGCTATTATTTCTTACCCTTCACTCCTTCTGCCATTTGTACATGGTAGTTAAGAATATAGACTCTATGTTCACCCCCACATTTATGTTTCTGGATACATGGTTTTCTTAATGAAAGAGTTTGTGACAAATTTGTTTACAGGACACAAAAGATACAGGTCGGATCCGTGTGTATGGAGCCGTTACAAAGGCACATACTGTACAATCCTTACAGCATTGCTTTTATGGGAGAATACTTCTGTAACATGGCATCTAATGGAACATACCACATATGCCCCTATATGAAATTGAATGCATATGAAGAAGCAGTAGTGTCGCATAGCCTTCTATGGTCGCTGTAATATTGCTCCGTACAACTTGAAGGCTGTGTACATGAGGCTTTCCGTCTCATAGCAATTCTCATGGAAATGAATGGTAGTGGGAACAGAGCTGTTCTTGCTACAAAACCCTTTTTTATGTATCATTGAGGTCAATGAAGGATGGATAGGTCGACGGATCCACATAATGCGATCTGCTTACATCAGTCATGGTCAGTTTTTCCAATCCATTTTCAATAAACTAACAGTAACTTTAATGAGGAAATCTATACATGACTGAACACAGTGGATCGATTATTCATTATTAATTTTTTATGTTTTGATTTTTTAAATCCATTTTAAAATGATGGATTGAAAAACTGCTACAAACTGATTCAATGTGCCATTCGTTTTTCTATCTATTTGGATCCATTGTAAAATAATAGATGTAACTAACAACATGTGTAAACAGGAATCACTAAATCCTTTGAAGAAAACCAGTGCAGTAAGAATAAAACTATGCAAACAGCTTATTTTAATATTTTGTTACTATGGTATAAATACATGATTTCTCATTAGAGACATATTCCAAATATGCACAAATATGTACTGTTCCTTGGCACAACAATGGTAGTAGTTGATAAATATTGACATTTTCAGCACTTCTCACATTTTTCACCTTCTGCACTCAGTGTTACAATCTTAACACTACAAGTTTCTAATTTTCTTAACTGCACTTGATCTCAAATATCAGATTTTTAGAGTAAGGGGTTAATATAAGTAATGTGACTGCAGAATGAATCACCTTTTGCAGTCTTTGTATTTACGGTATTATTTTAACCCCTTAGTGACCAGCCCATTTTAAGCCCTAATGACCAAGCTATTTTATTCGTTTTTCTATAGTCGCATTCAAAGAGCTATAACCTTTTTATTTTTTCGTCTACATAGCTGTATGAGGACTTGTTTTTTGTGGGATTAGTTGTACTTTTTAATAGCACCATTTTTGGGTACATATAATTTTTTTATTAACTTTTATTAACTTTTTTTGGGGGGATTATAAAAAAAAGTGAAATTCCACCATTGTTCTATGCGTTTTTAAATTTACGCCGTTCACTGTGCGGCGTAAATAACATGTTACATTTATTCTATGGGTCGGTACGATTACGGCGATACCACATATGTAGAGTTTTTTTATGTTTTACGACTTTTGCACAATAAAAACACTTTTGAACTAAAATTATTTGTTTTTGCATCGTTGCTTTCCAAGAGCCGTAACTTTTTTATTTTTCCATCAATGTAGTGATTTTTTGGGCTTGTTTTTTGCGGTACGAGACGTAGTTTTGATTGGTACTGTTTTGGGGTGCATGGGACTTATTAATTCATTTTTATTATGACTTTTTTGGGGGGCGATGGAAAAAATTGCAATTTCGCCATTGTTTTTTGCGTTTTTTTTACGGTGTTCACCTTGCCGTTTAAATTACATATTAACTTTATTAATTGAGTCATTACGGTCGCGGCGGTACCATATATGTGTACTGTTATTTATTTTTTACACTTTTACTAAATAAAATCACACGAGTGCTTCCTCAGGGGGAAGTGTGGAAGCACTCGTGGCGAAACGTGCGTTGGGGTTCATGTGGAGGAGCGGACACTGATAACTACCTCTCTTGCTGTCTATGGGTAAGGCTGCTGTTATAAATACTATTGTGAAGCACTGTCACTTTATTCCACCCTATCTTTCTTACATTCACCGAACATGTTTATAAAATGTACTGACTAAGAATGGGATGATTCCCCTTTGGGTGTAGGTGCATACTTCTTCAAAAAATGTTTTTATACAACTTGTAAACCCATATAATATATGCAGCAATTGTAATTACTAGGTCCGCTGTTCATACTAGGGTTTTGTCTTCATATATTTTAACATTGTTTGCTATTTGTGTTTAATAAAATTCTAATTTATATACAAATTGTTTTGAAAAGCTCTGGGTGTTCTCTTCTGTGTATGGATTATTACGTCACAAGGGTCTGTGTACAGCACCAGCTGTGGTTTTTAAAAGAAAAACAACCTCCAATTGAAAGGACTGTAGCTGCAGGGATTGTTCTATCCCACTGCTCCTTAGCTGTGAATTTTACAGGTGCCAAGATTGCCGGCGGTTATGGTCCTTAAAACTCGCGTCATAGACTATTTACGGCGCGGGTTTTAACTTGCTGCCCGAGCGATCGGACAGCTGAATATCGGGTTTTTGGCTGTCAGTGACTGCCGGGGACCCTGAGGAGAAGATAGAAGCAGCTTTCACTGCTTCTGTCTTCTCCGATCTCTTTTACACAGCGCTCAATGAGCGTTGTATATAGGAATCGAGGCAGCGTTCGCGCCGCTGTCTCTATTGGTCCCGGTGATCCTGTGACTGATCACATGATCGCCGGGTGCTGTTACTAGACCCAGCACAACCCTATTAGTGACAATAGTCACTATGAGAGGGCTGATTTCCCCTGTAACTGGGGCTGCTGTGCAGCCAATCATTGTCGTAACGCTAGCCCTGACCCAATTACCCTACTATAGACATGTAACATATTACAATTTCCGGTAGACAATGATGATCACAAATAATAGGTATATTTTAGGGTAAAACTATGTTATTCCAAAAAAAAAATAGCTGAAAACTAAAAAGCTTATTTTTTTACTATTATTTTAAAACTTTAAGCCTAAAAATTCTAAAATAGCAAAAAAGAATGTGTATAAAAATTATAAAAAAAGAAACCTGCATTGTCTACGGAAAAAACATCGCAAAAATGACGTCGCTAGCCCAACAAATAAAAAAGTTATAGCCATTTAACTAACGCGTGCTAAAAATGGCTAAACGGTGTCTGGTCCTGAAGGCTCAAAATAGCCCGGTTCTGAACTGATTAAGGACTGTCTAGAAATCCATGCTCAGATGAAAGTATCGGTCTTTCTTCTGTCAGGAAAGTCTAAGCGTTGCCATGGTCAACGTCTTCAGTCAATTTATCATTTATCAATTTATCAGTCAATTTATCATTCTAATGGAAATTGTTGAAGTCCATCTGGTCAAGGGACCAGGATGTTGACCTAGGGGAAGTTCAAGTCCCACCTCTAGGGGGCCTAGGGCCTTCAAAGGAGATAAAGCTTTGAAAAAAACTATGATGACAGAAGTGAAAACATCCTGAGTAGGGCCCACGTTTCCTATGGATGAGGTGCACTTATGCAGTGGGGTCCTCCTCCAAAGATTTATATGGCTATCACCAAGATTGTACCTGCTTAGGTCAAGTCCAATCTTCAAGTGTGCGCTTTGAAGGGCCTTTCTGCTGAGCAGGGCCAGTGGCGGAATGGATTACGTGTCGAGCTATGATTAACAAGATTGTGGGTCATCTCCTAGCTAGCTTGATAACATTGCCTAGCTCAGCCAAGTGTGCCTGATCACAGATGTTGCACAGCAGTGGGCCTGGCACGTGTCGGCATGGAAGACTGGCTGGGAGTCCCTGGTTCCCTTAACTTCTGGGAATCTCCAAGGCTCTACAAAAATTGATCCTTCAGATCCATGTAGATATAGATGCCAGTGTTACACATGATGATATCATCAGTTTGGCACCTGACTATCTGGGTGATACTAGATCCCAACAGGTATTGTTGTCAGACAAGACTATGGCCCTATCTAGTACTGGTAGACATTCTCTCTGACAAACTCTGAGTCGTAGTTAATGCTTTCAAGTAAAACTTCTGTGGGTTAGAGTATGAGTCAAGTAGACTCTTTAGCTACGAGCTGATTAAAATGATTGAGAGCTTCTCTGACATGAAAAGAGTAATTATTAGCCCAGTCTTTGAGGTAGACATAGACCCTTCAAATGTGGAAAAACCATAGCCCTTAACAAAGTCAACCAGGATGGTCGAGCAGTCTAGGGCACTGCGTTAATGTCGAAAGTCCCCCCTCGAGGCGGTTATTCAGATTCCATTTTTGACACCAGAAAGCCCAAACCCTTCTGAAGCTGGCAAAGTATAACCCTTTCTGGGGTTGAAGATCATGCAGACCAGCTAATTAATAGATTTTCATTCGCTTCCTCCGAAAACATTTCTTGTACTGCTCCTTTACATCAGGTCATCCTGGATGTCTCCTTTCTACAATTCTTAGAAAGGAAGATCCTAGAGGACGTTCCTACTCCTGGTAAAGGAACTGGTGTTTATTCTCCTGTAATTCTAGCTCATAAGCCTTCGGGTGTATGAATGACAGGTATCCGGAAAAGAATCTTACGTTTCATGTCAGCAGCCGCAGAGGCAGCTCTTTGAGCCTTAGGGCACTTATGACCCCTCCAGAGACCAGTTTTAAAAAAAAAAAAAAAAATGGTTGTGTTATTCTAAATAACCCTACATGTAGATGATTGTAGTCTGCCATAATGGGAGCTGCTTCTACAGCTCTGGTGGATCTCTATGATGTCCATATAATGGGACAACCACTTTAATTTAAAGAGAAAATGTCACTGTATGGCGGCCATGCTGGATTCCTGCAGCTCCGCTTCTATTCACTTGAATAGGAGAAGAGTTGCAGTACTGCAGCACGGCCGCTTCACAGTGGTCGGAGCCTCCTGCTAGTGGCACCGACCCCTGCATAACCTCTAGGACCCGGAGACAGCCGGAACAGCTGGTCGGTGGGAGGTCTAGGTGACGGACCCCACCGATCATAAACTGATGACCTATTCTGTGGATAGGTCATCAGTATAAAAAACAGACCCCAAACTGGACAACTCCTTTAAAGGGGTTATATAATCGCTGTACTACTGCCACTGTTCGTACTTAAAGTACAGCGGAGCCGGTCACATGACGAAGAGTCGTGTCATCATGAAGGAAGACTGTGCAACTAGACTTCAGATAAGCAGCGTGAAAGTATTATGGTCTCTAAATTGATCTTAGATCAGTGAGCTGATACCCCCCACTAGCTCCAGAGCAGATACCTTAAAGGGGTTTTCCAGCCAGTAAAAATTGATTGCCTTTCCTCAGGATAGGCAATCAAAAGCTAATCACTGGGGGTCTGACTGCTGGGAGCCCCGCCGATCAGCTGTTTTGAAGGGGCCCCTTCATTCTGGTCACTGCTCTTACTGTGAATCGCTGACACAGCAGTAGTGGTTCACAGTATTATAGCCTTCTCTCATTCACTTCAATGGGAGAAGGTTGTAAGACTGTGAATCGCCACTACTGCTGTGCCGGCTATTCACAATACGAGCAGTGACCAGAATGAGGGGGAAGGAGCGCTCGTAGGAGCGCTGCGGCCCCTACAAAACTGTTGATCGGGAGGGGTCCTGGCAGTCGGACCCCGAGCAATCAGCTACTAATGGCCTGTCCTGAGGATAGACCATCAATTTTTACTGTCTGGAAAACCCCTAAAGATGTTGTAACATGACATAAATCGAAGCGACAAGTGTATTCCCAGACCTTTCTTTCTCTTTGGGATTTGAAATTGTCTTTCGATAAAACAACTTTCAAGTGTTCTTCGTTGTATCCTTGGATACAAAAATGTATAGCTAAAAAATAAATGAGTTTTTTTTTTAACTTGTATGGCGATGAGTTAACTTGTATGCTTTAAAGGAACAGTGTCATCGCAAATAATTTTTTTATATGTTAAAGATGTTAGTGCTGTAATAAAAACGTTTATATTCATTTGTGTGTTTGTGTTTTACTGTTTCTTATTTTTACACTTTTTCTTCCCTATGGGGGCTGCCATTTTTTGTTCCATTTCTGTGTGTGCCGATTAACGACACACACAGACATGGAACACGGCAGCCACAGTCCCATAGGGACTGCGAACGGCTCCCGTCCCATTGACTGCCGTGTACGGCGTCTGTGTGGGAACTGCGCATGCGCCGCTCCCACACAGTCCTATTCGAAATTGGCGCCGTCCGGCGCCATTTTCCTGTGGACCGGAAGTCGCGGCCGGACAGTAATATTACTACTTCCGGTCGCGGCTTCCGGACTTGTGCACATGGAACAGCGGCAGCAAACGGAGCGGACGGGCCAGAGGGAGCCGCGGCGGCAGGAGCAGGTAAGAGATTTCAATGTATGTTAGTGTTTGTGTGTGTTTACTACTATATGTAAACCTACTACACTGTGGGTTACCTCAAAAAATGGCGACACGCAGTGTAGCAGGTTAAACCTTTCAAACCCCTCGTTTATCCCGGCACTAGCCAGGATAAAGGAGGGGGGGATGCTGAGAGCTCACTAGAGCGAGGGCTTTTAACCCAATGTTGCAATGCTGCAATTTTGGGAACAGCCCCATCTAGTGGCCAAAAATGGGTAGTATTATAAATTAGAAATAATTTATAATATTACATGGCTTGTGCCAAAAAAAAAAAAATAAATTTGAACAATGTTTAATCACCCACACACTAAATGTTTAATTTTTTAAAAAAAAACATGTTTTTAGGGCAACACCATGCCTTTAAGTTTCTGTCCAGTTTTTCCAAAATATTGACTCCCAATAGGACATTGTGCACAGAATCAGGTGCACAACATTTGATGTAGATCATCTGAATGTACCAGGAATCTTATAGTTCTACTGTGCATTGGGGATCCATATTCTGTCTGCAGTCATTATATGAGTACAGGTTTTAAAGTTCCTTACATAGCAGGGATATTGTAATGACGGGGTAGGGAGACGGACAAGTGAGCCCTAATCTACCCGCAACCCAGTCCCTGCCTACTTGCACGGCCCATCCTAGGCGACGGCGTATAACTGGGCGACGGTCCCTACACTCAATATGTGCATGACAGACAACACAAGACAGGGTACATAGAAGAGAGGAAAGTGGGGCAGTTGCCCACGGCAACACCGTGAGCAACAGGAGAAGTGAATGAGCCGGGTCAAACCAGGAGAGTACGTGGTAACAAAAGCAGAGCAGAAGAATAGTAGTCAATCAAGCCAGGGTCAATATGGAGCAGGTCAAATGTAAGTAGCAGGAACAGCAGAGCCAGGAACCAGAGAGAATCACAGGCAAAGGACAAGCAGCAAATGAAGGTATACATAGACCAAGGGCGGGAGCTAGAACCGTCTGGCCAGGCTGTGATAGGTTCTCCCACTCCTGAGCCTACCAGCCTGAGTGGTAGCAGATCGAGTCACTCTAACAGACCTAGGCACAGATGCAGGCTGATTAACCACGGGCGTCGACACAGAAGCTGTGTCAGGCAAATCCTTTACAAATATGTCCCTTTTTGTGTGTCAAAGGGTATTGAACTCCTGATCATAGTGTTTTTTAAATTTAGAGTTTGTCTGTAACATAGTAGGGGAGGATCTGAGAATATTATTTTCAGCTGGTCATCGTTGTGTAGGATATAATGTTGTTTTCTTGCAGTTTTCCCTAAGACCTCTAGCTGTGGACTGTACGTCACTACCAAAGATACACGATTGTTATATTTTTCTCTGTAGTGGAGAAGCTGACTTATGGGTATCCTGGTGGTTCTGATGATTTGGTCATCAATTGAAGTTGGATGGTAGCCCTGATTTAAAAATATTTTTTTTTAAGATGGTTTAAGTGTTTATCCCTGTCTGTTGGGCTGAAACAGATGTGATTATATCTGACAGCCTGGCTGTAGACAATTAACTATTTAATGATTAGGATGGAACCTGTCCCATCTGAGGTGTGTATGCCGATCAAAAGGTTTACGATTCAGGAATGTCTGTATTGAGCTGTTTTGAATTTTTATGGTGGTGTCCAAAAAGTTATATTCCATATATGAATAGTTCAATGTTAGACTTATGGTGGGATGAAATTAATTGAATCTCCCATGGAATGATTAGGATATCATCTATGTAGAAAACGTAGGCAAGAGTTTGATGGAGCAGGAGGCCAAGATACTTTCCAGTCTTGCCGTAAAAAGGTTGGTATATTCTGTTGCCTTTTTACTGCCCATGGCGGTTCCGGTGAGGTGTAGATATATTTCTTTGCCAAAATAGAAATAATTGTGCATAAGGATAAACTTAGTGAGTGGTAGCACAGACTCAGAGGCAATCCAACTAGCCTCAAGATACACCTGGCAGGCAATTAGTCCATTCTCGTGTGGGATGTTGGAATACAAAGATTCCACATCCATGGTGGCTATGATAGCAACATTGGGGAGGGGACCTATAGTAGATAGTTTGTTCAGTAAGTCGGTGGTATCCTGTAGATAGCTGGTTTTATTTATTACCGGTGGTTTGAGGACACCTTGCTGTGATTTTTTCCAGTGAGGTTCCCTCGCCTGAGATGATCAGCCTCCCTGGATTGCCAGGCCTATGTATGTTTGGAAGCCTGCACGATATTCCAATTCTGAGATTCTTGTAGACTCTGCAGGTAGACCTTTGATGACCCTTCTTAACTGCTTCATGTATTTTTTAGATGGGTCTTGATCCAGTTTGGTGTAGTATCGTGTGTCTGTCAGCTGTCTGTGTGCTTTTATCATGTTGTCTGATGTGTTTATAAGGACTGTTGCTCCATCTTTATCTGCAGGCCTAATGGTCTGTTCTTTGTTGTTTTTCAAAGTATGAATAGCCCGTTCTTTCCTGAACACTGATGTTAAATGATTTGTTTTTCTGTTTATCCAGTATTGTTGACTGCACCACATGTCTAAAGAAGTCAATATATTGATCCAAAATGGTAAAATTTCGCTCTCCAATTTGTCATGGTAGAACCCTTTCAGTCTTAATTTCCCAAAGTATTCTTCCATGTCGCTACAGAGTTCAGTTTTATCTAGAGCAGGGGTCTCAAACTCGGCCGGGTAAATGGGCCGCACATAGAAAAAAATTTAAGTTGACGGGCCACATTACAAATTTGATACAATATTAAATTATTATTAATCAATTAGTTATTTGAGCTACTATGACAATACTACATTACTATAATAATACCGCTGGTATAGCAGGAAAAGGAGTCACCACGGGCGCTGCTGCACTTCAATGGAACCAAAATGCTTGGAAGGTTCAGATCGTTGGTAATAATGTACGGAGGATTGTAAGAATAAATGGAATTTATTAATAATGTCCTATTATTAATAAATTCCATTTATTCTTACAATCCTCCGTACATTATTACCAACGATCTGAACCTTCCAAGCATTTTGGTTCCATTGAAGTGCAGCAGCGCCCGTGGTGACTCCTTTTCCTGCTATACCAGCATAAACTTCGCGGTCGTTCATTTGAATCACCGGTCCCGAGTCCTGGCAGCAGCTGTACCTTTATCCTTTATTGCCTTCTACCATCCGTTACCAGGTGAGTACCACTCTTCTTGTACACCACTCCATACCTGGGTAACCTGCACTATGTGGCGCCGTGTTTTTTGCTTTTTCTCATATAATAATACCGCTAGTTTTAAACTTACCGGAAATTTGCTAGTTTACTCCACTTGCTTATTTTAACAACATCGTTTTCAACAATGTTGGCAGCGTTTGGCAGACACAAGAATGTCAAGATTGGGCAGCCCCTTTCTAGATAGGGCCACAGAGCCCTCTGTAGATAACGCCATAGGACCTCTGTAGATATTACTAAACCCCCCGTAGATAATGCCACAGTGCCCTCTGTAGATAGTGCCCCCCCGTAGATAATTCCACAGTGCCCTCTGTAGCTAATGCCACAGTACCCTCTGTAGATAATGCCACAGTACCCTCTGTAGATAATGCCACAGTGTCCTCTGTAGATAATTCCACAGTGCCCTCTGTAGATAATGCCACAATGCCCTCTGTAGATGGTGCCACAATGCCGTTTGTAGATAATGCCACAGTGCCCTCTATAGATAATGCCACAGTGCCCTCTGTAGATAATGCCACAGTGCACTCTGTAGATGGTGCTACAGTGCCCTCTGTAGGTAATGCCACAGTGTCCAACGTAGATAATGCCACAGTGTCCCACATAGATAATGCCACAGTGCCCTCTGTAGATGGTGTCACAGTGCCCTCTGTAGATAGTGCCACAATGCCCTCTTTAGTTAGTGCCATACATACCACATTGGTGTTCTCTTCTGGCTCACAGGACTTCTCAACAGGATCAAATCCTTTCCAGTCCAACAGATAAAAAGTATTTCCTCCTACTCTCTTGTTTCCTGGATCTCCTTCACCTCAGAAGAAACGCTGGGTATAACTGCAGAACTCGGAGATTTACTGTAAGAAATGTACTGTAACTGTTCAGGACCACAGGCTTTAGGAGGGCACTATGGAATGAGTTGGGGATTTTGAGAGTAGGAGGCAGTCAAAGCTTATAGGACACTGTGTTTATCGAATTTGTGGGAAGGGATCTTCAGATGAATGTTCTTAGAAGAAAGCCAAACCTTGACTCTGAGGGGAGAAACCCTTCTAATACCTGGTGATGCCCTTCGGTCTGTGTAACGCTTCTGCGGTCTTCCAGGAATTTGTCAATGATATCTTCCGAGATCTCCTCTATGTCTGTGTTGTGATCTATCTCGATGATATTTTGATTTTCTCTCCAGATCCGACGACTCATTGGAGGCATGTCCGTCAAGTTCTGCTGCGTTTACGGGAGAATCGTCTGTATGCCAAGCTGGAGAAGTGCGTCTTTAACAAAAAACTTCTCTGCCCTTCCTGGGGTACATCATCTTGGATCAAGGTCTCAAGATGGACCCTGAGAAAGTAAAGTCCGTCCTGGAATGGACACGTCCATACAGCATTTTTTGGGATTCGCCAACTTCTACCGGCAGTTTATCCCAAACTTTTTATCGCTGACGGCTCACATCTCTACCCCTACCAAGAAGGGTGTGAATGCCAATGTGTGGACTCCAGAGGGAGAATCTGCATTTAATAGCCTCAAGAATGCCTTTACCTCAGCCTCAATCCTCCATCATCCTGACGTCTCTACACAGTTCTGGATGGAGATGGACGCTTCCTCTGTTGGTGCAGGTGCACTTCTGTTCCAGAGAAGCTTCAAAGGAAAGGCAGTGATGTGTGGCTATTACTCAAGACTTTTTTCCTCTGCCGAGCGCAATTACTCTATTGGGGATCGGGAGTTATTGGCCATCAAATTGGCACTGGGAGAGTGGAGAAATCTGCTAGAGGGCGCAGCTCATCCCATCCTCATATACACCGGCCACAAGAACCTCACTATAATCCAGACGGCTCATCGACTAAACCCTTATCAAGCCAGTTAGTCGCTGTTCTTCACCCGCTTCCAATTAGTTCTCCACTAGGGTCCTGCTGACAAAAATGTGAGGGCCGATGTCCTGGGAAGACTTTTGTGTGGTTGGCAGACAGGAGGAGAAACCTTCGCAGGGGACAGCGCTCCAAACTGGCTGGACAAGAGTGTGTTCGTAAGATTTGAGATCTGATAACTCAACATTTCTGGTGGCCCACGCTGCCCAAAGATGTTGTGGACTTTGTCTCTTCCTGCACTGTGTGCTTCAAACAAGGTTGCTCACTCAAAGTAGGCCAGTCTGCTCCAACCTCTGCCTGTACTCAATGCCCCTTGGCAGCACATTGCAATGGAATTTATCACTGACCTCCCTCCCTCAGCTGGATGTAATACTGTCTGGGTGGTGGTGGACCGGTTTTCGAAGATGGCACATTTTATCCCGCTGAACGGCCCACCTTCTGCTCCTCGACTGGCAAGTCTCTTCATTCAGCACATCTTCTGCTTGCATGGCTTGCCCCTTCACATCGTGTCCAATCGGGAGGTTCAATTTACCTCAAAATTCTGGAGAGCCCTCTGTAAACTTCTGTATGTGAGATTGGACTTTTCCTCAGCCTATCACCCCCAGTCCAATGGCCAATTCGAGAGGATTAACCAGATCATGGAAAATTATCTCCGCCACTTCATCTCCATGCAGCATGACAACTGGGTACAGCTTCTTCCATGGGCCGAGTTTTCGTATAACAACCACACCAGTGAGTCCACCACTTCCACACCGTTCTTCATTGTCTATGGCCAACATCCACAAATCCCTCTTCCTGTGGCGGCTACATCTCAGGTACCTGCAGCTGACTCTGCATTTGGGGACTTTCTGCAAATCTGGCAACAGACCCATTCCGCTATTCTGCTGGCAGTTGATCGCATGAAGCGAAAGGCGGATACAAGAAGAAGAGAGCTGCCTCGGTATCTTCCGGGTACCAAAGTCTGGCTGTCCTCAAGAAATATCCATCTAAAGGTGTCTTCATACAAATTTTCTCCCAGGTTCCTCGGACCTTTTGAGATCCTGCATCAAATTAACTCAGTCTCCTATAAGCTTCGGCTGCCGCCTATCCTCAAAATCCCCATGTAAAGGATCTGCCAGGCAAAGCTTCGGGGTTAACTCCCATAGGTAATCAGTCTGCACCTGAATCTACGTCTCTGAGACTGACTCCATCTTCCACCACTCAGGATGGCAGGCTTAGGAGTGGGAGAGCCTATCGCAGCCTGGCCAGACGGAGCTAGCTCCCGCCCTCTGTCTATTTATACCTGCCTTTCCTGTTCCTCCTTTGCTTGTGATTCTTTCCGTGTGGTTTCCTGGCCCAGCTACAGCTCCTATCTATTTGATCCTGCTCCATATTGACCCTGGCTTACTGACTACTCTCCTGCTCTGCGTTTGGTACCTCGTGCTCTCCTGGTTTGACTTGGCTCGTTCACCACTCTGGTTGCTCACGGTGTTGCCGTGGGCAACTGCCCCTTTCCCGTTTCTTTGTATTCCCTTGTATGTTTGTCTCGTGCACTTACTGAGCGTAGGGACCGCCGCCCAGTTGTACCCCGTCGCCTAGGGCGGGTCGTTGCAAGTAGGCCGGGACAGAGTGGCGGGTAGATTAGGGCTCACTTGTTCGTTTCCCTACCCCTGTCGTTACATAATCACAAGCCCATACCTAGTCTACCCTGGTCCCTGACACCACTATGGACCCCCTTGAGACCCTGGCTCAGCAAATGCAGGGTCTCTCCCTACAGGTCCAGGCCCTGGCTCAGAGGGTCAACCAGCCTGATGCTACCTTGGTAGTTCCCCTCACCTCCTGAACCCCACCTCAAGTTGCCCGACCGGTTCTCAGGGGACCGGGGGGCTTTTCTCTCCTTTCGGGAGAGTTGTAGGCTTTACTTTCGCTTAAAGCCTCATTCCTCAGGTTCTGAGAACCAGCGGGTGGGTATAATTATGTCCCGGCTCCAGGAAGGGCCCCAAGAGTGGGCCTTCTCCTTGGCTCCTGACGCCCCTGAACTTTCCTCCGTTGATCGTTTCTTTTCTGCTCTCGGACTCATTTATGACGAGACTGACAGGACTGCCTTTGCCGAGAGTCAGCTGGTGACCTTACGTCAGGGTAAAAGACATGTTGAGGAGTATTGTTCTGACTTTAGGAAGTGGTGCGTAGCTTCTCGGTGGAATGACCCTGCCTTAAGGTGCCAGTTTAGGTTGGGTCTGTCGAATGCCCTGAAAGACCTGCTAGTTAGCTATCCCTCTTCTGACTCCCTAGACCAGGTTATGGCTTTAGCGGTACGACTTGACCGATGTCTCAGGGAACGACAACGTGAACGTTTATGTGTTTTCTCCTCCGACTCCCCCATGATGCCTCCCGAGGTTCCGTTGCTTCGTTCCTCCCCGGAAGACTCAGAGGTACCTATGCAACTCGGGGCCTCCGTGTCCCCCCAACAACGTAGAGATTTCCGCAGGAAGATCCTGCTTGTATTTTGCCTCCCGGTATAATCATTTCTTCTATTGATACTGATTTAGTCTCTGAAATTGCGGCTGATCAAGGTTCAGCTCCCAGGAACCTTCCTGAGAACAAGCTGTTTGTTCCCCTACAATACCGGCTAAGGGTACTTAGGGGAAATCATGACTCCGCACTATCTGGTCATCCAGGCATCCTGGGTACCAAACACCTCATTGCCAGAAACTATTGGTGGCCTGGGTTGCCTAAAGACGTTAAGGCCTACGTCGCCGCTTATGAGGTTTGTGCTAGGTCCAAGACTCCCAAGTCCCGACCAGCGGGCTTACTACGTTCGTCGCCCATTCCCCAGAGACCTTGGACACATATCTCCATGGATTTTATCACCGATTTGCCTCCATCCCAAGGCAAGTCGGTGGTGTGGGTGGTAGTAGACCGCTTCAGTAAGATGTGCCACTTTGTGCCCCTCAAGAAACTACCCAACGCCAAGACGTTAGCTACCTTGTTTGTCAAACACATCCTGCGTCTCCATGGGGTCCCTGTCAATATTGTTTCGGACAGAGGGGTACAATTTGTTTCTTTGTTTTGGAGAGCCTTCTGTAAAAAGTTGGAGATTGATCTGTCCTTCTCCTCTGCCTTCCATCCTGAAACCAATGGCCAAACGGAAAGGACTAATCAGTCTCTAGAACAATATTTAAGGTGTTTTATCTCTGACTGTCAATATGATTGGGTCTCATTCATTCCCCTCGCTGAATTTTCCCTTAATAACCGGGTCAGTAACTCGTCAGGGGTCTCCCCCTTTTTCTGTAATTTTGGGTTTAATCCACGGTTCTCCTCCGTTTCACCTGGTAGTTCCAACAATCCTGAGGTAGAGGTCGTTCATTGGGAACTCTGCACAGTCTGGGCCCAGGTTCAGAAGAACCTAGAGGCGTACCAGAGCGTACAAAAAACTCAGGCTGATAGAAAACGTTCTGCTAACCCCTTGTTTATGGTCGGGGATCTGGTGTGGTTATCGTCTAGGAACTTGCGTCTTAAGGTCCCCTCCAAGAAGTTTGCTCCCCGGTTTATTGGGCCGTATAAGGTCATTGAAGTCCTCAATCCTGTCTCCTTGGAGTTACCCCCATCTTTTCGTATACACGACGTGTTTCATGCCTCCCTCCTTAAACGCTGCTCCCCGTCCTTGGCTCCCTCGAGGAAACCTCCTGTTCCCGTTCTCACCCCTGAGGGGGTGGAATTCGAGGTGGCCAAGATTGTGGACAGCAAGATGGTCCAAGGCTCCCTCCAGTACCTGGTCCATTGGAGAGGGTACGGGCCTGAGGAGAGGACTTGGGTACCCGCCCGGGATGTTCACGCTGGGGTATTGGTCAGGAAGTTCCACCTTAGTTTCCCCAGTAAACCAGGTCCACTTAGAAAGGGTCCGGTGGCCCCTCATAAAAGGGGGGGTACTGTAAAGGATCTGCCAGGCACAGCTTCGGGGTTAACTTCCATAGGTAATCAGTCTGCACCTGAATTTACGTCTCTGAGACTGACTCCATCTTCCACCACTCAGGATGGCAGGCTTAGGAGTGGGAGAGCCTATCGCAGCCTGGCCAGACGGAGCTAGCTCCCGCCCTCTGTCTATTTATACCTGCCTTTCCTGTTCCTCCTTTGCTTGTGATTCTTTCCATGTGGTTTCCTGGCCCAGCTACAGCTCCGATCTATTTGATCCTGCTCCATACTGACCCTGGCTTACTGACAACTCTCCTGCTCTGCGTTTGGTACCTCGTGCTCTCCTGGTTTGACTTGGCTCGTTCACCACTCTGGTTGCTCACGGTGTTGCCGTGGGCAACTGCCCCTTTCCCTTTGCTTTGTATTCCCTTGTATGTTTGTCTCGTGCACTTACTGAGCGTAGGGACCGCCGCCCAGTTGTACCCCGTCGCCTAGGGCGGGTCGTTGCAAGTAGGCAGGGACAGAGTGGCGGGTAGATTAGGGCTCACTTGTTCGTTTCCCTACCCCCGTCGTTACACCCCAACTACTTTCATGTGTCCCTCCTGAAGCCTGTGGTCCTGAACCGCTACACTAACACTCCTAGCCCTGCAGTTGCTCCCGGCGGTTCTTCCAATGTGTTCGAGGTAAAGGAGATCCTGGACTTCAAGAGAGTAGGAGGAAGAACTTCTTATTTGGTGGATTGAAAGGGGTTTGGTCCAGAGGAGAAGTTCTGGGAGCCAGAAGAGAACCTCAATGCCCCTACCCTCATTAAGAAATTCCTCTCTCACTCTGGTCGTAAGAAGAGGGGGCATAAGTGAGGGGATACTATTACATCTACAGCCGCGGACCATCGGGATTACTCACCCCTCGACGGCCGCAGCCATGGGTTTGTGAGTGCTGGTCCCCATCTCCTCCCCAGGAGATGCCAGTGCTCACTTCCGCTCCCCTCTGCTGTGTCCCGTAAGATGCGCACGCTCGCGCCCGGCCTTAAAGGGCCAGTGCGCACATATGTAAATCATCCGAAATTAGCCCATGATCACTCTGGACTATAATAAGGGCTCTGCCCTTTTACTCCTTGCCTTATCATTGTTTGTATTCCTCTGTTAGTCTTGCAAATAGTCCCTTAGTGTTATCCTATTCCCGTTGTTCCGTGCCCTGCTACCTGTATCCTGTATCCCTTGTTGTAGTTGTTCCTGTGCCCGCTATAGTGTTGGAGTTGAGTTCTGCCATCGGCCACGTCTGCTGTGTTACACCACGTCTGGTGTCATCTGTCCCATCTGCATCACCTGCCGTCAATATCCCATCTGTGTCTAGCCGTTGCTACTGTCTGGACTATTACAGGTACCCTTCTGCTTGGACTATATATATTGACTTGGTACACTGTAGTTTCTCCAGCTGCCATCCTGCTATGACGGTGCAGTCCAGTGGGTCCACACACCAACAGATCTTGACAGAGGGAACTTGTTTAGGGCACAATTAGCATAGGAGGAAACAAAGTCCAAGACATCCCTAGGTAGCGAGGGCCACCAATAATGACGAGCAACAAAGTCCCAAGTCTTTCAGACACCAGAATGCCCAGTTTGGAATTATGCCCCCAGCGGAGAATTATTTTACTGTCAGCAGGACGGACAAAAATCTTTCCAGGAGGAATGTCCTTGATCTGCAGAAGATTTATGGCAATAATCCAAGAAGGATCAATAACATGTTGAGGTTTTTCTTCTGAGTCGTCAGTTTCAAATGACTAAAACAGGGTATCGGCCTTAATATTTTTGTTCGCAGGGCGGAAGTGGAGAAGAAATCAAACTCTGGCAAAGAACAATGACCATCTAGCTTGACGATGGTTAAGTCGCTGTGCAGACTGCAGACAGGTAGGATTTTTGAGAAGATAATGATGGGTTGAGCGGACCCTTCTTGCAGGTGTCTCCATTCTTCCAAGGCCAACTTGACAGCGAGCAATTCTCAATCTCCAATGGAGTAGTTGCGCTCAGCAGGAGAGAAAAGTTTGGAGAAGAATCCACAGGATACAGCCTGTAATGTCCGCAGTCGTGGACCGTTGTCCTCACTCACCTGTCAACGGCCTCCCTCCTCAGAGACACCAGCACTCGCGGTCGCACTGCCCTGCATTGTTCTCTAGGGTGCGCGCGCGGTTGGTCCCGGCTTTAAAGGGCCAGCGTGCACATATGAATATAATTAATTATCCAAGATTATCCAGGACTATAAAAAGGTCCCTGCCCTTTCACTCGTTGCCTGAGCATTGTTGTGTATTCCCATGTTAGTTTTAGCAAATGGTCCCTTAGTCATATACTGTTCCCAGTGTTCCTGTGCCCTGCTACCTGTATCCTTTATCCCATGCTGTGTTTGTTCCTGTGCCCTTTCTAGTGTTGGAGTCATCTTATGCCATCTGCCACGCCTGCTGTCATACACCACAACTGGTGTCATCTGCCACGCCTGTTGTCATACACGTCTGGTGTCATCTGCCACACCTGGTATCATCAGCCGTGTTTGTAGTTATCTACTGTCAAATTCCATCTATGCTTAAAGCCTCTGCTACTGTCTGGACTATTACAGGTACTCTTGTGCTAGGACTTTGTATACTGTTGTTTGGCTATCTGCTACTCCGTTACGGCGGTGCAGCCTAGTGTGTCCACATACCCATGGATTGTGTCACTGCCTTACCCTTAGAATTTTTTTGGAACAGGAGTGCTCCAGCACCAATGGAAGAGGCATCAACCGCCGTGGAAAACTGTTGCGTAACATCAAGATGATGAAGGACAGCGGGAGACGTGACGGCGCTCTTGAGGTTGGAGAATGCCAACTCTGCTTCAAGGGTCCAGTCCTTAGTGTTCACTCCCTTTCTAGTAAGAGCTGAGATGGGAACGGTAAAGGATGAGAAATTTAGCATGAACTGACGGTAAAAATTAGCCAATTCAAGAAAACTTAGTATAGCTCGGAGACCCTGAGGACGTGGCCACTCCAAGATGGACTTCACCTTTTCCAGGTCCATTTGAAGACCATGATCTGAGACAATGTAGCCCAGGAAGGGCAATGACCTCTTATTAAATATGCACTTCTCCAGTTTTGCGTATAATTTATTCCCCATTAGCCACAACAAGACTGATGTACATGCTTCCGATGCGTCCTCAGATCGGGTGAGTAGATCAAGATACACCACCACACAGACATACAGAAGATCACGGAAGATGTCGTTCACAAATTCTTGTAATACAGCTGGAGTGTTAGACAGTCCAAAGGGCATGACAAGATACTCGTAATGACCGTCTCGGGTGTTAAATGCGGTTATCCATTCGTCACACATGCATATACGAATCAGGTTATAGGCCCCGCGTAGATCCAGCTTAGTAAAAACCTTGGCTCCACGAATCCTGTTAAGAGCTCGGAGATAAGCGGCAATGGGTAATTGTTTTTACCGTGAGTTGGTTTAACCCACAGTAATCAATGCACGGTTGGAGGGACCCATCCTTTTTCTCCATGAAGAAGAGTCCAGCTCCGGCCGGTGAAGAAGACTACCTGATGAATCCTCTCAACACGTTTTCTTTGACATACTCTGACATGGCTTGGGTTTCAGGCAAGGAAAGCGGGTAGACCCATCCATGAGGAAGTGAGGCTCTAGGGAGCAACTCTATAGGACAGTCATATGGACGATGAGGAGGAAGAACCTCTGCCTCCTTCTTGCATACTGTGGAGGAAATCCTAAGAGTGACTGAGGTAGTGGGGAAAGAACATGTCGAACTTGAGCAGGCAGCGGTGCAGACATTAAGGTCCAAACTGGAGAACTGAAGGACTGGAGCATGTTGGCGAAGCCATGGCAATCCTAGCAAGATGGGGTTGATAGCTTTAGACAAGACATAGAAATCTATCAGCTCTGAATGAAGAACTCCTATCTGTAGTCTCAGGGGTTTGGTGATAGACAGGATAGGGTCCGTCAGATGCTGTCCATCTACAGAAGCGACTGCCAGAGGTTTCTCCAGCGGAACTGTGGCCAGGTAGATCAACTAAGTCCTGCTGGATAAAATTTACAGCTGCTCCAGAATCCAAGTAAGCATCCTTCACTGGTGATGATCGATACAGGAATAGACAGTCTTTTAGAGATTTTAGTAGCAGTGATAGATTCACATGGAGTTATCTTTCCAATCAACTCTAGGTGCTGGAGATTTCTGGGTTTCTGTGGACATTGACGCACAAAATAGCTTTTGTCGCCACATTACAGACACAGACCTCTGAAGAGCGTCTGCCCTGTTTTTCCTGATCAGACAATTTGAGTCTGTCCACCTGCATAGGCTCTTCAGGAAGTACCACTGAAGAAGGCAGTAGGGGTCTCTGGAACTTGGGTGCCAGTCTATAGAAACGACTCTCCCGGAAGACGCTTCTGAGCGCGTTCCTGGACCCTCATGTTGATCCGGGTTGCCAACAGGATAATTGCATTGAGGGTGGATGGGAGGTCACAAAAAGCAAGCTCATCCTTGATGTTTGGAGACAGTCATTGCCAGAAAGTAGCCACCAAGGCCTCATTATTCCAAGCAAGCTCTGCCGCAAGAGTACAGAAGAAGATGGCGTACTCATCTACAGTTGACTCCCTTTGTTTGAGGATCAGCAGAGGGGCAGCTGCAGAGGATATTCGACCCGGTTCCTCGAACACTGTACGGAAAGTCTCTAGAAACAGTGGTAGGTCAGAGAATTCTAGGCCCTCTCATTCCAAGATGGGGTTAGCACATGCCAGGGCTTTGCCAGGGAGTAGAGAAATAATAAATGCAACTTTGGCCTCATCAGAGGGGAAGAGATGAGCACGTAACTTAAAGTGAATAGTACACTGGTTAACGAAACCTCAACAGGGCCTAGGATCCCCTTCATAGCGAGGGGGTAGAGGCAATGAGACTGCAGACCCAGGACAGGTGGGTGGGATAGCAGGTAGTGGAGCAGCTGTAACAGCCAGAGGAGGAACAGAGGGACGATCCAAGCAGATGACACCAGACGTGACGGATGACAGCAGGAGTGGCGGATGACACCAGTTGTGGCAGACGATACCAACACGACTCCAACACCAGACTTCAGCTCAGGAACAAACACAGTTACTGGATACAGGATACGGGAAGCAGGCTATGGGAACACAGGGAACAGGATACAACTAAGGGAGCCCTTTATATAGTCCATGATGTAAGGGAATAGGTTAGGGAACATTTTGTTGGTGCGCGCATTGGCCCTTTAACCCCTTAGTGACCACCAATATGCCTTTTTCACGGCGGTCACTAAGGGGCCTTAGGCTAGGCCGTCGCCTTTTCACAGCGGCCCAGTCTAAGATCTGCACGGGTGTCCCATGCAGGCTGGAGCGGGTGCTCGGCTGTCTGATGAAAACGGCCACGATCAAAATTTACTTAGATCACGGACGTTTAACCCGTTAAATGCTGAGGTCAAAAGTGACCGCAGCATTTAAATCATTTGCACAGGTGGGGAGCTCCCTCTCTCACCCATCAGCGGCCCGCAAATGCAATCGTGGGCCTCCGATGTGGGCCCTCCGACAAAGGCCCTCAGGTCTACCCTGGTTATATGCCTAATAGAACCTGCCCCTGGTAACTAAGGGATTAAGGCCAGGGAAGAGCATGTGCGCGCACCATAGAGGCAGGAGAGTGCAGCCGCGTGTTTTGGTGTCTTCTGGGAGAGAGACGCCGACAGGCCTTCAGTGTCCCGGTTCCGGTCGCGGATGCCGGTGACTACAGCGTGCCCGTGATCAACGACCGCGGACACATCAACTTGATTGGTGCTTGAATATACTCTGCTTTAAGTCAAAGTCTGTGGAGTTCCTTTTTCGTGTAGTTTATTAAAAATGACTGTAGGGTTGTATAACATAATTTTGGTTAACATCATTTATTTTTGTTAGCTATTAAACTGTATTATATCTGCAAGACTGTTATTTTGTTTGTCTTACTTAAAGCAATACAACTTTTTTTATTGGGCTAACACGTTGCAAAAAGCTTTTTTCCCTGTTGCTGCATATGAAATATCACTGCAGGGTCACACTAAAACAGGGTTACCATGGAGACACCTCGGTCTAGTATAGTAACTGTAGATACAAAACAGTAGATTTAATCAAGGATTTCAACAAAGTTGTTTCATTTGTTTTATTTTAGATGCATTGGAGCAATAAAAATATTAGATGACAGGTACACAGTCTTCAACCCACTACACACTAGAGATATTATTAATGATGCACAAGATACCCGGTATATTAATACTAACCTACTAGACAGCAGGTTGTCAGGATATATTAGGTGACTTGAATAGTAAGTTAACAAATTGGTTCCTGGCTAGAATCACAATCTATGTTCATCTACTGTATGTTTTCTTTTAAGTTTGTACTTTTTCTTATTAACATTTGTTATTCCATCTTCTGCTGAACAAAAAAATAATAATAGAAATAAAAACTGTCTATGCCCTGAAAAACGACCAACTCTCACCCTGAGGGTATGTTCACACGCTGAGCCAAAAACGTCTGAAAATACGGAGCTGTTTTGAAGGGAAAACAGCACCTGATTTTCAGACGTTTTTTGAGCAACTCACGTTTTTCGCTGCGTTTTTGCGCCGTTTTTTCGGCCTTTTTTGGAGCTGTTTTCAATAGAGCCTATGAGAAAACGGCTCCAAAAACGGCCGAAGAAGTGTCCTGCACTTCTTTTGACGAGGCTGTAATTTTACGCGTCGTCTTTTGACAGCTGTCAAACGACGACGCGTAAATGACAGGTTGTCTGCACAGTACGTCGGCAAACCCATTCAAATGAATGGGCAGATGTTTGCCGACGTATTGTAGCCTTATTTTCAGACGTAAAACGAGGAATAATACGCCTCGTTTACGTCTGAAAATAGGTCGTGTGAACCCAGCCTGACAACTCACTCCATAAGAGCTGACTGACAGATGATGTGAGAGGTCAGTTTGTTCCCCCCCCCCCTTTACTTTGTTCTCTGGTGGTGTGAGTCACCTGTTCAACAGAATTTCGTTCTGTTGTAAATGCAGCCAATTGAATCCCCTTATCTCTTGTGGACTTATAAACAGGGATTGTCCAAACTGGATGTTCAATGTAACCCACTAAAACCTCATGGGTCTTTCTCAAACTACTGAAACACAAAACCAGAAAGTTAGTACAATTAAACATGTCAGTTGATCAGTTTTAAAAGAGAATATACAATGCACTCGGAAAGTCTTCAGACCCCTTCAGTTTTTTTACATTTTGTTATGTTGAGGCTTGCATGTGTCTTTTACTTAGGAGAGGCTTCTTTCTGGCCACTCTGCCATAAAGCCCCGATTGGTGGAGTGCTGCAGTGATGGTTGACCTTCTGGAAGTTTCCCCCATCTGCACACAGGATCTTTAGAGCTCAGCCAAAGTGACCATTGGGTTCTTGGTCACCTCTGTTACCAAGGCCCTTCTCTCCCGATTAATTCGTTTGGTGGAGCAGCTAGCTCTAGGAGGAGTCCCGGTTGTTTCAAGCTTCTTCCACTTAAGAATTATGGAGGTCACTGTGCTCTTGAGAACTTTCAGTGCTGCAGAAAGTTTTTTGTACCCTTCCCCAGATCTGTGCCTCCACACAATCCTGTCTCTGAGCTCTACAGGCAGTTCTTTCCACCTCATGGCTTGGTTTTTGCTCTGATATACATTGTCAGCTTTGAGACCTTATAAAGACAGAGGTGTGTCTTTCCAAATCATGTCCAATAAAATTAATTTACCAAAGGTGGACTCCAATCAAGTTGTAGAAACATTTCAAAGAGGATCTAGAGAAATGGGAGGCCCCCCAGAGCTAAATTTCAGGTGTCATAGCAAAGGGTCTGAATGCTTATGTCCATGCGAAATTTGAATTTTTTGCTTTTAATAAATTCTCAAAAGTTTCTAAAATTCTCTTATCACTTTTTTATTATGGGGTATTGAGTGCAGAATGATGGCGAAAAACTTGATTTCTTTTTTATTTTAGCACAAGGCCTGAACATAACCTAATGTCAAAAAAGTGAAATGTGAAAAACCAATAATGATATCTAGATCCACACATAATGGGACAGATTTGCTATTCAAAGTGCGCCAGAATTCTGGTGTACATGCTGTGGGCCAAATTAATTAACTGTTTTAGACACTTATTTCATCACACTCAACAAGGGGCACAGCTTGTATGTCTAAAAAGTGACATAAATGCGCAAATAACTGGCGTTAACAAAGCTAAATAATAGGTGGTATAAGCAATAGAAAAGTGTCTAGCATGTCTAGCTAGATGCTCCAAATTTTACATACAGCATACACTACTTTGATCAATTTTCTGAGTGTTTGCGCTATCTAAAATTTGGTATTAGTAAATCTGACCCACAGAGTATGTCAATTTGTTCAAGACATGCCAACTATTATTAAACCACACGAAGTGTCCATGATATTCTGGATGTACCCCCGAATATCACTGCGTTAGAAGCGATTGCAGGTTGATATCTTGGACAAATTGGACATAGAAAAGATTGGGCCCTATAGCAAAATTTACAATGAGACACTGCGAGGTGTTGCCTCATGCCATCATATGCCCCTATTTGGTTCAAGAGTGCCCAATGCTCGTTTGCCTGCTCAACTACTCAGCCTTTGTAGGTGAGAGGGTTGGTAAAGGCCCCCTTGGTCTGGTTTCCTCCTGCCTTGTTTGCTAATGTTGCAGAGCCTGCTGCAGTACATGTAGCAGGGATTCCCAAGATCAAAAGGTCCCCATCTTTGTGCTCTTGATTCAGAAAACTATTAATCGAAACCTGTAGACCCCCATTAAATTTGTTTTGAAGAAATCTAGTCTTCCAGATACACAATTTTAGCTAGATTCTAATGACTATGGAAAGTGAAGGAATTAGTACAGAGAAGTATTAACACTGGAGTCAGTCCAGATGGTAAACTACTTGACACACTTATCAAACTCATTTAAAAATCTAATAGCAATTAAATTGTTTCTGTACGAACAATTTAATATCCAGGACACAAGAGTTTTACTTTGAAGGCTTCTCTGCATCACAACAAAACAGAATATGTCACAACACTGACTTAACTTTTGCAGGAGAATTTCAGCTCTAAATAAATAACTAGCCTTCAATTTTTTACAAAGTGTAGACTTTTGTTCGATCAGCCAAAGGCTACAGACATGGTCTACGCTTTTGCACCTGTTCTCAGCCTGTATCCGTACTGTCTGAGATGTATGAAGTGCAGTTGACAAGCAGTCAAGCAAATATTTTATTTCAAGCTCTGATTTCAGACTCCTGAGAAATTTATTCAGGTTTTCATAGTACACTTTAGACTCAATGCTGAGCAAACGCATAATAAACAAGATGAAGGAATATACTGGGATTATACTCAGTAAATATAGTCCTCCATCTCATCCCACCTGCAGAAAATATAATCCAAAATATAAACTATTATAGCAAGAATATTATAACAAATATGAGATGATTTAGTGCAATTTACTGCATTTAAATGGATTTTTATGCAGAAAAATACATATTGAGGTAAATAACCATTTAGAAATTGGGGAGATTTATCAAATTTAGTCCAAGGGAATGGTAGAAGAGTATCCCTCAGCAACCAATCAAATTAGTGCTTTGAATTCCAAAAATAGTTTGAAGCATAAGAGCTGTGATTTATTGGTTTCTATGATGCGGGGAATGCCTATGATCTAATGCATGTGTAAAATGAGTGTATTTAGACAGTATGTGCAAATAAAAATACATAGTGAGTACGTGTAGATGTGTGTGCATATGTGTTTAAGCATGTATGTAGTGTGTGTATGAATGTACTGAGCAGACGTATGCATATGTGTGCATATACCACTTGCTGCTGCCATACAAGTAAAGACTAGCCTCTTCCGCTCAGGTTGCTGCAAAATAATGACATCATCGTGCCGCCTGCGCCACCAAGAAGGTGCCATGCTGCAGAGCAGGTAGATGAGAAGGGCAGCGCTGGAAACATTTTTAATTGTCTAAGGGGACAAGAATACAATTAATCCAGGGGCCCAGTCGTCCTTAATGGGGCTCCATAGTGCACAGGCCCCATTGCATAAAATGTTATCCCCCTTTTCAGCATTTTTCTAAATAAGTTATGTAAACAATTAAAAAAAGTAAAGATAATTGGTATTGCTGCGTCCATAAAATTCTGAACCAGTAGAGTATTACATTAATTTACCCGCCGGGTGAATGCCGTAGGTGAAAAATTCCACAATGCAAGTATTACTGTTTTTTAGCTATCTCACTTCCCACAAAGAATGGAAAAAAAGGGATCAAAAAGTCCTATGTATTCCAAAATAATACCAATAAAAACTACAGCTCGCCCCGCAAAAAACAAGCCCTCACAGCTCCATCGACAGAAAAGTAAAAAAAATATGGCTCTCAGATTATGGTGTCACAAAACAATTATTTATTTTTAACAAATAAGTTTGACATGTCATTTTTACCACGCGATGAAAGCCGTAAAATCAAAGAACAATGAAGAAATCGCTATTTTTTCCCCCCATTATGCTACGTAGAATTTGTTTTCAGTGTCCCTGTACATAATATACTACATAAAATTATACCTTAAAAAACTATGTGGGCGGAAAAACAAAAAACGTTTGGCTCTTGGAATGCGACGATGGAGAAGCGAAAATGAAAAACCAAACATTGTGTGTCCAAGGGGTTAATTATATGATAAACAATGCATTAATATGACATTCATTACAAAGATACAAATGGCACAAAAAACATACAGACTTCCAGTAGGAGGGCTAAAACAAAAAGAACCCTGACCCACTTGTATCGTCGGCAAAACTCTGGCTTTCTGAGGAAATAGTGTATCTTATCATGGATCACTGTTTTGTTATTTTGTATACAATGTTTTTTTTGGGGTTTTTTTTCTAGCAAATTACAGATACAATATATTATATAACAGATTATGCAGGTCAACCAAAATGTAAATCAGTATGCAACACAATCCACTGTATAGACCATCCATACTGTACCAGATCAAACCTCCAAGAGGAGGACAAAGAGCTAACAGAAAGAGAAAAGAAGGAATGGGAATGGGAGAGAAGAATGGGAATGGGAGGGAAGGGAGGGGGGATGAGGAAGAAGGGTTGTCCGCTACCACCCCTGAAAGAGCGGGTGCCTGCTTTGGGAAGGACCTTAGGACAGCAGGGAGATATAATCAGAGGAGTTCTCAAAACTCACCCAATGATACCAGGTACGCATGAACTTGTCATGTTTATCCCGCAGGGACGCTGTAAGCTCCTCCATGCGTTTCACCTCCTGGATCTTCTGAAACCAAAGGCACATTTTAGGTGGGTCAACTTGCTTCCACAAGGCCGGGATACAGGCTCAAGCAGTGTTCACCAAGTGACGAACTATCGATTTCTTATAAGAGGAGAGAGGGATGTCACACAGATGAAGCAAGAAGAAATCTGGAAACTTGGGGAGCAGAAAGTCTGTAAATTTGGAAGTGACGCGCCAAACGTTCTCCAGAAAGACTTGCAATTTAGGGCAGCTCCAGAATGTGTGTAAGAGATCACCCACCGGGTACCACATCTCCAGCACATGGGAGAGACTTCAGGGTAAAAACTGTAGAGTTTGGAAGGGACTCTGTACCATCTTGTCATAATCTTAAATCCTGCTTCCTGTATTCTACTAGAGATTGAGGATTGGTGCGTCATGGTGTATAACCGGTTACGTTGGTCTGCAGTTAATGTGATGGATAAGTCAGTTTCCCATTTAGACAAGTATGGAGGGTGTGAGCCCTCTGCTGGAGAGTTTAATAAGTTATATGCAAGTGAAAGGGTGCGTCTCAGGTGCCCCGTCATCGTACATAAGGTTTCAAAAGCCGTGAGCGCACGGGAAAACTGTGCTGTGGAAGCCAGGGACAACAAGAAGTGACGGAGCTGGATAGCCTGCCAATGAGGGATACAATGTTTTTATAATTATACTTGGTTAGAACAAAATGTGAATTACCTTTCATAGTCTGGATATGCGTGCTTTGTTTTTAATTTTGCCCTACTTTTGTGTTGGTTTTGTTTGTTGAAAAATGGCCCTGATGACAACTCCTTCACATTGCCCTTGCCCTGGTTTTGATAACTCTCTGTCATATAAGACTGCATGAACCCCATGATGGTAGTGGCTGTTGGGAAAACTAAGCACTTTAGTTGGTATACATTTTCTTGCAAATATATTTATCTGCGCACATTTCATTATTTCATTATTTGCACATTCAGTGTATGTTATTCATAAAGCTACATAACTAATGGCAGACCATTTACCATTTTAATAAAATAAGCAGCACATCACCAATGGAAAATGTATTATGAATGTTCTCATATTCTGTATTATTTTTGGAAATAAATGATGTTTGAAATCATTCCAGGAGAAAAATACCATCTGCTTTGATACTTTAAACAATAGCTAGTTATTAACAAGGCTAGTTAATTTAGTATTTTTTAATAGCAAGTGGCATCTGTGCCCCAATGCTCGACTAATAGTTTTGAGATTAGAAATCACACTTGCACCTGCAGAACATGAAAATAAAGAATTGCTTTCCATTAGGCTAATTATCTTAGAGTGAATATAAGAGGTCTGTTTCTGCCGAAAAAATTGATAGAAAATCTAAAGTAACCCTGTGAAATCAAATTATCAAAAATTTGTCATCATAGAAAGTCTCTTAGTAAATGCATTTAGACTTAGAGGGCTTCAAGTAGTTATGGTAAGACAAAAAAAATAAGCTGTAGGCCTCATGCACACGACCGTAGCCGTGTGCACGGCCGTGATTTTTGGGTCGGCCGACTGCGGACTGTCAGCGGACTGTCAGCCGCAGGCCGCCCGCAAATCGCGGGACATGCACATGGCCGCCGCCATTGTTTTCAATGAGCCCGGACCGCAGAACCGGGCCGTAATAAGACATGCCCGTTCTTTCTGCGGTCCAGGCTCCCGGGCCGTGCAAGGACCGCAAAAACTACGGTCGTGTGCATGGCCCCATAGAAAAGAATGGGACCGCAATTCTCCCGTGGATTTACGAGGGAATTACGGCCGCAAAAACACGGTCGTGTGCATGGGGCCTTACTTTATGATTGTCGCACTGCGGGGTGTGGACCCACTGGGCCGTACCACGTAGTCGGATAGCAGCTAGCCAAACAGGTACAGTACAAAGTCTATAGTCCAGAAAGAGTACCTGAGGCAATGCAGGCAGTAGCGGTGATGCAGGCTGAAGATACGGCTTCGGTAGTAGACGAACACCCGGCAGGGTGTGACGCAGTAGATGTAGAGGAAGACACAACTTGACCTCGACTCCAGATGGCACAGAGGCACGGTAGCACAGGATACAGGGTACAGGCAGCAGGAACGGGTAACACTGGGAGCTGGAAAACACTAGGAGACCATTTGCAAGACAAACTTTTGTTACACAACAACGCTCAGGCACTGATCAAGAGGTCAGAGCCCTTTTTATAGTCCAGCAGCACTCTGGACTTGATTGCAGATTTCCTGCAATTGTGCGCACTGGCCCTTTAAGGCCATACACGACCTGGCGCGCGCGCCCTGCGGGAGACAGTCTCAGAGCCAGGAAGTGAGTCCCGGCATCTCACAGGAAGTAGACGTTGCAGGGAACTCACGTGTTCATGGCCGCGGCCGTCGGAGGGCAAGTCAGAACGACGACCCGCGGCCATAGACGTTACAAGACTTTACAAAACATGGAACATTTTGCCAAATATCACTATTTAAAAACATTGGGGAAAACGCAGCGCAAAACTGACATGTTTGTGTGAATAAGGCCTTACAGAGATATTTTATTTTTTCTGTTTTGTTTGGGAAAATATTTTTTGCAAAGGTGACAACAGGAAGTGCAGGTATATCATTGTCACTTTGTTATTGATAGAATAGGCTTATAGAATGACAGTTTAACCCCTAGGCACACCACGACGCAACTGTACGTCCGGGTGGACAGTTTCTTAGCGCACGGGGACGTACAGTTACTGTGCAGTTCCCGGTGCACACTGTCGGCGATAGTGTGCATCAGGAACTGGGAGGCCAGCTGTCCCTGACAGCTGACACTCCAATGTATGCCGATCAGCGGCTTATTTCCGCTGAGTTCGGCAATTAACCCGTTAATTGCGGTGATCGATTGAAATCGCCACAATTTAGAGGTTTCTAACACATCGGCAGACCTCACAATGAAATCATGAGGTTTGCAGATGGCTAGCATGGCGACCGGAGGCCAAGTAATGGCCACCGTGCTTGCCATGTACGGAAGCCTATCAGGACCAGCCTCCTGATAGACTTCTTGTCAGAGTGACAGGACGTCACTGCTGTTCGCGATGCACACCGTCAGTGACAGTGTCTGTGACAGTGTGCATCGGGAACCGGGACGTCAGCTGTCCCTGACAGCTGACATTCCACTGTTGCCAATCAGCGGCTCATTGCCGCTGATTTTGGCAATTAACCCGTTAAATGTGGAGCTCAATTGCGATCTCCGCATGTGTTGGGTTTGTAGCACATCAGCAGCCCCCATGCAATTGTGGGGGCTGCTAATGCTTGAGGTGGCACCCGGGGGCCAGACAACGTCCTCTGGGTCTGCCATGTATGCAAGCCTATGAGGACCAGCCTCTGGCTGGATCTCGTAGACTAACTGTCAGAGTGACTGTGACGTCACACTGACAGTTGGAATCAGGGGCGTAGCTAAAGGCTCATGGGCCCCGATGCAAGAATTCTTACTGGCCCCCCCCCCCGCAAACTTCTCATGGCCGACGGTCCGCAGCTTTCAGCTGCATCGCTGGGTCTCCTAAGTGACCCAACAATGCAGCACTAGCAGCCGGGGCGTCACTATGGCTGGGTTCACACACCCTATTTACGGACGTAATTCGGGCGTTTTAGCATTGAATTACGTCCGAAAATGCGGCTCAAAAGCGTTGGCAAACATCTGCCCATTCATTTGAATGGGTCTTACGATGTTCTGTGCCGACGGTCATTTTTTTTACACGCCGCTGTCAAAAGGTGCCTGTCACTTCTTCAGACGTAAATGGAGCCGTTTTCCATGGACTCCATAGAAAAACAGCTCCAATTACGTCCGTAATGAACGTAGCGAAAGACGCCTGCACATGCCATTACGGCTGAAATTACGGTGCTGTTTTCTCCTGAATTTCAGCCGTAACGGACGCTGCCATGTGAACATACGCTCAGGGCTTAAAATGTCAGGGAAATAGCCCCAATACATATGTGTCCGCCCAAAAAAAAGTGTGTATATGAGACAGCATAGCATATCTATAGAACTACGACCCTATAAACTATGGATAGGATTAGATACAGTGGCTCAGTAGACAGTATCACACAGGATAGGATTAGATATAGGGCCCAGCAGACAGTATCACACATGATAGGATTAGATACAGTGGCTCAGAAGGCAGTATCACACATGATAGGATTAGATACAGTGGCCCAGCAGACAGTATCACACATGATAGGATTAGATACAGTGGCTGAGCAGACAGTATCACACATGATAGGATTAGATACACAGCTCAGCAGACAGTATCACACATGATAGGATTAGATACAGTGGCTCAGCAGACAGTACCACACATGATAGGATTAGATACAGTGGCTAAGAAGGCAGTATCACACATGATAGGATTAGATACAGTGGCTCAGCAGACAGTATCACACATGATAGGATTAGATACACAGCTCAGCAGACAGTATCACACAAGATACGATTAGATACAGGGCCCAGCAGACAGTACCACACATGATTGGATTAGATACACAGCTCAGCAGACAGTATCACACATGATTGGATTAGATACACAGCTCAGCAGACAGTATCACACATGATTGGATTAGATACAGGGCCCAGCTCGCTGACATTGCGGCTCCAGCGCTGGACCCAGGACAGGTAAGAATAATAATTTTGCTAATTAATGTGTTACTGATTATTTTTGTGTGTTTGTGTTTTTTTACAGGTTCGGTTGTTGGACTTCGGATACGAGGACTTCTATGACGGCGTTTTTTTTTATTCTCAATAAAATGGTTAATGAGGGTTGTGTTTTTTTATTTCAATAAAATATTTTTTCTATGTGCTTGTATCTTTTTAAACTTTATTATCACCGCCTTAGTAATGGCCGCTGGCTGATTGACAACCTCCATTACTAAGGCGAGGCTTAATGTTAGCCGGTGCAGAGGCTACACTAACCCCCATTATTACCCCGGTACCCACCGCCACCAGGGGTACTGGGAAGAGCCGGGTACGAACCAGTACCCGACCATCTGTAGTGACGGGCAGTCACCGGGGTGGCCGCAGGCTGGTAGTATTAGGCTGGGGAAGGCCAAAAACAGTGGCCCATCCCACCCTGGTAATGCTGCCTGCTGCTGCTGTGTTGCATCTGGCTGGTTATGAATTATTTTTTTTTTAAATGACGTGGGGTCCCCCCCCATTTTTCATAACCAGCCAGATACAATAAAGAAGCAGCAGCCTAGCATCACCAGAGTAGGAAGGGCCACTGTTTTTGGCCTTTCCCCTCCCGATAATACCAGCCTGCGGCCACCCCAGTGGCCGACCATCACTACAGATGGTCAGGTACTGGATCGTACCCAGCTCTTCCCAGCACCCCTGGTGGCGGTGGGTACCGGGGTAATAAAGGGGGTTAGTGTTAGCCGCTGCACCGGCTAACGCTAAGCCCCGCCTTAGCAATGGACGTCGTCAATCAGCCGGCGGCCATTACTAAGGCGGTAGTAATATAGTTTAAAAAAAAACACAAAGACATAGAAAAAATATTTTACTGAAATAAAAAAAAAAAAACACACAGCCCTCATTAACGATTTTATTGATAATAAAAAAAAAAGCTGTCATCGAAGTAGTCCTGGAATCCGCCGTAGTCCAACGACCGAACCTGTAAGAAAACACACAAAAAACTATTAGTAACACATGTGTTAGGCTTAGATACAGGGCCCATGTGTGATACTGTCTGTGGGACCCTGTATCTAAGCTTACCACAACGTAGGCTTAGATACAGGGTCCAGCAGACAGTAATCTCATACAGTATAAGATTACTGTGTGCTGGGGCCCTGTATCTAAACCGACAGTGTGGTAGGCTTATATACAGGGCCCATCAGACAGGATCACACATGGGCCATGTATCTAAGCCTACCATGTGATTGGCTTAGATACAGGGCCCAGCAGACAGGATCAGGCATGGGCCATGTATCTAAGCCTACAGTGTGGTAGGCTTATATACAGGGCCCACCAGACAGGATCACACATGGGCCATGTATCTAAGCCTACCATGTGATTGGCTTAGATACAGGGCCCAGCAGACAGGATCACGCATGGGCCATGTATCTAAGCCTACCATGTGATTGGCTTAGATACAGGGCCCAGAAGACAGGATCACACAATCTGTGATCCTGTCTCATGGGCCCCCTAAGCCTGCTACATCGTAGGCTTAGGGGTTGTGCAGTCCCTAAACATTGATGGCCTATCCTCAGGATAGGCCATCAATAGCTGATGTGTCGCCCGGGACCCGCAAATGAGCTGTTTTGAAGGGGCCGCAGCACTCGTACGAGAGCTGCTTCCCCTTCATTTCACTACTTGCTCACACTGTGAATCGCCGACACAGATTCACAGTGTGACCGGAATGAAGTGACAGGAATGAAGGGGAGCAGCTCTCGTACGAGTGCTGCGGCCCCTTCAAAACAGCTGATTGGCGGGTCCCGGGAGTCGGACCCCGCCAGTCTGGGCTAACCTTACCTTCCTCTTCGGCCGCGGCGGGAGTTCTGTCGTCTCGATGCTGTGCGCGGCGCATAGCGTGGTGACGTCATGCGCTGCGCACAGCGCCTGACGTCGGGACCTCCGCTGCCATCCGGAACCAGGAAGGTAAGTAAAGTATGTTACTATAGTAACAGGGGCCCGTGGCCCGAGTTACTATAGTAACTTTTTATTGATGTGGTGCGGGGGGCCGTGGGCCCCCCTGGCTTCAGGGCCCGATCGCAATTGCGACCGCTGCGACCCCTATAGCTTACCCAGTGGTTGGAATACGTTACACTACCTAGGTAGTGTAATGTATTCTAGCAGCAATCAGAGCTGCAGGTAAAAAAAGAAAGTGTAAAAAAGTTAAGAAAAATGTAAAAACAAGTTAATAAAAATGTTTTACAAAAGTGTAAATATAAAAGATTTTTTTTTCCTATAATAAGTCTCTTATTATAGGAAAAAATTTGAAACCGTTAAAAAACAGTACACATATTTGATATCACCGCGTTCGTAACGACCCAATCTAAAAAACTATAATGTTATTTTTACCGCACGGTGAATGCCGCAAAAAAAAAACTAAAAACTAAAAACAATGCCAGATTCACTATTTTTTGTCACCACCCCTCCCAAAATATAGAATAAAAAGTGATCAAAAAGTCGCATGTACCCCAAAATAGTACCAATAAAAACTACAATCCGTCCTGCAAAAAACAAGCCCTTACACCACTTTTTTGACTGAAAAATAAAAAAGTTACGGCTCTCAGAATATGGTGCCACAGAAAATACATTATTTTATCAAGAAGTGATTTTATTGTGCAAACGCTGCAAAACATAAAAAAAACTATATACATATGGTATCTCCGTAATCGTACCGACCCGCAGAATAAAGTAAAATTGTCATTTATAGCGCATTATGAACGCCGTAAGAGATAAAGAATTTAAAACTCCAAAATCACTGTTTTTTGGTCACCAAAGCTCTAAATAAAATGTAATAAAAAGTGATAAAAAAGTTGTATGTACCAAAAAATGGTACCAATAAAAATGGCCTTTTGAAATTTTCTTGAAAATAGCATTTTTAGCATTAGCATTTTTCTAAATTTATATGTATCTGCTTGTAAGACACGCAGTTATACCACACAAAATTCTTGCCAATTAATATCCCCATATGTCTACTTTAGATTGGCATAGTTTTTTTTGAACATCCTTTTATTTTTCTAGGATGTTACAAGGCTTAGAACTTTAGCAGCAATTTCTCAAATTTTCGAAGAAAATTTCAAAAGGCTATTTTTACAGGGGGCAGTTCAGTTGTGAAGTGGCTTTGAGGGCCTTATATATTAGAAACCCCCAATAAGTCACCCCATTTTAAAATCTTCACCCCTTAAAGTATTCAAAACAATATTTAGAAAGTTTCTTAACCCTCCGTTTCACAGGAATTAAAGCAAAGTAGAGGTGAAATTTACAAATTTCTTTTTTTTTTTTAAGAAATTCATTCTAAATCCATTTTTTTGGTAATACAGAAAGTTTTAACAGAGAAACGCAACTAAATTTTTATTGCCCTGATTCTGCAGTTTTAGTAAATATCCCACAAGTGGCCCTAGTGTGCTAATGAATTGAAGCACCGGCCTCAGAAGCAAAGGAGCACCTAGTGGATTTTGGAGCCTTCTTTTTATTAGAATATATTTTGGGCACTATGTCAGGTTTGAAGGGCTCTTGAAGTACCAAAACAGTGGAAATCCCCCAAAAATAACCCCATTTGGGAAACTAAACCCCTCAAAGAAATTATCTATAGGTATAGTGAGCATTTTCACCCCACAGGTTTATTGCAGAAATTATTGGAAGTAGGCCGTGAAAATGAAAATCTAAATTTTTTTCAAAGAAAATGTTGGTTTAGCTAATTTTTTCCTCATTTCCACTAGGATTAAAGGGGAAAATGCATCGCAATATTTGTAAAGCAATTTCTCCCGAGTAAAACAATACCCCACATGTGTAATAAACAGCAGTTTGGACACACAGCAGGGCTTACAAGGGAAAGAGCGCCATTTGGCTTTTGGTGATGAAATTTATCAGGAATGGTATGCGGAGGCCATGTCACATTTGCAAAGCCCCTGAGGGGACAAAACATTGGAAACCCCCCACAAGTGACCCCATTTTGGAAACTACACCCATTGAGGAAATTATCTAGAGGTATAGTGAGCATTTTGACCCCACAGTTGTTTTTGCAGAAATTATTGGAATTAGGCCGTAAAAAATGTAGGTTTAGCTAATTTTTTCTTATTTCTGCAAGGACTAAAGAAGAAAAAGCACATCAAAATTTGTAAAGCAATTTCTCCCGAGTAAAATAATACCCCACATGTGGTCATAAATGGCTGTTTGGACACACGGCAGGGCTTAGAAGGGAAAGAGCGTAATTTGGCTTTTGGAGCTCCAATTTAGAAGGAATGGTTTTCAGAGGCCCTGAAGCCCAAAAAGCAGGGGTGAACCTAGCCCCTCTGCTGCCTGAGGCGAACTATGAAAAGGCGCCGCCCCCCCCCCCCTCCGCTCAAATCTATTGGAGTTTTCTCATTACTAGCTTTACACATCAAACACGCAATATATAATTTTTTTTGACTAGGAAAACATTTGATGTTTATTTGTTAGGCCATGTTCACACATGAGTATTTTGACGAGTTTTTTGGCGCAGAAACCGCTCCGCAAAACTCGTCAAAAACCGTCCGAATATGCCTCCCGAGAAAGAAGGGACATGCCCTGTCTTCGCACGTTTACGCCTCTGACCTCCTATTGACATCAATGGGAGGCTGAGAGAGGGTATTTCGCTAAGTTTTTGCCCGTAGCACTCAATGGGCGCTAGCAAAAAACGCGGCACAAATCGCGGCAAACTACGTGCAGGAAGGACAAAATCTGCCTCAAAATCTCAAACAGAATTTTGAGGCTGAATTTTCCTCCTGCAAAAAACGCAGTGTGAACATAGCCTTAAATTCATGTTTGAAGTATGGAAAATATTTAAAGAATTATTCTTACTGCCAATCAGTACAGTGCAAATATTACAGTCTGCACTGCACTGCCCCATATCTTTCCTCGGCAGCCAGTTTCATTTGCGGCGTCACTCTCTGCAATTATATTCAGGCCAGTCCAGGACGGATCGCGCTTAGCGATGTTTTGAAGCGGCACATCCTGGGCTGGTTTCTTTGCTCTACCTGCTATATTGTTGTGGTCTGCCAGTGTGGGCTCGATGACAGTGGTGGATTAATATGATCTTAGGCCCTGGGCTGTGCACAAGTTATGGGCCCACATTCCACATGTAAGTATCACCTACATGTCAAAGTACATCACATGCCACTCTGCAGACTGTCTCTTAGCCTGATCATCCGCTGCCATACTCACACTTCCCAACAGCCCCACCACAGTAATGTACATAGATTGTAAGACCAACATTACAAATAATACCGCCATACGGTTACTGAATAATACCTCCATACTCTTACTGAATAATACCCCCATACTGTTACTGAATAATACCCCCATATTGTTACTGAATAATACCTCCACACCATAACCACATAGTGACTGAATAATACCCCCATACTGTTACTGAATAATACCTCCACACCATAACCACATAGTGACTGAATAATACCCCCATACTGTTACTGAATAATACAGCCACACCATAACCACATAGTGACTGAATAATACCTCCATACTGTTACTGAATAATACCCTCACACCATAACCATATAGTGACTGAATAATACCCCCATACTGTTACTGAATAATACCCCCACACCATAACCACATAGTGAGTGAATAATACCCCCATACTGATACTGAATAGCACCATCACACCATAACCACATAGAGACTGAATAATTCCATCATACTGTTACTGAATAATACCCCAGATAGTAATAATGCCTCCTCTAGGTGCCCCACACAGTAATAATACATACCCCCTTTTGTTCCCCCTAAAGGGCCCACATAGTAAGTGCTACTTTTGTTCCCCTACACAGTAAGGGGCGTTTTACTGATAGCAGAGAGCTCTGTAGGGGGGAATTATCCCCCCCATAGAGCCCTCACTAGTCACTATACTGCAATGTTAGGTTATGTGCACACGCTAACTGCATTTACGTCTGAAATTACGGAGCTGTTTTCAGGAGAAAACAGCTCCTGCATTTCAGACGTAATTGCTCATACTCGCCTTTTGTGAGACGTCAATTATGGCCGTAATTTGGAGCTGTTCTTCATTGGAATCAATGAAAAACTGCTCAAATTACGTCTCAAGAAGTGCCCTGCACTTCTTTTGACGAGGCTGTTATTTTACGCGTCGTCGTTTGACAGCGACGCGTAAATGACAGGTCGTCGGCACAGTACACCGGCAAACCCATTGAAATTAATGGGCAGATGTTTGCCGAGGTATTGGAGCCGTGTTTTCAGGCGTAATTCGAGGTGTAAAACGCCTCGTTTACGTCTGAAAATAGGTCGTGTGAACCCAGCCTTAGGGTTAGGATTAGATACAGTGGCTCAGCAGACAGTATCACACATGATAGGATTAGATACACAGCTCAGCAGACAGTATCACACATGATTGGATTAGATACAGCAGCTCAGCAGACAGTATCACACATGATAGGATTAGATACAGCAGCTCAGCAGACAGTATCACACATATTTGGATTAGATATAGGGCCCAGCAGACAGTATCACACATGATGGGATTAGATACAGTGGCTCAGCAGACAGTATCACACATGATTGGATTAGATACAGGGCTCAGCTCGCTGACATTGCGGCTCCTGCGCTGGACCCAGGAAAGGTAAGTATAATAATTGTTTTGCTTCTTTGTGTTACTAATTATTTTTGTGTTTGTGTTATTTTACAGGTTCGGTTGTTGGACTTCGGATTCGAGGACGACTTCAATGACAGCGTTTTTTTATTCTCAATAAAATGGTTAATGAGGGTTGTGTGTGTTTTTTTATTTCAAGAAAATATTTTTTCTATGTGCTTGTACTTTTTTAAACTTTATTATCACCGCCTTAGCATAACGAGGGTGGGAAGGGCCACTGTTTCTGGCCTTTCCCCTCCTGATAATACCAGCCTGCGGCCGCCCCAGTGGCCGACCATCACTACAGATGGTCAAGTACTGGATGGTACCCAGCTCTTCCCAGCACCCCTGGTGGCGGTGGTTACCGGGGTAATAAAGGGGGTTAATGTTAGCCTCTGCACTGGCTAACACTAAGCCCCGCCTTAGCAATGGATGCTGTCAATCAGCCGGCGGCCATTGCTAAGGCGGTAATAATAAAGTTAAAAAAAACCCACAAAGACATAGAAAAATATTTTATTGAAATAAAAATAAACCACACGACCCTCATTAGTCCTGGAATCCGACGTAGTCCAACGACCGAACCTGTAAGAAAACACACAAAAAACGATTAGTAACACATGTGTTAGGCTTAAATACAGGGCCAATGTGTGATACTGTCTGTGGGACCCTGTATCTAAGCCTACAACAAGGTAGGATTAGATACAGGGTGCAGCAGACAGTAATCTTATACAGTATAAGATTACTGTGTGCTGGGGCCCTGTATCTAAACCTACATTGTGGTAGGCTTAAATACAGGGCCCATCAGACAGGATCACACATGGGCCATGTATCTAAGCCTACCGTGTGATCAGGGGCGCAGCTAAAGGCTCATGGGCCCGGGTGCAAGAATTCAGCTTGGCCCCCCTACCACTCCCCAACACCACCATCATCATCAGATCCCTGCGCGCGCCTATGCCCAGACGCCTTGCCCAACAGCCCCCATAGTATAATGCCCCCACACAGTATAATGCTCCCATAGCTTCCCCCACACAGTATAATGCCCCATAATGTATAATGCCCCCCCATAACAGCCCCATACCGTATAATGCTCCCCATATCAGCCCCCCATACAGTATGATTCCCCCATATCAGCCCCCATTCAGTATAATGCCCCCCATCTTATCAGCCCCCATGCAGTATAATGCCCCCCCCCCCGCAATATCAGCCCCCATACAGTATGATGCCCCCCCATAACAGCCCCATACCGTATAATGCTCCCCATACAGTATAATGCCCCCATCTTATCAGCCCCCATGCAGTATAATGCCCCCCCCCCGCAATATCAGCCCCCATATAGTATAATGCCCCCATATGTGAATAATAGAAAAATAACATAATTACTTACCTATTCCCGTTCCCACGTCGGGTGGAGGATCCTTCGCCTCCTCCGGTGTGTGCTATGAGTGACTCAGCGCAGGCAGGCTCGATGATGTCGCTGCATCCCGCCTGCCTGTGTCGAGCCGCTCATGGCCTCAGTGACTGCTGGATCAAGGAGACGTCAGCTCCTTGCTGCAGGATTGAATGGAACCGGGACCCCCCGGAGGTCTTTACACGAACCCCCAAGGGGGAGGCGACCCACAGTGTAGGGATGTCACGATACCAAAACTTGCACTACGATACCGATACTTCGTTTACTTTCACAACAGTAATAAAAAAAAAAAAGTTATTTTGTTTTCTGATGTGAGGCACGAGGTGTGATGATGAATTTTGAATGTGCCTCACATTAATAGTAATTAACCCCATCATGTTTCTCAGTCATAATGGGTTAATGTGTAAGGTACATCATGGGGTTAATTACGGTTAGGGCTCGTTTACATGAGCGTGATATATATGCATGCGACGCGCGTGCTTTTCACGCGTGTCGTACGCACCTATATTAGTCTATGGGGCAGTGCAGACAGTCCGTGAGTTTTGCTCAGCGTGAGTCCGCTGAAAAAAACTCACGACATGTCCTATCTTTGTGCGCTGTTCGCGCATCACGCACCCATTGAAGTCAATGGCTGCGTGAAAATCATGCGCACCACACGGAAGCACTTCCGTGGGACGCGTGTGATTCGCGCAACAGCAGTCAAAAGTATGTTTGCAAACAGAAAAGCACCACGTGCTTTTCTGTTGACAAACATTCAAACGGAGTGTCATTATGATGGCGGCTGCGCGAAAAGCATGCAGCCACGCATCATACACTGATGACCCACGGAGCTGTTAAGTGCCTTTTGCGCACGCAAAACGCCGCGGTTTTTGCGTGCGCAAAACGCAAATGCTCGTGTAAAGGAGCCCTTAATGTGAGGCACATGGAGGTTAAATTCATCATCGCACCTCGTGCCCCACAATAAGTGATAGAAAGCAGTTTTTATTTTATTTTTTACAGCGTACACATCATAAATTATGCCAAAAAATTGTTGTGCAGGTTATTACGGCCGCGCCAATACCAATTATATGTATATTTTATGTATTGAGACTTATTTTAATGTTTATTGTAAAATGTGTATTTTTTTTAAATTTAACATTACTTTGTTTTTACTTTATTTTTTAAACTTTAATGTACTGGCATATATCTATATCCCAGTACATTAGCCTGTGTACTGATAGTACACAGACAGTTGTTAGGACATACCTCAGTATGTCCTAACAACAGGAAATATGGTAAGACAGCCCTGGGGTCCTTCAATGGACCCTGGACTGTCTGCCCATATATGGTATGTCCCTCAATCGCGTCACAGGAATTCCCTATGATGCGACCCAGGGGCATCTCCCCTTCTCATTTTCTCCTGAATGCTGCAGTCCGCTTTGATCGCAGCATTCAGGAGAATAGCGGCGGAGATGAGCGGTTTCTCTCATCTCCGCCGTTATAGAGCGGGGTTGCGGCTGTGTAATACAGCCATTGCCCCGCTCCTGACATTAAGTGCGTGCGCGCGGTCAGCATGAGGAGATGCGGCCGGCACTGCACTAATGAGCGGCGGTTCAGGCATTGAGGACAGAACATGGGGGTGTTTTGTAGTGCGCCGCCATGTTCTGTCTTCAGTGCCGCAGATCATTAGTGCAGTGCCGGCCGAATCACATCATCCTGACGGCGCGCACATGTCAAGACTCAGGAGCGGGGCAGTTACTGTATTACACAGCCGCAGCCCCGCTCTCATACACTAATGTGTACTATACTGTATTGTGTTGGATTGTGGAGTTTGCGGTGGAGAGAGGAGGGGGGGCTGTGATTTAACGGGCCCCCCTCTCCACCGCAAACAGCACAATACAACACAATACATTACAAGGCATCACAACACATTACATTACATTAAATTACAACACCACACAATACATTACATTACAGACTGCAGCTTACCTGGAGTCCTCCGTACCGACTCTTCCACTCCACTGTCTGGAAGACGTGTCACGTGAGAACACGGTCACATGGTACACTAAGTGTACCATGTGACCGTAGTAACCAGGAAGTGCCGGCTTCACGGCACAGAAGATTTATTTATGAAGCTTGCTGTATGGCAACAGGGGCCCGTGGGCCCCCCAGGCTTAGGGGCCCGGTCGCAACTGCAACCGCTGCTACCCCTATAGCTACGCCACTGTGTGTGATTGACTTCGATACAGGGCCCAGCAGACAGGATCACACAATATGGGATCCTGTCTCATGGGCCCTCTAAGCCTGCTACATCGTAGGCTTAAAGGGGTTGTGCAGTCCCTAAACATTGATGGCCTATCCTCAGGATAGGCCATCAATAGCTGATGTGTCGGGGTCCGTCTCCCGGGAGCCGGCCAATCAGCTGTTTTGAAGGGGCCGCAGCACTCGTACGACAGCTGCTTCTCCTGCATTTCACTACTCGCTTACACTGTGAACCGCCGACACCGATTCACAGTGTGAGCAAGTGACCGGAATGAAGGGGAAGCAGCTCTTGTACAAGTTCAAAACAGCTGATTGGCGGGTCCCGGGAGGCGGACCCCGCCAATCAGCTTCAGCAGACAGGGATATTAATCTTACCCGCCTCTTCAGCCGCGGCGGATGTCCTGACTCTATCCGGGATCACGATGCTGTGCGTGGCGCATAGCGTTGTGACGTCATGCGTTTCGCACAGCTCTGTGACGTCAGGTCCTCCGCTGCGCTCCGGAACCAGGAGGGTAAGTACTGTCAGTTACTATAGTAACAGGGGCCCGCGGCCCGAGTTAATATAGTAACTTTTTATTGATGTGGTGCGGGGGGCTGCGGGCCCCCCTTGCTTCGGGGCCCAGTCGCAATTGCCACTGCCTATAATATTGCAACATACACTACGAACAATACTGCTACACAGTCTACACACACAATACCAGTATATACACTATATACTCTACACATCAGTTTTCCCACTATTTACACAAAAGCACAGCAAAAACAGTCACTAAATTATTGCTGCAAAACTACAATGTGTGAATGTCCTTACAGTATCATATGTACACGAGAATAATATGTATCCACATACACACAGATTATATATACACATATATATATATATATATATATACACACACACACACACACACACACACACACACACACACACATATACATATATATAAAACACACACATTTACACACTCATACACACAAACAAACATTTACACACTCATACACACCAACAAACATTTACACACTCATACACACACACACACACACACACACACACACATTTACACACTCATACACAAACACATTTACACACTCATACACACACAAACAAACATTTACACACTCATACACACACTTACCTTCTATGTAGGATCTCTCAAGCAGTCTCTTAAAGCAGCAGGGGCTTTACAACATGCCCCATCCCAGGACAGCAGATATAACAGGCTGCAGAAGTAGCTGGTCTGTTAGAATAGGGGGACCCAGCACACGAGAGGAGGGGGCAGAGGAGAGGGAAGCAAGGGGACACACGAGAGGAGGGGGGCACAGGAGAGGAGGGGGGCACAGGAGACACAGGGGAGGAGGGGGATACAGGAGACACAGGGGAGTACTAGAAACAGAGCTACTTCTCTGCAGACACTTAGGCTGTGAACTCTCCCCTCCCCCTCTTCTGTCCCGACTGCTTCAGACGAAAGGGAGAGAGAGAGAGAGAGAGAGAGAGAGAGAGGAGGCAGTTTGTATTCACAGCAGTCCACCGCTCACCTCATGCGTCTTGTCATTGTCCTCTTGCTTGAGGAGAGAGCGCTCCTCCTGCAGACCTGCTCCTCTCTGGCGCGCGTGCTGCGAACAGCGTCAGAGAGGAGGAGGAGTGTTCTTACGTCTGCTACGTAAAATAAGCCCCCTCCCCCCGGTCCAGTCCGTCCGTGGCTCAACATGCCGCCCCCCACTTTCGGCTAGGCTGCGCCGCCTGAGGCTGTCGGCTCACCTCGCCTCATGGTAGGTGCGGCACTGCCAAAAAATGACGCCATTTAGGAAACTACACCCCTTGAGGAAATTATCTAGTGGTGTAGTGAGTATTTTGACCCAACAGGCCTTTTCCATAAATGATTGCGCTGCGGATTGTGCAAAGTATAATATTTCAATCTTTATAATAATTTGTTTTCTTATATTTTTCTTTAAGCAATGGCTTTTTTCAATGTTATCATTGGTGTCTTTGTTGAATCTCTTAATAATGCCCTCCTTACCCGGTCTGTGAGTTCTATTTAAGCGGCCTTCTCTTGTCAGTTTTTATGTTAAATAAGAACTCTTGTCTGGTTTTTAGTTGTGCCATATTGTTTCCATTTTGTTGTAATAGATTTACAGGGGTTTTCAGACTTATTAAAAAAAGTGACAATGGTAGAAGGAATGCATTAAAAAAAAAAAAGAAGCATTACTCACCTCACAGATCCCCGGCATTCCAGCGCTGCTGCTCCGGTCCTCCCCACCACTGTTTATTGACATGACAGCAATGACATGCTTGTATACCCACATGATCGCTGCAGCCAATCACTGGTCTCAGTGGGTATACGGCACAAGATCGCTAAGACCAGTGATTGGGTGCAGCGTTCACGTGGCTATATGGGCACATCATAACTGTAGCCATGTCAATAAACAGCGGTGGGGAAGAACCAGAGCAGCGGCACTGGAATGCTGGGAAGCTGAGACGTGAGTAATGCTTTTTTTTTATTTTTTTTAATGCATCCCTCCTACCTTGGCCACTTTTTTGGATAAGTCAGAAAACCCCTTTAATGGTGCTCCATGGCATGTTCAAAGTATGGGATATTTTTTGGAAACCCAACCCTAATCTATATTCTCCACAACTTTGTCCCTGACCTGTTGGGAGATCTTCTTGGTCTTCATGTTATTTGCTTACTGGTGTTTTAGTGGTGTATTTATACTGGCATCATGTGACAGATCATGTGACACTTGATTGCACACAGCAGGACCTTTTTTTTCAGCTAATTATGTGACTTCTGAAGTTCTGGGGTGAATACTGGGATTGTTAACCCCTTCCCAACATTTGCCGTATGGATACGTCTTGGAAAGCTAGTGCTTCCCGCATTTTGCCGTATCCGTCCGACAAATGCATGGCACCGGCTCAGAAGCTGAGTAGGTGCCATCATCGCCAGATGTCAGCGGTGTATTACAACTGACATCCGACTGTAATGGTGGGGACCGAAATTAGCTTAGATCCCCACCATTAACCCCTTAAATGCAGCGGTCAAAAGCAATCCCTGCATTTAAGGTGTTTGCAGATCCTCGGGACACCAGCAATGAAATTGCCGGGGTTCCCATGGCTGCAATGGCAATGGGGCCTGAAAGGCTTCCGTATCTGATGGCAAGATGGCGCCGGCTCAGGAGTTGAGCTGGCGTCATCAGCAGTGGATGTCAGCTGTATGTTACAGCTGACATCCACCTGTAACGGCAGGAACCGGAGCTAGCTCCGATCCCTGCCATTTACACCTTAGATGCAGTGATCGCAAGCGATCGCTGCATCTTAGAGATTGCTAGCAGATCGGCAGCCCTGCCATGCAATCAGGGCTGCCAACTGCTGCTACGGCAACAGGAGGCCTAACAATGGCCTCCTGCTCTCCCATTACGGAAGCCGACTAGGCCCCTTGGCTTGCTGTCAGTGAATGACTGACAGATCTAATACATTGCACTACACAGGTAGTGCAATGTATTAGAAAAGAAAAATCAGACATTTGGTCCTTCAAGTCCCCTAGTGGGAATATAAAAAAACAGTTTTAAAACATATAATAAAAGTTTCAAGTAATAAAATAAAATACAATCGCCCTTTTCCTTTATCAAGTCCTTTATCATTGAAAAAATAAATAAACCATACATATTTAGTATCACCATGACCGTAACGGCCTGAACTATAAAAATATTATATTATTTATTACACACGGTAAACGGCGTAAAAAAACGTAAAAAAAAATATACCGGGGTTTCTGTTTGTTGGTCACTTTGCCCTACAAATATTGGAATAAACAGTGATCAGAAAGTTGCATGTATCCAAAAATGGTACCTATAAAAACTATAGGTTGTCTCGCAAAATACAAGCCCTCATACAGCTCCGTCAATGAAAAAATTAAAATGTTATGGATCTCACAACTTGGTGATAGAAAAAATACATTCTTTTTACAAAAGTAATTTTATTATGCAAAAAGTTGTAAAACATAAAAAGTGCTATAAATTTGGTATCGCCGGAATCGGACTGACCCGCAGAATAAACGTAACATGTAATTTATAACGCATGGGAACTGCTGTACAAAAGAAAAACTAAAAAACTATGCCAGAATTGCAGTTTTTTGATCACCTGGCCTCCCAAAAAATAGGATGAGAAGTGATCAAAAAGTTACACGTACCCCAAAATGATACAAATAAAAACGACAGCACATCCCACAAAAAAACAGCCCTCATACCACTACGGCTATAAAAAAATAAAATTAGTTAAGGCTCCAATAAGCCAGGAAAGAAAAAATATGCAAATGTACAGGCCCGAGGGGATCATTTCTTTTTTCAAGAGGCGAATTATCAAGGCCCTAAAATTGGGGTACCAGGAACGGTAGGGCCCAAACATATTTGCTGGAAGCGAGGGCGCCCATTTTATACCAGGACAACACTTTCTCAGCAAAATTCTCCAAACTGCAAAGGTACGGAGTGTGGACCAAAAGGGGGATAAGAAACGACACCATTTATAAGTGCGACACTGGCCTGTGCAGAAAGGATTGCTTCACAGCGTAACACACATCTATGGATTATTTTACTGTTTTTTTTACCCCATTATTATACCACCTGACTATACCCCTGATGTACTCTGCCCAGCTTACGTATGCCCCCACATTATAAACTGAAATACCAGTAAAACTCCAACCAAAACTACTACCAAGCAAAATCCACACTCCAAAAGCTAAATGGCGCTCCCTCACTTCTGAGCCCTACAGTGTGCCCAAATAGCAGTTTACTTCCACATAAATGGCATCGCCATACCCGGGAGAACTCTTTTAACAATTTTTGGGGTGTGTGTCTCCAGTGGCACAAGCTGGGCTTAAAAAGAACTCACAGACCGGGTAAGGAGGGCATTATTCAGAGATTCAACAAAGACACCAATGGTAACATTAAAAAAAAGCCATTGCTTAAAGAAAAATATAAGAAAACACATTTTAAGTTGGTCAAACAGCCTATGGCAGACTCCTCAAACACATAGAAGAAGGTTCTCTGGTAAGATGATACTAAAATTCAACTTTTTGTCCATCAAGGGAAACGCTATGTGTGGCGCAAAACCCAACACTTCTCATCACTCCAAGAACACCATTCCCACAGTGAAGGATGGTAGCGGCATAATCATCCTGTGGGGATGGTTTTCCTCTGCAGGGACTGGAAAACTGGTCAGGACTGAAGGGAAGATGGATGGCAATAAATACAGGGCAATTCTTGAGGAAAACCTGTTTCAGTCTGCCAGAGATTTGAGACTGGGATGGAGGTTCACCTCCCAGCAAAAACAATGACCCTAAACATACTGCTAAAGCTACACTGGAGTGGTTAAGGGGAAACAATTAAATTACATGGAATGGCCTAGTGAAAGCCCAGACCTCAATCCAATTAAGAATCTTTGGCATGATTTGAACACTACTATACACCAACGCAATTGTAACAGCTGCCGCTTCCCTTCGCTGCTGTATACTTACCTCTTCATGGCATCTTCTGGCTCCTGACTGGCACCGCCTCTCTCTCTCTGGTCTGGTCGCGACCTCCATCGCTGCCGCTTTTCGGCCACAACACTACTTTGCCTGAGCAATTAGATTCCTCCTAGCTTGATAGTGATACCCTGTGTTATACCCTGTGTTTGGATTTCCTGTGATTGACCTCTCCCTGTACCTCTGACTATCCTTGCCTTGCACCTACTCTGACCTCTGGCTTGTGACCTGTGACAAACCTCTGCCACCTGCCTTGAGCTTTGGCTCCACCAACCATGAATGCCCATCTGCCACCTGCACAAACTTTTGCTATACCTGATCTCACTTTTTTTTCTTTTTTTTCGCTGATTTTGTACTACGCCTGTTAACGTCGGCCATTGCCAAGGAAGACTACTCTGGTGGTAGCGACCTGGAGTTCCCCAGCAGTGAAGTCCAGATCCCTGTATAGAAGCTAAGGGGTCAAACCTAGGGTAAACTAAGACTCCCCTCCCCAGTTTAGCCTCATGTAAAACGGTGGTAACACCGTGGGTTTACACCATCCTCTGCAGGACCCATGACAGTTTAATTTCCCACGGGCCCCGTGTAAACATTATTTATAAAGAAAGATTGTCAAAACTAAATGTATTAAACATAGAAAAGAGAAGGCTGAGGGTTTATATAGCTTTACATTAAAGGAATTTTCCAGGATGTGAATTTCTTTTAGTAGAGGTTGGAAATGCAATACTTACCTATCCTTGTCCCCCGTTGATCGAGCGCTGACACTTCGGCGGCACTCCCGGTGGTTGTTTACATGTACAGCTGCAGACAATCAGAGGGCTCATGGAGGCTCAGCGGTCATGTGTTGTATTTCTGGCATTATACGATTTCTCACCACTGAGCCCTGCTGAGCCCTCTGATTGGCTGCAGCTGTCACATGCTACGTGTATGTAAACAACCACCGGAGGTGCCAAGAATCACCGTGGGGCAAGGATATGTAAGCATTGCTGTTTTTGTTTCATTTCTAGCCGCTACTAAAAGAAAAATCTCATCCCGGATAAGCCCTTTAATGTCTACATGGCCCCTTTGACCAATGTTATGGTACATAATCCCAAAGGATTGGGTAATGATCAAGAGCAGCTCTCTGTTCTGGCTCATAGAGAGGGGTACTGAGTGAAGGGCCCCCTCTATAACATCCATGTTCCGAGGGCATACTGATATGGGTTGTCTTCATGAAACAAACCCTTTACATTCTGTTCTGTGAACATATACATTTTATTAATACTAAGGTTTAGAATCTTTTAAAACGAAATTTCTGCAGGCTTCACTTTAAAGAGGCTCTGACACCAGATTATAAATGCCCTATCTCCTGAATTATCTGATTGGGGCTGTAATGCAGATAACAACAGTGGTTTTTATTTTGAAAAACGATCAATTTTGAGCAAGTTATGAACAATTTTAGACTTATGCTAATTAATTTCTTAATAGACAACGGGGCGTTTTTTAACTTTTAACCAACTGGGCGTTGTAAAGAGAATTGTATGACGCTGACCAATCAGCATCATACACTTCTCATTGTTCCAGCCAGTGGCGGATTAAGTCAACGATGGGCTCTGGGCTGTTACCCAAACTTGGGCCCCCCTTGCGCACCGCCGCCCTGCCGCGCCGTAACTATTTTTAATACTACCTTTTTGGGCAAGCATTAACAAATGGGTGTTACGGATTCCCATTGTCACAGGGCTGTGTCCCTACATACTGACAGTATCACACTGTGGTGGGACACATCCTCCTGACAAGGGGAATTGTCTATCAGTCCTGGACTGCAGAAAGACTTTTTGTGAAATACAAGGATTTCCTATCATAAAAATGTCAGGAGAGGTGACAGATTCTCTATAAATCTAGTGACTCACATATGACGACGTCTCAGATTCTAGTAGTTTTTTTCCTCTTTTCTTCTCCATCCGGTCCAGAGCACATGATGACTTCTCCCGGCCATGATTTCTGCAGAATTTGCCACTCAGATGTCTTCGGCTCCTCACTTTTCCAACATTTCCACACCTATAAATGAAAATAAAGTTATCATGGTGCCACATACTGTACCCCTAAATATAATAGCACCAAACACTGCGCGCCTGAATATAATAATACCACACACTGTAAAACACCACATACACACAGCCCCCTGTACATAGTGCCACACACAGCCCCCTGTACATAGTGCCACACACCAGCCCCCTGTAGATATTACACCCCCCCATAGATAGCGCCACACACAGTCCCCTGTACATAGTGCCACACACAGCCCCTGTAGATATTACACACCCCCATAGATAGTGCCACACACAGCCCCCTGTACACAGTGCCACACACAGCCCCTGTGGAGATTACACCCCCCCATAGATAACGCCACACACAGCCCCCTGTACATAGTGCTACACACAGCCCCTGTGAATATTACACCCCCCCCATAGATAGCGCCACACACAGCCCCCTGTAGATATCACACATCCCCCCATAGAGAGCATTACACACAGCCCCCTATAGATACAAATGAATATCCCCCCATACGGAAATCTTTAGCAAAGTTTCCATCACCATTGAGATCAATGGTGATGCAAACGAAAGCTAAGGTTTCCATTTGCCTTTCCGTTGAGGGGTTAACCAGACGTAACCCCTCAATGGAAGGGCAGCGGTGATGTGAACAGGGCCTTAGATACAGGGCCCTAGATACAGGGCCCATATGCATGTGTGATACTGTTTGTTGGACCCTGTATCTAAGCCTAATGTAGGCTTAGATACAGGGTCCAGCAGACAGTATTCTTATGCAGTATAAGCTGGGGCCCTGTATCTAAGCCTAACACACGGTAGGCTTTAAAGGTTGTCTAGTCCCTAAACATTGATGGCCTATCTTCAGTATAGGCCATCAATAGCTGATGGGTTGGGGTCAGACACCCGGGACCCCCGCCAATCAGCTGTTTTGGAGGGGTTGCAGCCGCTCGTACGAGTGCTGCTTCCCCTTCATTTCCCTCACTTGCTCACACTGTGAATCGCTGACACGTCCGTGTCGGTGATTCAGTGTGAGAAAGTGATCGGAATGAAGGTGGAAGTAACGCTCGTACTAGCGGCTGCAACCCCTTCAAAATTGCTGATTGGCGGGGGTCCCGGGTGTCTGACCCCAACCCATCAGCAAGACAATAAAATTAAACTTACCTCCTCTTCGGCCGCTGGTCCTCACTCCATCAAGTGTCGGGATGCTGTGCGCAGCGTATAGATTCGTGACGTTATGCGCTGCGCACAGCGCTGTGACGTCAGAAACTCAGATGCGCTCCAGGAAGAGGAGGGGTAAGTACTGTCAGTTACTATAGTAACAGGGGACCGTGTAGTTTATTACATAGGCCCCAGTTACTATAGTAAATTTTCATTGTTGTGTGAATGTGGCTGCCGCTAGCACCGGGGCCCCCTCCGGTGCTAGCGACGCCACACCGGACATGAGGGGGGCCGTGCGATCATGTGTAGTTCGGCCGGCCATGGGCCCCCCAGGAGCCTTGGGCCCCGGGCGGCCGCCCGAACCGCCCTAATGATAATCCGCCACTGGTTCCAGCCCAGCTGGTTTCACTGCACACACAGCGTGATTTTGCTGTGATCAATAGCACAGCGTGATCTCGCGAGATCACGCTGTGCTCTCACTTACTCACACATTAACTTTACCGAAGTGTCTTGAGAGTGAATAGACATTGCCTCCAGCCAGGAAGCAATTGCCAATCACACTCCTGACACTTTGGTAAAGTTTCTGTGGAACTCACACAGCACAGCGTGATCTCGTGAGATCACGCTGTGCTGTCATTCACAGAGTGACCTCGCGAGATTACACTGTGCTGTAATTAAGTCCCACAGAAACTTTACCGAAGTGTCGGGAGTGTGAATAGACATTGCATCCTGGCTGGAGGCAATGTCTATTTACTCTCAAGACACTTCAGTAAAGCTAATGTGTGAGTAAGTGACAGCACAGTGTGATCTCGCAAGATCCCGCTGTGCTGTTATTCACAGTGTTATCTCGCGAGATCATATTGTGCTGTGATTAAGTCCCACAGAAACTTTACCGAAGTGTCGGGAGTGTGAATAGACATCGCATCCTGGCTGGGGGCAATGTCTATTCACTCTCAAGACACTTCGGTAAAGTTAATGTGTGAGTAAGTGACTTCATTCACAGCGATATCATGCTGTGTGTGCAGTGAAACCAGCTGGGCTGGAACGATGAGAAGTGTATCACGATGATTGGTCAGCGTCATACACTTCTCTTTACAATGCCCAGTTGGTAAAAAGTTAAAAAACGCAGAGTTGTCTATTAAGAAATAATTAGCATAAATCTAAAATTGTTCATAACTTGCTCAAAACTGATAGTTTTTCAAAATAAAAACCACTGTTTTTATCTACATTACAGCGCCAATCAGGTTATGTAGGAGATAGGGCACTTATAATCTGGTGACAGAGCCTCTTTAAGGCCTCATGCAAGCGTCAGTATTCTGGTTAGTATTTTGCTTCAGCATTTGGAAGCCAAAAGCAGGAGTGGGTCCAAAAAACAGAAGAGGTGCAAATCTTTCCATTATTGGTTTTCTCAGATTATGTTCCACTACTGGTTTTGGCTTCTAAATACCGAAGCAAAATACAGACCAAAATACTTACGTGTGCATGAGGCCTAAGGGTATGTTCAAAAAGGGCGGATACGCAGCGTAAAGGCACACAGTGTATCCGCCCGGGGTGCCACAGGGAATTCTGGCAAAAAAACAGCACCAAATTGTGGTGCCGTTTTTCGGCTGGAATGTTCGCTGCAGAAAGCTTCACACAAAAAAAAAGTTGATACTTACATAGCCATGCCTCTGCCGTCCTGCAGGCCAGCATCCTGGGACGACGTTTAATCCCATGTAACCTGTGATTGGCTGCAGCGATCTCATGGGTTGGAGCGTCATCCGAGGAGGCCGGCCTGGACGAAGAAACACAGAATTCTGGGAAAGTATAAGATTTTTTTTTTTTGCATTTTTTATGGCTTTACAAAGAATTTTGACAAAGCAAATAGGGCTCATATTTCCCAACTAACAAATAGCACTAATATAAGTATAACTGTAGGAAAAGTAATCTTTATTAAATTAACTAAAAAGACGAACCACATGTAAACTTAAAATGACAATGCAGTCAGATAGCATAAGTCCCCTTCACTATAGCTGAATGTTGGTATGATAGCAGCCATTGGAAGAGCAGGAACAGGAAAATGGCCACTATCCCGTGGCAATCGTATATAGAGTTAGTTAACTAATATAAATGGTATAGAAAATTAGCTATGTACCCTGACTATCTATGTACCCTGACTGTCTAAGACCGCATCGGTCTAAAATTCAAAGAAGACCCCCAACATGTTTCACTGCGCACGCAGCGACTTCAGGGGTATTGGGGCTAATGGCGGCGTTCTCACAAAAACCATCCTCTTTAAAAGCTCTGAATGATGTAGAAATGGGTGTATGATAACCCAGAGCCTATAAGCATAGGTGCAAAGAGGCTAAAACTCTTTCTCACATAACGGACTTAACCAGCAACCAATTTAAAGCAAAAGAATCCCACCACCAATAGAGAGTCTATGTCCACGCATGCGCACAGGTACGGAAAAAGCGTATGCTCATGGACTTAGTTCACCAAGGAACATACAGTCCCTGTACACAAGTCAGAGGATTAGGAATCTTATATATTAAGACAAATAACTGTCAGTGAGCATGCTCAGGGACTTAGATCCCCTTGGCAGGGATATAAATGTAGACAATAATACAGGATAGAGATTTCTGATTCGAGGAAAACTAAATTTACTAAGCTAATGAACTCAGCTTCTATATTACCATGTTTTTTAAAAGGGGGAACAGGAGAAAGCCACCATTAAAAAGGGGGACTCTTTTTGGCATATGTTTTACGAAATCAGTGTAAAAAAAAAGAGAGTTATAATCCATAGTATAACGTTTAAAGGAAGGCTACAAAAGTGAAACCTTCATTGAGGCCATTAGGACTCAAGCTGTTAAGCACGATGTTTATCCACCGTGCTTCTTCCTGAAGTAATTTGCAATCCAGGTCGCCACATCTCGGTCTTAATTTCAATTGAGTAATACCCAAATTTTGGAGTGACTTGGTGTTACCATCATGTATGGATAAGGGAGTGTCTTCTTTAGTGTTTATAGAGCTAAGATGTTTAGAAATTCTTCTTCTTAGCTGCTGTATGGTTTTGGACACATCAAATTTGGGACATGGACATTTCGCCACATATATAACTCCACATCTCTGGCAGTTAATGGACTTCTTAATGTGATATATCCTACCATCAATAGTTACAAAAAAAATTAGTTTCTATCAGAAAAGTACAGAAAGAGCATCTACCGCAGGGATGGGAACCAAGGATAAGAGATTTAAGTCAGGATGATTTTAACGTTTTTTGTCTGGTAAAATGACTGTGAACCAAAAATTCATGGAGATTCTTACCCCTCCAGTAAGTAATACTAGGGGTGGTAGGAATAACACTGCGTAGATCTGGATCCGATGATAATATCGGCCAATATCTACCTGAGATATTGACCACTTGTGAGGTTCTCAGTGACACTTTTCCTGGGAATACTGAATTCCAAGATCCTCCCATTATGTCCTTCCGTAGACCCCCTAACTTGAGGGATCGCCTTGTACGTGCGGATATTGGTTCTTTAACTAAAACCAAATCTCAAAGAAAGGGATGTTTTCCCTGCCTTGGATGTTGCAACTGCAACAGTATGATGCAGGGGAATACAATGGTACATCCAAGGACAGGGAAAACCTATGGGATCAAACAATCTTATACATGTCTTTCCAAATTTGTTATATATGTCATACAATGTCCATGTGAACTTTTGTATGTGGGAGAAACCACGCAGGAGTGCAAAACACGCATTAACCAGCATAAGTATACAATTAGGAGCAAAAAGGTTGATTTACCGATCCCTGAACATTTTATCAAATTTGGACACAATATTTCACAATTGCGTTTAAGAATCATTGATGGGGTTACCCCTATGAGGAGAGGAGGAGATAGGGAGAAGATACTTAAAAAATTAGAACTCAAATGGATCTATGAATTGGTTACCCTTGAGCCTAAGGGGCTGAATAGGGAGTTCAGGACTACGGGTATTTGTTAGGAGTGTGTCCGTGAACATGATCCTGGACATATCGTTATCAGCAGTGGGGTTGTGATAGAGTGCTTGGCTATCAGCCATGTGACTATTTAAATCTTTGCAGATTTTTTAATGTTATTTTGCTTTCTTTTTTTAGGCTTTTCAATGATATTTACACCATATGGGGATCTGTTTTTAGAATCATCTTTCAACATTTCTGGTGAAGAACGCTACTGAAGAGTCCTGATCAGTCTTTGGGATTAGTGCTTGAGTCTATATTCTCTGCCTGTCTTATCATAAAACCTTAATCTGTTACCTATTATCATATATTATTATGAACGAATTTGGTATTGCTTTTCCTTAATATTGTATAATTGCATTTAGTATATCGTACGTTCCATGTTTGATTGAACCATGTAGCAGATAAGACACGCAGAGTATTCCCCTATTTTTGGGATTTATACGTATATTATTAGCGTCCTTTTGCTATAAGGATTGATAGTTCTCTCTTGATTGGGCTACGATTTCGTAGCCCACTCTTGAGCGCTAGCGCATGCGCGGTCTGGAGTCAGACCGCGATGCGTATCTATGGTAACGGCTGATGCCGGATATTGAAGGAAATTAAACTTCCTGGTATGCGCCATGAGGACTTTGGACACGCACGAGACAGGATTAGTCCCAATAGACTGTCTTTCAGGTACTACATTAGATCTAAAACTATATGTACACTGTATTGGATACTGATGATGTGGGGATATTTGATATTTTATACTTTGTGAGAACATATTTATGAGGGAATTTTATTGTTGTTGATGTTGTACACATGCAGGAAGTGATGTCACATCACATGTGATATATAAAGCGTGCACTATTGTATTATCACTATGCTTGACAAAGACCCAATAGGGGTTGAAACGTTGCAGTTTTTTGCTTGGTGAATAAACTTTCACTTTTTTGGATATCGAAGTGCTGCAGTCTTTCTTTATACTATTGCACTTGTGAGGTACAAGCATCGTATGTTCCGATACACCTAATAAGCTTAGGGGATCCAGTGTTTATTGGTTGGCAAAAGAGGGGATCACTTCTCTTAGTCACCCTGGCCCTGGCATAAGCCCGATGTAAACTTTTTTGTGGTAACCGAGCTAGAAATTTTTGAAATAATCCATCGTATTCTGTTTGGAAAGTGTTTTCACCTGAACAAATTCTCCTGGCTCTCAAATATTGGCCAATGGGGATACCTCTTTTAAGAGGAGGTGGGTGATAACTTTTCCAATATAGAAAGCTGTTTGTGGCAGTAGCCTTACCAGAAATATCTGTATGGACACTACCACCAGCGTCTAATGAGATTTTAAGATCCCAAAAATTTATTTGATTATCGTGTATTTCGTGAGTGAATCGCATGCTAATATGGTTGGCATTTAGTACTGTCATGAAATCAAGAAAAATATTTTTGTCTCCATCCCATACAATCCCATATAACGACCAGAAAAAACAATGTGACAAGTGAAGCAAAGTAGAACTTCAGTGAAAACAAGTGTGTTTTCCCACCATCCTAAAAATAAATTAGCCTAGGTAGGTGCACAAACGGTGCCCATGGCAGTGCCTTTTATTTGATGATGATATTTACCATCAAAAGTAAAATAATTGTGAGTTAACAAAAATTAAAGAAGGGATACTACAAGTTTATTATGTAAATAAAATTGAGTCCCTTTGGTGCTCAAAAAGTGCTGGACTGCAACGAGTCCTAAATGGTGTTGAATATTAGTGTAAAGTGATTCCACATCAATACTAGCCAATAGTGTAGTAGAAGTGATATTAATCTCATGGATCCTGGTGTCCTTGGTGTCCCTGAGATAAGATGGCAAGGTAGTCACGAAGGGTGAAATAATTTTGTCTACATACATACTGATACTTTGTGTAAGGTTATCATTTCCAGAGACAATTGGTCTGCCAGGGACAGGGCGAGAAGTTTTATGGATTTTTGGAGGAGCATAAAGTACTATTATTACATACGTTTGAATTCATTTTTGGTTATTAGACTATTCAGTACTGCTTCAGGTAATAAGGAATGAAGAGATGAAAGAAAAAGATCAGTAGGATTTTTTTCCAAAATCACATAAGTGGAGCGTTTTTTTATGGCGGAATCGCTGCTTTTCTGCAGCAAAAAACGCAACATCTGCTATTTGTTGCAGATTTTACCTCCCCATTGAAGTAATTGGGAATACCTGCAACGCAAAAAGCAGCGTTTATGCAAATACTATTGACATGATGCGGATTAAAAAAACACACCGCAGGTAAATTTCTGAGCGTTTTTTCCGCTCAGCATTTACACAGCGTGTGGATGAGATTTGTTCAAATCTCATCCATTTTTCTGCTACTGTAATACGCTGCAGATTTTACACAATAAAATCTGTTATGGAAAGCCGCAGTATTTACGCTACGTGTGAACTAACACAAGAAGCTACTTTTTCTTGACGTATAAATGTAATTAGGTTTAGAGATTAAACAAAAATATAATTTTATAATAAATTAACCTGAGATCACAGAAAACATTTGTTTTGTGAGTTATGGCATTTTTCACATTATTAAAATGACCTGTTATAATTACTCAACTGAAACTTTTTGACAGAAGATCATATTATTTTTCAGGGTAATCAAGCAAAACATCAATGTTGTCACCTTGTCTTCTCTTCTAATTTGTTTCTGAATGATAATGATGTGGCTGGTATAAATACAAAGGACGTCTTATACAGAACACACTTCTAAATTACTCTACTCAATATTTCGAATGATTCTCCACACTTTCCTCCATACCATTTATCAGTCATCATTGTAGTTATGTAAATACAGGTACATGTTATGAAATAATGGAAGATTTTCTATTGTGCATTTTTTATTTAATTTCTCCTTTTGACATTCCATATTATCGTATTATAATACACGTCAATGGAAATTTTGCCATACACATACATTTCTGTATATTTTATTTGTATGAACATCACATTTTGAATTCAGAACCTTGTTAGAAGAAGATTAGTGGCCCGAAATAGTCACTACTTATCTCTTTCTGTAGAAGCAGTCAGTCAAGAAATTTATTTAGCAGAAAGTTCTTTCTCCTTTGTCAACCGCTGATTGACAGACGTATAGTGCCCCCTTTCTGTTTAAAAAGAGGTTCTTCAGCAGCTGCAGCATATATTGTACAGTTCTGAGTCCCAGCTGCCGCTAAAAAAAATGACACACACCTCAAATTCTGAAGAACTTCTTTTTGATTCGAAGTAGAGTGTTCTGTATCAATCAATAGTGGACAAGAATCCCTCTTTAGGCCCTTTTCACACTAATTTATTTTTTGGGTAGTTTTTTCTGCCTCCCATTTATTTAATGGGAAGTCGGAGGCGGAAACCCCGGCAAGAAAGGACATACCATGCCGCTTTTTGGCACTTATTCTGACGTGGTTTTTGCATTAAAATCAGTGCCAAAAAACTCTGTGTGAACTGACCCTAAGGATATGTACAAGCTATTTTCAGCCGTTTTTCGCGCCGTAAACGTCCCGAAAAACGACCGAAAAATCAGAAGCAGAATGCCTCCAAATATCATATAGGTAAGAAAAATGAAAATGCGGCACTCACCCGTTTGTATTTCTTCTGAACTTTAATGTAATATCTTGGCAAAGATAAAAAGCGTTACAGGGAGGACAGCAAGTTGTAGGTTACAGCCTGTTTCGCGCTAGAGACAGCGCTTCTGCTGACCTAAACCTAGCACGCCTCCAAACATCTGCCCATTGATTTTAATGGGAAAAGCAGCATTTTGTTCCCTTGAAAACAGCTCTGTATTTCCAGACGTTTTTTATTTTGTGTGTGCACATACCGTAAGTGTGTGCTATCCAAAGTATATGCCATAAATGTCTGATAGATGTGGGTCCCACCTCTAGGACCCAAACCTATCCTTAAAATAGGGTCCCCAGACACTGTCCCACCTGGTGAAGTGGTCGCTGGCCGCAGCATCTAAACTAAAAGTGGATGTAGATGAGGCCAGACCAGGCGTACATTCTATTTATGTTTTAACATTTGTGCAAGTTTTCAAGTTTCAGGGAACATGCTCCAACATATAGAATTAGCACCAAATTCACACCAAATTCTCATAAATCAATGCAACAATTTTGCCTATTTGACACATGTTTATATGATTTTCCAGACAACTTGTGACAAAATGAGACTTTTAATTAATGTGCCACAGAGGATCCAAAGATATTTCACAAAAAATAAGTGCACAAACTTGGACATAAAACATACTAGTAAAGAATTGAGAAAAGTAATATCAAAAGTTTAGCCGTCTTAACAGGGCCCTGGTGCCTGGGGGGGGGTCCAAAGACATCTCTGTCATATACACTGAATGGCCATTTTATTACAGACTCCTTCCCTTTGATGATTAGAGCTTTTCTGTATGGTCATTAGACACATGACCCTAAACTGCACCATAAAATTAAATGAGTTTTTTTTTTGGGATCAGTTTCAGTGTGAATGCACATTAAAATGAGAAAATCAAACGGTCTGAGTGACTTTGAATGATTCATGATCATCGGTGCTAGATTAGCCGGGGCCAGTATTATAAAAACTGCCAACAGATCAAACTGCCAAAAACTGCTACGATGCCCATGAGATATGCGGCAGGAGCACGGCTGTTATACACAGCCATGGTCCTGCCGCAACTGACTGGATCGGAGATAACCCCAACTTCAGCAGTTTTACCCCTAGATGATGTGGTCAATAGCGACTACGGCATCTAAGGTGTTTGACAGAGAGAGTGGGCTCCCTCTATTACCCCATCAGCGCACTGCGACGCAATCGCTTGGTGCCGATGAGTTACCATGGCAGCTGGGGCCTAACAAGGACCCGTAATCAGTAACTGCTAGAGAGCTAATAGGTTTCCCCGACAGGCAGTAATGCTATGGAAGGCTATGTGTTCCAAAGCATTATACAATTATACAAGCGATCAAAGGATCGCTGCATCAAGTCTTCTAGTAGCACAAAAAAAAAATGTAAATGGAATTTATAAAGTTTAATAATTTTTTTTTATAAATGAAACACTTTTCTCATGAAATTTGGAAAAAAAAAAACGGTTACAATTTTAAGTAAACCTTACATATTAGGTACCGACACAATCATAAGGACCTGTAGAACAAACATAACTTATTACATATACCGCACTATGCATGGTGTAAAAAATCTTCGAAAAGACAATAGCAGAATTGCAGTTTGTTTTTTCATTCCCCTTTTAAATTTTTTTTTTAGAAAAGATAATAAATAAATTATATGTACTCGAATATGGTACTAATAAAAATGACAATTCATCCCACACAAAAAAAAAAGCCCTCATATGGCTACAGTAATAAAAAAATAAAAAAGTTATAGATTTGGGAATGTGGCATATGACTATTTTCCATAAAACTTGTACTCTGCAAAAGTACTAAAACATTAAATAAAAACACCTACAGTTATTAAGTATTACAGCATTCATACATACCTTTAAAATAAAAATAACCTGTCACTTTTACCACACGTAAACGGTACAGGGAAAAAACACAAATTGATGGGGTTTTTTTGCATTCCCTTCCAAAAGAAAATTAATGAAAGCTATCAATAAATTATATGTACCCCAAAATAATTCAATTGAAAAATATAACTCGTCCCCCAAAAAACAAACTCTCATACAGCTACAAAAATAAGGCTCTTGGATTGTCAGAAGGAAAAAAATGGGTTGGTGATTAAGGCCCAAACAAATTTCAGGGATTTCTGTTTCCAACATGTGTGTGTCTGTGTGTACACACTGCAACAATGCGGCAGAGAAGCTGCCGGAGAAGATACATGAATTTACTTTTAATGTATCTGTGTCTCTTTCACAACTCTTAGGTACTTCTTAAAGGGAATATGTCAGCAGTTTTGAGGCCTCAAAACTGCGACAGAGCGATATAAGAGTGGCAAGAGCATTGTTAACACACTTTTTTCTAGCGGAGCCTGCTAGAGCCATCACTCAGAGGAGAGGGCTCTGCTGACAGTGAGGAGAAGCCAAAAGCACTTCCACATCCAGTGACCACCTCAGTGGCACTTGCGACCGAGGCACTGGGGAATATGAAATATCTAAATATCGATTTCTCGGTCATGCAACTTCCGTTTCCCTCACCATTGATCTCAGTGGTGACGGAAACGTTGTTAATGGTTTTAGTTTGTCACCGTTGTGACAGGGTTCCGTTGTTCTTGACGGAACCAATTGCGCAGTTGACTGTTGATCCTCTGTTCTCACAGGAAATAAGCTGCTGCAAAAGATTTCTGGCAGCGGCTTATTCCCCTCTCCGAGCCATCGGTGTATGCATACAAGGAGTCGAGAGGAATAGCAGTTGGCCTGAATAGGTGCTCGTCGGACAGCTATCTAACGTGTATGGCCACCTTTATTCCAAGGAAAAAAATGGTGACCACAGTGTTCTCTCTATGTCACATGCAGGCACAGGAATATACTCTCCAGACGACCCAACCAAACAACTCCTCATATCTCATCTTTCTGGAACCTTGTGAATGTCAAATAGTGATGATAAGGAATGCTGGTGTTCACTGCAGTCATATATACATTTTCAAGTTTTGAGTGGGCTTTAAGTTATATTAAAGGCTATGCAAACCTTTGAAGTCCAATTTTTTATATATATATAAAACTGTAGAATGTGATCCTAAACAACTTTTAAATAGGTTTTTATTTGTAAAAAATTAACTTTTTGAGATAGAATCTGTATCTTGCCATCTAAACCGATCTGTCAGGTCTTCAGGACTGACGGTTTTGGTGAGCGCTTGTCCTGCATGTCTCTGAGGATCCAGCTGTTATCGATCACATCTAAGTTAATGAACTTAGATGTGATCGATAACAGCTGGATCCTGTGTGTCAGAGACATGCAGGACAAGCGCTCACTGAAGCCGTCAGTCCTGCATACATGACGGATTTGATTTAGATGGCAAGATACAGCTTCTATTTATACAGGATACATAAAAGCTCTATCTCAAAGTAAACTTTTTTTTTTTTTTAAATAAAAACCTATTTAAAAGTTGTTCAAAATCACATTATACAGTTTTATATTAAAAAAAATTCAAAGGTTTACATAGCCTTTAATTGCGTCAGTTATTGAATAAAGATTTTGATTTATATTTATATTGTCATTGATTCAACTCCTAAAACTTGAATACAGAATTTGTCAGGACAGAATAGATTTACTGTTTGCAGTGATGTGTCCTTGAAATAAAAACAATAAGAATAGAGTCTATAACTGTACATGAATTTGTTCAATACACTTCTTTGTACATATTCCGTTAAGGTGAGTCTTGAGACACACTTACTGAATACCAAACCTTCTTGCTGTTCTTGTCTTGCCCTTCAGGTTACGGCTGGGTGAACAGATTGTTACTGCTTTTATAGTTTCATTTCCATCTTAAGAGAAAAAGATTATAAAACATATTTTTAGTTATAGTTGGGCCACCAATGCAATGCCATTGGGCCAAGGAGATTTCTTAGATCACTATAACTCTATTTGATGGATTATTTATGACTATTTTCATGTTGCTTGGTTATAGTCTTTGGTAAGAAAGAATACTTCATGTCACATTCAATACATAGAACAAAAGTAAAACTGTTCTTTAAAAGCACAACCATGCCTTTCCTTTACATCAAAGTTTTTTATTTATTTTCTGAAATGTCAATTACAGTACTCTGTGGGCCGCTCTCCTTAAAGAAAGGGACCCAGAAATGGATATAGGACATTTTAGGATAAAGGGTTAGACCTATTTAGGATAAAGTGCTAAGCCACTCTAGTCAACTTAACCATAATGGCTACATTGTCTGGGAACCTTTTACGTAGGTAGAACTCCTTTAATATTTGCAGTGCTGTTTAAGACAGAGAATATTGGGAGTTGTAATGGAGGTAATATTGGTTGGTCACCAAACTTTTAGGTATATATGCAAGTACAATTTTTCAAAGCTAGACTAAATAAATGACAAAGCACTTTTATTTCTTGGTTACTGTCATTTAGACTGTTATAGTAAGAGAAATGCATCTTTTCTGCATGCTTTAAAGCCCTCTCTGTACAGGGAATCCCTGTGATGTCATAAGACTCAAATGCTGAAGCCGTGCTCAATTTATTTATTTTTGTGATCGGAAACAGATTATTCTAGTTTTCTCTAACAGTACAAGATCGGGCTGTCACACTGACAGACCGATCCTACCGAAGGGACTGCACAAGTAAATTAATGGATCCTGGCACAGGGACCGTGTCATTAGCCTGTTAATTTGCATGGCACAAGGAAAGGGTTGATGTAATTCTAGAAGTTGTTTGTTAACTATGTATATATATATATATATATATATATATATATATATATGTATATAGGACAAAAGCAAAACAAAAGCAGCACCGTTCCTTCAGTATCGGGTGCACAGGTTCTTGTTCAGACACACGACCAGTGTCCCAAATAGCCAACGAAATCCAATACACAAGACAGCACTCCACATTCAGTGAAAAAATCGGATCACTTTAATCACCACTTGCTTTTCAGTGAAAAAATCAGGTCTCTTTAATCACCACTTGCAACATTTCAGCCCTACTCCATGGGGCCTTTCTCAAGCAATACATTTCAGTGAACAGTGGACATATAAATACATGGTTTACAAAAACTCCATAATAAGGCAATAAAACTTTAATATTGCATAATTCTCTAAATTCAAATATGAACCGTGCAGTGAAAAAACACCACCGTGTTAAACACTCTCTTTTTAAGTAGATTACGTGCTATTGATTATGAGGGCATATCGCCCATACTGTATAAAATTTAAAATACAATCTAATTGGCTAAGTGCCAATAGATAAAGTGCAGGTGTAAAACATTATAAATCTAAAAACTTTTAATCATTTCTAAATTCGGCTCACCCTTCTGTGGATCCCCTTACATCCACCATGCTGGTTTGATTCCTCAGCGATTTCCGGGAATGAATGAGCATGCGTTAGACCAAACATCACACCTAGGGCTATTCGTGCCCTTGACTTGAAAATGAGTCATGGAACGCATCTGATTCAGTGACACGCATCTTGCGCATGCTCTGTTAACTTAATCTCGCTTTGATTGTACAAAAGAGTTAACCCTATGTGTCCCACAAGGGAACAATGATTGACAATCGTAAGTTTATCTTTTTCCTCTTTTATTGAAAGCAAATAAATGTAAAAATTACTATGTCGCCAAGATTGATAAAGGTCTCATTATTTAAGGGATGTCCCATACATATGGGTGCACCTAACCCTTAGTAGGGTATACAATAATGCAAAATCCGTTATACACAGATCATGTCCATTATATCCATACGGACCATTATATCCACATTAAGGGGAATAGTAAAATAGAAATAATGAATGTATTCATGCTTATTTACACTTTATTTTCAGGGTCTAATCACTTTGTACAGATAGCAAGGAATAAACACATTCCATATAATCTTGACATTTAAGGATGTCAAAAAAATGAATAATTTTTTCATAACATATACATGGCATTAGGATGAGGGGATCCATAATAGGTGAGGCTTCACAGATTATCTGAAATAGACAGAGAAAAAAAAGTGGTGATTAAAGTGATCCGATTTTTTCACTGAATTTGGAGTGCTATCTTGTGCATTGGATTTCGCTATATATGTATATATATATTTATTATATATATATATATATATATATATATATATATATATATATATATATATATATATATATATATATATATATATAAATATATATGTCCTCCATGTTTCTGAAGGTAGTCAGGTAATCAGACCTGAAAATTTGAGATGACATAGTGATGAGTGGGTGAGCGATTTATCTGGACTTCTAATCAGTAATGACATTGTAGAGCACTATAAGTAGCCTATTCCTGCTTTTAACTGCATAGCAAAGTGAGATGAGATAAACTTTCAGTGTAGTGTCCCTTTAACTTAAAGAGGCTCTGTCACCAGATTTTGCAACCCCTATCTGCTATTGCAGCAGATAGGCGCTGCAATGTAGATTACAGTAACGTTTTTATTTTTAAAAAACGAGCATTTTTGGCCAAGTTATGACCATTTTTGTAATTATGCAAATGAGGCTTGCAAAAGTCCAAGTGGGTGTGTTTAAAAGTACAAGTCCAAGTGGGTGTGTATTATGTGCGTACATCGGGGCGTTTTTAATACTTTTACTAGCTGGGCGCTGTGAAGAGAAGTAACATCCTCTTCTCTTCAGAACGCCCAGCTTGTGACAGTGCAGATCTGTGACGTCACTCACAGGTCCTGCATCGTGACGGCCACATCGGCACCAGAGGCTACAGTTGATTCTGCAGCAGCATCAGCGTTTGCAGGTAAGTCGATCTTACCTGCAAACGCTGATGCTGCTGCAGAATCAACTGTAGCCTCTGCTGCCGATGTGGCCGTCACGATGCAGGACCTGTGAGTGACGTCACAGATCTGCACTGTCACAAGCTGGGCGTTCTGAAGAGAAGAGGATGTTACTTCTCTTCACAGCGCCCAGCTAGTAAAAGTATTAAAAACGCCCCGATGTACGCACATAATACACACCCACTTGGACTTGTACTTTTAAACACACCCACTTGGACTTTTGCAAGCCTCATTTGCATAATTACAAAAATGGTCATAACTTGGCCAAAAATGCTCGTTTTTTAAAAATAAAAACGTTACTGTAATCTACATTGCAGCGCCTATCTGCTGCAATAGCAGATAGGGGTTGCAAAATCTGGTGACAGAGCCTCTTTAAGGGCCTTTTACACCTGCTAATATTCAGCCGGTGCAGCGAGTGCCGATCAACGAGACATCGTTGATCGGTACTTATTTGCTCCTGTCACACAGATCTATGTATGGGGACGAGTGGCCGTTACTCCAATCGCTCGTCCCCATACATTATTATCATGTTGACAGCACGTTCCCCTGTTTACACAGGGAGATGTGCTGCTGACAACGATAATATATATATTTTTTAAAACTATATGATCAGCAGATGATCGAGCGTATGCTCGTTCATCTGCTGATCACTGCCCTGTTTATACAGGGCAATTGTCGGGAACGAGCATTCTATGAACGCTTGTCAGCCCCAAAAATTGCCCTGTGTAAAAGGGCCTTCATGCTATAAAAATTGTAAAAAGAAGTGCCAAAGTCTATTTTTCAGTGTATAAGTAATTGAGTTGCATCAAATAAAATAACGTGCTACTTTTGTGATGCCTAAACTATCATTCTTTTTTGTAATTAAACTCAGTGATGTTTTTCTAATAGAAACTTCATTAAATTCCACTTTATTTTTAATTAGTGAACTGAATTTTCCATCATGGGACTTTGCAGTAATTATACTAAAACTGTTTAAAAGTTAGTGAGGCACATCTTCATTTAACTTTACATTGAGGTCATGACCGATAACCATTAGTTTATGTCATTCAGTACATACAACAAGAAAACACCAGAGTTTTTGTTCTGGGAATGATGTACAAGTTCTAAAAAAAAAATACGTAATAGAAATAATAATAGAGATCCATTTACATAAAAAGACAGTATAAGGTAAGCAATAAATTGAATACAATTTGACCAAGCACATTAGAAACAATACAGACCAGTGGAGGATTAAGTAGACCATGGGCCCTGGGCTGTTACGGAAACTTGGGCCCCCCTTCCGCACCCCCGCCCTATTTTTAACACTACCTTTTTGGGCAAGCATTAACAAATGGGTGTTACGATTCCCCTTGTCACCTGGCTGTGTCCCTACATACTGACAGTATCACACTGTGCAGGGACACGTCCTCCTGACAAGGGGAATTGTCTATCAGTCCTGGACTGCAGAAATACTTTTTGTGAAATACAAGGATTTCCTATAATAAACATGTCAGGATAGGTGACAAATTCTCTATAAATCTAGTGACTCACAGGTGACGACGTCTCAGATTCTAGTAGTTTTTTTCCTCTTTTCTTCTCCATCCGGTCCAGAGCTCATAACGACTTCTCCTGGCCATGTCTCATTTCTGCAGAATGCCACTCAGATGTCTTCGGCTCCTCACTTTTCCAACATTTCCACACCCATAAACGAAAAAAAAAGTTATCATGGTGCCACATACTGTGCCCCTAAATATAATAGCACCAAACACTGCACGCCTGAATATAATAATACCACACACTGTAAAACACTACATACACACAGCCCCCGGAACATATTGTCACACACAGCCCCTGTAGATATTACACACCCCATAGATAGCGCCACACACAGCCCCCTGTAGATATCACACATCCCCCCATAGAGAGCGCTACACGCAGCCCCCTGTACATAGTGCCACACACAGCCCCTGTAGATATTACACACCCCCATAGATAGCGTCACACACAGCCCCCTGTAGATATCAGTGGAAATAAACACAAAATGCACGGTGCCACATAGTGCAGGTCAAATGGGTTTAGGTGAAATGTAAGTAGTAGTATACCATGCTCACCCAGGTGGTGCTTGGATAAAGTGATATAAAAATCCACAAATGCTGCTGCCAGGATCCAAACCGGTAAACCGTGCGGTCACTGCTGCTTGAGATAAGGAAGGTTGAGTGGAAAAGGGATGATCCTACAAGCCGCTGCTGCGTGGCTGTTGGAAGATATTGACGGGGGCAGACAAAGTAATATGAAAAAATTTCTGTTTATTATAAAACAATGGTGGCTACGCGTTTCAACGCTGTACCAGCGTTTTCCTGACACCGTTAAAATTCCATACAAAAAAAAAAAAGAAGGTTCTTATATATCATCAGGAATTTGGGTTCACAGGAAGAAGAAAATCTGCCAAAAGGGGAAAGGTCAAAGAGTGACCGTGACCTCATGCGTCTAGTCCGGAGGATTCACACGCGTCCAGCTGGAGTGGCCGCCACGGGGTAAGGTAAGTAAATTGTATATATTTTTTTAGGTGGGAACTATCGCTGTGAATATATTCATCACGCCAGTCTGCGTATGCGTCTAGTCCGGAGGATTCACACGCGTCCAGCTGGAGTGGCCGCCACGGTGTAAGGTAAGTAAATTGTATATATTTTTTTAGGTGGGAACTATCGCTGTGAATATATTCAAGGAGGGGGGATAGCTCCGTTACACTATATACAAGGGGGAGTGCTGGGTGGCCCTATATGCAAGGGGGAGGGTAGCGCTGTGTGGGCCTGTATACAAAGGGAGGGAGTGCTCTGTGTCACTATATACAAGGTGGGGTGCTATGTGGCCCTATATTCAAGGGGGAGTGCTGTGTGGTCCTATATACAAAGGGGGAGCGCTGTGTGACACTATATACAAGGGGGTCTGTGTAGCGCTATCCACAGCGGTATGTGTGTGGCGCTCTTTTTAGGGGGGCTTTTTGGTGCTATTTACAAGAGGGGGAGGGCTGTGTAGCGCTCTCTATAGGGGGGCTGTATGGCACTATCTATAGGGGGCTGTGTGTAACGCTCTCCTCGGGGGATGTGTGATATCTACAGGGGGCTGTGTGTGGCGCTATCTATGGGGGCGTGTAATATCTACAGGGGCTGTGTAGCGCTATCCACAGCGGTATGTGCGTGGCGCTCTTTATAGGGGGGGACTTTTTGGTGCTATTTACAAGAGGGGAGGGCTGTGTAGTGCTCTCTACAGGGGGGCTGTATGGCACTATCTATAGGGGGCTGTGTGTAACGCTCTCCTCGGGGGGATGTGTGATATCTACAGGTAAGGAAAGATGAGTGGAAAAGGGAGGATCCTACAAGGCGCTACTGCGTGGCTGTTGGAAGATATTGACGGTGGTAGACAAAGTAATATGAAAAAATGTCTGTTTATTATAAAACAATGGTGGCTACACATTTCAACGCTGTACCAGCGTCTTCCTCAGGCCGATAAAATTACATACAAAAAAAAAAAAAAGGTTCTTATATATCATCAGGAATTTGGGTTCACAGGAAGAAGAAAAGCTGCCAAAAGGGGAAAGGTCAAAGAGTGATCGTGACGTCATAAACAACATCTGTGATAGGACATTTTAAAACAGGTTAATTCTCATAAAAAACTGAAAGAGAGGATGACCATCAATGATACCTTATAAACTTGTGTGTTTTGTACCGATCCCATGTGGTGATTTTTCGAACCATATTTAACAAATGTATTTCTTTACAATTTCTATTCTCTGCATGTAACTGTTTATAAGGTATCATTGATGGTTATCCTCTCTTTCAGTTTTTTATGAGAATTAACCTGTTTTAAAATTTCCTATCACAGATGTTGTTTATGAGGTCACGGTCACTCTTTGACCTTTCCCCTTTTGGCAGATTTTCTTCTTCCTGTGAACCCAAATTCCTGATCATATATAAGAACCTTCTTTTTTTTTTGTATGGAATTTTAACGGTGTCAGGAAAACGCTGGTACAGCGTTGAAACGCGTAGCCACCATTGTTTTATAATAAACAGAAATTTTTTCATATTACTTTGTCTACCACGTCAATATCTTCCAACAGCCACGCAGCAGCGGCTTGTAGGATCATCCCTTTTCCACTCATCCTTCCTTATCTCAAGCAGCGGTGACCGCACGGTTTACCGGTTTGGATCCTGGCAGCAGCATTTGTGGATTTTTATATCACTTTATCCAAGCACCACCTGGGTGAGCATGGTATACCTCATCACGCTGGCCTGCACAGGGAGTCTTCCCAGTGCCTTATAGGCTGCAAGCCGAACGTGACTGGCTGCAGCCTATAGTATTTATTTGTATCTACATCCTGAGGACTCAGATACAAATGAATGTGGCTGCAGCTAGCACCAGGGCCCCCTCCGGTGCTAGTGACGCCACCAGGCATGAGGTGGCCCATGCGATCATGTGCGGTTCGGCTGGTTATGGGCCCCCCAGGAGCCTTGGGCCCCGGGCGGCCGCACAAACCACCCTAATGATAATCTTCCACTGATACAGACTGCTTATAATAATTAAGCAAACAAACAAACTTGGTCAGCTTAGTTCTGTTTACATGTCCCTAAAATCTCTTTAAAAACAACTTTCCAAAGAACATTAAAGACTAGCACCAGGTCACTTTAAAATGTAACTTCTTTATTGAATCTAGATAAAAGTAGCCAGATATTGCATTAGAAAAATGCATAGATCACGCAGAGATTTTTGCAGGCAGAAAAAATTTTGAACTGCCTGCGCTTTTTTGCCAGGGTTTTCCTTTCATTATTCGCCCGCGGCCTGTACAGCTTATGCAAGGATTGTGGACAAAAAACGTTGCAAATTTTTTTGGGAAACGAGTGCTGTAGGTTTTTTCTGCCTCCCATTGATTTTAGTGGGTGGTCAGAGGTGTAACTGTGGCAAGGGCGGACATGCCATTTTTTATTTCAGCAAGCGGCTAAAAGCCTCCCCGGAAAAAATACCTCTGCCTTACATTAAAATCAATAGGGGGCGATTTCGGCCCTGATACCGGCCCCTTTTTTTACGTCAAAATCAGCACCAAAAAACTCTGTATGAACTGGGCCAAAGAAAAATAATAGCTTTGTTGACTTGCTTCGGAATGACATGGTCTTTACTCATAGCCTTGAGAAATTGCTTGCCTGCTTATAAAAATTGATCTAGAAGTTATACTGTTCCCTTTTGCTACCATGTCAGGTATTGGAGAGCGGTCCCAGGTACAAAAATCAACATGGTGTGTTTTCATACTACTATGTCCCTTTTCCCAGAAAAAAATGGGTTTGAACCTTTTTTAATAAGAAGGGCATGGGATCAAGCCTTTCTATAAGCACCATGGCAGAATACATATAACAAGACGCTGACCATAGTGAATATTCGACTCCTTCTCTCACCACCACCGACATGTAGCTCTATTACATAGAGGGACATGCCTATCAAATGATCAGTGCTCAGCTGGTGGCTGATCACCTCTGATTATATAAAGCTGATAAGAATTGCCGCACTTGACCTGATCAACAAGGTTCTATGGATCCTGTCCATTTGTAAAGGTGTTTGTAGTTTGCTATTTTGGATTTGACCCAGGTTGTTTCCTGATGTTGCCTTGGGGTTGCTGCTTGCCCTGACCTATATCTGTCTTATTGTGTTGCTTGTACTCAGAATTGTACCACCACATTATTTTTTTTAGCAATTCTGTTACCTCACTTTAGAAACACCATCTGCAAGCTGGTTACTACTGGAGAGAACTACAAAGGACACATCCTGAGTATTACCTGCGCAAAGTCCATACCCTCAGGAGGGTGTCACAAACAGCGCTGTTAATCACCACTCCAGCATCGTTCTCTAGCCTGTCGCTATGCTGCAGCTTGTGTTCATGAACTCCTTCTGTGCCGTGCTCTCTGCTTAGCAGCAATGCCTTCCATTGACTGCTTCTATGATGAGGTCATCAAGGTCTGCTATTTAAACCCAGACAGAGCCTTCATTCATTGCCTGAAAGTCAGTGTGGTTACTTCTTCTGTTTCACTTTATGACCTGTATACTCTACTGATTCCCTGCAACGAAGTCCAAACCTCCTTGTGGGGGTCAAGGATGAAAACTAGAGATCACCTAGACTCCGCACATCAGTTTAGCCAACACCAACTTAGTCTTAAGTATCCCCTATTTCGGCCAAGAAACCAAAACAGAGGGGCATTTTAAGGTTATGATTGCAAATTTCCTTTCGACTTTGCCCCTGGTTTAGCCCTTGTCAAAACTAATAATGACACAGTGCGTTCACTCGCCTGTCCTGAGGCCTGACAGTGACATCACATAGATCCAAAGATAGGATAGGCAGCTACTGTATCTTTGGCAGCATGGCCATCTAACACTGAAACTGCAGGAATTTAGACTTATTTACCTTCTGACTTTGAAAATAGGGGACCATTGTAAAGAAGAGATTAAAAAAGACCTCAAGTGGAAACACAACTTTCCATGTCTGTATTCCCCACCTGACTGTATACCGCACTCTCCACTTCTTTTATGTATACTGTACTTACTTTTTAAACTGCTGCCTTGTCTGTGCTTTAAAAAAGACTCCATCTTGATTCTTAGATTTCCCCAGCTTTCTCTTCCTCTCTGCTTTGTTATCAATCCCATGATGCTTCAATACAGCATCAAATGACCAGCTAAAGACCATGCCATTTCTGCATGCTGGGGACACTGTGATTATCATTCTCTCTATATTCTTCTAAATAAGCTTAGAAACCATAAGTTCACAGTCAGAGAGGCTGCACTATATTCTTCTACATTATACCTGTGTGACAGCAACTTGTCTACAAAAAATGGAAAGAGAGGCATCACTCCACAGGTCAAGATAGAATAAATGTATTCACCCATCAGTGAAAAAGGTACAACGTTTCAGCTGCTCAATGCAGCCTTTGTAGAGCTTGTTGTACTTTTTTCACTGATGGGTGAATACATTTATTCTATCTTGACCTGTGGAGTGCTGCCTCTCTTCCCATTTTCTGTCTACATTTGGGGATTTACAAGTCGGATCCCTGGAGGCCTGCACCCAGATACCCTGGAGGTTCTTTGTTCTACTGTGCTGCCCATATTTGCCTTTGGATAGTAACCTGTCTAAGTATTCGTGGTAGCTGATGATAGAAGACACATAGATCTCCGTAGACTTAAGAGGAGAAAGCATGTCCCTGAGTTTGATTCACACTGCTGCTAAGCAACCATCCCAGTCTAATATATAGAGTTGGAAGCAGCAAGAAAAATAACAGGTAAGAGACTAACACATGGAATACCATAATGGAGAACATGGGAAAGTTTAGTTTTGGCCGGAGTGTCCCTTTAAGTATGAAAGGGGGAGAGTGAGATGTCAAACCTGTAAATAAATGGTCCAATGTTGAGTGCAATTTAGCGAGATCTGTTATAGCATCTTGCATGTTCATTATTTGTACATAAGAAAATCTTATTAGGTACTAATGTTAAACTAAACTTTTGTAAAAAATGGATTTCTTTTCTCTTCAACGGATGCTTCTTGTTACAATGTCTACGGTTGTGGTTAACATTATTGGCAACCAGGAATTTCTAAGTACACTATGTAAAATATCTCTTTCAATAAAGTTTTTATTGAAACAGCTTGGATCTACATACATCTATATGTTTGATAGAGAGATACCCAAAACTAACAAAAAGGAAAAAAAAAGTATACAAAAATTAAAACAATGCCCGGATCACCCTTATGGGCTCGTACTGGTAACGGCTGTGCAGGCAAAAAAACGAGTTGCCGGATCTTTGCAATTCTGTCTTTGGCCATGCGGCTTGTATAGGTCAAGCACATGATTTTAATATGCTTTACCTGTCCAAGTCGAAAATCAGACTAACCTGTGATTAATTTGAAATTGGACTTACCTGTCCACATCTTGCCAGTGCTCACATTACTTTATTTAGCCTATAAATGGTGGCTTTTATGTTTAAAAGGGGCAGTTTTATTCCCCTGATTGTTGTTTAACAGGACAAAGACAAGAGAGCTGCCTAAGCTCTAAGATTGTGCTATTATCACCAAGCACAATCATTCTAAAGGATCCAAGACTATCTCCAAAGTCCTTAGCATGCCTACTTTTATGTTTCAAAATGTTATCAAGAACCATTCAGGATGTGGAGGAAATCGTAATATTGATGACAGAACTCTGCGAAAGTTGGTTCAAAACGTGGAAAATAAACCACATACAACATTCAAAGCACTTCAGACTGAGTTGGAGACTACTGAAGTTAGAGTTTCAACCTATACCATATGCCGCACACTGAACAAAAAAGGGGGTTAAGGCCAAAGAGGACCCAACTGCTTAAAGGCATAGACAGTTTACTGAACTTTGCTGAAACTTACTTAGACTGACCTCAATCCTAAGAAAATATCCAATGAACAAATAAAGAAAATAGCTATTTGCCAATGCAGACCAGCATTATGTTTATAAATGACAAAATGGAGCCTATAAGCAAAAGTACACGCTACCTACAATGAAACATGGGGGATGGATCCACTCATGGGGAGGACATGCCATTGCTGCAACATGTGCAGTGGCACAGGGGCTTAGTGGGTAAGGGGGCCAACAGTTGTCTTAAAGCACCCTTCTTCTATCTATTAGATTGCATTTTAATACCTGAGCTAATAATTTTCATGACTCATAATTACTGGTGAGAGAGACATAAGGGGATGATCTATGATGAGATATTTAGAGCAAGGGCCCCATATACTGTTCTTGCATGGGGGCCCTCAGCTGTCTGTGTAATTTCTTCGATCCACTGCTGCCTCTGGGACTGGAGGCCTTGAAAGTGTTCTGAGGATTTTCCAGGCATTTTAGAGTGAATTATGTTCTTAAGAAAACAAGGTTTGGATCAAACAAAATGGGTCTTATAGAAGGATAAAGTCCCAAAGCATGAGAGGAGATGACAGAACTATCTATCTATCTATCTATCTATCTATCTATCTATCTATCTATCTATCTATCTATCTATCTATATATCTATTAGATAGATAGATAGATAGATAGATAGATAGATAGATAGATAGATAGATAGATAGATAGATAGATAGATAGATAGATACATAGATAGAAATATATTCAAACAGAGAAAGTGTCAGGGATCATTACCATGTATATTGTTTGGAAAATATTATCCTTACATACATATATATATATATATATATATATATATATATATATATATTCAGTATATTACACAAAGATATTGGATTCATGGAGCACAAAGAGCCTGCATAACACGCCTCTGGAAGATACCGCCCCCTGGAATGCAAAGAGGAGTGTGCAGAAGAATGTACAGGAAAAACTTACAGCTGAGGAGCCAATGGGATTTAAGCAAGTCCCACATCTATAGGGAGGGGCATGTGTCTTCTCTGTGTGTCTCTTTGTTCTGAATAAAGTTCAGTTCTCTTTGTCTGATAAAGGGAAGTTATGTACCAAACATTTTTGGCTGGTTTATTTCTTTCCAGGCATGCCTTCAGCTTTCAATTTACAGAGGTGGTTATTCGGTGTGAAATACGGACCTGACATTTGGCGCCCGAACGTGGGGCCTCACTCGAGGAAATATCAAAATCCGGACAACCGACAATCACAGGGTGAAACAGAGGACTCAAAGTTGCCCACTGAAGGAATTTGATCACCTCCGCAATAACACGGTAAGCGAATTGATTTTATAAATCTTCGTCTTATCTGTGTTAGTGGACAGTCTTGTGGCGATCTGTAGAACCCTTTTGTTGATTTCCTGGATTATCTCAGGCGACAGAGGTGATATTTTCCGCTGTGAGGGTAAAAAAAACCTGTGAGACCTTAGTCGCGCCCGGCTAACCATCCTCTGGGTAATTAGGGACTGGATAAAAGATTATATAAGAGACCGGAGAGTTATCGACTGGGATTTTAATATTTCCAGCGAAGCCGGAGAGTCTAAATAAGATTATATAAGAGACCGGAGAGTTATCGACTGGGATTTTAATATTTCCAGCGAAGCCGGAGAGTCTAAATAAAAATTATATTTCGGCGGACCGGAGGCTGTAGACTGAGGAATTTTAATATTTCCGGCGAGGCCTGGGAGTCGTTGACCGAAAATTGTTATATAAATGACGTGTATAATATAGACTGTTAGGCATATGATTTAATGAAGCGAAGAGAAGGGAAGCAGTATGTGAGTAAAATGAAGAAATTGATGGAAAGTGCTTTAGAGGGATTTGCAGAAGAGGAAGTTAGGAATAAGAAAGGTATTGTATGTATTAGAAAACAGGACCAGCCGACGCCCGGTAATGGCTACCGTACCTCATGTTGAGTGTGTCCTCATTGTTGGTGGGAAACCACCCCCCCCTCACAGCTGCGCACTGTGTTTCCAATGGGAGAGGCTGCCCCCCACCACCCACCCCTGATGTGGCTACGCCCGGCCCAACCAAATCAGTATGAAATAATCGCCTTGTTAATTTTGTCATTTGTAGTGTTTTTTCTATTTACAGAAGTTCCAGTCTAGTTCACTGATGAAACAACACGTCATCATAATATAGAGATGGTGGCCGACAGATTGTACTGGTACAAATTATGTGGTTGAATAGTGTGATGAATGATTGCAGATACGTATGTTGTTTTGCCGGCATTGAAAGTGTTAAGATTGTGAGACTAGACGCTGTGAGAAGCTGTGAGTGTGTGACCCCCCTCCCTCCCCCCTGTAGTATGCTGTGTTTGGGTGGAGGAGGAGCGCTGACTGGGTGCAGTCTGCAGGGCTGATGGGACAAAGGGATTACAATATGCACTGCTAGATATATATATCAGTAATGTCTACAAACATAAATAAATTTCTTCTCTTTGCGCATGTGCTGTTGTTTATAAAAGTTACGATATTTATGTGTTCTGATGTGATCAGATTTCATGTGTTTTGATGTTAATTCAGATGTATTAAACTACAGATACTGTGAGACACAGGGTTTTGAAAATGTATGTGCCCCCACCGTTCCCTATTTTTATATACAGTTTATTGGTTTGCAGAAATTAATGTTATCAGATATAATATTTTCTGTTTTTATTGAACAACTAACTACAATTGTTTTGGTTTTTGATTTCACACATGAGTTATATCATTGTAAAGATCAAATGTATTTGTCAGGAAAAAGTCATTTTTGTTTCAGGCTGTTGTACATTACAGGGGGTTAAACTAGTGTTATGTTGAGATGTAGTTTTGAACTCTGCTACATTACTTTCGCAGAGTCCACAAAGGGGGCAATGGTGAAGGAACTGATCAGGTACAATTTTGGTTTGTTTTGAGTTAATTAATTTGGTTTCAGGAGATCTAAAATGTGTAAGAGACCATCCCCCTCCAGCAAAGTTACACAGGAGGCAGAGGTGACTTCACTCACAGATGAGTCTTTACAGATTTAGATGGGGGAGAAGGAAAAAAATAAAAAACTTGTCTGGACATTGTTAATTTGATGTAAAGTTTTTAGGAATGTTTTATTTTTATTTGTTTTTGTATTAATCAAGTATTTGAAGAACCTGATAAAAGTGAGATTCTCAAAGTATTCTGGATTATCAGATGAGTGTGGAGAAGTGTATAACATTTGGTTTTATTTTAGAGGATGAAGACGCCACCCCTTTGAGATGTTATATATATATGTGACAAGGGTTTCTAATGTAAATTTGTAATAAAGAGATATTTTATTATACAGTATGTACAAGACAGGATACGAGGCACCAGGTAAATCATCCAGAAACCACTCTCACCTTCTTGTTCATCTCAAGGAGCGGAGCTGGAGGTGCTCGCTGAGGCTTTTAACCTGGCAGAAGGTAAGACGGCCGACATTTACACTGACTCTAGGTACGCTTTTGGCATCGCCCACAATTATGGGCCCATTGGTAGTAGGAACTTTATTGGATCAACGGGTAAGCCAATTGAGAGAGCGAGAGAAGACAGACCTGACAACAAGGGTATATGCAGTCAGGTGTCAGTAAATTGGCTTGTCCCTGGATACAATAATGCCACCACTAGGTTTGTAGCAGCCGGTGTGATGTGCGCACGGCGTGACATAGGTAAAACTGCAAAGGTACCTGTGAAAAGTGCAGCCCGGCCAGATAAACAGTCCCAGCGACTGCAGAACATACAACTACCCGAGGTAGAAGTGTATGACAATGTGCTCGTGTGTGTAGATCTGTTCTCAGGGGGGCCTGAAGCCCGGCCGGTATCTTCCCCACTGCAGATGTTGTGTGTAGTGACAGGGGAACAGTGTTATCCCAAGTATTGACCTGATTTTTGTACAATGATAAGATGTTAGCAGTTCTCTAGACGTTGTCCCAAAGTTAGTTTGTTTAATAACTGTATTTAAGAAGTGTTGTGGGAATATTAAATTCTGAAGTTAAGTTTTATGTAAAGTTCTAGACCAGCCTTAGCATTGGACTATTAGAGTCATGCGTCAGATAAAAGGTACAGAAGCGGAATATTCCCATTCGAAAACATTTTTATTTGTTTATTTTTGTTGTGAAAGGGAAATTTTAGAGCAGAGAATTCTGTGCAGTGTATATGTGTATGTATAGATATGTATATAAAGAAGAAGAATCAGTTTGTAAGTTTTAGTTACTGACCAGTGTGAACGTTTAAAATAAATCTGTCATTGTTAATGTTCTCCTTCAAGTTAATTATCTGATTAAGATCAATTACTGATTAGGCTATGAAAAGCTTGTTCTTCACAGGAAGAGTCCAACTGGGAGCGGAAGGCGTGAGAACCAGATTCTAGCAGAATGTGGACGGATAAGGGAAGATGAACCGGTAACACCCAAGGCACTCTTGATGGCACTTGCATTGATGGTGTATGACCTCACATATGCCCCAAGACTGCAAGGATCGACGTGGTAAGATCTAATTGGTATGTCCGAGGCTTTACAGCTGATGCTGCTAAATTCTGTTAGAGCCGCCTCCCCCGAAGAGAACCGACCTTGAGAGGCCTTCCCAGGTAGAACGAACCAGATTAGAGTAAGAAAAATAGGTTTAAGACACTTGTCAGATAAACATGTGGAATCTGTGTATGTTTCTGTGAGGTGGAGATGTTCTAGGCAATCAGCTGAGATCAAGGTACAAATCCTGCTGAAAGGGTATCACCAAGTGCAAATGAAATGTACCCAATAATTACACATCTTCTAGGTGCCCTGTCCATTGTAACGGAGAAGTTTTTCCTTATATAAAGGTGTTTGATGTCATTTAAGGGCCTGACATTATTGTATGTACTCAGAACAACGTTTATAATGTATGCGGATGATGTTATCACCAGATTAGTATTTATTTTAACAATTGACAAGAGTTGGGGGTCCCCAGCAAGTGCCAGTAAATATGAACTAAAAGACTTTTAACACGATGAACTCCATCACTGAGATGCGGCAGGCGCAGCCTGAGCCAGTACAACGCGTTTATCATGAACTGACGGCAGTATCACAATTCCAAGCAGCCGCCCAGACAAGTAACTTACCGGAGGAAGAGGACAGATACGGAGGGTTTGTGGTAGTCACAATAAAACTCCACTAATCCGTCTACGTGGGATCTCACCCCAGGCTCACAACATGAGGTGCTATGTACAGCCTGATGACGTAAACTAAAGGAGACGGTGTCGGACAGATGAGAAGGACCAAACCAAGTCCTGATGACATCAGCAAAGATCAAAGTAAAGACCAAAGACCTGAGTGAATCCGTCAGCAGGATCAAGTGTTTTGATAAGTAAGTGGCTAGGAGGGGGTAATAATAACTCCCCCACTGGACACCAACGTAGTCTGACTGCACAATTGTGTGGGTTACCCTGAGGGTGACAGTCAGTGAAGAGCAGAAGACAGGAGAAGAAGAAGACGATTGTGTATAGGAATTGCAATGAATTGATGGGACCCGAAACCTGAGGGTGATAGCATTATGATTATTAGTTGAGGCCCTATTGTTTATAATGTCTGAGGTTTATAATTATAATGTGTGTAAATATGCCACGGTGCTGCAAATTACAATCTGAGGAGTTTTATGTGGAGGTGTGAGGTGAAGGTCACTGTGCTGCCCATGACCTGTTATATCTGCAGGGGTAAAAGTCCCATTAGGACAGTAAGTGACAGTGCGACAGTTGTTACCATTAATAAAATGTAGACCGGATTAATTATATATATATATATATTATAACCAGCAGCGGTTTGTAGATTATATCAAGACAACCATCCTGTATCCAGAGGAGAATAGGGAAAGTTAGGACCACTCCGACACCTTGGAAGTCCAGGTACAAAGGGGGTTACTCATCAGGAGTAGCTCGTCTCAAGCTGGTGAAGAAATCCAAAAACCCTACCCGCCTGGTTCGAGTGGTTAGTGGTAGGTTGATAGGCAAGACTCAGGGATAGAATAATAATATTTTTAGGGGGGACTGTCAGGGATCATTACCATGTATATTGTTTGAAAAATATTATCCTTACATATATATATATATATATATATATATATATATATATAGATATATATATATATATATATATATATATCTATATATATATATTCAGTATATTACACAAAGATATTGGATTCATGGAGCACAAAGAGCCTGCATAACACACCTCTAGAAGACACCGCCCCCTGGAATGCAAAGAGGAGTGTGCAGAAGAATGTACAGGAAAAACTTACAGCTGAGGAGCCAATGTGATTTAAGCAAGTCCCACATCTATAGGGAGGGGCATGTGTCTTCTCTGTGTGTTTCTTTGTTCTGAATAAAGTTCAGTTCTCTTTGTCTGATCAAGGGAAGTTATGTACCAAACATTTTTGGCTGGTTTATTTCTTTCCAGGCATGCCTTCAGCTTTCAATTTACAGAGGTGGTTATTCGGTGTGAAATACAAACCTAACAAAAGCAGCAGCACTCAATCTCAGTAAGAGAAAGCTTACATATGTGAACGGGTGCCAGCAAGCAGTCCAGATCCTAGGACTGTATCAATATTCAGGTGAAAAAAATCTTGCAGCACTCCAACAGGATGAATTAAAAAAACTGTGATTTATTCAAGCCAACATACAGAGGTGCGACGTTTCAGTCCAACATTAGGACTTTTTTCAAGCATAATGGTGTGTACAACAGTCATAGTTTATATAGTGTGCATCAAATACAAGCAATCAAGCTCATTACAATAGTATCAAAAATACAAACAGCATTTAGTTACGTGTAAAACAAAAGTTACGGCATCAAAAAATAAAACATTGATACAGAAAGTGACAAGTGACATATTAAAAACATCTAAAAACGTCTATATATTAGAACAACTTAATATAGACCTAATTACAATTTAATCAAATATTCAACAAGATGTGTATCAAGTTACGGCTCTCAGACCACTGACCAATCAAAAGACTGATATTTAATTTATGCAGTGGTCTGAGAGCCGTAACTTGATACACATCTTGTTGAATATTTGATTAAATTGTAATTAGGTCTATATTAAGTAGTTCTAATATATAGACGTTTTTAGATGTTTTTAATATGTCACTTGTCACTTTCTGTATCAATGTTTTATTTTTTGATACCGTAACTTTTGTTTTACACGTAACTAAATGCTGTTTGTATTTTTTATACTATTGTAATGAGCTTGATTGCTTGTATTTGATGCACACTATATAAACCATGACTGTTGTACACACCATTATGCTTGAAAAAAGTCCTAATGTTGGACTGAAACGTCGCACCTCTGTATGTTGGCTTGAATAAATCACAGTTTTTTTCATTCATCCTGTTGGAGTGCTGCAAGATTTTTTTCACCTGAATATAGATAGAAAGATAGATAGAGAGATAGATAGATAAATAGATAGATAGATAGTGTCACGGGCACAGCGTATGTGGACCCACTAGGCCGCTCCGCCGTAGCGGGGAGGCAGCTGACCAGGTCACAGTCTATGTGAAAGTCAATGGCAGACAGTAATGCTTGGGTACCTGGAATAGTCCAGACGGTGGCTGTGGCTTCAGCACGGATGGAGGCTGGTGCGGCAGGTGGCGCCAGATGTGGCGGGCAGTATCCGATGTAGCAGAAGACACTGGACGTGGCAGAAGACACTGGACGTGGCAGAAGACACCTGACGTGGCAGAAGACACTGGACGTGGCAGACAACACTGGACGTGGCAAACGACACTGGACGTGGCAGAAGACACTGGACGTGGCAGAAGACACTGGACGTGGCAGAAGACACTGGATGTGGCAAACGACAGCAGGTACAGTAGACACGACTCCAACGCTGATAGGCACAGGAAAAAGAACAATACGGAATACAGGAATGGGTAACAGGGCACGGGTAACAACTGGAACGGGGCAACACTAAGGGACCATTTGCGAGACAGACTGGGATAGACTAACAACGCTCAGGCAAGGATCAGAAGGTCTGGGGCCTTGTTATAGACCAGGAAATCATGGCAGTTGATGATGATGACGATCCTTTTGTGCGCGCGCTGGCCCTTTAAGGCGCGCACCCTACGGGACACAGCAGGACGGAGCGGAAGGAGACAGGGGCCAGCGCTCACAAATCCATGGCTGCGGGCGTCGGGAGGTGAGTAAACCCAACGGCCCGCGGCCATGGACGCTACAGTATCCCCCCTCTTACGCCCCCTCTTCTTGGGACCAGAGCGAGAGAGGAACTTTTTAATGAGAGCAGGAACACTGAAGTTCTCTTCTGGCTCCCAGGACCTCTCCTCAGGACCAATCCCTCTCCAGTCCACCAAATAGAAAGTCCTTCCTCCTACCCTTTTGCAGTCCAGGATCTCCTTTACCTCGAATACATCAGAAGGACCGCTGGGAGCAACTGTGGAACTAGAAGTCTTGCTGTAGCGGTTCAGGACCACTGTTTTCAGGAGGGACACGGAAGGAGTTAGGGATTCTGAGGGTAGGAGGCAGCCACAGTTTATAGGAGACAGGGTTGATCTGTTGCAGAATCTCGAAAGGACCAAGGAACCTGGGAGCAAACTTGTATGAAGGCACCCTCAAGCGAATGTTCCGAGAGGACAGCCAGACTTTAGTCCCCGGAAGATACTGAGGCGGCTCTCTTCTCTTAGTATCTGCCTTTCGCTTCATTCGATCTACTGCCAACAAAATAGAGGACCGGGTCTGTTGCCAGATTTGCAGGAAGTCCCCATAAGCAGAGTCAGCAGCGGGTACCTGAGATGAAGTCGACACAGTAAGAGGGACTCTAGGATGTTGACTGTACACAATGTGGAACGGAGTGGAAGTGGTGGACTCACTTGTGTGGTTGTTGTATGAGAACTCGGCCCATGGAAGAAGCTGTACCCAGTTAACGTGCTGTGAAGAGATGAAGTGGCGGAGATAATTTTCCATGATCTGGTTGATCCTCTCAACTTGCCCATTGGACTGGGGGTTATAGGCAGAGGAAAAGTCCAAACTCACATCCAGGAGTTTACAGAGGGCTCTCCAGAACTTAGAGGTAAACTGAACCCCCCGGTCGGACACAATGTGAAGAGGCAAGCCATGCAAGCGAAAGATGTGCTGAATGAAGAGACTCACCAGTCGGGGAGCAGAGGGTAGGCCGGTCAGCGGGATAAAATGAGCCATCTTAGAGAACCGGTCCACCACCACCCAGATGGTGTTGCATCCTGCTGAGGGAGGAAGGTCTGTGACGAAGTCCATTGCAATGTGCTGCCAAGGGGCACTGGGTACAGGCAGAGGTTGAAGCAGGCCGGCAGGCTTGGAGTGAGTCACTTTGTTAGAGGCACACACCGTGCAAGAAGAGACAAAGTCCAGAACATCTCTAGGTAGCGTGGGCCACCAAAAGTGACGAGCAATCAGGTCTTGGGTTTTACAAACACCAGCGTGTGCAGCCAGTTTAGAACTGTGTCCCCAGCGGAGAATTCTTTTTCTGTCAGCCAACCGAACAAAAATTCTCCCCGGAGGGATGTCTCTAAGCTGCAGAGGATTAGCGGTGACAACGCAGGATGGGTCTATGATAGTCTGAAGGGACTCCACCGTGTCTTCCATCTCAAACGATCTGGACAGGGCATCAGCCCTCACATTCTTGTCAGCGGGACGGTAGTGGAGCTGAAACTGGAAACGGGTAAAGAACAGCGACCACCTGGCTTGACGAGGATTCAGTCTTTGAGCGGACTGAAGGTAGGTGAGGTTCTTGTGCTCAGTGAAGATCAGGATGGGGTGAGCTGCGCCTTCTAGAAGATGTCTCCACTCCTCCAGGGCCAATTTGATAGCCAGTAGCTCCCGATCTCCAATGGAGTAATTGCGCTCAGCAGAAGAAAAAGTCTTGAGTAGTAGCCACATACCACTGCCTTTCCTTTGGAGCTCCTCTGGAACAGAAGTGCACCAGCACCAACAGAGGAGGCGTCCACTTCCAGTGAGAACTGCCAAGATACGTCAGGGTGATGGAGGATTGAAGCTGAAGTGAAGGCTTTCTTGAGGCTAATGAATGCGGACTCTGCCTCTGGAGTCCACACCTTGGCGTTCACACCCTCCTGGGTAAGGGTAGAGATGGGAGCCGTCAGAGAAGAAAAGTTCGGAATAAACTGCCGGTAGAAATTGGCGAATCCCAGGAACCGTTGTATGGCCCTTAGGCCTTGAGCACGTGGCCATTCCAGGACAGACTTTAGTTTCTCAGGGTCCATCTTAAGGCCTTGATCCGAGATGACGTAGCCCAGGAAGGGCAAAGACCTCTTTTCAAAGGTGCACTTCTCCAAATTGACATATAAGCGATTCTCTCTTAGTCGCAGAAGAACTTGACGAACATGCCTCCAATGGGTCATCAGATCTGGGGAGAAAATTAAAATATCATCGAGATAAACTACAACACACATATAGAGGAGATCTCGGAAGATATAATTAACGAACTCCTGAAATACTGCGGGAGAGTTACACAGTCCGAAGGACATCACTAGGTATTCATAGTGCCCATCGCGGGTGTTAAATGCCGTCTTCCATTCGTCACCCCGGCGAATCCGGATTAGATTATTAGCCCCACGCAGATCAAGCTTAGAAAACATTTTGGCTCCTCGTATGCGATCAAAGAGCTCAGAAATAAGTGGCAACGGGTATTTGTTCTTGACCGTGATCTGATTGAGCCCACGGTAGTCAGTGCAGGGTCGAAGAGATCCATCTCTCTTCTTAACGAAGAAGAAGCCTGCCCCAGCCGGGGAGGAAGATTTTCGAATAAAACCCCTCTCCAAGTTATCCTTGATATAGGCTGACATCGATAAAGTCTCTGGCAAGGAGAGAGGATATACTCGTCCACGGGGAAGAGAAGCATTAGGAACCAGTTCAATGGGACAGTCATAATTCTGATGTGGAGGCAACGTCTCAGCCTCTCGTTTGCAAAAGACATCCGCAAAACAGGCATACTGAGAAGGTAGACCGGAAAGTGACTGAGGCAGAGGGGGCACAACAGGACGGACTTGTGACAGGCAATGGCTATGGCATCTGGAACTCCATTGAAGAACCTCTCCAGAATTCCAGTCAAGGGTCGGGGCTTGTAGATGGAGCCATGGCAGACCCAGCAGGATAGGATAGGATTGATAGCCTTAGGTAGTAGCTCCGACCCGTAGTGTCAACGGCTCTGTGATGAGCATGATCGGATCAGGCAATCGTAGACCATTCACAGAGGCAACTGCCAGGGGTCTCTCCAGACGGACTGTGGGTAGACGAAAACGATTCACTAGATCCTGCTGGATGAAATTAGCAGCCGCTCCAGAGCCAAGATAGGCGGAGGAAGGATGTGATGTCTCTCCGGTGATGATGGCCACAGGAATCGATAATCTGGAAGAGGTTTTAACATTTGGAGACGTTCCACCTAGAGTTGCCTCTCCAATCAACCCTAGGTACTGGAGTTTCCCGGTTTCTGTGGGCATTGGCGCACAAAATGACCCTTGAAGCCACAATCAGGGGCATAACTAGGAAAGACTGGGCCCCATAGCAAACTTTTGACTGGGCCCCCCCCTCTGCTGGGTATCACACAACCCCCCCCTTGTAGATAGTGCCCCCCTATAGATAGCACCATACACAGCCCCCTGTAGATAACGCCATACAGTCCCCCCTGTAGATAACGCCATACAGTCCCCCCTGTAGATAACGCCATACAGACCCCCTCTGTAGATAACGCCATACAGACCCCCTCTGTAGATGATGCCATACAGCCCCCTCTGTAGATAACGCCATACAGCCCTCTCTGTAGATAACGCCATAAAGCCCTCTCTGTAGATAACGCCATACAGACCCTCTGTAGATAACAACATACAGACCCCCTCTGTAGATAACGCCATATAGCCCCCCCCAAAAAAAAACGACCTATAGTGTGTCCTACAAAAGACATGTATCCCCTCTCCGCAGGATATCCACAGGATAGGGGATACATGTGTGATCGCTGGCAGCGATAAGGAGAACAGGGGACCGAAAGTCCCCCGAAGTTCTCCATGACGAACCTCGGACTTCTGGCGTCTGCGCAGTTCAATAAAAATGAAAGGAGCGCTGGTCACGTATGCGCACAAGCGCGACTGGTGCGCAAGTCATTTCCATGGAGCTGCCGACACAGACCCCGGAAGTCCGAGGTTTGTCATGGAGAACTTAGGGGGACTTTCGGTCCCCTGTTCTCCTCATCGCTGGGCGTCCCAGCGATCCCACATGTATCCCCTATCCTGTGGATAGGGGATGCATGTCTTTTGTAGGAACAACTCCTTCAGTGGCGTCGCGCTGTAGCAGCCATAGCGGCTGCTAACGGAGCTTGCGGCCATGGGATGGGGCCGTGCCCTCTCATGCTGCAGGCCACGTAGAAGTCGCTACGGCTGCTATAGCGGTAGTTACGCCACTGCGTATAGGTTTGTACGGCGTAAAACTACAGCTCCCAGCATGGCCGGAACAATGGTAAGGATATGCTGGGAGATGCGGTTTCACAAAAAAAAATCATACCACCATCATCTCGCTGCAGATCATACAGTGACTACAATACTGATTAGAGGCAGAATAAACATTTACATTAAGTGACTCACCAGTGACGTCTCAGATTCTAGTTCTTTTCTTCTCCCTCCGGTTCAGACATCTATGATGGATTTCTCCCGGCCATGACCCATTTCTGCAGTTTTCTGTTTAGACGTCTTCAGCTTCTCACTTTTAAAACATTTCTGCACCTATAAACAAAGTTAAAATTCTCAACACATCTAAATATAACTGTCACACACACACACACACACACACACACACACACACACACACACACACACACACACCGTTCCCCCTGTAGATAGTGACCTACATAGAAGCCCCTGTAGATAGTGCCCACATATGGACTCCAGAGCTGCAAGGCAATAGTGCTAACCACTGAGCCACCGTGCTGCCCTACATATAGCTTCCCCTATAGTTAGTGCTCCACGTATAGCCCACCTCTGTAGATTGTGTCTCACATATAGCTCCCCCTGTATATAGTGTCCCACATATAGCCCACCCCTGTAGACTGTGCACTACATATAGACCCCCCTGTAGATAGTGGCCCACATCCCCACATACAGACCTCCCCTGTAGCTAGTGCCCCACATATAGACCCCCCCTGTATATAGTGGCCCACATATAGACCCCCCTGTATATAGTGGCCCACATATAGACCCCCCTGTATATAATGGCCCACATATAGAGCCCCCTGTATATAGTGGCCCACACCCCCACATATAGACCCCCCTGTAGCTACTGCCCCACATATAGACCCCCCTGTTGCTACTGCCCCACATATAGACCCCCCTGTATATAATGGCCCACATATAGAGCCCCCTGTATATAGTGGCCCACACCCCCATATATAGACCACCCTGTAGCTACTGCCCCACATATAGACCCCCCTGTAGCTACTGCCCCACATATAGACCCCCCTATATATAATAGCCCACATAAAGACGACCCCGCCCCTGTAGATAGACCCCCCCACTATAGATAATGCCATTCACATTCTTATGAGGAAAAAAATATATAAACTTGACATACTCACATGATCCCGTTCCCACGCTGTTCACTGGCGATGCAGACATGCTCTCTTCTGAGCATGTCTGCAGGAGCTGAACGAGCGTCCTCCAATGACGCTGATTGGCGGGGCAGAATGACATCATCGCGCCGCTAGCCAATCAGTGTCATTGTAAGGCACTGGATGGTCAGGCACGGCACATGCCCGACCATTCAGTGCTAATACATGAATTTGGCTGCCGCTAGCACTGGGGCCCCCTCCGGTGCTAGCGACACCTACAGGCATGAGAGGGTCTGTGTAAGGCTCGGCGGCGCAGGCCCCAGAGTAGCGGCGCTACCGCTGTAGCAGCCATAACGGCTGCTAGCGGCGCCACCGGGCATTTGGGTGGGCGTGTCGGCTGGCGGCACGAGCCCCCTCAAGCCCCAGGCCCCGTAACAGCCGCTACGGCTACTACCGCGGTAGTTACGCCACTGGCCACAATACATACATAATCCAGAGGAGCGTCTGCGCAGCTTTTCCTGTTTAGATAACCGGACTCTGTCTACCTGCATGGGTTCTTCAGGTAGCGCACTAGGAGAGGACAATAGTGGTCTCTGGACCGAGGTGCTGATCTGTGGACCCGGCTCTCCTGTCGAACCTCTTGAGAGCGCTCCCGGATTCTCACATCGACCCAGGTGGCTAACAGGATGAGGGCATCCAAGGTAGAAGGAAGGTCACGGGCCACCAGTCCGTCCTTGATGTGAGAGGACAGTCCCTGCCAGAAGGTCGCCACCAGTGCCTCATTGTTTTCCTGCCAGCTCGGCTGCTAGGGTACGGAAGGAGATAGCATACTCCCCTACTGTGGAGCATTCTTGCTTGAGGGTCAACAGAGTGTCTGCGGCAGAGGAAGTTCGATAATAAATGACACTGTGGCCTCCTCGGAGGGGAAGAGATGAGGCCGTAGCCTAAACTGAACCGTGCATTGATTAAGAAATCCTCTACATGCTCTGGGATCAACATCGTAGCGAGGAGGAAGAGGCAGAGGAACTGTAGATCCGGAACAAACAGGAGGAGCAACGGGCAGTGACACAGCAACCGCTTCAGGAGGAAGAACCGGAGGTGGAAAAGCGAATAGATCCAGGCGGACCAGGATAGAATTCACCGCCTCAAGGAGTTGATCCTGACGTGTGCGTAGGTCATGCATCTCTGTCTGATTCTTCTGGACTGCGGTCTTGGGCTGGCCAGCGGGTACCATGGCCTGAGCGTACTGTCACGGGCACAGGGTATATGGACCCACTAGGCCGCTCCGCCGTAGCTGGGAGGCAGCTGACCAGGTCACAGTCTATGCGAAAGTCAATGGCAGACAGTAATGCTTGGGTACCTGGAATAGTCCAGATGGAGGCTGGTGCGGCAGGTGGCGCCAGATGTGGCGGGTAGTATCCGATGTAGCAGAAGACACTGGATGTGGCAGAAGACAATGGACGTGGCAGATGACACTGGACGTGGCAAACGACACTGGACGTGGCAGAAGACACTGGACGTGGCAGAAGACACTGGACGTGGCAGAAGACACTGGACAAGGCAAACGACAGCAGGTGCAGTAGACACGACTCCAACGCTGGTAGGCACAGGAACTAGAACAATACGGAATACAGGAACGGGTAACAGGGCACGGGTAACAACTGGAACGGGGAAACACTAAGGGACCATTTGCGAGACAGACTGGGATAGACTAACAACGCTCACGCGAGCGCGCGCACCCTACGGGACACAGCAGGCCGGAGCGGAAGTGAGCGCTGGCGTCTCCTAGGAAGGATACAGGGGCCAGCGCTCACGGATCCATGGCTGCGGGCGTCGGGAGGTGAGTAAACCCGACGGCCCGCGGCTATGGACGCTACAGATAGATAGATAGATAGATAGATAGATAGATAGATAGAACACAAACAACACAAAAGATTGAACAACACATTTAAACAAAATTAAACAAAACGTGTATGCAGGTGCAAGAACGCCTGTGACTGCAAGTTTATACAGCACACAAAAAAATGGCGACAGCACAATATGAACACCAATGTAACCTAAATATAAATAAATATGCATTACTGCTAAATCTACTTACAATACGGAGGTTCTTAGTGCACGTTTTTGATCAAAAAGTGTTTGCCCTCCTGCCACGACAAGGCGTCCTCTATAAATGGGAATTTATGCTGCACATACACCCAGAACTGGGACTAAGCCTACATATATCTGGGGATGGTAGGAACCAGCATTAAACTAATTAAAATCACACAGGGCACGATGGGAGGAGTGCAAGATCAAAAAATTGAGGCAGTCACTAACCCCACATATATGGATCACACAAACAACACAAAAGTTTGAGCAGCACTGTAGCATCCATGGCCGCGGGCCGTCGGGTTTACTCACCTCCCGACGCCCGCAGCCATGGATCTGTGAGCGCTGGTCCCCATCTCCTTCCGCTCCGTTCGGCTGTGTCCCGTAGGGTGCGCGCGCACGCTCGTGCCCGGCCTTAAAGGGCCAGCGCGCGCAAATAGGAGGAAGTCATCATCATCCACTGCCACGATTTCCTGGTCTATAAGAAGGCCCCTGGCCTTCTAATCCTTGCCTGAGCGTTGTTAGTTTTCCCAGTCTGTCTTGCAAATGGTCCCTTAGTGTTACCCGTTCCTGTTGTGACCCGTGCCTTGTTCTCCGTTCCTGTTTCCCGTGCTGTTCCTTAGTATTAAGTCGTGCCACGTCCGGAGGAATCCGCGACTTCCTGTGTCATCTGCCACGTCCGGAGGAATCTGCCATGTCCTGTGTTATCTGCCACTTCCGTAGGAATCCGCCACGTCTGGCGCAACTTGCGGCTCCTGTATCATTCGCCACGTTTGACGCTATCTGCTGCACCCATCTCCATCTGTGCCAGAGCTGCGGCCACCGTCTGGACTATCCAGGTACCCTTGTGCGGGACATTGTATTTCTACAGTGTCCTGTTGTTTGGCCAGCTGCCTCCCCGCTACGGCGGTACAGCCTAGTGGGTCCACTACCCGCTTCGTGACAAGCACATTCCAACAAAATGAAACAAAATGTATATGCAGGTGTAAGAACGCCTGTGACTGAAAATATACAGCACACTGCGAACACTAATGTCACCTAAACCGCTAAATATAAATAAATATGCATTACTGCTAAATCTACTTACAATAGGGAGGTTCTTAGTGCACATTTTGATCAAACTTAAAGGACAGGTGTCGCGTAAATTATTTTTTTTATATAAATTTGCTTTTAGTGTGTTATTAAAATACATTTTATTTATTTGTGTTTTTGTGTTTTACTTTTTTCTTTGTTCTTACTTTTACTTCACTATGGGAGCTGCCATTTTTTTTTTCATCTCTGTATGTGTCGATTAACGACACATACAGAGATGGAATACGGCACATACTTCCCCATAGAGAATGCGAACGGGAGCCGTTCCATTCACTATGGTGTACGCCATCTGTGTGGGAACAGCGCATGCGCCGCTCCCACACAGTCCAAAAGGAAGGTCTTCGGCCGAGCGACATCCGGTGCCATTTTCATGTGGACCGGAAGCCGCGGCCGGACAGTAAGATGACTACTTCTGGTCGCGGCTTCCGGACATATGTTCAGAAGCAAGGAATAGGAGCGGAGGGAGCGGACGGAGCGGAAGGAGCAGCGGCAGCGGCGGCGGCAGGAGCAGGTAAGTTATGTTTGTGTATGTTCGTGTTTTACTGTGTGATTACCACTGTATGAAAGCCTACTACCTGTGCATTCGCTCAAAAAATGGCGGCACACAGAGTAGGAGGTTTGAACATTCAACCCCCTCCTTTCTCCTGGCACTAGCCAGGATAAAGGAGGGGGATTAATTGAGCACACAAGAGCGAGTGTGTCTTCTCCAATTTTGCAGCATAAAGCAATGAGGTTGCTTTACCACATGTCAATGCTGCAATTTTGGGAATTGCTCCCTCTAGTGACCAGCACATGGAAATGTTATAAATTAGAATCTAATTTATAATATTTCCTGACTTGTGAAAAAATTTAAAAAATTGGAACAATGTGTAATCATGTATATACTAACTGTTTAACTAAAAAATAACATTTTTTATTTCTAGCGACACATTCCCTTTAAACTAATTAAAATCACACAGGGCAGAATGGGAGGAGTGCAAGAACAAGAAATTGAGGCAGTCACTAACCCCACATATACGTTTTGTTTCATTTTGTTGGAATGTGCTGCTCCAACTTTTGTGTTGTTTGTGTGATCCATATATGAGGGGTTTGTGACTGCTTCCAATTTTTGATCTTGCACTCCTCCAATTCTGCCCTGGGTGATTTTAATTCATTTAATGCTGGTTCCTACCATCCCCAGAAAGATGTAGGCTTAGTCCCAGTTGTGGGTGTATGTGCAGAGTAGGTCCCCACCTATAGAGGACGCCTTGTCATGGCAGGTGGGCAAACACTATTTGATTAAAAACGTGCACTAAGAACCTCCCTATTGTAAGTAGATTTAGCATATAATGCATATTTATTTATATTTAGTGGTTTGGGTGACATTAGTGTTCGCAGTGTGCTGTCGCCATTTTTTTGTGTGCTAGATTGATAGATAATATAATATCCAAAAATGCCGACAGCACTCCGAGAACTCTAATGTCATCTAAACACTATAAATAAATAAATATGCATTACTGCTGAATCTACTTACAATTGTGAGGTTCATAGCGCACATTTTGATCAAATTGTGTGAGCCCACCTGCCACGACAAGGCGACCTCTATGAGGTTGATACCTACGCTGCACATACACCCATAACTGGGACTAAGCCTACATATGCCTGGGGATGGTAGGAACCAGCATTAAAATAATTAAAATCATCCAGGGCAGAATGGGAGGAGTGTAAGATCAAAAATGAAGGCAGTCAACGATAGATAGATAGATAGATAGATAGATAGATAGATAGATAGATAGATAGATAGATAGATAGATAGATAGATAGATAGATAGATAGATAGATAGATGATAGATAGATAGATAGATAGATAGATAGATAGATAGATAGATAGATAGATAGATAGATAGATAGATAGATAGATAGATAGATAGATAGATAGATAGGAGAAGGATAAATATGAGCTAGATAAATATCATAGAAAGAGACAATGTTCAAGTTGTTGCTCAAAGTGCTGGATACTTAAGTGAATCAGTTAATTTAGCTGAGGTTATACTTGAAAGAACATAATTCCTTAAAAGAAAAATAGGATAAATGTGGCTATAAAAGAGACTAAAAAAACAGGAGGAACTGCAATGTGCTCTCTGATTTTCTAATTTTTATTGAAGAATACGCCTGTGTCTAAACTCTCCAGCTTCTGTCTTTGAGTCAGCTGTGCTTCACGCTGGGTTTCATACATAAAACATTAAACACATATGGCATCTTGTGGTGGCAGGGTCTCCGGAGAAAATAGCCATGCTGCTCTTTTACACTGTGTAGAATTGCAGGAGAGAAGTAAAAAAGAACAAGAATCTGGAATGACAAAAATAATAAGGAACAGTTAAACTCCTCAGTAGCTGGTGTATTACTTCAAGTATAATTGTCTCTTTTTTTCAGATTATATGTGTACAGAGCGTGAATAAAATAAATCTTGCCTCAGATACCTGCTCACACACATAACACCTATTGCAAAACAATTTCGGCAAATAAATGTTTTTTGTAAAATTAAAAGTTATACAGTAATCCAATATATTTCTTGTACTTATTCCTTATGGTTTTATCTTAGCTTGTTATTCAGTAGGAACATTTATTGTTTACTTCTAGTTAGTGGCAGATTAACTAGACGATGGGCCCTAGGCTGTTATCCAAACTTGGGCCCCCCTTGCGCACCGCCGCCCTGCCGCGCCGTAACTATTCTTAACACTACATTTTTGGGCAAGCTTTAACAAATGGGTGTTACGGATCCCCTTGTCACAGGGCTGTATCCCTACATACTGACAGTATCACACTGTGCAGGGACACATCCTCCTGACAAGGGTAATTGTCTATCAGTCCTGGACTGCAGAAAGACTTTTTGTGAAATACAAGGATTTCCTATAATAAAAATGTCAGGAGAGGTGACAGATTCTCTATAAATCTAGTGACTCACATGTGACGACGTCTCAGATTCTAGTAGTTTTTTTCCTCTTTTCTTCTCCATCCGGTCCAGAGCACATGACGACTTCTCCCGGCCATGACTGATTTCTACAGAATTTGCCACTCAGATGTCTTCGACTCCTCACTTTTCCAACATTTCCACACCTATAAATGAAAATAAAGTTATCATGGTGCCACATACTGTACCCCTAAATATAATAGCACCAAACACTGTGCGCCTGAATATAATAATACCACACACTGTAAAACACCACATACACACAGCCCCCTGTACTTAGTGCCACACACAGCCACCTGTACATAGTGCCACTCACAGCCCCTTGTAGATATTAGACACACCCAATAGATAGCGCCACACACAGCCCCCTGTACATAGTGCCACACACAGCCCCCTGTACATAGTGCCACACACAGCCCCTGTAGATATTACACACCCCCCATAGATAGCGCCACACACAGCCCCCTGTACATAGTGCCACACACTGCCCCCTGTACATAGTGCCACACACAGCCCCTGTGGATATTACACCCCCCATACATAGCGCCACACACAGCCCCCTGTAGATATCACACATCCCCTTCCCGTAGAGAGCATTACACACAGCCCCTATAGATACAAATGAATATCCCCCCAAACGGAAATCTTTAGCAAAGTTTCCAGCACCATTGAGATCAATGGTGATGCAAACGGAAGCTAAGGTTTCCATTTGCCTTTCCGTTGAGGGGTTAACCAGACGGAACCCCTCAACGGAAGGGCAGCGGTGATGTGAACAGGGCCTTAGATACAGGGCCCTAGATACAGGGCCCATGTGCATGTGTGATACTGTTTGTTGGACCCTGTATCTAAGCCTAATGTAGGCTTAGATACAGGGTTCAGCAGACAGTATTCACATGCAGTATAAGCTGGGGCCCTGTATCTAAGCCTAACACATGGTAGGCTTTAAAGGTTGTCCAGTCCCTAAACATTGATGGCCTATCCTCAGTATAGGCCATCAATAGCTGATGGGTTGGGGTCAGACACCCGGGACCCCCGCCAATCAACTGTTTTGAAGGGGTTGCAGCCGCTCGTACGAGTGCTGCTTGCCCTTCATTTCCCTCACTTGCTCACACTGTGAATCGCTGACACGTCCGTGTCGGCGATTCAGTGTGAGAAAGTGACCGGAATGAAGGGGAGGTAGCGCTCGTACGAACGGCTGCAACCCATTCAAAACAGCTGATTGGCGGGGGTCCCTGGTGTCTGACCCCAACCCATCAGCAAGACAATAAAATTAAACTTACCGCCTCTTCGGCCGCTGGTCCTCACTCCATCAATTGTCAGGACGCTGTGTGTGGCGCATAGCATCGTGACATTATGCCCTGCGCACCGCGCTGTGATGACAGAACCTCCGATGCGCTCCAGGAAGAGGAGTGGTAAGTACTGTCAGTTACTATAGTAACAGGGGCCCGTGTCGTTTATTACATAGGCCCCAGTTACTATAGTAACTTTTCATTGATGTGTGAATGTGGCTGCCGCTTGCACCGGGGCCCCCTCCGGTGCTAGCTACGCCATACCGGGCATGAGGGGGGCCATGCGATCATGTGTGGTTTGGTCGGCCATGGGCCCCCCGGGAGCCTTGGGCCCCGGGCGGCCGCCCGAACCGCCCTAATGATAATCCGCCACTGCTTCTAGTGAATAAAGTTCTATCCATTGTCAAGTGATGGACACACAGGTGCAGGGATTGTTAGAAGACACAGCTCTGACTGTAACGTACTGTAACGAGCCATGGACGTGTGTGTCCATCACATGACTGTAGACAGAATTGTATCCACTGAAAGTAAATAATGAATGTTCCTACAGAATAACAACAAGCAGGGAAATTTAAAACCGTAAGGAAATAATGTAGAAAGTAGGTTGGAAAATTGTACAACTTTTCATTATACTGAAAAATAACATTAATTTGCTGAAATTTACAACATGTGGCACGGGAAAAGAAAGCTATGTGTGAACAGCCACGGACTGGCGCCTCACATGTAACTGCTACAGGAAAAGTCACCAGTGCTAGAAGAACGCATAGAAGGTTAGTATTTATTGCAGTTGGGGACTGTAACTGGGTATTGTGTCTGGCACTGGGGAACATGGTGGCTGTATTTTGGGAACACAACATAGCTTGAACAGTATGAGGGTGCACTGTGGCTGTTACTGTATGGAACCCTCAATTTAGTTGGTCTTAGAAGTGGAAATGGTTCACATATCTCTACTATAGGTATGTAAGAATATCAGAAATCACCTTAGAGTTGTATGATATGTATAAAAGTAATCAGCCCTTATCCTCATGATAATATAGGGTCATAAATCTCCCTAGTAAATTTGAATATATTGGTTTAATTTACAGTAGAGTGTACATTATCCCATATTTAACCCCTTCAGGACACAGCCTGTTTGGCCTTAAGGACACAGCCAATGTTTTCAAATCTGACGTGTCACTTTATGTGGTAATAACTCTGGAATGCTTTTATGTATCCAAGCGATTCTGAGATTGTTTTCTCATGACACACTGGACTTTATGTTACTGGCAAAATTTGCTCGATACATTCGGTATTTAATTGTGAAAAACACCAACATTTAGGGAAAAATTGCAAAAATTAGCATTTTTCTAAATGTAAATGTATCTGCTTGTAAGACAGATAGTAATACCACACAAAATTGTTGCTAATTAACATCCCCCATATGTCTACTTTAGATTTGCATCGTTTATTGAACATCCTTTTTTTTCTAGGACATTACAAGGCTTAGAACTTTAGCAGCAATTTCTCACATTTTCAAGAAAATTTCAAAAGGCTATATTTACAGGGGCCAGTTCAGTTGTGAAGTGACTTTTAGGGCCTTATATATTAGAAACCCCCAATAAGTCACGCCATTTTAAAAACTGCACCCCTCAAAGTATTCAAAACAGCATTTAGAAAGTTTCTTAACCTTTTAGACGTTTCACAGGAATTAAAGCAATGTAGAGGTGAAATCTACAAATTTCATATTTTTTTGCAGAAATTCATTTTTAATCCATTTTTTTTTTTTGTAACACAGAAAATGTTACCAGAGAAATGCAACTCAATGTTTATTACCCAGGTTCTGTAGTTTTTAGAAATATCCCACATGTGGCCCTAGTGTGCTTATAGACTGAAGCACCGGCCTCAGAATCAAAGGAGTACCTAGTGGATTTTGGGGCCTCCTTTTTATTAGAAAATATTTTAGGCACCATGTCAGGTTTGAAGGGCTCCTGCCAAAACAGTGGAAATCCCCCAAAAGTGACCCCATTTTGGAAACTACACCCCTTGAGGACATTATCTAGGGGTATAGTCAGCATTTTGACCCTGCAGGTTTTTTGCAGAAATGGTTGGAATTAGGCCGTGAAAATGAAAATCTACATTCTTTCAAAGAAAATGTAGGTTTAGCTAATATTTTCTAATTTCCGCAAGAACTAAAGGAGAAAAAGCACCACAACATTTGTAAAGCAATTTCTCCCGAGTAAACCAATACCCCACATGTGGTCATAAATGGCTGTTTAGACACACAGCAGGGCTCAGAATGGAAAGAGCCCCATTTGGCTTTTGGACCTCAAATTTAGCAGGAATGGTTTGCGGCGGTGGTTTGCGGCATTTGCAAAGCCCCTGACAGACCAAAACAGTAAAAACGCCAAAAAAGTGACTCCATTTAGGAAACTACAACCCTTGAAGAATCCAGCTAGGGGTGTAGTCAGCATTTTGACCCCACTGGCGTTTCATAGATTTTATTAGAATTGTGCATTGAAAATAAAAATAATCCTTTTTCTTCAATAAGACGTAGTTTTAGCTCAAAATTTTGGATTTTCTCAACAAATAAAGGATAAAAAGAATCCCAACATTTGTAAACCAATTTCTCCCGAGTACAGCAATACCCCATATGTGATCATAAACTGCTGTTTGGGCACAGAGTAGGAATCAGAAGGGAAGGAGCACCATTTGGTTTTGGAGTACAGATTATGCTGGATTGGTTTCTGGGCGCTATGTCGCATTTGCAAAGTCCCTGTGGAACCAAAACAGTGGATCTCCCCCAGAGGTGACACCATTTTAGAAACAACACCCCTCAAGGTATTCACCTAGGGGTGTAGTGAACATATTAACCTCGCAGGTGATTGGCAGAAATTGGTGCGCACTCGATGTTGCAGTGTGAAAATGGGATTTTTTCCATATTATGCTGTGTTTCCCAGTTTTAGAAACACCCTACGTGTGGCCCTAATCTTTTTCCTGGACATTCGACAGGGCTCAGGAGTGAAAGAGTACCATGCAAAATTGAGGCCTAATTTGGCAATTTACAAAGTATTGGTTCACAATTGCAGGGCTCTGTTGTGAAGTAATAAAAGAAACCCCTGAGAAGTGACCCCATTTTGGAAACCCCTCAAGGCATTTATTAAGAGGTTTAGTGAGCATCTTCACCCCACAGGTCTTTTCCATTAATGATTGCACTGCCATTTCAGTGGCAAATATGTGCTGGAGATACACACCCCAAAAATTGTTAAAAGGGTTCTCCGGGTATGGCGATGCCATATATATGGAAGTAAACTGCTGTTTGGGCACACTGTAGGGTTCAGAAGGGAGGTAGCGCCATTGGGCTTTTGGAGCGCAGATTTTGCTTGCTAGTAGTTTTATATGGAGTTTTACTGGTGTTTCCGTTTATAATGTGGGGGTACATGAAAGCTGGGCAGAGTACATCAGGGGCATAGTCAGGTGGTATAATAATAGGGTAAAAAAAAAATAAAAAAATCCATAGATGTGTGTTACACAGTGATCAATCCTTTCTGCAGAGGCCACTGTCACACTGATAAATGACCTTTCTTATCCCCCTTTTGGTCCACACTCCGCACCTTTGCAGTTTGGGGAATTCTGCTGGGAAGTGTTGTCCTGGTATAATATAGGTGCCCTCGCTTTCAGCAGATATGTTTGGCTTCTCCCCTTCCTGGTTACCTAATTTTAGGGGCCTTGATAATTCGCCACTTGAAACAGAAGAAATGTTCCCCTCGGGCTGCACAACTGCATATTTTTCTTTCCTGACTTATTGGAGCCTTAACTAATTTTATTTTTTCATAGACATAGTGACATGAGGGCTATTTTTTTGTGGGACGAGCTGTAGTTCTTGGTACCATTTTGGGGTACAAGCGACTTTTTGATCACATGTTATCCTTTCCTGGTGACAAAAAAACAGCAATTCTGACATACTTTTTTAGTTCTTTTTATACAGCATACACCATGCGTTATAAATTACATGTTATCTTTATTCTGCGGGTCAGTATGATTCCGGCGATACCACTTTTTTATGTTTTACAACATTTTGCACAATAAAATTACTTTTGTAAAGAGAATGTATTTTTTCTGTCGCCAAGTTGTGAGAGCCATAACTTTTTAATTTTTTCATCGACGGAGCTGTATGAGGGCTTGTTTTTTGCGAGACGAGTTATAGTTTTTATAGGTACCATTTTTAGATACATGCGACTTTTTGATCACTTTTTATTTTAATTTTTGGAAGACAAAGTGACCAAAAAAACAGCAATTATGGCAGTATTTTTAAGTTTTTTTTTACGGCGTTCATTGTGCGGGATAAATAACATAATATTTTTATAGTTCAGGTCGTTACGGTCACAGCGATACCAAATATGTATGGTTTATTATTTTTTCCAATAATAAAGGACTTGACAAAGGAAAAAGGGTGATTGTGTTTTATTTTATTACTTGAAACTTTTATTGTATTTTTTACACTTTTTTTTACACTTTTCTTTAGTCCCACTAGGGGGACTTGAAGGTCCAACTGTTTGATTGATGTTCTAATACATTGCACTACCTATGTAGTGCAATGTATTAGAACTGTCAGTTGTTCACTGACAGCAAGACGATCAGGCTCCGCCTCCGAACGGGGCCTAATCGGCTTCCGTAATGGCAGATAGCAAGTCATTGTTAGGCCTGTTGCCATAGTAGCAGTCGCCAGCCTTGCCATCGCATGGCAGGCTGCCGATTTGCTACATACCGCTAAGATGCAGCAATCGCATTGGATCGATGCATCGCAGGGGTTAACGGCAGGAATCGGAGCTAGCTCCAGTTCCTGCCAATAAATCGATGTGTCCACTGTAACATACAGCAGACACCCACTGCTGATTACGCCGGCTCAGCTTCTAAACCGGAAGCTGAGCCAGCGCCATCTTGCCGATGGTACCGGAAGCCTTTTAGGCCCCGCCGCAGAACGGGGCATAGGAGGCTTTCGTTTCTGGCAGACTGGCACTGGGTATTAGACCTCCGATCGCCTTTTCAGACAGCGGCACCCCAGCGATCACGTACAGCTGGCACCCGGTGGTGATGGCGCTAGCTCCATCTACTTCACGTACAGTTACATGGAATTGCGTTAAAACACCAGTTCCCATCACGTAACTGTACGTGAAAATGCAGGAAGGGGTTAAAGAGCAACAATAAAGAATTTACCACTCCTGTTCCTCAATAAAGAATAAAATATTTTGTGCAAAACCTGTATCTAGTAAGGAAACCTGTATCCGTCAGGTCAGCGGGACTGACAGGTTCAGTCACGCTGGATCGAGCTATCGATCACATCTAAGCTCATAACGTAGATGTGATCGATTACAAATGGATCCTGCGTGTCAGAGACAAGCAGGACCTGCCTTCACTGAACCTGTACACAGGATACAAAGCAGCTGTATCTCAAAAAGTAAAAATTATTTTTAATAAAAAGTATTTTGAAAGGTAAACCAATAAACCAATAAACTAATAGACATTTTTATTTAAAAAAAATAATAATTATCTCAAAGGAGTACATAGCATTTCATTTCACAAAACAACAGTGTTTAGGGCTGATTACTAACAAAAATCGGGACTGCATTCAACCAGGATATGATTTGCAAAATGTAGCCAGAATCAGTCCACAAGCTCAATAAATTTTGCTTACAATTTGCCAGACAGGAGATAGTTAACAGCTAACTTTTTATTCTTAAAGAAATAAATTATAACTAACAAGGCAAATTACTGTATACATAATCCAGCAGCCTTTGTATCAATATGGCTTTAATGTATTTTTAGATATTATAAATGTGTGAGCTGTGTTCCACAGCGTGAGCTGTCATGGAGCACTTGATGAAGGAAGTTCTAGCTATAGTGATATGGTAATCAGTGCATTCTCTACATTAAGATGAAAAGGCGACTGACTATAAATTGAATTGTCTGTAGGATTCTTGAAAATATTTTCTATGCGAATTATCTTTCCTGGTCACCGTTCTTACTAAAAAACAGCAAAATAATGAAAAAAAATAAAATAGTCTTGTGGGAAATTTTGATTAACAAAAACAGAATTACCGTATTTTTCGGACCCAGGTTTTAGACCACAGAAAATAAGAAAAATGTTCATATTTTAATAATTTTGCAAAGAAAATACTATTGGTTAAAAAAAAAAATTTGTTTGGTTTCACCACATTCTGAGAGCCATAACTTTTATATTTTTTTCATCGTTTGGCTTATTTTTTGCGGAATAAGCTGTAGTTTTTATTAGCACCATTTTTTTTATCACTTTATATTTAATTCTTTTTAGCTCTATGGTGACCAAAAAACAACGATTGTGGGGTTATAAATTATTATTTTTTTACACCGTTCTCTGTGCGAGTCAAATAATGCTATATTGTAATAGTTTCAGGCTTTTACGGACGCATCGATACCAATTTTTAAAAAATATATATTTTTACATTGTGCATGGGGAAAAATGCGAAAAGGGTATTTTTTTGTTAACTTTTAATATTTTTTTACACTCCTGAAAATGTAAACTTTTTTTTTTTTACACATTTTATTAATTCCTCTAGGGGACTTGAACCAGCGGTCAGTACATCGCTGGTACAATACACTGCAATACATGGATGAGTTACGGAAACAGCGTAACTCGCTGAGCTACGCTGCTTCCATAACTCTCATAGTAGTGAATGGCAATTACAGAAGCAGCGCAGCATGCTATACTATTTCCATAACTACTATTCAGTTCTATGGAAGTTACGGAAACAGCGTAGTGCAGCGAGTTACGTTGTTCCCGTAACTCTACCATGTACGCTGTTTTCGTAGCTACCGAGTTCCGGAAAACGCGTAGCTCGCGGTGCTATGCTATTTCCGTAACTCCCATTCACTTCTATGGGAGTTACGGAAACAGCGTAGCTCAGCGAGCACTCAGCTGTTTCCATAACTCCCAACCACCTAGCCAGGAAGTGGCTGGGAGACAGCGAAACCGTGTAAGATAGAACGTGGTTTAGGGGACCCCGTTCTAGAGATAGGTGCGGGTCCCAAAGGTGGGACCCGCATCTAATGCCAACTGTGTTCTTAGTCATGACTATGATTAAGAACGCAGTTGGTGTTCAAAACGGGTAATCGGTCTTGTATCAGCACTTAACCATGCCAGGTGCTTTTACTGCCCTAATAAATTGTTATCATTATGATATGCCCCTCAAAAAGCAGATACCATCTGATAACCAGAATATACGGCTGAGGGGAATTCAAATAGCCCAGCAGAATGCAGAGTGCCATTTACAGCAGACTGTAAAGCTGTTTATAACTTGTATTCTGCGTGAGATTTTTGCCTGCCCCATGACAAACATCTTATGGTATACTGAAATAAGTTTGCCATTCCTGCTGTAAAAGTGACAAGGTTTGCTTTTGTCTTCTAGGGGAACACCTTAGCAGGTTCAGAGGAACCTCAGGATTCCAGGGAGCCATGGCTGGTAATCCCTATATTAAGACATAATATGCTAGTGTAATATCACTGAATGTGGGAATGCTTGCCATAAGAGCTGTGCCTCTTAATTCTGCTATTAGTTCTGATATCATCCAGATTAATAGAGCCGACAACCTTGTGATGCTTCCTATTATTATAAATAGAGATCAGGACTCAATGAATTTTTTTCTTTTGTTCTTAAAAACATTCCAAAGGCCTCCAAATTTTTAATATAATCGGTATAAGGGCATGACCACACGTGGCGGATTTCCTCCGCAACTGTCCGCATCAATGCCGCACAGAATCTGCGTTGCAGATTCTGCTGCGGATCTGCACAAAATGTGCAGAAAATTGATGCGGACTAGCTGCTGCGGACTGCGGGAAAAGTGCTTCCCTTCTCCCTATCAGTGCAGGATAGAGAGAAGGGACAGCACTTTCCCTAGTGAAAGTAAAAGAATTTCATACTTACCGGCCGTTGTCTTGGTGATGCGTCCCTCTTTCGGCATCCAGCCCGACCTCCCTGGATGACGCGCCAGTCCATGTGACCGCTGCAGCCTGTGCTTGGCCTGTGATTGGCTGCAACCGTCACTTAGACTGAAACGTCATCCTGGGAGGCCGGACTGGAGACAGAAGCAGGGAGTTCTCGGTAAGTATGAACTTATATTTTTTTACAGGTTGCTGTATATTGGGATCGGTAGTCACTGTCCCGGGTGCAGAAACAGTTACTGCCGATCGCTTAACTCTTTCAGCACCCTGGACAGTGACTATTTACAGACGTCTCCTAGCAACGCTCCCGTCATTACGGGAGCCCCATTGACTTCCTCAGTCTGGCTGTAGACCTAGAAATACATAGGTCCAGCCAGAATGAAGAAATGTCAAGTTAAAAAAGCAAGACGCATCCGCAGCACACAGTGGATTTAGTGTTTTTGGACTTTGCAAAGGCATTTGACACTGTCCCCCATAGACGCCTAATGGGTAAATTAAGGACTATAGGTTTAGAAAATATAGTTTGTAATTGGATTGAGAATTGGCTCAAGGACCGTATCCAGAGGGTTGTGGTCAATGATTCCTTCTCTGAATGGTCCCCGGTTATAAGTGGTGTACCCCAGGGTTCAGTGCTGGGACCACTATTATTCAACTTATTTATTAATGATATAGAGGAAGGGATTAATAGCACTATTTCTATTTTTGCAGATGACACCAAGCTATGTAATATAGTTCAGACTATGGAAGATGTTCATGAATTACAGGCAGATTTAAACAAACTAAGTGTTTGGGCGTCCACTTGGCAAATGAAGTTTAATGTAGATAAATGTAAAGTTATGCATCTTGGTACCAACAACCTGCATGCATCATATGTCCTAGGGGGCGCTACACTGGCGGATTCACTTGTTGAGAAGGATCTGGGTGTACTTGTAAATCATAAACTCAATAACAGCATGCAGTGTCAATCAGCTGCTTCAAAGGCCAGCAGGATATTGTCATGTATTAAAAGAGGCATGGACTCGCGGGACAGGGATGTAATAATGCCACTTTACAAAGCATTAGTGAGGCCTCATCTAGAATATGCAGTTCAGTTCTGGGCTCCAGTTCATAGAAAGGATGCCCTGGAGTTGGAAAAAATACAAAGAAGAGCAACGAAGCTAATAAGGGGCATGGAGAATTTAAGTTATGAGGAAAGATTGAAAGAATTAAACCTATTTAGCCTTGAAAAAAGACGACTAAGGGGGGACATGATTAACTTATATAAATATATTAATGGCACATACAAAAAATATGGTGAAATCCTGTTCCTTGTAAAACCCCCTCAAAAAACAAGGGGGCACTCCCTCCGTCTGGAGAAAAAAAGGTTCAAGCTGCAGAGGCGACAAGGCTTCTTTACAGTGAGAACTGTGAATTTATGGAATAGCCTACCGCAGGAGCTGGTCACAGCAGGGACAGTAGATGGCTTTAAAAAAGGGTTAGATAATTTCCTAGAACAAAAAAATATTAGCTCCTATGTGTAGAAATTTTTCCTTCCCTTTTCCCTTCCCTTGGTTGAACTTGATGGACATGTGTCTTTTTTCAGCCGTACTAACTATGTAACTATGTAACTATGTAACTATGTAATAACATGTGCATGACAGCTGCGGACTTCATTGCGGAAATTAGAATCTCCATTGAAGTCAATGGAGAAATTCCGCCATGAGTCCGCCACTGCTCCGCAACAGACAGAGCATGCTGCGGACACCAAATTCCGCTCCGCAGCCTATGCTCCGCAGCGGAATTTTACGCATCGTCTAAACGAACACTTCTAAATAGAAGTGTAAGTCAATGCAGAAACGGCTCCGCTGCGGATTAACGCTGCGGAGTGTCCGCAGCGGAATTCTAGTGAAATTCCGCCACGTGTGAACCCAGCCTAATACTGGCATGGAAAATAGAAGGGACCCTTGTCTATAGCAGAACTGATCATTGGAGGTACTGGGTTTTGAAAATGTTTATTTCTTGTTCAAATCAGAAGAGGTTAAGCAACCCCCAGCGCCTCCGGATCATGCAGGGGCGTAACTAGGGAAGACTGGGCCCCATAGCAAACTTTTGACTGGGGCCCCCCCCTCCCGGTAACCAACGGCGCCACAACTCCCGCCTTCCCGACAATGAACACTTATCAGTTCTACGGGTCCACTGCCTTCGGGGCCAGGTCGCAATTGTGACTACTGCGAGCTCTATAGCTACACTGCGACACTGGGCTGCAATATACAGCTGAGACCTGCTGAGTATGGGTGCGCTCAGCTCGTTCCATACTTCCCCATGATGGCTGCTACGTACATTTACGTGGCATGTCATTAGGGTGTTAAAGGGGTCCTCTGGACATTTCTTATTGATGGTCTATCTTTATGATAGGTTATCAATATTAGATCGGCGGGGTCCAACTCCCAGAACACCCGCCGATCAGCTTTTTTGGAGGGGCCGTAGAACTCGTCGCCTTGGCCTCTTCAGTGTTTACCAGGCACAACGCCGTACACATCGGTAGCAGCTGCGCCTGGGATTGCAGCTCAGTCCCGTTCACTTGAATGCGATCCCAGGCACAGTCGCCCCGTGTGTGTGTATGGTGTTGTGCTTGTTAACTGGGAAAAGTCAGACGAACGCTATGGTCCCATCAATCACGGACCGCCACTGATCTGATATTGATGGTCTATCCTAAGGATGGGCCATCAATATAAAATGCTCAGAGGACCCCTTTCTTTAATGTAATGTGTGTGAAGTTTGAAGTTATATAACTTGGCAGAGGGCAGGGCCAGGCAGGCATCAGTATACGTGTTAGGATATGTTCACACGACAGCGTCCGTAACGGCTGAAATTACGGGGATGTTTTCAGGAAGAAACATCCCCGTAATTTCAGCCGTAACGGCATGTGCAGGCGCTTGAACGCCGCGTCCATTACGGGCGTAATTGGCGCTGCTATTCATTGGAGTCAATGAATAACGGCTCCAATTACGCCCCAAGAAGTGACAGGTCACTTCTTTGACGCGGGCGTCTATTTACGCGCCGTCATTTGACAGCGGCGCGTAAATATACGCCTCGTGTGAACAGACAAACGTCAGCCCTTTGCTTTCAATGGGCAGATGTTTGTCAACGCTATTGAGGCGCTTTTTTCGGACGTAATTCGGGGCAAAAAAGGCCGTATTACGTCCGTAATTAGTGTGTGTGCACATACCCTGAGGGGGAATTCACTGAGTTTTTCAGCATGCTTTTTGACGCGGAAAAAAACAGACGGAAACGGATGTGTCTTTTCCAGCGAGCGAGCTAAAACCGCTCACGGGAACAAGCGACTTGCCCCTATCTCCGTGCGTTTACGTGCATTTACGTCTCTGACCTCCCATTGACAATAAGAGGCAGAGAAATTTGCCTGCGGCGCTCAATGTCCGCCTCCAAAAAACGCAGCAAAAAATACGGCAAACGGCGTGCAGGCATGTGAAAATCTGACTCAAAATTACAGAAGGAATTTTTAGGCTGATTTTTCTGTCTGCAAAAAAATCTGTGTGAACAGGACCTTAAGGCTTCAGTATAGGTGTTAGGGGGAAAGTGCCACCCATTGAAAACCATGAAATTTTTCCTGCGAGCAGTAAAAAACGCCTGCGGGTAAAAGAAGCGTTAGGCTATGTTCACACTGAGTTTTTTGCAGGAAGAATATCTGCCTCAAAATTCCGTTTGGAAGTTTGAGGCAGATTTTCCTCTGCCTGCACGCCGATTTTTGCCCGCGGCCATTGAGCGCCGCCGGACATAAAACACCGCGAAATACGCTTTCTCTGCCTCCCATTGAAGTCAATGGGAGGTCAGAGGTGTTAACGCCCGAAGATAGGGCATGTCGCTTCTTTTTCCCGCGAGCCAGTTTTACTGCTCGCGGGAAAAAGACGCCGACGCCTCCCATGCATTTTTTGCTGCGTTTTTCTGTCCACGGCCCGATGGCCGAAAAACGTCACAAAAAAACGCAACAAAAAACGTGGGAAGTGTTCAAAATATGCCTCAAAATTCCGGAAGGAATTATGAGGCAGATTTTTCTACCTAAAAACTTTTCCCTTCTCCCATGAACTTTTTTATTTTATGTACCTGTCCTCTGCAGTCTGCACGTCCTCTGGCCGTCCTCTGATTGTCCTCCGCCCGTCCTATGTGATGCTAGTTCTCCGGCAGTCCTGAGTCCTCCGCCCATCATATGGGATGCAAGTACTCCGGCAGTCCTGGCTCCTGACTGTACTGTCCTCCGCCCGATGTCTCGCGCCATTCGTTTAGCTCCGCCCCCTGTCCTCTCCCCTGCCTTAGTGCTCCTCCTACCACGTATCGCCGTCCTATTCCACTGTGTGTGGAGGAGGAGTCGGACTATCAGTGGAGTGCACAGTAAATATCACCGGGCCCCCGGACCCCCCCCCCACGGCTGTCACCGGGCCCCCCCCCCCCGGATGCCTAGTGTAACGTTAGGGACGGGATGCTACTAGTAGGCATTAGGGGGCCCGTGCCTCCATGCCTGGCACATAATGTAATGTGCCTGACTGTCAAGGCGACACGGGCCCCCCCATGCCCCGGGCCCCGTAGCAGCTGCTACTGCTGCTACTGTGGTAGTTACGCCACTGGGATCATGCATGTTTATCTAAAAAGTATTTGGGTGTAACAATCACAGCTTTATAGACTCAAAGTAAGGCTGGGTTCACATAAATAACTTTTATAGCTGTTGTATTATGCCTGAAACGGACACAACTTATGACAACGTTTTGTACATTGTGCTCTGGTCTGGCCTCCATAGCTGGACAAAAAATGCTGCATTCAACGGTTTTCTCTCTCATGCGGGGAAACGTTTCCGTCATAACTGATGCATTTTATGCTACAACTGCTCATATAGGAAAGCATGGGATCAGTGCTGGCATCAGTTTCGCTCCAGCATATCTGCACCACGCAGGAGGGAAACAAAACCGTAGCAAATTACACATGTGAAGGGGGCTAAGAAGGTGATTACCAGCATATCCTCTGGTATTGTATAAACGTTTTTTATTCTTTAACCAACTATAAAAGCTTCTCAACAGTATGTCCTTACTCGTAGTTAATGGAACCAAGTAAAGAAAATATATATAGTGCATGTACAGTATATACAGTATAGACTATGTATATACACTCCTCAACATTTAAATTGCAATAACAAGAAGGACAAATCATGAGGTTATGCAAGTCGATGAAGTAGTAGGTGTCGCTAAGATCTGAAAATGACCACATTTTTAAGCATCTAGCTCCAAACTGTGGCACGTGAGAGGGGCATTAAAGCCATATTGAAAGCAATGTTTTTTAGCCACATGAAACCTCAAAAATCAGATCAAGTGGTGTGGGATGATTGTGCGATGCCTCCTGTTCGTCAACATGGCAGTTATTGCCACTTGTCGCAAACTGAGAGGGACAGAATCCTTGAACCGAGAGACCTTGGTTTATCACTCTGGCAGATTACTGCATGCCTAGGCCAAGATGTCAGCACCGTTCAACGTGGCGTGTCCCGAAAGTTGGGAGAACAACGAACGGGAATGACAGCCAGAGCTGTGTGGAGACGAACCTGTGCACGGACAAATCGTCTGATTGGAGACGGCAATGGAGGCTGGAATGGAGGTCTATCCTCTTCAGCGATGAGTCCTGCTTTTTGTCTCGGGCGCAATGATAGCTGGAGATTGGTCTGGAGACCACATAGGCAACGCCATAAAGAGGACTTGACAAGTGAACATCACTACTCAGGGATTATGGTGTAGGGTGGCATAATGTACAGCAGCCGGACCTCTCTAGTTTGATTGGAAGAATGGCGCATAGTGATCCGATCTGTACTGCAAGTGAAATTGTACGTCACAGCCCAGGGAGGCAACCAGTGTCGACACAAACCATCAGAAGGCGTTTGCATGACATTAGGCTACAAGCCAGACGTCCAGCTACAGGTGTTCCATTGGCCATACTGCACCGCTCTCAAAGGCTGTAATGGTGTACAACAAGACGGCAATGGAGGCTGGAATGGAGGTCTATCCTCTTCCGCGATGAGTCCCGCTTTTGTCTCAGCTGGAGATTGGTCTGTAGACCACGTGGGCAATGCCATTACAAGGCAATGCCTTTACAAGGTAACGTCACACCGGTCCTACTTCCTGGATTATGGTGTGGGTAGAATAATGTACAGTAGCTGCAACCCTCTAGTCTTTATTTCAGGTACACTAACAGCTTGGCGGTACATTGAATTGGTCGTGGAATCAGTGGTACGCCTATTTCTCCAAAGTGTCCCAAAAGCCGGTTTTCAACAGGACAATGCCAGGCCACTTGTTGCTCGTGCTACTGTGAGCAGCCTGCATGGCCTAAACGTGCTACCATGGCCTGTAGCGTCTCCGGACTTGTCTCCCATCAAGCACATCTGGGACGTCATTGGTCGGCAGTTAGAAAAGGAGCTGCCAGCAGCCAATCTTGATGAGTTGCTTGTTATGCCACGCATTCAGCATGGTATAACATTCCTCAGACAACTATTAATAACCTCATTGATAGCATACCAAGGCGTGTAAGTGCGTGTATTTCTGCATGTGGCACTCATACTCGATACTGAGTTTTGTTTCCATTTCTAAATCATTTGCATATCAATACTGCATTTGCAGATCTGGCAGTGCAGATCTCTGACGTCACTCACAGGTCCTGCATCGTGTCGGCACCAGAGGCTACAGTTGATTCTGCAGCAGCATCAGCATTTGCAGGTAAGTAGCTACATCGACTTACCTGCAAACGCCGATGCTGCTGCAGAATCATCTGTAGCCTCTGGTGCCGATGTGTCCTCGCTCGTCTGACACGATGCAGGACCTGTGAGTGACGACACAGCGTGATCTCTGGAGAACACGGCTGTGTCTGCACTGCCAGAAGCTGGGCGTTCTGAAGAGAAGTGGATGATACTTCTCATCAGAACGCCCAGCTAGTAAAAGTAGTAAACACGCCCCGATGTACGCACATAATACACGCCCAGTTGTACTTTTACTTTTCAACACGCCCAGTTGTACTTTTGCAAGCCTCATTTGCATAAATACGAAAATGGTCATAACTTGGCCAAAAATGCTCGTTTTTTAAAAATAAAAACATTACTGTAATCTACATTGCAGAGCCGATCACATGCAATAGCAGATAGGGGTTGCAAAATCTGGTGACAGAGCCTCTTTAAATACTGAACATTTTATCTATAATCCACATATTGTAAGAAAGCCCACCTAATTCAATTTGTCTGGATGAAAGTAGTGGACTTGATACATGTTATCACTGGTGTCACACTCCAAAATAAAACTTCATACAATAAAAATATGTCAATATACTAAGTACAACTGTTTATCTGTATTAATTCCTGTAATCGAATATGTAGAAATGTAGGACTAAAAATAAACACAACTCTAATGTCCTGATTTTTCCTTCTAATGATGTAATCCTTGGATGAGTTTTCACAATTCACAACATGATGAAGAACATTTGGTATTTGTATTGTGTGGTAATTTACTATCTATGGTCCAACATATGAAATAAGATTGAGGTAATATGAGACTTTAAAGACTACGTCATGTTTGGATCACAACACACATTCAAATGCCAGGAGGCCTTTTTCCTGACAACTTGGTGAATTAAATGTGGAGCACACCTGCTTAAAGAGGCTCTGTCACCACATTATAAGTGCCCTATCTCCTACATAAGGAGATGGGCGCTATAATGTAGGTGACAGCAGTGCTTTTTATTTAAAAAAACGATATATTTTCACCACTTTATTAGCGATTTTAGATTTATGCTAATGAGTTGCTTAATGCCCAAGTGGGCGTTTTTACTTTAGACCAAGCGAGCGTTGTACAGAGGAGTGTAAGACGCTGACCAATCAGCGTCATGCACTCCTATCCATTCATTTAGTCAGCGCATAGGGATCCTTTTAGATCGCTATGTGCTGTCTTATACTATCACATTAACGATACTGAAGTGTTTAGACAGTGAATAGACATTCCACGGGATGTCTGTTCACAATCTCTGCATTTCGTTACTTTGTCTGTGGTAGTTACAGCAGAGGAAGCGTAATCTCGCGAGATTACGCTGTAGATGACAGGTTACAACTAGATTACGCTTCTTCTGCTGTAACTACCACAGACAGAGTAACGAAGTGCAGAGATTGTTAATAGACATCCCGTGGAATGTTTATTCACTGTCTAAACACTTCAGTATGGATGGCATTTGCTAAGATACCTCATGTGATAGGGCATGACCACACGTGGCGGATTTCCTCCGCAACTGTCCGCATCAATGCCGCACAGAATCTGCGTTGCAGATTCTGCTGCGGATCTGCACAAAATGTGCAGAAAATTGATGCGGACTAGCTGCTGCGGACTGCGGGAAAAGTACTTCCCTTCTCCCTATCAGTGCAGGATAGAGAGAAGGGACAGCACTTTCCCTTGTGAAAGTCAAAGAAATTCATACTTACCGCCCGTTGTCTTGGTGACGCGTCCCTCCTTCGGCATCCAGCCCGATCTCCCTGGATGACGCGGCAGTCCATGTGACCGCTGCAGCCTGTTATTAGCCTGTGATTGGCTGCAGCCGTCACTTAGACTGAAACGTCATCCTGGGAGGCCGGACTGGAGACAGAAGCAGGGAGTTCTCGGTAAGTATGAACTTATATTTTTTTACAGGTTGCTGTATATTGTGATCGGTAGTCACTGTCCAGGGTGCAGAAACAGTTACTGCCGATCGCTTAACTCTTTCAGCACCCTGGACAGTGACTATTTACAGACGTCTCCTAGCAACGCTCCCGTCATTACGGGAGCCCCATTGACTTCCTCAGTCTGGCTGTAGACCTAGAAATACATAGGTCCAGCCAGAATGAAGAAATGTCAAGTTAAAAAAGCAAGACGGATCCGCAGCACACATAACATGTGCATGACAGCTGCGGACTTCATTGCGGAAATTAGAATCTCCATTGAAGTCAATGGAGAAATTCCGCCATGAGTCCGCCACTGCTCCGCAACAGACAGAGCATGCTGCGGACACCAAATTCCGCTCCGCAGCCTATGCTCCGCAGCGGAATTTTACGCCTCGTCTAAACGAACACTGCTAAATTAAAGTGTAAGTCAATGGACAAACGGCTCCGCTGCGGATTAACGCTGCGGAGTGTCCGCAGCGGAATTTAAGTGAAATTCCGCCACGTGTGAACCCAGCCATACAGTTGCTGTCACATTCATTGTGCTTATATATGTGTTTAGTCGTTTTGATCTAACATTCAAGGTCATCCCTTCTTCTTTGTTACTGGTTCGGCTACATTCGGAAATGCTATTTGTTGTGATATTTTATAGCCAGATGTGCAGTCTTGAATGAGTGAGAATTTATGAAAACTTTGGTTTTTCGCAAATGCATCCTACTTTAAGTTTGGGGTTTTAGTGGCTTTTCCTCATTGACTTCACTTGGAAAAAGCACAGTATAGAAAACCTAATGTGTAGCTTCACATATGGTACCAGACACATACCGTATTTTTCGGACCATAAAACGCACCTGACTATAAGACACACCCAGGTTTTAGACAACAGAAAATAGGAAAAAATTAATATATTAATACTTTTACTAGTTTTACAAAGCAAAAACTATTTGTTAAAAAAATTATTTGTTCTATTTCACCAAGAGGCATTTTTTGTTACATACGATTTTTTTATCGCTTTTTATTTAATTCCTTTTTTTTTTTTTTTTTACATTGTGATTGCTGAAAGATGTGAAAAGGTTTTTTTTTTAACTTTTGATATTTTTTTACACTCCTGAAAATGTATCTAAATTTTTTTTTTACACATTTTATTAGTTTCCCTAGGGGACTTGAACCAGCAATCATACACTGCAATACATGGATGAGTTACGGAAACAGCGTAAGTCGCTGAGCTACGCTGTTTCCGTAACTCCCATAGTAGTGAATGGCAATTACAGAAGCAGCGCAGCATGCTATGCTATTTCCATAACTACTATTCAGTTCTATGGGAGTTACGGAAGCAGTGTAGCTCAGCGAGTTACGCTGTTTCCATAACTCGACCATGTACACTGTTTTCGGAGCTGCCAAGTTCCGGAAACAGCGTAGCTCGCGGTGTTATGGTATTAACATAACTCCCATTCACTTTTATGGGAGTTACGGAAACAGCGTAGCTCAGCGAGCACTCGGCTGTTTCCGTAACTCCTGACCACCTAACCAGGAAGTGGCCAGAGGTGGGATCCGCATCTATCTGACATTTATGACATATCCTGTGGATATGTCATAAATGTCCTTCATGGAAAGACCCATTTAACTAGCCATCGCTGTTCCTGGCCGTTAGAGCAGCGTGTCAGTTGTAAAACACAGCTGACACCTGCAGTGTATGGAGCGCGCTCAGCGCATGAGCCCGCTCCAAACATTATCCCCTCCCCGCTCCATGATGTGCCGACACATCATGAGTCAGGAAGGGGTTAAGAAGCGGTCAGGGGGCCTGGCACTGCCGGTCCCTTGACTGCCGACTTTAAGGTGCAGAGATTTTTTAGCGTCTTATAGTCTGAAAAATACGGTAGTTTAAATAAAAACTGTTCTAAGAATATGTTCTTGAACCATTTGTTTAAAGCAAGTATTACAGAATCGCAACAGTTTTGAGAACCACTAATTGTGACTTAAGAGTATGTTCACACGGGACGAATAGGCTGCGTAAAAATACACACTGTATTCGCCTTGGTCCTCGCAGAGAATTTGGCCGAAAAAACAATTATTTTCGGCTGGAATGATCGCAGGTATAAAAAAAGCTTATACTTACCCGTAGTCATGGTGACGCGTCTCTCTGACGTCCTGCAGCCCGGCCTACTAGGATGACGTTTCATCCCATGTGACAGTTGCAGCCTGTGATTGCCTGCAGCAGTCACACCGGGTGAAACGTCATCCCTGGTGGCTTAGCTGGACGCAGAAGCATAGAGATCTGAGTTGCGATTTTTGCGGGGGAAACACAGATTTTCCCCCACAAAAATCACAATATCTGCTATTTGGTGCATGGTTTTCGTCGTATTTTTTACGTAGCCTGTCGATGACATTTGCAGATTTTCCTCAATGAAATACATTGCTGAAAATCTACATTATTTATGCTACATGTGGTCATACCCTATTGGGTTGTAGAACAAGGTAACGCTTTATAAGTAAATAATGCGATAAATGACATTGTTAGGCTAAATTCACACCACTTTTTGGTGTACTACCTGCGTATATCTCGGGAAAATCTCCTGAAGTATATGTTAACATGCCCTTAGACTTCAATGGGCAAACGTATGCCCAAAGGGTGTCTCTTTGGCATAACTTTGGCCAGGATATATCAGGATCCCCCAGCCTTAACTGTATTGAAATCCATAGTCGACAGCACTTTTCAGTACAACTGTATAAAAAATTAATAGTATACCAAGTGATTTGCATTGTCTGAATTTAGCCGTAGGTTGTTTTCCGGGCTGTAAAAAATTTTGTGTATGGGCTGGAAATGAAATAAAGCACCCAAAAAAAACAATACTGCCTTATCCATGCCCCCGGCGATTCAGCGCTTATTTATTTCATTTCCAGCCCATACACAAACATTTTCACAACCCGAATAACCCCTTTAATAGCTGTCTGTGATTATTAACCACATGTACATATTCATTTTTTATTTGCTAATCAAATATAGTAATACATCATTCATGTTAGTCTGCATAGCTTTCTTTTCTGTTATGTTTTACCATCTTTCCATCAATTAAAGCTTTTTCAACCATATAAAATAGATGTATAAATAACAGTATATAATGTTATTACTACCTAGATTCTATAAGATAAGAATCAGTTATGACTGCTACAAAGAGGTGAATTAAAAGATCTAGTGCTTGGCTCCTTTTACATAAGAGGGTCCAGTCTTGAGGGATCTCAAGTACAGGTGGGCAGAAATGTAATTGGGAAGATGCTTACTATGAGTTCAAGTGCACAGCTGTTCCCAGTGGGTTGCCAAGTATATGTCAGATATGCTTCATTGAAGACAGGTTTGAAAGCAGTTCTGAGACCAGCGCAATTTGGAAGAGAATGAGAAAAGGAATGGCAGAGGCAGGGGGCAACTCAAGACATTTATTAAATATATAAGATATATTTTGGAGAATGTCTTAGGGTAATGGTTTCCTACTTGATTTCCAGGAGATATCATTATATTGTGAGTAGTATTTTTTTTCTATTTGGAGGGAATTACTTAAATCTTTGTGCAACTTTCTGCACATTTACTGTCTTCAAGCATGTTGCTGCCATTCCTTCTTTATTGGTGAGTGTCCAGGAACTTGATAGAGTGAAGGGGCTACAAGCGGCCACATGGCTGTTTTCAGCGATGGTTCATGGCTCTAAGATGCACGCATAGCTTGGATAATCTTTATGACATGTCAGAACATAGCTAAATGCACAAAAACACATGTAAAAATTAAGTAAATTCACATGTGTCAATTTATGCCAATGTGGTAAATTAGCGCAGTGGCAATATGTTTCACATTGGAAATGGGATTTTATGAAATCCCATTCTGTGGTCGTTCTAAAAAAGGATAAATGCCTTACTGATTGTGGTTTTGGTGCAATTTTCCCCATTAAATAGTTCTAGGACATATAAAACTATAGTTCATACTCATCACTACTGGTACATGTGCACACCGAGGTCCTTCTCAATTAATTAGAATTACATCAAAAAGTTAATTTATTTCAGTAATTCAATTCAAAAAGTGAAACTCATGTATTATATAGATTCATTACACACAGAGTGATCTATTTCCTGCTTTTTTTTCTTTTAATGTTGATGATTATGGGAACAGTTAATGAAAACCCAAAATTTAGTGTCTCAGAAAATTTGAATATTATATAAGCCCAATTTCAAAAATGATTTTTAATACCGAAATGTTGGCCTACTGAAAACTATGTATAGTGTTTGCATTCAATACGTAGTCAGGGCTCCTTTTGCATGAATTACTGCATCAATGCGGCGTGGCATGGAGGCGATCAGCCTGTGGCACTGCTGAGGTGTTATGGAAGCACAGGTTGCTTTTATAGCGGCCTTCACCTCATCTTCCTCTTGACAATACCCCATAAATGCTCTATGGGGTTTAGGTCAGGCAAGTTTGCTGGCCAATCAAGCACAGTGATACTGTGGTTATTAAACCAGGTATTGGTACTTTGGCAGTGTGGGCAGGTGCCAAGTCCTGCTGGAAAATGAAATCAGCATCTCCATAAAGCTTGTCAGCAGAAGGAAGCATGAAGTGCTCTAAAATTTCCTGGTAGACGGCTGCGCTGACTCTGGACTTGAGTGAACCAGCACCAGCAGATGACATGGCCCCCCAAACCATCACTGACTGTGGAAACTTCACACTGGACCACAAACAACTTGAATTGAGTATCTCTCCACTCTTCCTCCAGACTCTAGGACCGAGATTTCCAAATGAAATGCAAAATTTACTTTCATCTGAAAACAGGACTTTGGATCACTGAGCAACAGACCAGTCCTTTTTCTCCTTAGCCCAGGTAAGACGCTTCTGACGTTGCCTCTGGGTCATGAGTGGCTTGACACAAGGAATGCGACAGTTGTAGCCCATGTCCTGGATACGTCTGTGTGTGGTGGCTCTTGAAGTACTGACTCCAGCCGCAGTCCATGCCTTGTGAATTGCCCCCAGATTCTTGATTGGCCTTTTCTTGAAAATCCTTTCAAGGCTGCGGTTATCCCTGTTGCTTGTGCACCTTTTTCTACCACACTTTTTCCTTCCTCTCAACTTTCCATTAATATGCTTGGATACAGCGCTCTGTGAACAGCCAGCTTCTTTAGCAATGTCCTTTTGTGGCTTACCGTCCTTGTGGAGGGTGTCAATGACTGCCTTCTGGACAACTGTCAAGTCCGCAGTCTCTTCCGCATGATTGTGTAGCCTATTGAACCAGACTGTTGGACCATTTAAAGGTTTAGGAAACCTTTGCAGGTGTTTTGTGTTGATTAGCTGATTAGAGTGTCACACCATGAGTCTACAATCTTCAACTTCATCATTAAAAGAAAAAAAATGCTGGAAATAGATCACTCTGCGTGTAATGAATCTATATAATATATAAGTTTCACTTTTTTAATTGAATTACTGAAATAAATTAATCTTTTTGATGATCTTCTAATTCATTGAGAAGGACCTGTACAGTCATTTAATACTTCTCTGTACTATTGTATATATCTAGAGCACTGAAAGGAATAAAATGCTTTATTGCGTTATCTTCTTATCTTAGAACTGAACAGATACCTTCTAATTTGTATAATATATTTTTGTGTCAATATCTGTCAGGCAAAATCGGGCAGCCCCCATAGACATTAGATTTTCCCACCGACCAATGTCTATTGTCAAGGAGCAGTGGAAAGATTTAAAGGTAATGTCTCACAATATTTTTTTTTACTAATCAAATCTGTACCGAAATATATTCTTTTTTTTCTCATCTGTTTTTACTTACTGATTGTATATTTTGTATATAGTTTTGCTTTACAGAAGCAATATTGATATAAGAAAAGGAGCTGTGAGAAAACAACTCAAGGACTTTTATAGTAGAGTGTTGTGGGCATGCTCTGTGACCTGTGCAGAGGTTATTGTGAAGCTACTCATAAATATAACATAAAATACGGAGGGAAAAAAGGTGCATTAACACATACTTCACATCGCATTAACAGCTGAATCAAACAACAGATCACGTTCTTTGGGGTATGTAGACTTTTCCAGATGTTCATCTGCGTCCCATGTTTATGTGAATGCTGGTTGATGCAAACCGATTTATCATCCGTCTTGCGTCCTCAGCCTAAAAATCTCTGCGGGGAAGAGATTGTAAAGTTTTGCATAGAGGAAGGCAGAGAAGATAAAATGTGTGTAGCAGTATATAGTGGTGTAAATACCAGATAATATCTGATATGTTTTTGGCATAATTGCCAGCTTAGAACACTATCTTAATCAACTGTTGGCAACTGCAAGAAAATATTCTCTCTAAGGCCTATGAATAGCTTTAGTAACTGACTGAAACAAAGCAGAAGATTCTGAGGATGGAAGGAAATGTTTTTCCCATTTTTGTCTAATTTGGGTTAATATTTAAAGCAATTTTGACTTTATTATTGCTCTGATATAAAATTGTATTGTGAACGTATTTTTTTGGCATTCTTTTCATCATTAAATTATATCAATATGTATAAATGAGAGCTACAAATCCCAATATCATGATGCTTAGCTTCTCCATATTCTAGACATATATCATTACGCATTATCTAACTGTACTGTAATTCTAATAAGTCACTCACGAGTGATTATCACCTGATCATCATTTGCCAATCACAATGCTCTTTGGAGCAAAAACAAATAAATATTTTTGCACCAGGTGTATCAGAGAATTATTTATAAATCCCTGTATATCATAATGTTATTTAGGGTACGAACAAACATTACGGATACGCTGCGTAAAAGTACACAGCGTATCCATCTTGAATTCAATGGGGGAAACCCGCAACAGAAGAACAGTGATTCCTCAGCATAAAGTGACATGATGCGGATTAAAAAAACGCACTGCAGGTCAATTTATGAAAGTTTTTTCGGCTGATTTTTTCCACTGTGTGTGGATGACATTTATTCAAATCTCACTCACACTGCTGATGCTGTACTATGGTGCAGATTTTCCGCAATGAAATCCGTTTTGGAAAATCTGCAGTGTTTACGCCCAGTGTGTTCCTACCCTAACAGATTCAAATAGCCTGCGGCATGGACATTTTTTTTTATAATGAATTCATTTGGAATTTGTAAGAAAACAATGTGATGTCATGCACTATTGCATGTCACATCATGGGGGCACATACAGAGTTCTTTTAGTCAAATTAAGTTCAGACTTGGCAAATTTGTTTTGGTGTGGATTCCGCTACAAAATATAGAACAATACATTAGCGTTTTTAAAAATGGTTTGAGGGAATGCTGTGGATTTTCAAATGCGCAGCATGCCTATTACAGTATGTTGCGCATTTGCCACCGATTTCCAAAGTGGATTTCACCCTTTACAATCTGGTGACTTTGGCGTGGATGTGCACATATTTTTGTACCACATCTAGGGGTCCAAAATACAAACTTGTTGGGACTTGTGTGCCAATGTACAGGGTTAAATGGCACTGTGCTTATTGCAAAGAGGGAACCACTGACCCTAGTCGGTGGTCTTTAGGTAGAGAATCTAAAGTGATCCTATGAATAAAAGGTGTTGTCCCACATTAACAACCCTGTCAATATGCCCTATTAGTGCCTACAGTATGTATTCTGTACAAGCGCCTCCCACCACTGGCGTAGCTATAGGGGTCGCAGCGGTCGCAATTGTGACCGGGCCCCGAAGCCAGGGGGGCCCACGGCCCCCCGCACCACATCAATAAAAAGTTACTATGGTAACTCGGGCCGCGGGCCCCTGTTACTATAGTAACATACTTTACTTACCTTCCTGGTTCCGGATCGCAGCGGAGGTCCTGACGTCAAGCGCTGTGCGCAGCGCATGACGTCACAGCGCTATGCGCTGCGCACAGCATCGAGACGACAGAACTCCCGCCGCGGCAGAAGAGGAAGGTAAGGTTAGCCCTGACTGGCGGGGTCCGACTCCCGGGACCCGCCAATCAGCTGTTTTGAAGGGGTCGCAGCACTCGTACGAGAGCTGCTCCCCTTCATTCCTGTCACTTCATTCTGGTCACACTGTGAATCCGTGTCGGCGATTCACAGTGTGAGCGAGTAGTGAAATGAAGGGGAAGCAGCTCTCGTACGAGAGACACATCAGCTATTGATGGCCTATCCTGGGGATAGGCCATCAATGTTTAGGGACTGCACAACCCCCTAAGCCTACGATGTAGCAGGCTTAGGGGGCCCATGAGACAGGATCACAGATTGTGTGATCCTGTCTGCTGGGCAATGTATCTAAGCCAATCACATGGTAGGCTTAGATACATGGCCCATGTGTGATACTGTCTGCTGGGCCCTGTATCTAAGCCAATCACATGGTAGGCTTAGATACAGGGCCCCAGCACACAGTAATCTTATACTGTATAAGATTACTGTCTGCTGGACCCTGTATCTAAGCCTACGTTGTGGTAGGCTTAGATACAGGGTCCCACAGACAGTATCACACATGGGCCCTGTATCTAAGCCTAACACATGTGTTACTAATCATTTTTTGTGTGTTTTCTTACAGGTTCAGTCGTTGGACTACGGTGGATTCCAGGACTACTTCGATGACAGCTTTTTTTTTATTATCAATAAAATGGTTAATGAGGGCTGTGTGGGTTTTTTTTTTATTTCAGTAAAATATTTTTTCTATGTCTGTGTTTTTTTTTAAACTATATTACTACCGCCTTAGTAATGGCCGCCGGCTGATTGACAGCATCCATTGCTAAGGCGTGGCTTAGTGTTAGCCGATGCAGAGGCTAACACTAACCCCCTTTATTACCCCGGTACCCACCGCCACCAGGGGTGCTGGGAAGAGCCGGGTACGATCCAGTACCTGACCATCTATAGTGATGGTCGGCCACTGGGGTGGCCGCAGGCTGGTATTATCAGGAGGGGAAAGGCCAAAAACAGTGGCCCTTCCTACCCTGGTGATGCTAGGCTGCTGCTGCTTTATTGTATCTGGCTGGTTATGAAAAATGGGGGGGACCCCACGTCATTTAAAAAAAAAAAATAAATAAAAAATAATTGGAAAGAACGATGTGGGGTCCCCCCCAATTTTCATAACCAGCCAGATACAACACAGCAACAGCAGGCAGCATTACAAGGGTCAGAAGGGCCACTGTTTTTGGCGTTCCCCAGCCTAATACTACCAGCCTGCGGCCATCCCGATGCCTGCCCGTCACTACAGATGGTCGGGTACTGGTTCGTACCCGGCTCTTCCCAGTACTCCTGGTGGCGGTGTGTACCGGGGTAATAATGGGGGTTAGTGTAGCCTCTGCACCGGCTAACATTAAGCCTCGCCTTAGTAATGGAACCAGCGGCCATTACTAAGGTGGTGATAATAAAGTTTAAAAAGATACAAGCACATAGAAAAAATATTTTATTGAAATAAAAAAACACAACACTCATTAACCATTTTATTGAGAATAAAAAAAACGCAGTCATTCAAGTCCTCGAATCCGAAGTCCAACAACCGAACCTGTAAAAAAAACACAAACACACAAAAATAATCAGTAACACATACAGAAGCAAAATTATTATTCTTACCTATCCTGGGTCCAGCACTGGAGACGCAATGTCAGCGAGCTGGGCCCTGTATCTAATCCAATCATGTGTGATACTGTCTGCTGAGCTGTGTATCTAATCCAATCATGTGTGATACTGTCTGCTGAGCCACTGTATCTAATCCTATCATGTGTGATACTGTCTGCTGGGCCCTGTATCTAATCGTATCTTGTGTGATACTGTCTGCTGGGCCCTATATCTAATCCGATCATCTGTGTTACTGTCTGCTGAGCCACTGTATCTAATCCTATCATGTGTGATACTGCCTTCTGAGCCACTGTATCTAATCCTATCATGTGTGATACTGTCTGCTGAGCCAATGTATCTAATCCTATCCATAGTTTATAGGGTCGTAGTGCTATAGATATGCTATGCTGTCTCATATACACACTTTTTTTTGGGCGGACACATCTGTATTGGGGCTATTTCCCTGACATTTTAAGCCCTGAGGGTATGTTCACACGGCAGCGTCTGTTACGGCTGAAATTACGGTGCTGTTTTCAGGAGAAAACAGCACCGTAATTTCAGCCGTAATGGCAAGTGCAGGCGTCTTTCGCTGCATCCATTACGGACGTAATTGGAGCTGTTTTTCTATGGAGTCCATGGAAAACGGCTCCATTTACATCTGAAGAAGTGACAGGCACTTCTTTGAAGCGGCGCGTAAAAAAAAATGACCGTCGGCACAGAACATCGTAAGACCCATTCAAATTAATGGGCAGATGTTTGCCAACGCTTTTGAGGCGCATTTTCGGACGTAATTCAATGCTAAAACGCCAGAATTACGTCCGTAAATAGGGTGTGTGAACCCAGCCTTAGTGACGCCCCCGGCTGCTAGTGCTGCATTGTTGGATCACTTAGGAGACCCAGCGATGCAGCTGAAAGCTGCGGTCCGTCGGCCATGAGAAGTTTGCGGGGGGGGGCCCAGTAAGAATTTTTGCATCGGGGCCCATGAGCCTTTAGCTACGCCCCTGCCTCCCACTCTGGTGGACCCGGCGCTTTTATGCATTATGGACAGTGGCTGCAGGGGAAATGTATGTAGTGGTTTTCCCAGTTAATACCAATTGAATGCAAATGAACCACTTTAAAGGCACTTGAAATTACAGGCACGACTTGCAGGGAAGCGAAAAATATTATTTCCCCAGCAGCCCTGCAGTCTTTTTAAATCATAGCCCAAGAGTAACTGTGCTGTTGAGGGCCCACTAAGGGTAAGTTCACACGAGGGCGTCCGTAACGTCTGAAATTACGGGGATGTTTCAGCCTGAAAACATCCCCGTAATTTCAGCTGTAACGGCATGTGCAGGCGCTTGAATGCCGCGTCAATTACGGACGTAATTGGCGCTGCTATTCATTGGAGTCAATGAATAACGGCTCCAATTACGACCAAAGAAGTGACAGCGGCCCGTAAATTACGCCGCGTGTGAACAGACAAACGTCTGCCCATTGCTTTCAATGGGCAGATGTTTGCCAGCGCTATTGAGGCGCTATTTTTGGACATAATTCGGGGCAAAAACGCCCGAATTACATCCGTAAATAGGCCGTGTGAACATACCCTAACACTTGGGTTGTACCAGCCCCTCTGGGTTCAGACAGACTAGACAGAAGGCCAGTCTGGACCTGGTGAGCAGAGTTCGAGTGTCTTTGAGCAGCTCTCAACTTTGTCTCATTAAAAGGAATCTAGAACGGCAGACTTTTCACTATGACATCCTTATGCACTAATAGATGGAACAATATCTATAACATTAGACGCATCATGCTAATGGCAGTATAACCAAGTTCTGTCCAGCCAACTATTTACGATACTTTACGCTACAGATCATATTGTAAATATATATATGTATATCATATGAATATTATCAACAGAGTGGCTATATATTATATATCGAGACTATATAAATCCAGGAATTTTCAGTGCCCAAAACTAACTTTTATATATATATATATATATATATATATATATATATCCAGTGAAAAGTTTTTTAAGGCTATTAATAAAAGGTAAATGAGGGAACTTGACAATCAGCCGTTCCAAGCACCTGCAGGTTCCACCATGCTGGTTTAATAGGAAAGTAGGGAAGTATGCTACTGTGATTTTCATTAACATATTTCTGCTCTGCTGCATTGCCTGTTTTGTTTTTCATTACAAAGAACAAGTTTTATATAGACAGGTTAAATCCATACTGCAAGATTTACTTGTCAATTCAAATTTAAAAAAAGTATCTGCATTATTTGATTACCTAAGCGTGGATTTTAAGATCGTCCTTTACAAATGTAAATTGTAGCACCTTTCTACTGTATTTTAATTGGATAAAAAAGCATAATACAACATATTTGTCACAAAGGCTCCCCACAATATTGCACCAAATAGTACCATTTTATTATTGCAATTGCTCCCTCCACCTGCAGGGGTGCTTCAAATCTACTGCAGGGCTCCTTATTAAATTAAAATAACATCTGCTTCCTTGCAAATCTATTGGCACACAACAGACTAATTGATGCAAGTCTATAGTCTACAGCCTGCCATAAATGACAAACTTTAGCTGTTGACAAAAAGACAGAAAAAGGCATAGATTTTTGTTTCTATACTGGATAGTGTAAATTATTTTGATAGAAATATTATATTAATAGTTTATATTTAAGAAATTTCCTGGTACTTTAATCTGAAATAAGGACATAAAGATCAATTTCATTGACAACAAAATTAAAGGGATTGTCCCATAATCATCGTTTATCACCTATCCGCAAAATAGGTGATAATCGTCTGATCCGTGGGTCCGACTAGTGGGACCCTTCCTGACCCTGAGAAACGGCGTCCCCGGGTGCCATATGTGAATGGAGCACTGCTGAGCATGCTCTGCCACCGCTACATTTACCTTCTATGTGGCTGCCAGAGATAGAAAGTAAATTCAGGGACCCCTGTCCTTTGGATCGGTGGGGGTCCCATCGGTCAGACTCCGTCTGATCAGACATTTATGTGGATAGATTTATATGACACATGGGTACTCGTTCTTTCCTAATAAAATATTACAAATTTATTTTTGTACAACCATTTGTAAATGATTTTTGATAAAAAATATTCCACTGTTTTGTGTCTCCTATACAGACCTATGTGCATCCATGGTTACAAATTACAACAAACCCGTGTAGTCTGATCCTGCAGCCATAATTCCTCCCATCTGACCCCAACTTCTTGTAACCAATTGAATGTATGCAAGCAAGAAGTTGGGAAAATCGAGATAGGAGTAACATATGACTGCGGGATGGGACTACACAGGGTTTATTTGTAGTCTGTGATCACGTCTGAATAAGAGCTGTGGATGAAAAATGGTAGGATATTTTTAATTCAGACTATTTGCCAAGTTGCTTCTTTTATTTTAGAAGCATTAGAGCAATTCAATTGGTTTTGCAAATTCGACCTAAAGGGATAAATATCGTAGGCAGGACAAGGAGATGTAGAATAGACTGGGAACAAAGGTGCAAAAAAAAAGGAAGCATCTGACAGGTAAGATTTTTGTTAGAGGGAGAGTTAGATTCGTTATAGAAATCAGATTGAAAGAGAAGACTTTGAAGGGATCACCATACCAGTGATGCCAGTAAAAACTGTCGGATTGTGATTGAAATGGTGTCTCAATTTAAAGGGGAATACACTTTATTTTAATATAACCAGCATAATACATGATGCACTTCATTGACACATGGGTTACATAGGGCATCTGATTTCATGCAGTTATTTTTATTAGAGGAAAGATCTTGGATGTCTTGCATGTCAAGATACATCTACAGGGGATCTGAGAACATATCCTCTGCTGTCACAGTTGTGTTCTCCTTAGGTGTGTCTGTAGGCCTTGTCTCCAACTATATGGAATTTGCTTTGATGGACATGTCATCTATTTAAAAGAGAGAATACCAATCATTTCTTGCCTAATGTCACTTTATGGCAGCATAGTTTGTTGGCGCTTCTTCATTTCTACAAACAGTCAACACTCTGCTTGACTGTGAAGAATAGTACAAAGGTTGTAGAAAAAAAGAAAATTCATCCAGAAATATAACTAGGCACTCTTGGGTTAAATAAAATTAAACATAGTATTTTATTTTTGAATCCAGATAATACCGGCAACATTTAATTTATACATGAATACAAAATTAACAATTTAAAAAGAGAAATCTCCTGGCCAGGAAAGAAAACATACAATAGAGCCTTCAAAACATAGGTGATATTGCCTGATGGATATATATCAAACTATATATGTATAAAACAATTTTGAAAAGATTTAAAAAAATGATGAAAAACCGCTGGGTTGTGTTCACACTTGCGGTTTTCAAACATATATATTATTTATATCACAAAATGGCCAGAGTTCCTATTTGGAGTAGCTGGTAATGAAATTTTTCAAGAAATTCACTTTATGTGTAAGTAACATGACTTTACTCTCAAGATAGGAAAATAGCCTCATGAATTAAAGGAATGTGGTTAACAGCGTGCTTTTTTTCTTCTCATTAATGAATCCTCAGATCCAAATCAGATTTTATGGTGATAGGAAGTCTTTTCACAGACCTTTGGGTCAATGTGTGGCTCTCATGATATCAGGCTTTGAGGCAAGACATCAACTTTTATAGGTTTTTTACCTTTACCTTCGACATCCAGCAAGTGCCGGGAAACCATGCAAGGAAGCGGTCAGCTCCGAGGTGGAAAATAGCAGATCTCCACAGAAGGAAAGTTCACCTTGTGTGGCCACACATAAATTTCAAAGCCTTCAAATCTCCACCCGACAATGCAGGATTGCACCCCGGTATATCAGCTGGATAAGGGCACTCCGAGAGGAACAGACCCAACGGAACAGGATCGCATGCCGGCAACCAGGTAAGTAAAACTTCCAAAGTATGTCTCCTTCCACGTGTGATCTTCAACACTGGACAGGTATTCTCAGGGCAGGGTTTGGACGTCACTACCCGCCCCGTTAATTAGAACAGCTGACGCGTTTCATCCCTGAACGGGATTTCTTCAGAGCAGTTTGACAGGTACTGCCAAACACACCATATTTATAGTGTCCCAAATTCATTCATTGGTTCAATGATAAAAAACATAATGTTTGAAAGATATTATAGATAATATATCTAGATCTTTCATGAGATGCCATAATGCTATCTATCTCTCAATTTTGATAACCGACATAGACATTTTTATATTCAAACATGCAATTCGTATATCCATTAAATCACTTCCATAAGTATATTCGGTATTTTCAAAGAGAGGGCAATCAGTGGTGTGTCTATACTTTAATAACTGAATTTTACATAGGAGTACAATTGCTACCTGAACTCAATTATTAATATCAATTCTTCCGTAAATACGGTTGACTACTAATATCCAGACCCTATGTTGGATTTATGAAGGAACACATTTTTCTTCAATAAGGGATCCTTTATTATGTCTTTTAGACAAAAGACGCCGAAGTCTGATCCATTAATTTTTTTATTTCCCTATACATATACAATATGAAATTCTTATAATACTTCAGGGGAAGCAGGGAGAGAGGACCATCACCTGTTAAGGTATTAGGACCCGGGTCCCCACCACCCCCAAATAAATTTGATTTTAATACAATAAAGATTCGTTTGGTAATTTTACTACTAAATTTCATAAAATTATATATATATGTATAAGACTATGGCACATGGTAGAAGCTGTCGAGAGATCCCAAAGGGGGCAGGAAGAGGGATCCAGTGTCCAAAGAACAATGGATCCCTAATTCCCACCACCCACGGGGACCAAAACCGCAACTCCCCTCGCTATATAGGATTGCAAGAGATGGATATAATGTTCATTTATTTTATATTATTTATCCAATTGATTAATCATTTCATATTGGAAATAAAATTGTTCATACTCATTCCACTAAAAGTAGATTACCATTGTATAAGAAATGGGACATCCAGACCAAAGACACACACTAGGCTTCCAAGGGAAAAAAAAAAAAAATTATCTGATCCAAAAATTTCACACTCAATTTTACTAAATCTTTCTCCAAGGATGAAATAATTAGGGTCCCATTTTTTGATCCAACACTCATCCATAAAGTATTGTTTTTATCTAATACTTGGTAACTCCAAAATACCGAGAGATGAGAAGGGAATACAATGCTAGGAGACAAAATAGTCTCTTGGCTCCCATCTATTCAAAGGAACATATTAAATTTTATTTCATTATTTAGTCCCCTAGGATTCAAGGTTCCCAGTGTGTAAATCCACATAGTTTCTTTTTGGAGCAGTGTTCGGTTGAGATCACCTCCCCTTCTGTCTTGAAATAATTGATAAATCCCCATGAATTTTAAGCCAATTGGTGATTGGGCATGATACGTTTTGAAGTGTGCAGCTAAAGGATTTGTCATTTCACCCTTGGTAATGTCCCGAATGTGTTCGCTAATACGAATATGTAATTCTCGTTTCGTTTTCCCAATGTATTGTTTCCCACATGGGCAGATAATGGAGTAAACGACCATGGTTGAGCGTCAATTAATAAAATTATAGACTTTGAATTCCCTTTTATGTTCACTGTCAAGAAAGGTATCTGATTTTAACACATACTTGCAACATCTACAAGAGCCACACATGAACATTCCTTTTGGACGTTTCTGTAGCCATTTCTCATTGTCTGGGGTCCTTCTCTTGAACTCAGAACTCACCAACATATTCCTCAGCGTGGGGGCCTTTCTGGGAACCATACTCGGTACATTCCCCACTATTGAGTTGATTCTTTTGTCCAAAGTTAAATGTGGCCAGTTTTTAATCATCAAATTCCGAAGTATGTTCCAATGGGAACCATACCTCGAAATGAATCTGACTCTATTATCACTGTTATCTTTTTTACTTCTCTTGAGAATTTCCTCTCTATTCTGCCTAGATGCCCTATTGTATCCTTTCTTGATCATTTTTTTGGAGTATCCCCTATCTTCAAAGCGAGAGGATAGATCGTATGCTTCGCTTTTGAAGTCCCTGAAATCAGTACAGTTACGGCGAATTCGAAGAAATTCGCTTATCGGGATCCCCTTAATTTGAGAGGGAAAGTGATGGCTACTTGCTGCCAAAAGGGTATTACCTGATGTTGGTTTCCGATATGTGGTCGTTTTTAATCTATTTCCCTCCCTATGAATGTTAAGATCTAAAAAGCTAATGTGATCTTCACTATAAGTAAAGGTCAGAAGAATATTCAATTTATTGGAATTTAAATCTCCGATGAAGCTTTCTAGCAAATCCAATGGTCCCTTCCAACATAAGAGAACATCATCCATATATCTAAGCCAAACAGAGGCGCATTTTCTGAAGAGGGGATGTGGGTATACTATAAATTCTTCCCACCAGCCCAAATGTAAGCAGGCATATGATGGTGCACAAGAGGATCCCATGGCTGTTCCACGAATCTGACGATAGAATTTGCCATCAAAAGAAAAGCAGTTATAATTCAAAACGAATTCCAACATTTCAATAATAAATTCATTTTGGTGAGCCCAGTCTCCTCCTCTCCTCTCCAGAAAATGCGCGGCCGCTTTAAGGCCAACATCATGTGGGATGGAAGTATACAATGACTCCACATCCAATCCTACCAGGATGAAATCTTCCTCGAGAGTCAAATTGTCAATTTTGTGTAGAAGATCCCCTGTATCCAATACAAAAGATGGAAGTGTACGGACAAAGGGTTTCAATTTTTCATCTATGTATTTCCCAAGGTGATCTGTTGGACCATCACACCCCGAAATAATAGGTCTACCCGGAGGTGTATTCCTATTTTTATGCACCTTGGGAAGCACATATATAGTGGGCATACGGGGTTCTTTTACCTCCAAATATTGGAACTCATTTCTATTAATTAGGCCCTCATCCAATGCAAAAGTCAATTTTCTATTTAAAGTTCCCATTATATTGTCCAGTGGGTTATCCTTCAAAAGAGAATATGTATCCGTCTCCAATTGTCTTCTAATCTCACCGACATAGTCCTCCTCTCTGAGGAGGACAACATTTCCACCCTTGTCACTGGGCTTGATTACAATATTTTCAATATTTTGCAATTCCTTTAGGGCTTTTCGTTCCCTTTCAGTTAGGTTGTCCTCACACAGAAAGGAGGACCAGTCGATGACACTAATATCCCTAAGCATGGCCTCCAAAAATGCATGTGTGTATCTATTAGAGTGTATACTTGGCATGGTACTGCTTTTTTTCCGCAAGCCCGTATACTCTGGGATAATATCAGTAAGATCCTCTTCAAAATTATCTGTATTCTCCAGTGTATTACCTTCCCTCCATAACTCATTTAAATCCACTAAAGTATTCAGATCCGACATTTCCAAATTCGGGATCATTCCAAATTCCATTGTTTCTCTCTGTGACTGTGATGACACATTCTCGTTTTGACTATTCCTCTCATTCTTTTCCCCATGCCAGAGTCTTAAAAGAATCTTTCTGAGAAAGAGGTGAAGGTCTTTACATATCTCAAATTCCTTTCCAGGGATAACTGGTGAAAAGCCCAATCCACGATTCAATAAGGATATATGGTGTGTTGATAAGGGGAAATCGGTTAAATTAATTATATTATTCATATTATTATCTATCTTCCCCTGCGTTGTCTTGTATTGGGTCCTCCTTTTTTCTCTACTATTCTTTCCTCTCCGAATTTCCCTCTGTTTCGGTCCCCTAAAAAAGAGACCTTGGATTGTGATTCCTCAACTCTGATGTGTTTCCCCATCTCATTGTCACTAGATGGGTCACTTGTAGTTTCCCCATCTGTTGACATGAAAGTATTCCTTCTCACCCGTAATCTACTTTTGTTTTGTTTTTCTCTATTTTTTGTAAAAGAGAAAATTTGTTTCTGCTCAAAATCAAAAGTATCCCTTTGGAATTTTCTCCTTTTCCGTATTGATATTTCACGAAGTTCCATCTCCACCTCTTTTTTGAGACTAACATTTAGTTTTTCAAATTCCGGATCCTTGCAAAATATATCTAATTTTTTAACACTCTCCTCAATTTCCACATTAAGCAGACTAAGCATATTTTTCGAGAATTACATATTCGTATTAGCGAACACATTCGGGACATTACCAAGGGTGAAATGACAAATCCTTTAGCTGCACACTTCAAAACGTATCATGCCCAATCACCAACTGGCTTAAAATTCATGGGGATTTATCAATTATTTCAAGACAGAAGGGGAGGTGATCTCAACCGAACACTGCTCCAAAAAGAAACTATGTGGATTTACACACTGGGAACCTTGAATCCTAGGGGACTAAATAATGAAATAAAATTTAATATGTTCCTTTGAATAGATGGGAGCCAAGAGACTATTTTGTCTCCTAGCATTGTATTCCCTTCTCATCTCTCGGTATTTTGGAGTTACCAAGTATTAGATAAAAACAATACTTTATGGATGAGTGTTGGATCAAAAAATGGGACCCTAATTATTTCATCCTTGGAGAAAGATTTAGTAAAATTGAGCGTGAAATTTTTGGATCAGATAATTTTTTTTTTTATTTTTTTTTTCCCTTGGAAGCCTAGTGTGTGTCTTTGGTCTGGATGTCCCATTTCTTATACAATGGTAATCTACTTTTAGTGGAATGAGTATGAACAATTTTATTTCCAATATGAAATGATTAATCAATTGGATAAATAATATAAAATAAATGAACATTATATCCATCTCTTGCAATCCTATGTAGCGAGGGGAGTTGCGGTTTTGGTCCCCGTGGGTGGTGGGAATTAGGGATCCATTGTTCTTTGGACACTGGATCCCTCTTCCTGCCCCCTTTGGGATCTCTCGACAGCTTCTACCATGTGCCATAGTCTTATACATATATATATAATTTTATGAAATTTAGTAGTAAAATTACCAAACGAATCTTTATTGTATTAAAATCAAATTTATTTGGGGGTGGTGGGGACCCGGGTCCTAATACCTTAACAGGTGATGGTCCTCTCTCCCTGCTTCCCCTGAAGTATTATAAGAATTTCATATTGTATATGTATAGGGAAATAAAAAAATTAATGGATCAGACTTCGGCGTCTTTTGTCTAAAAGACATAATAAAGGATCCCTTATTGAAGAAAAATTTGTTCCTTCATAAATCCAACATAGGGTCTGGATATTAGTAGTCAACCGTATTTACGGAAGAATTGATATTAATAATTGAGTTCAGGTAGCAATTGTACTCCTATGTAAAATTCAGTTATTAAAGTATAGACACACCACTGATTGCCCTCTCTTTGAAAATACCGAATATACTTATGGAAGTGATTTAATGGATATACGAATTGCATGTTTGAATATAAAAATGTCTATGTCGGTTATCAAAATTGAGAGATAGATAGCATTATGGCATCTCATGAAAGATCTAGATATATTATCTATAATATCTTTCAAACATTATGTTTTTTATCATTGAACCAATGAATGAATTTGGGACACTATAAATATGGTGTGTTTGGCAGTACCTGTCAAACTGCTCTGAAGAAATCCCGTTCAGGGATGAAACGCGTCAGCTGTTCTAATTAACGGGGCGGGTAGTGACGTCCAAACCCTGCCCTGAGAATACCTGTCCAGTGTTGAAGATCACACGTGGAAGGAGACATACTTTGGAAGTTTTACTTACCTGGTTGCCGGCATGCGATCCTGTTCCGTTGGGTCTGTTCCTCTCGGAGTGCCCTTATCCAGCTGATATACCGGGGTGCAATCCTGCATTGTCGGGTGGAGATTTGAAGGCTTTGAAATTTATGTGTGGCCACACAAGGTGAACTTTCCTTCTGTGGAGATCTGCTATTTTCCACCTCGGAGCTGACCGCTTCCTTGCATGGTTTCCCGGCACTTGCTGGATGTCGAAGGTAAAGGTAAAAAACCTATAAAAGTTGATGTCTTGCCTCAAAGCCTAATATCATGAGAGCCACACATTGACCCAAAGGTCTGTGAAAAGACTTCCTATCACCATAAAATCTGATTTGGATCTGAGGATTCATTAATGAGAAGAAAAAAAGCACGCTGTTAACCACATTCCTTTAATTCATGAGGCTATTTTCCTATCTTGAGAGTAAAGTCATGTTACTTACACATAAAGTGAATTTCTTGAAAAATTTCATTACCAGCTACTCCAAATAGGAACTCTGGCCATTTTGTGATATAAATAATATATATGTTTGAAAACCGCAAGTGTGAACACAACCCAGCGGTTTTTCATCATTTTTTTGAAATCTTTTCAAAATTGTTTTATACATATATAGTTTGATATATATCCATCAGGCAATATCACCTATGTTTTGAAGGCTCTATTGTATGTTTTCTTTCCTGGCCAGGAGATTTCTCTTTTTAAATTGTTAATTTTGTATTCATGTATAAATTAAATGTTGCCGGTATTATCTGGATTCAAAAATAAAATACTATGTTTAATTTTATTTAACCCAAGAGTGCCTAGTTATATTTCTGGATGAATTTTCTTTTTTCTTTTTTTCTATTATCTTTATCAGGAATGGCACCGTGCTATATTATATTGCAATTTTGGGTTTGTTAGGTATGGTTTGGTCATAACCACATATTTTTTCTATATATAGTACAAAGGTTGGTTTGCTGTATGAGGAGAGCTGGATTTTACCTATTTCAGATGCAGAAGGTTCACAAGGGACATAGTGGGACATCTGAATATCATCATAAAGTGACTTTCTAGTTCTGAGTACAATTATCCTCTAGACTTGAGTAACATCTTGCTCTTGATATTTATAAAGGAGAAACAATATTAACTTTAATTATCTTAATATTTTATTACTAAGATGGGTGTGCTACTAATGCGCTTAATAAAGCCAGAACAACAAACTGTAGCTAAAAATGACACAATGAGCCAATTGGCAGATGTAAGAGAATATGGAAGTCATCTACAATTATTTCATACCATGTAATATATAGACTTCTTTCTGCATAAGCCGAATGTCAAACATTCAGATAGATGAGCAGCTATTGAGTATTAACAACATAACCAGCTGAAAAGAAAACAGGCCTGTCCACTCAGGGTTACTTGTTGAAATTGTCTGTAATTCACATCTTCTTTTTCCACATTACTGTGTTGGCCTTTAAATTAAAGTGCAAATCACTTTGCTAAAGTGTTTTATATCACGTTACAGTAAGGCTGGGTTCACATCAGCTTTACATTGCTCTGCTTCGTTATAGGAGCAGAATAACTAAAATACCGTAAGCTTTGGATCAGTTGCATGACAGAAACCATCGGTGTCTGACGGAACCCATTGACTTTAATAGGTACCATCAGGTCTCTGACATACAGTCGTTTCCGCTATTTTGCCGGCAAAAAAAGCAGAATCCGTCGTAGGTCCCGAACAGAGTCTCCAGCGCAGATGTGAACAGCCTCTAAAGTAAGTTATGTCATTGTCCCGAATTTGACTTTATATATGTCAGACCTATTAAATTAAGGATATCAGTATGGTACCCTAGTAGATTTATACTGATAGGTAAAAGTAAAAACACCAAGGCCGAATTCACATGACCGTGTTCGGTCCGTGATATACGGACCACATGTCGGCCACATGTCCCAGACCGAACACACTGCAGGGAGCCGGGCTCCTAGCATCATAGTTATGTATGATGCTAGGTGTCCCTGCCTCCCCGCGGAACTACTGTCCCGTGCTGAAAACATGATTACAGTATGGGACAGTTGTCCCGCAGCGAGGCAGGGACTCCTAGCGTCGTACATAACTATGATGCTAGTAGCATTCCTCCCTGCACTGTGTTCGGTCTGGGAAATACTGCCAACATGCGGACCGTATATCACGGACTGAACACGGTCTTGTGAATTAGGCCTAAGTATAGCCCCAAAATGCCAAATAGGGGTTTGAAAAGAGAGCACTTTCTGGTTCCGTGGTGTCATATGGTGTATCAAATGATCCCTCTTAGCCAGGCAGCAGCCACCACTATAGCTGGCTCAAAGCATACAGATTTATACAGCTTCCATTTAAATCAATACTAGCCATATAAGGCTAGGGCTATGGGGAAACGTGAATAGTGGTATTATTATAAAATATTTAACTTTAATTGTTCCTTATGGGGGGAAAGAAATCACACACATCTATGTTACTATTGCAAAAATAGTGTAAATTTTACAATAGTTGCAAAGTTATTGAAACTTTCTCCCCATGGGAAACATATGTTGTTGTGTAGTCTTTTCCGAAATCCATATGTATCAATCTCTCCCTAGTAGTGACTTAACTCTTTGGCAGTGTGGCTGTCTCCTTGGGCTTCCAGGTACTAGAACCTACCCCCCCCTAAGTGCACCCCTGCCTTGGACCCAGATAATATTCCCAGCCACAGTGACCGCAGAAAAGTACCTGCAACAATGCTATCCAATGTGCCCCTACATTGCAGCACACTTACCTCCTCCATACTTGTGCAAACACTTTCACTAATAAGAAGATACAAATGAGCAGTCAATCGGTGTCTACTTACTCTTTCTGAGCCAACAGACAAGACAGTGTTAGCCATTCTTTATTGTTAACCCCTGGTCTGGATAATTGAGGGGAAGGGGCCCAAAAAAGGTGAACCCATGTATTTTTCCCTAAACCCTAAAAGGGCCTACAAAATGGGCTGTGAAAAGAGGACAAGCCTATTCATTAGAATTCAATGTACTTGCAGCCTAAGAACAGTTTTACATCACAAAAAAATGTCTTAATTTCTACAATGAACAAAAATCACAAAATAAAATCTGTAGAAAGATTGTAGTTAATTTGTAGTTGCTAAATATAGGTTGAATTACATTGGAAAAAGCAATATATAAGAATATTGATATAAAATAAGAGAAACTGTTAATTATATATTTTTAGTTAAAAGGTATTCTTTATCTGTTTGATCTTAATATAGTTTTAGGCATTAACATCCATTATTATGACACATCAATTGTGATCTGAACAATAGCAGAATTTTAATTGTCTTGGAAAACTGTAATTATCTCTGAGACAATTACTTAATGAATGGTTTAGAGCCCACAATTACAATGAACACCCAGAAGCTCCAGTGGACGCCTGTGCAGAGCCATCACTGAAAACAATCCCAGCTTAATTTCTGTTTAATGTATAAGTGATCTTTATTTTAAGATAGTGGAACGGAATAAATTACCTTTAGATGTTCGTTGTCTCACAAATTATATTCTTGACACATCATTTATTTAAAAAAATATCTGCAGGTGAAGAACTTGGTTTAATATTCCAAATGAATCTTCAGTTTAAATGAATGTTCAATGTAATAATTATCCATAAAGGAATGACCCTAGAATTATCTAGGTTTCTGAAATCGAGCGTATCCAAGAGCAACATCAATACACACCTCATATTTGTAAAACAAATATCTAATTTTAAACAAAACAGACCCTATAGTTTGGCACAACGAAATGCATTTTTCCACAGTCTGGGTATGTGCACACGTGAACTGTCTTTTACGTCTGAAAAAACAGACTGTTTTCAGGAGAAAACAGCTGCCTCGTTTCAGACGTAAATGCTCCTCCTCGCATTTTGCGAGGCTTCTCTGACAGCCGTAAATTTTGAGCTGTGCTTCATTGAGTTCAATGAAGAACGGCTCAAATTACGTCTGAAAGAAGTGTCCTGCACTTCTTTTGACGAGACTGTATTTTTACGCGTCGTCGTTTGACAGCTGTAAATGACAGGTAAATGACAGGTTGTCTGCACAGTACGTCGGCAAACCCATTCAAATGAATGGGCAGATGTTTGCCGACGTATTGTAGCCTTATTTTCAGACGTAAAACGAGGCATAATACGCCTCGTTTACGTCTGAAAATAGGTCGTGTGAACCCAGCCTAAGGCCTCATTCACACGACATAAATTGGCCGGCACCCGGCTGCATTAGGAATAATAGACCCCTAATGGGGCTATTCACACGATCGATTTTTTGACAGCCGGGAAAACCGGCCGTCAAAAAATAGGACATGCTCTATTTTCGGCCAGGTACCCGGCCGCCCGGCTCCCATAGAAGTCTATGGGGCCGGGTAATACACGGCCATCACCGGAATGTGTTCCGAGTGATGGCCGGGTTTTCCGTCGCTTGCGCTCTATCTCCTCCTCCTCACAGCGCAGAGTGCATGTGAGGAGGAGGAGTTTATGCCTTTTGGATGAATGGCTGTACACTGTGTGGCAGGGCTGGGGTGTACAGCAGGTGGAAGGGAGCGCTGCGTTGGCTCCCTTCCCCTGCTTGTTTTAAAAGTGCCCTCGCCCGGCGACACCTTCCATGGCGCCGCTAGCAGCTGCAGCTGCTGCTGCTGTGGCTGCTACTACTGTAGCAACGCCACTATAGCAGAGCAGGGAGGTATCTCCCCGCTCTGCTATGTGCTAGCTCCATTTTAGCTCCCTGAAGGAGCAGAATCCCCGTGTGTTCGGGGATTCCGCTCCTGGACAGAGCGCTTGATGTCTCTGTCCATATCTGGGCAGTGACATCAGGGGAAACTCCTGAAGCGGAATCCCCAAACACATGGGGATTCCCCTTCAGGAGTTGCCGCTGATGTCACTGTCCAGATCTGCCCGGCCCGGAACGGATGCAAAAGTAATGCAAACCGGCCGGGAAAAATGGCCGATTTTACCGGCCGATACTCGGGCTCGGGCAGGACCCGGTCGTGTGAATCCCGCCTTAGACATCATTAAACATGGTGGTGGTGGTAGCATTACTGTGTGGCAAGGATTTGATGCATCAGGGGCTAGGAAACTAGCCATTATGGAAGTAACCATAAATTCTGAGCTATATTTGAAAAATCGTCGGGAGAATGTCTTGTCATCTCTTTATAAGTTGAATTTGAAGTGTAATAGGATTACGTAACAAGACAATGCTCCAAAACACAAAAGCAAGTCTTAATCTGACTCCACAACACTTTGGCCCTGGAGCAACAAAATTAGAGTATTTCTTATTGGGCAAGTCAAAGTCCTGAACCTATGGTGCAGACCCTCTGGACTGTTATTGAAATTGGTTTAGGACTAGACTGGGGTGTGGAATCTAAGGCCTAGTTCACACGGAATATTTTGCAGGCAGAAAAAAATCTGCCTTAAAATTCCATCAGGAATTTTGAGGCATATTTTGACCTGCCTGTGCTTTTTTGGCAGCTGTTGCTGCATTTTTCGCAACGTTTCCTCAATAGCCGCGGGCAAAAAATGCAGCGAAAAACACTTTTTCTGGCCCACATTGATTTCAGTGGGAGGTCAGAGGCAAAACTGTGGCTAAAGCTGCCTGGGAAAAAAAACGCCTCCGCCTCACATTGAAATCAATAGGAGGCGTTTTCTGCCATTTTTTGGCGTTGATTCCGATGCGGTTTCCAAATCAAAATCAGCGCCAGGTTTAATTAGTTTAACCTTTCCTTATAACTTAGATTCTCCATGCCCTTTATTAGCTTCGTTGCTCTTCTTTGTATTTTTTCCAACTCAAGTGCATCCTTTCTATGAACTGGAGCCCTGAACTGAACTGCATATTCTAGATGACGCCTCACTAATGCTTTGTAAAGTGGTAATATTACATCCCTGTTCCGCGAGTCCATGCCTCTTTTAATTCACGACAATATCTTGCTGGCCTTTGAAGCAGCTGATTGACACTGCATGCTGTTATTTAGTTTATGATTTACAAGTACACCCAGATCCTTCTCAACAAGTGACTCCCCCAGTGTAGCTCCCCCTAGGACATATGATGCATGTAGGTTGTTGGTACCCAGATGCATAACTTTTCATTTATCTACATTAAACTTAATTTGCCAAGTGGACGCCCAAACACTCAGTTTGTTTAAATCCGCTTGCAATTCACGAACATCTTCCATAGACTGAACTATATTACATAGCTTGGTGTCATCTGCAAAAATAGAAATAGTGCTATTAATCCCATCTTCTATATCATTAATAAATTAGTTGAATAATAGTGGTCCCAGCACTGAACCCTGGGGTACACCACTTATAACCGGGGACCATTCAGAGTAGGAATCATTGACCACAACTCTCGGGATACAGTCCTTGAGCCAATTCTCAATCCAATTACAAACTATACTATCTAAACCTATAGTCCTTAATTTACCCATTAGACGTCTATGAGGGACAGTGTCAAATGCCTTTGCAAAGTCCAAAAACACTATATCCACAGCGGCCCCTCTGTCTAGGCTTCTGCTCACCTCTTCATAAAAACAAATCAGGTTGGTTTGACAGCTTCTGTCCTTAGTAGAACCGTGCTGGCTGTCACTTATAATACTATTTATTGTCACATAATCCTGTATATATTCCCTCAATAGCACCCTTAAACATTTTCTCCATGATGGATGTTAAGCTAATTGGTCTATAATTTCCCGGGGAAGACCTAGAGCCCTTTTTGGAAATAGGCACCACATTTGCCCTGCGCCAGTCCCTTGGCACTATACCAGTCACTAGAGAATCTCTAAATATTATGAAAAGGGGGACAGAAATAATACAGAGCTGAAGAACCCATTTAGTAACCAGCCTTCTCTTGATCCCCTGTGACCAACTCCCCATTACCACTATCTAAGGGTCTTACATGTTCAGACCTTGGCTTTTTTGCATTTATATACTTGAATAATTTTTGGGGATTTGTTTTACTATCCTTGACCACATGCCTTTTATTTTGTATTTTTGCTAATTTTATTAAATGTTTACAGATTTTATTACGCTCTTTATAATTTAAAAAGGCTACAAATGTACCCTCAGATTTATATTTTTTAAATGCCCTTTTTTTGTCCTGTATTGACCTTTTTCCAGAAGGTGTAAGCCATGTGGGGTTTAATTTTAGTCGTTTATACTTGTTACCTATAGGAATAAATTTTGCACTATAATTACCCAAAGTAGATTTGAAAATCTCCCATTTATCATTTGTACCATTATTTGACATTAGTTCTTCCCAGTCTATATCTTGAATTGCAGCCCTCATCCTGGGGAAATTGGCTTTCTTAAAATTAAGGGTTTTTGCCCTCCCAGCCTATGTTTGTTTTTTACAGTATAGGTAAAATGTAACTATATTGTGATCACTGTTACCGAGGTTTTCACGAACATTGACGTTCCCAACAAGCTCTGCATTATTAGAAATTACCAGATCCAACAGAGCGTCACCTCTAGTCGGGTCTTCCACAAACTGGCCCATAAAATTTTCCTGCAACAGGTTGAGGAAATGTCTCCCCTTTGCAGTTGAAGCCGAACCATGACACCAATTAGTATCCTGGTAATTAAAATCTCCCATTATTACTACAGTACCCGCCTGTGCAGCCCGCTCCATCTGTTTATATAGCTGACGTTACATCTCCTTAGTTATATTGGGGGGTCTATAGATTACACCAAAAGTAATATTTTTAGTGTTTACCTCCCTTTCTAGTTCCACCCACAAGGTTTCAACCTCCTCACAGTCTTCACCCACTATTGTCTCATTCATTTTCATAAGGATCAGAACTGGCAATGTTCATGCCCAGGTTCATAACAAACATAGGTCAGGACAGGTGGAGATCAATAGCAGTCAGGAAACAAACTGGGTTATACATAGGTCAGATAACAGATCATGAGATGCATCTTTGTAAAACATAGAAGAACATTTAGAGCATAGCTCAGACACGAGAGTGGTGTTCAAAGTCAGAATTTAAAGAGGAAAGTCGCTGAATTGTTACCAACGTATAAAGAACCCTAGTAGTGGTGGTCAGAAAGAGAGGGGTTGTGTTGCTGCGTGGATGGGTACTGGGACCATTACTATTTAATCTATTTATACATTGGGCTTCATACCACTTTCTCTGTATTTGCATGTGACACAAAGCTCTGAAGTACTGTACATACTATACAGAATGTCTTGTCCCTACAGGCGGACCTAGATAAACTTGCTAAATTGTCAGCAAAATGGCAGATGAGATTCAATGTTGACAAGTGTAGGGTTATATATTTTGTAGAAAAAAATATACAAGCTATTTATACCCTGAATTGATCCCTATTTGGTTAGTCTACAATGGAGAAGGATTTGGGTGTAATTGTTGATAAACTAAACTATATCATGCGGTGCCAGTTTGCTGCATTAAAAGCTAACAAGATATTGTCTTGTATTAGGAACGGCATGGCTTCTATAGATCAAAGCATTATCTTACCACTTTATAAGGGGTAAATAGTCGACCACATTTTTAATATAAACTCCAGTTTAGAGCACTAGTCCATTAAAAGATACCAGAGAGCTGTAGGGCAACCAAATTAATAAGAAGTATGCAAGATCTTAGTTATGAAGAAAAGTTGTCAAAATGAAATGTATTTACCCTAGAGAAGAGAAGACTGAGGGGAGATATGATATCTTTATATGAACATGTGAATGGTCCTTATAAAAATCTATGCGATAAGTTATTCATTTTACGAACGCCCCCCCCCCCCCCAGAGTACACAGGGTAACTGCTTATGATTAAAGGAAGTGCAGTTTCATTGCAAAGTCCAAAAGCATTACTTTACTTTCCGAATCATAAAGTTATAGAAATTGCTCCACACAGGATTTGGTAATGGCTGAAAGTGTGGATAGATTTAAGAAATGGTTAGACATCTTCCCTGAGAAACACAATATACAGGGTTACACGTATTAATATAGAATGTTCCTCAAGGGACCTGTCCGATTGCCAACAGGGGTCAGGATGGAATTTTTCCCACTTTTGGAAAATTTGGTCTTTGCTATTCAGCAGTTTTTTGCCTTCCTCTGGATCAACTGGGTTTTGTAAGTATAAAAGGTTGAACTTGATTGACAGATCTTTTTTTCAACCTACTATGTAAAGCGTCATTCCCATCTTCATTCTGGGGTTCCATTGTTCTTCTCTGTCACAAGAGCAGAACAATGAAAAACTGAAAGCACTGGATCTGTCACTTGACAGACACCAACGTCACCTGACAGAACCCTTTAATGGGTTTCATCGGGTTTCCGTCATGGTGTCCGTCCTTTATACCGGACAAAATAAGCATTCCTCACCAGATCTGAGATGGAGGTTCCTAATGGGGCTTTCAAACCAGATGTGAACACAACCTAACTATATAACTTGAGGCATGGCGGATGACTTGCTGTTACATATTCACTGTGGTAAATAAAAAAGAATATGCAAAAGGAAATATCTAACACAATTGCACTGAGGGATTTAATACAATTGTTTATAAAAGTGTCATAGTAAAGGTAAGTATACTAGTATAGACGTATAGTCTAAGGGCCTGTTCACATCAGCGTCGGATTCCATTTGGGTTTTCCATTCAAAATATGAAGTCAGAGGAACAGATGAACGCAAAGCCGAACGGAAACTATAGCTTCTGTTTGCATTACCATTGATTTCAATGGTAATGCTTCCGTTTCAGTTAGTTTCCATTTGTTTCCGTGCCATAAAGTTCCAATTTTTTTTTAATGGAAACAATAGTGTAGTCTACTACGCTATTGCTTCCGGGAAAAAAACGGAAACTTTACGGAACGGAAGCAAATGGAAACCAACTACAATGGATGAGTTACCATTGAAGTCAATGGTAAAGCAAACAGAAGCTCTAGTTTCCGTTCGGCTTTGCGTTCATCTGTTCCTTTGACGAAATGGATGAACAGAAATCCCCCATGCAACCCGACGTCGATGTGAACAGGCCCTAACATCATAATAACAGCAAATGCATTAAATGACATTGACAAAAAACATTGGCTTCTTCCTCTGGATAAATACAGCCTTAGGTAATTCTACATGTTCATCTTAATGAAGCACAATACAGAAAGATAGATTATATCAATGTTATCAGTACATAACTGAGGTATACACGGTGTAGTACTACATGCGTTCACATTACGCCTTGTATAGAAATGTCATGTATATTTTTCAGTCTGTCATCTTAACACCTGACTGCAATAATATAAACACATGTAAGCTTCAGGGGAAATATCACAACCCACTCACCAGTGAAAATATGGGTAAGGAATTACGAAGGTATTTTCTCACTTATTTCAAATTCACACATTCTGTAAGATGTACGAGTGTTGTTCATACAAAATAATAAGGGATTTAGCTGTTTCTCTAACATATGATATAGAATATCGCACAGTTACTGCAGCAAATCTTTTCCCATTACTTATTAAGTGGTTTACTGAATGTCCACCGCCACATGGTCACTATTGAGAATTAGATTTACCTGGTGGTTCTGATAAATTAGTAAAGATATTCTATATATTGGTTGTAGGACAGGAATTTACATGTCAAGAATATGATTAATAAATATTACACATTGTGTTACACATTGTTCATCTCATACTTGTTAAAAGACTAATTCTAAAGCCATCAGTGACCGTATTTTGGACAGGTAAATTAAAAGTGGACCTTTTTAGAACAAAACAGATTCTATTACGTCTGGCATAAAACCAGTCAAGTATGGTGGTGGAATAGGGTCAACACCCACTTCATTCCTCACAAACGCCCCACTTGCCTGAATTCCAAAGCTTCTGGATGAGACAGGCCTAGTTTTAATGCCTGTAGCCAGTAGAGGGAAAATTAACTCTCTGGCACCATGCAGAATGATTATCTCAGGACAGGGATGATAAAATGCTGGGCAATATATGGCTATATCTGAGCATCGTTTTGCACTGTATGGACACTATTTGGTTCTACATACTGGGAATGTAGTAGGCACTATGTATCTGAGCAATGTATGGTACTAACTTGGTACTGTATGTACTACCTATGCACTGTATGCAGTAAATTAAACTGCCTGGCAATCGTTATCCACTATTTATCCAATGATTGTGTTGCACTATGACAGTATATTTTATATACATAAGGTTGAGAAAAAGTAAAAAAATTTGTTATACCTCTTTTCTCTCTTTGTATGCCGCCCTAGACCGTAGATAGCAGTGTGTTTGGCGTTGATACGGGTGCACTGTTATTGTCACTTTTATTGGGCGTTGATTGTGAGGGCACTGATTGTCATTGCATGTATTTTTTTTATATTTGTGGATGCAAATCTGTCTGCGTTTTTGTCTGTCTAAACACATAACTAGTTAGATTTTTGTGTATACTCATTTTAAGCTGAATAACTCATCACATTACTGTTTTGCTATTAAGATATTGCTCGGTGTCTGTATCAACCAGGTATTGTACGCCCCCACAAGTATGAATCGGCTGTTTTGAAAGTCTTTTTTTTTTAACTTCAACAAAGTTCGCTGTACAGCAAAATGTCACTAGTGATGACAACTTAAAATGTGCTGTGAACAGTTACATACCATAGTGGTCTCCATGAGAGCACAGTGTAAGCACAGGTATGACGTTGGGTGAATGCTTCTTTTTGTGCCTGTAGGGGATTACACTGGCAATAGTCATATATCACCTAACTCTTAAAAGATGTTTCCTCTGTTCTTGAGAAAGTGTTTTCTTGACATAGTGCTGACAACTGACTTTCAAGAGCCATTTGTTTATTTCTTCACCCGCATGATAAATATTCAAGCTAAAATTATAGTGTTGACAACTCAAACACACACCTAGTGTAGGTGACTTTTAAGAAAAGTGTTAAAACATTCTAATGCATTTGTAAAATTCTCTGACAAACAAAACAGCATTAAAAAGGTTGCGGTCCATTTAATAAAACCATTACAGAAGGTAGATTTTATAGAATTACATGGTGATTATGCTTGATTTATGTTTGTTGAGGTGGTATATTTTTGGCACAGTTTTTTTTTTACCTTCTGCCTGCGTGGGGGCTGGGGGAGACAGATGGAGATGGGAGACCGCTGCCTCAGTAATAAGCGGATTTCTGTGTAAAGCGTAGAAAAATTCAATAAAAAGTAAATGGAGCCATGGGTAAGAAACGCGTAGGCCCGCTATTTGATACATCCACCCCTTTGTGTATGGACGTTTTAATACATTTAGAATAAAGTTGGAATATTACTTCCTTCTAAATTCAGCGCTGGATCAAGTTTGTCTTTTATCTGCCTTAGAAAAATTCTACTTATCTAAGTAAAGTATCTTGTGATCAGTATCTACATAAAATGTATTAAAAAAGTTTACTGTCAGAATGCATAAGGCACCACAAGGCACTTAATGCATCTATGAGAAACATATTTTACTACTAACGGTGGCAGTGAAATTCACTGCCAAGTTATATGTTTATAGAAGAGTCAATGCAATGCTTGTGGTGACAGTAGATTCAAGAGAACCTTTCACATCCCCATACATGTGTAGCTGAGTGCAGCATGTAATGGGCAGGGCTTCACAAACACTGTCTCACTTGAAATTTTTTTCCTATCTTCCTCATTATTTACATATCGGTGCCGTTATATTTGGTTCCCGATATTTACATAAGCCCCTGAACCGTCAATGGAGAGTTTCTATCTAACTGAATGGCAAGAGTGCGTGATCTCTTCGCTTTCACACTGTCCAATCAGCTATGGACAGTGTCAGGGCGGCTTGCGCTGTGTTCCCTCCTGCGAGAACACACACACACAGAGAGCGCTGCAGAACCACCAGCCTGTGTGTGTTCTCGCGGAAAGGAACATAGCGCAAGCCGCCCTGACACTGTCCGTAGCTGATTGGACAGTGTCAGAGCAAATAGATCACGCCCCCTTGCCATTTAGCTAGATAGAAACGCCCCATTGACAGTTCAGGGGCTTATGTACAAATGGGGCGCCAAATATAACAGCACCGATATATAAATAACGGAGGAAGATAGGAAACTAATTTCAAGTGGGACAGCGTTTGTGAAGCCCTGCCCATTACATGCTGCACTCAGCTGCACATGTATGGGCAGGTGAAAGGTTCTCTTTAAGGTAGGTGGTGACAGTAAAGGTATTGGATGTCTTCCTTTTAGGCCTGATTTACACGAGCGTGTGCGTTCTGCGCACGCAGAAAACGCTGCGTTTTGCGTGTTCAAAAGGCACTTAACAGCTGCGTGTGTCATCAGTGTATGATGCGCGGCTGCGTAATTTTGGCGTAGCCGCCATCATTATGACACTCCATTTGAATGTTTGTAAACAGAAAAGCACGTGGTGCTTTTCTGTTTACATTCAGAGTTTGACAACTGTTGCGCGATTCACGCAGTTCGCACGGAAGTGCTTCCGTGTGGCATGCGTGGTTTTCACGCACCCATTGACTTCAATGGGTGCGTGATGCTCGAAAAACGGTGAAATATAGAACATGTCGTGAGTTTTACGCAGCGGACTCACACTGCGCAAAACTCACGGACTGTCTGCACTGCCCCATAGACTAATATAGGTGCGTACGACACGCGTGAAAAGCATGCGCGTCGTACGCGCGTATATTACGCTCGTGTAAATGATGCCTTCGTGTAATTGTTATAACAGTGGTATGACAATACTAAAATAGATCTAGAAACTTAATCTACTGTAAGTATATTACAAATCTATTTACATTTATAAATTACATGCATTAAAGGGGTTTTTGAAAATATGATGGTATCTCGGACAAGCGTCCCATTGACATCCATGGTATAGCGCGCCGTTAGTGCATACGACATGTTTTGTTTAAAAATGTGTCGCGTGAAAAAACTAGTGTCAGGTCAATTCTTTGGCACCTAAAACATGCCGAAAATCGCACCTAATTTTTATAGTCAATGAGAGTTCTGATTGAGCGTAAAAAACGCGATGAATACACGTCAAAAGCAACCTGTATATTAAATAGAACTTTACAAAAACACTAGTGTTTTTAAGGGTATGTGCATGCACAAAATAAAAAAATGTCTCAAAATACGGAGCTGTTTTCAAGGGAAAACAGCTCCTGATTTTCAGCCGTTTTTTATCCAAAGTCGCGTTTTTCACTGCGTTTTTAACAGCTTTTTTGGAGCTGTTTTTCTATAGAGTCTATGAAAAACGGCCCCAAAAACGGCTGAAGAAGTGACATGCACTTCTTTTCCACGGCCATTTTTTAAAACGCCCGTGTAAAAAACGCCATGTCGGAACAGAATGCCGTTTTCAGCATCATCCACTTCTCTTCGTTACCACCCAGCTTCTGGCAGTGCACAGACACACAGAGTGTCCTCGCTCGTTCCTCCTGTGGGAGGAAGTGAGTGACGTCACAGCGTGATCTCGCGAGGACACGCTGTGTGTCTGTGAACTGCCAGAAGCTGGGTGGTAACGAAGAGAAGTGGATGATGCTGATTCGTCAGCATCATACACCTCTATTCACAACGCCCAGCTAGTAAAACAAGTAAAAACGCCCAGATGTACACACAAAATACACGCCCACTTGGACATAACTTTAAACACGCCCAGTTGTACATAAGAAAGGCTCATTTGCATAAATATACAAATGGTCATAACTTGGCCAAAAATGCTCGTTTTTGAAAAAAAAAAAAACGTTACTGTAATCTACATTGCAGCGCCGATCTGCTGCAATAGGAGATAGGGGTTTGAAAATCTGGTGACAGAGCCTCTTTAAGTTGTCGTTTTTACCGCACGATGAAAGCCGTAAAATCGAAACCCAAAAAACTATGGAGGAATCAGTTTTTTTTCTAATTTCAGCCCACAAAGAATTTCCCAGTACATTATATGGTACTTTAAATGCTACCAATAGAAACTACAACTCATGCCACAAAAAATAATCACCATCCTATTGACGGAAAAATAAAATAAGTTATGACTAGGAAGGCGGGTAGTGAAAAACCTAAATGAAAAAGCAAAAAAATGTCTCAGTCCTGAAAAGGTTAAAATAAGAAAGCAGCCCATACTTACCTCTCTCTTCCCAGATGTTCCTGCGTTGGGGCTCCCGTCACCTCTGTTCTCGGTTTGTATACAGAGCGGCTGCAGTGGTGACATCACGTCGACAGTACATCACCGCTGCAGCTGCTCTGTATACAAACAGTGAACAGAGGTGATGGGAGCCCCCAGCGCAGGAATGTTTGGGAGGAAAGGTAAGTATAAGTTAAGCTTTAGGGTACGTTCACACGCAGTAGCAAAATACGTCTGACATTACGGAGCTGTTTTCAGGCGAAAACAGCTCCCGAATTTCAGACGTTTTTGCAAGTACTCGTGTTTTTCGCGGCGTCTTTTACGGACGTTATTGGAGCTGTTTTTCAATGGAGTCAATGAAAAACGGCTCCAAAAATGTCCCAAGAAGTGACATACACTTCTTTGATACGGGCGTATTTTTACACGCCGTATTTTGACAGCGACGTGTAAAATTACACCTCGTCTGAACAGAACATCGTAAAACCCATTGCAAGCATTGCAAACGTTTGCCGACGTAATGGAGTCATCTTTTCAGGCGTAATTCGAGGTGTAAAACGCCTGAATTACGTCTGAAAATAGGCCGTGTGAACATACCCTTATTTTAACTTCTCCTCTACTGCTTCAACAGAATTTATTTTTAACCCCTTTAACGTAATGTGCACAGGGTCTAAAACGGCAACAAATGGCAAGTGTGCACTGTGGAGCAACTGAATAATGTGCCCATCTGCCATTTATTAAGTGCCCATTTGCCACTTATTTCCCTTTTAGGGCATGACCACACGTGGCGGATTTCCTCCGCAACTGTCCGCATCAATGCCGCACCTAATCCGGGTTGCGGATTACGGCTGCGGATCTGCACAAAATGTGCAGAAAATTGATGCGGACTAGCTGCTGCGGACTGCGGGAAAAGTGCTTCCCTTCTCCCTATCAGTGCAGGATAGAGAGAAGGGCCAGCACTTTCCCTAGTGAAAGTAAACGACTTTCATACTTACCGGCCGTTGTCTTGGTGACGCGTCCCTCTTTCGGCATCCAGCCCGACCTCCCTGGCTGACGCGCCAGTCCATGTGACCGCTGCAGCCTGTGCTTGGCCTGTGATTGGCTGCAGCCGTCACTTAGACTCAAACGTCATCCTGGGAGGCCGGACTGGAGACAGAAGCAGGGAGTTCTCGGTAAGTACGAACTTCATTTTTTTTTACAGATACTTGTATATTGTGATCGGTACTCACTGTCCCGGGTGCAGAAACAGTTACTGCCGATCGCTTAACTCTTTCAGCACCCTGGACAGTGACTATTTACTGACGTCTCCTAGCAACGCTCCCGTCATTACGGGAGCCCCATTGACTTCCTCAGTCTGGCTGTAGACCTAGAAATACATAGGTCCAGCCAGAATGAAGAAATGTCAAGTTAAAAAAGCAAGACGTATCCGCAGCACACATGACATGTGCATGACAGCTGCGGACTTCATTGCGGAACTTTGAATCTCCATTGAAGTCAATGGAGAAATTCCGCCATGAGTCCGCCACTGCTCCGCAACAGACAGAGCATGCTGCGGACACCAAATTCCGCTCCGCAGCCTATGCTCCGCAGCGGAATTTTACGCCTCGTCTAAACGAACACTGCTAAATTAAAGTGTAAGTCAATGGACAAACGGCTCCGCTGCGGATTAACGCTGCGGAGTGTCCGCAGCGGAATTTAAGTGAAATTCCGCCACGTGTGGTCATGCCCTTAGTGTCCTTATGTTCAGTGCCCCATTGATGCATATTTGCCATTTACTGCCCCTTTTTCACCCTCTGTTACAGAAGAACAATAAATGGGCAATAAATGGCAAATGGGCATCGAAGGTTCACTGAAAAGGACACTAAAGGGGCAATAAGTGGCAAATGGGCACCAAGGTGGCACTGAATCCTCTGCCCATTTGCCATTTTTAGACCCCCATCAGTGCCCCCATACAACGAAAGCCCCAAAGTCTAACTGACCTACTGGGCTTCTTAGTGCACTGCGTCTGCTGATGCTGCTGGAACGGAGCCCTGGGGAAATAGCCAGAGCAGGACCGCATGGTAAGATAGTCTCCTCCCTGGCTTGCGTCCTGAGTGATGTCATCACTCCTGATCATCACTCAGGCCGTAAGACGAGGAGGGGGAGATTGTGAACAGGGAAGCAGTAGTCGCGGCAGCCAGTAGTGAGGTCAGTGAGTGACACCTGACCCGCTGGCGCCCCGAGCAGTAGCCGCAGAGCGGGGGAAATTCACCCGCTGGCATCCCCCTTACAGCATGGCGTCTGGCGCCCTGTGCGACCGCACATGTCGCACGTAGCTAAGGCCGGCCATGTAGGTGCGGTTGCCAGAGTTAGATACACAATTTCTGGCTGTTCTACATTTCATGTACATCTTCAGCTATCTAAGAAGGGATTGTGGTTTTTTTTTGTGGCGATATGTATCTATAAAGATATACAAAGGATATCTACATTTCTTTATGTAAAGTTTACACTGAAGACCCATATATTCTAAATATATGTCGACACTTTCTGTAAATAAATCTATAGCGGCACAATTCTACAGGTAAACTCTACATATGTTCTGATAAACATATTCAGTATTTTCACTTCCGCTGTTCACTAAACCCAGTATGCAATCGATGTTATTTTAAGACTTCTTTATTTCTTTGTTTGACGTTTGCACACCTGTTCTTGAAACTTTTCTGCAGAAGTCAGGAATTTAGACAACATCTTGTGATCTCCTTCCGCTTCATTACACATTTGAGGGCTTCCTGTCTTACCTAATACATGACTTGTTTCTACAGGATATTAATGTCCAGGTTTAAAGTTTCTGTCTAGAAGCCTCCTAGCCCAAACAAAGATGCATTTGTTAAGAAGTGTCATAGGGCAACATGTATCAGATGAATTGCTGAATGTTACTTAAGAAAAGAGATGCAGAAAGCAAAGGCTACATCCTTAGTACAGTTTTTTTTTTACCCTTTGCATATATTCATGGGCTGGTTAAAAAGGTTCTTTGAGTTTGTCTTCTCTTCCTCCCTTACCTTTTTTAAGTAACACATGATATGATGTTTCATTGTCCCATATTTGTATCCATGTAATTAATGTGCGGTACAAAGAAGAGAGACAACCTTGTTTTCACTGAAATGTGATTTCACAAAAAAAGAGATAATGAAGCTTCTTTGTCATTGTGTCCATGAAAGACTTGTGTGTAATTTGCTCCATGCTACACCAGTCAAAGATAACGTGTGCACAATTCATTACAGGGTTTTATGTCCATCTAATTACATGTTTTTACACACTGATCCGGTTACAAGGTGGAAATGTATAGCACCGGGCCATCTCCGAGCATTGTTACTTTCCTCACTCACATAGATAAAGTATAGAGCTATTACTACCCTGCCATCACTTCACAACAATCATATCAGTTAAAAGCTGATATTCCATCTCATTCACTTTGAAGACCGATAGATACGAGTCTTGCAGGGTAGCAAATGAAAGAAAAATTACCTCTTGTCTATTGGAATTCACTTTCACTGGAAGAAAAAAATCTCTGAAAAGAAAAGCAGTTTTCTTTTTAATATTATATTTAATATAAATGGATTAAACAACTGATGATAGATGGACACCAGTCTGCATTGGTCTTTCAGTTCATCACCCATAGGCCCAGTTTACATTTTGCATTTTGATACAGTTTTTGCAGGCAAAAAATAAAATAAAAATTGGGATGAATATAAAAGCGGTAGTTTGGACTACATTCACATGGCAGATTTATTACAGGTTTTCACTAGGAATTAAAATTTTGAATATCCACATCAAAGTACAGTACAATGTTAGTCAAAATCATTTACCCTTTTTTCTTGGAATGTTTATTAAAGGGGTTTTTCAATTATTAACATTTATAACCTGTCTACAGGATAGCGGATAAATGTTAGATTAGTGGGGGTGTAACTGTTAGGACCCCACAGATGAGTAGATTGGGGAACTCTAGTCCCTCCTCTTATGGACAGCCGCAATGGGTAGCTGTTGTATGGATCAATGGCTGACCATGGACTTAGTCCACTTCATACAAGTTTATGAATAAATGTAAAGGATTGGAAACCCTGTCTTCCTGCAATTTGCAACTCTCCCTTCCATCTCAGATTCACTTTAAACAAAAGTATTTGCAAGATGCCCACAAAGGGTCAACATCTAGTTATTGCTAGGTAATACTTTATAGACATCTTAGAGATGCCTTAGTTTAAAGCGTACCTGTATTATGGTCACAGGTGCATTTTATAAGGAAATAGTTGTTCCCTTACCTGGCTGTATTCCAGTGTTACTCTATGGCCACTGTTGGCTATATACAGATTAGGTGGCACATGTTCCCAGTTAGCACATGTGTAGTATGTACTGCCAGCCAGGCTACTTCAAATATAGTTTCCTCTATCTAAATTCCCTCTTGGCACCAGTTATAGCTTGTATTGCTATTTCATGTACTTCTGTATTTGGCCTCTGACGTTGACCTGACCTGCCTTCTCCTCTGCCTCACTATTTACTGTTGGTAACTAATCTTATATCCACAAGTACAATTCTGACACTACACATCCTCTTCTACCTCTGTTACAAGCAAATACTTGCTTCTGTGAGTGAATTCTCATGAAGATTATTTAGTTGTTTTAATTTAGTCAGAGGAAGCACCACTTCCCAACTTCGTCTTGAGGCCAGTAGGGTACAGGTGGCCATAACAGAAGTCTAAGGGCTTATGTACAGAGCCCTAATAGGGCTTTCATAGAGGGGTATTAGCCCTCTACTGTACCTATGTATACCTCTGATTCCAAACGAAGGAATATAAAGCTTTTTTCTGTTGGAATCTATACAAATTATGGCCTGCTCCATTGGACTTCATATGTACAGAGATATTCATCTCTAGAAACATTGGTTATAGAGCAGGGTATCCCCGTATATATATCAAGACTGATGGCTCCATACATGGCCCTAAGGCTTCATACGTGCCCATTTTGCGGCTCTATGAAAAAGTGTCATATTTAGTGGTAAGGACATGAATGGATCATGATCTCACACAATCTTATCACTGGCACTAAATACAAGGGACGCTGTAGATATAAAATTCAATCTTCTGGGCTTTTTTCCTGAGTATTTGTTAGGACCACTTGTGACTACTGTAAAAAATTGATTATTGTACCTGTAGACTATATGTAGCTAGGGAAATATTGGTGTCCTTAATATTATGGTTATATAGATACATTATAAATAACATTTTTAAATACTCAATACTAGACTTGATTTTTAGTTATATTGTACCACCACACAACCCAGTAATATATTCTAGAAGCACAAAAGAAAAAAAAATGGTGTTATCTCAAGTGAAATAAAAGGAAAATAGAAGTTTATTAAATGTGTATGAAATCTGACTTTTCCACCTTTACTTACATTCTTTTATTATTCTATTATCCTAGGACTGAGGTCATCAACAACATAGTTGGAATGGCATAAAGGTGAAGTTTGCTTACTTTCATCATTTATGGCTACAGAGAAAATGGAAGAGAATCACTCTAAATAAAAGATATTTGAAATGGGACTTGAGCCAATTTCATTCATATCAGTTACAAAAACTGCTGCCTGCTGGTTTGTCACAAGAATAAATGTATCTTTGAAACACAGCCAAGACCCCCGGGCTATTTCATCTATATTATCAGCTACTGTCTGTATGAGACCATTGGGAGCAGGTGTGACGTTACTCAATATTATCGAGTTAAGTGTTTCATAGCTTTTGAAGCAGAGGTACAATACTGTAATAAAAGTATCAGTCTGTGAAAAAACACAAACAAATTCACCTGCTTCTGTTTTTAACTGAAGATAGTTTTGCTTTAGGATAGGTAAAATTGACTACATCAAGGCTTTATTGGCATCAACCCCATTCAAGAGTAAAACAAAATTCTAGAATACACTTTAGAATTTCTCATAGTCCTGAGATTTTATTTATTTCCCTTTGCTTATACAGCGCTAACATATTCCACGGTGCTGTATAGAAATTGTGATCACTCACATCAGGGCTCACAATCGAAATTCTGTATCTCAAACATACATACATACTAGGTACAATTTCACAGTAAACTAGTTAACATATCAGTATGTTTTTGGAGTGTGGGAGGAAACTGGAGAACCCAGAGAAAACCCACAGAAACATGGGTCGAAAATATAAACTCCATGCAAATGTTGTCGCTGTCAGATAAGAGCCCAAGACCTGAGTGCTGGTAGGCTTAATGTACCTCAGTCCAGTTCAGTAGAGTCTTGGACCAGATGATAAGTGTCATGTCTCTCTTAAGCCCTTTTCACATCATGTTTTTGTCATACATTTAGCGCATACATCGGGAAAAGTTCCTGATGTATATGTAAAAATATAGGCTTTGACGGATTACAGTGGCACTATTCTAGCAGTAATTTAACGTAAAATTTATGAGCATTTCACGACATATACGTTAAATGGATGCCATAGTAGTCTATGCATGTCGGATGCCACTGTTAGGTATCCGTCACCGGCATCCGTCACCCATCGGTCCATTTAATGTTTATATCATGAAAAGCTCATGAAAAGTAAAATAGATGCCTGTGACGGATTCCATACAGTAGTATTCGTCACCCATTGGCTCTTATGTTGAAAAAACATATGCCATGGATTTATGTTTTTCAACGGGATTCTTTTGTATGGAATAGTGTAGTCTACTATATTACTCCATACCATTTTTGCAGTATTGTATCCAATACCAGCCTGATGGAGGCCAAGATTACACTGTGTACAGTTTAGCATGTATGCTGGGAGCTTTCCTGGCGTACATGCTAAACGTAGATAAAAAACGTGATGTGAACAGGGCCTTATTCCCATAGCTCCTGTTGTTTTCTCCTTGACAGTAATAATCTCTAATGTTACAGTTGCCCTCTCTTGCTTTAATTCTGACCATTGTTAGTAATTATGACCTATTAAGTTTTACAGTTAGGAGCTTATGTATTAATAATTTAACTGAGATGAGTTTTAGTAAACTTTCGTAGAAACTGTAATTGATTTTACTGATGTCTGGCTCTGGGTATATTCGCATGTTGCAAATTTGTTGCAGAAATTTCTGAGACTGTCCCATTCATTTGAATGGGGCTTGCAGAAACCCGTACACACGCTGTATAGAATTTCAGTCACTGAAATTTCTGCAACAAATCAACCTTTTGTGACTATACTCGAAACATGTGTTCACACGTTAAGGTCAATTTGCATTTTTTTGCACCGGTTTTGACAAATTGCGGTAAAAAAACATAATTTGACAGCGACATGTGAGGAAAGCCTAAACTTCTTTTATACTACAAACACAAAGCAGGCACAAAGTAAGCGCAAGCTCGATGCTAGCTTTGACCTTTCATAAATGCTTTTTGGTTCTCTATAGAACCTGCCTTAAATGTGATCAATGTATGCAACTTATTTTTTTAAATATCCCATGGCTCATGGTAAACGTTGTTATAAAGTAAAGCTTAAACAACATAGGCAGATATAAAACAGGCATAAGTTGTATTCCAAATTTGATGTGTTGTGCTCCACTTTAGTAAGAAAATTCTGTTTTATAAATAAATATCACACTAGATGTTAAAAACAAACCCCACTCCAATGACACCTCCGCTACTCCTTTTGTAAGGCAGGACCAAAGAGGATTTCCTTTATACTTGTCCTCCCTTTTGGCTCCACTCCTGGTTTTGGCTAAAAAAAACTGTATCAAAAACTATGCCAAAAACTGCGTCAACTGCATCAAAAACTGTATGTGTGAATCCACTGATTCCGTCAAAACGACGGAACCTTTGCACAACTGAGACAAACGGAAGTACACAGTATAATGTCCCCATAGCTGCCCTTATTCAGTATAATGCACCCATAGATGCACTCATACAGTATAATGTCCACACAGATGCCCCATACAGTATAATGCTCACACAGATGCCCCCATACAGTATAATGCCCCTATAGCTGCCCCTATACAGTATAGTGCCCACGCAGATGCCCCCATACAGTATAATGCCCACACAGATGCCTCCATACAGTATAATGTCCCATACAGTAATGTCCCCATAGCTACCCTCATTATCTATAATGCCCCCATAGTTGCCCCCTTACAGTATAATTCCCCCTTAGCTGCTCCCATATAGTATAATGCCCTTATACAGTATAGTGTCCCCTAAAGCTGCCACCATAATGTATAATGCTTCCTTAGCAGGTGCCCCCATACAGTATAATTCCCCCTTAGCTTCCCCCATACAGTATAATGCCCCCATAGCTGTCTATCTATCTATCTATCTATCTATCTATCTATCTATCTATCTATCTATCTATCTATCTATCTATCTATCTATCTATCTATCTTTCTCTTTTATATCATATGTATAGATGTATTGTATAGTTTTAGGCTGGGACTCCATGGCGACTTTGGATCCAACACTGGTCGGATGCACAAAGATCGCTTTGAACCAGCTTGGGAAAATTCACTTATTTGGAAAAAAATGGCAGTTTAAATTTTTTCTATCAAAGTCAATGAATTGACTGGAAAAAAAACAGAGCGCTAAAATCTTTTATATGTCACTAAACTAATACCTTGGGGGTCTAATTTCCTAAAAAGAGTCATTTTTGGGTGCTGACGGTGTTTTGGCACTTCACAACATCTGTAATGGTTGTATTGTGTCAGCAAAACAGCTTTGGAAAATTTGTTCTCCAAAAGCCAGTTTCCGCAACATTCATTGTAAGCTCTGTGTTGCACCCAACGTGTAAGAAATGTGCACACTTTGGTATCGCTAAAGATGTCAGAAGTTGCCAAATATGTATTTACGTGTATTTACCCAGTGGCCTGTGCCAGATGTAAAAGAACATCACCTAAAATTACATATTCACATTTTTAATTTTTTTATTTCACTTTTTTCCTTTTCAATTTAAAAAAAGTTAAATATATCACTTTTTTTTACACAATATGGAAGCCCAATATGTTCTGAGAAAAAAAAGACCAAATACATGTAGGTTGGAAGAGTAATTGAATAACAATTTGCTTTTAAGGGGCGTAAAGCCCCTGGTCAGGAAGAGGTTAACCCGTTAGTGACCGCCCATAGGTGTTTTTACGGGGGTCACTAACAGGCTTTATTCTGATGCATTAGCCTTTAAACAGCGCTGCATCAGAATAAAGCAGCGCCACTGGTAGGATTATAAACTCCCTGCTCTCAGCTACCAGAGGTAGCTGAAGGCTTGGAGCAGACCTGCTCAAGCGAGCGGAATCGAAATCAGCATAAATCCCGCCTGATTAACCCCTCAGATGCCACGGTCAATAGCGACTGCCGCATCTCAGTGGTTTTAGAAGGAGGGGGCTACCTCTCTCACCCCAATGGCAAACCCCCGATGAGATTGCGGCATGCCGATGGTTTTTATGGAAGCAGGGGGCCAGATCTGCCTTTAGTAGATGCCTGTTATGTCATGCCAGAGGCATAGCCTAACAGATGCCTGTCAGTTTTACACGGACAGGCAATAATACACTGCAATACGTAAGCATTGCAGTGTATTATAAAAGTGATCAAATAAACGCATAGTAAAGTCCCATAGTGGGACTAAGAAAATTGTTTAAAAAAGTTGAATAAAGCAAATAATAAATAAATAAAAACCAAGTAAAAAAAAATTAAAAACCAACTTTTTCCCCTTACAAAATGCTTTAATATGAAACAACAAAAAATGTTTAAAAAAATTTACACATTTGGTATCGCTGCATCTGTAACGACCCCAACTATAAAACTAATACATTATTTAATCTGCACGGGGAACCCTGTAAAAAAGAAAATAAAAAAACATTGCAAGAATTTCTGTTTTCTGTTCATTCTGCCTTCAAATTTTTTTTATAAAAAGCGATCAAAAAGTTGCATGTACTCGAAAATGGTACCAATAAAAACTAAAAGTCATCCCGCAAAAAAAGCCCTCATACAGCTATGTCAGCAGAAAAATAAAAGTGTTATGGCTCTTAAAATATGGCTAAAGAAAAAAAAAAAATTTCGAAGATAAAAAAGTGTTTTTACTGGGTAAAAGTAATTAAAAAACTATATAAATTTGGTATCGCCACAATCATAATAACCCACTGAATAAAGTTATTATGTTATTTATACTACACGGTAAACGGCGTAAATTTAAGGTGCAAAAAAAACGCCAAAAAAGTTAATAAAAGTTAACCAATAAATGATATGTACCCCAACTGGTGCTATTAAACAATACAACTTATCCCACAAAAAACAAGTCCTTAAACAGCTATTTTGATGGAAAATAATAAAGTTATAGCTCTTTGAATGCAACAATCGAAAAACGTATAAAATAGCTTCGTCATTAAGGGCTCATGCACACTTCAGTGAAATTCAGTGTGCCATTAATTTTTTTAACAGATAGCATACTGACCCATTCATTTTTATGGGACCATGCACACATCCGGTTTTTTTGCAGATCCGTGTCTCTATTCCGCAAATGATAGAACAGGTCCTACTCCTGTCCATTTCTGTGGATCAGTCTCGCCCTTCTTTTCAATGGTCCGTTAAAAAAATGGACCGTACACGGAAGCCATTCATGTGCAGTCCGTGTTTTTCTGGATCTGTGTTTTGCGGCCGCATGAAAGGTCACTAAGGGGTTAAAGGGTTCAAATGGTTGCTCTATCAATTGCTTAAAGGAACAGTGTCATCACAATTTTTTTTTGATATGTTAAAGATGTTAGTGCTTTATTAAAAACGTTTATATTTATTTGTGTGTTTGTGTTTTACTTTTTCTTATTTTTACACTTTTTCTTCCCTATGGGGGCTGCCATTTTTTGTTCCATTTCTGTATGTGTCGATTAACGACAGATACAGACATGGAATACGGCAGCCACAGTCCCATAGGGACTGCGAACGGCTCCCGTCCCATCCACTTCTGTGTACGCCGTCTGTGTGGGAACTGCGCATGCGCCGCTCCCACACAGTCCAATTTGAAATTGGCGCCATCCGGCGCCATTTTCCTGTGGACCGGAAGTCGCGGCCGGACAGTAAGATTACTACTTCCGGTCGCGGCTTCCGGACTTGTGCACTTGGACCAGCGGCAGCAGACGGAGCGGACGGGCCGGAGGGAGCCGCGGCGGCAGGAGCAGGTAAGAGATTTCAATGTATGTTCGTGTTTGTGTACGTTTACTACTGTATGTAAACCTACTACACTGTGTGTTAGCTCAAAAAATGGCGACACACAGTGTAGGAGGTTAGACCGTTCAAACCCCTCGTTTATCCCGGCACTAGCCAGGATAAAGGAGGGGGGGATGCTGAGAGCTCACTAGAGCGAGGGCTTTTTACCCAATTTTGCAGCAAAAAGCAATGTGGTTGCTTTACCACTTGCAATGCTGCAATTTTGGGAATAGCTCCATCTAGTGACCAGCAATGGGAAATATTATAAATTAGAATCTAATTTATAATATTTCCTGGCTCGTGAAAAAAATAAAAAAAATTTGAACAATGTTTAATCACCTACACACTAAATGTTTAATTAAAAAAAAACAAAACATGTTTTTCTGGCAACACATTCCCTTTAAGAACTAGGGTCAGATCCCAGACAGGGCAGATAGCCTTGGAATTATGCTGCAGAACTCTGATACCCATGAAGTAGCATCTGACCAAATGATTGGAGAATTTAAAATCCAGACAAGCGTTGAATGCAGCAAACTGAACTTAGAGGCTGGGTTCACACACCCTATTTACGGACGTTTTAGCCTCGAATAACGTCCGAAAATACGGCTCCAAAGCGTCGGCAAACATCTGCCCATTCATTTGAATGGGTTTTACGATGTACTGTGCCGACGGTCATTTTTTTTACACGCTGCTGTCAAAAGACGGCGCGTAAAAAAGACGCACGCGTCAAAGAAGCGCATGTCACTTCTTGAGACGTAATTGGAGCCGTTTTCCATTACCTCCATGGAAAAACAGCTCCAATTACGTCCGTAATGGATGCTGCGAAAAATGCCTGCACATGCCATTACGTCTGAAATTCCGGAGCTGTTTTCTCCTGAAAACAGCTCCGTAATTTAAGGCGTATCGGAAGCTGCCGTGTGAACATACCCTAAGGGTGTTACTCAAGAGTTTATTCTGAAATCCTTTGGAAAGGAACAACAAAAAATTAGAGAGAGAGAGATCTCCCGAAGCAAGAGATTTTGGCATTTGCACCACTTACAAAAATATCTTCCAGAATCTATTAAAAACCTTGTTAGTAGAATTTCTAAAAGAAGACAGAAGAGTTTGGATAAAGTCCCTAACCTCTTCCTGACATTTGATGTACAGTTACATTATAGCCAGGAAGGGGAAGTATGGATCAGGCTCAAGGGCTGAGCCTTCTTCCAAACTCAGCAGGTGTCTGCTGTATGTTACAGCCAAAACCTCACATCAATGGTAACCCCGATCCAGGCTGTTTAACCACTTAGATGTCGCAGTCAATAGCTAATGAAGGCCCCCAGGTCTACCATCATTGTGCTCCTATTAAGCCCTGCCAGAGGAGCCTGTAAAAGATACAATAAACTGCAAGACACCCAATGGTCGCTTGTTGAAATCCCCTAGGGGGACTAATAAATAAGTAAAAAAAGCTGTTCAATAAAAAGTTTTAAAATTAAATATTAAAAGTAAAAAAACAAAACATTTCCCACTTTTCCCTAAAGTCATTTAAAAAATAAATAAATAAATAAATAAAGATAATTGGTATCACTGTGTCCGTAAAAGTTCAAACCATTACAATATAAAAAAATTTAGCTCGCACGGTGAACACCGTAAAAAAATGATAATAATAATTACAAACGACAGAATTGCTGCTTTTTGATCACATTGTCTCCTACAAAAAAATTAAACAAAAAGTGATCAAAAAGTTACATGTTCTGTACCACAAAATAGTGCCAATAAAAACTACAGCGCATCTCGAAAAAATAAAATAAAAAAAAAACGCAGACAAATCGATGGAAAAATAAAGTTATGGGTCTCAGAACATGGAAACACAAAATAATTTTTCTTTTCTAACATATAGTTTTTGCTTTGTAAAAGTATTAAAACATAAAAAAAATATAAATTTGGTATCGCTGTAATCGAATTGACCTACAGATGAAAGTTAACATGTCGTCTTTACTGCACGGTAAATGCAGTAAAAACGAAACTCAAAAAACAATGGAGGAATTGCTGTTTTTTTCCTATTTCGCTTCACAAATAATTTGTTTCCAGTTTCCTAGTACATTATATGGCACAATAAATAATATTATGAAAAAAACACAACTCGTCCCACAAATAAACAAGCCTTCATACGACTATATCAATGGAAATGTAAAAAAAATTATGGCTTTTGAAATGCAGGGAGGAATAAACTAAAATAAACAACAGAAAAATCGGTGTGGTGGCAAAAGTGATAAACAGAACTTGGTTTACTAGATTTAGCCTCTGAAAATCCATGCATTTAGGTAAAGTAGGGACAGGTTGGGATGATAAAAACCTGTTTGGAGAAACAAAAGACTTAATAAGTCCAGAAACCAACCAGGTCTGTAATGGAATAATGGATTTTGCATTGGCTCTGTCTGCCTTGATCTACTTCAGGAAAACTAACATCCTGCTCCTGTTCATGAAAAAAAGCATCTAGTACGATCAGATTGCCTTTTCTGCTGAGGGTGCTAAATCTCTGCAGCTTTGAGTTCGTACAAGTCACCATTAGATCCAGATCTGGAAAACCCCACCTGTCCAGCATCTTTTGAAACATCTCTGGATTCAGTTTTCATTCACTGGGCTTGAGACATTTCTGGCTCAGGAGATCTGGCAAAACATTCTTGCTTCTGTGAATATGTACTACTGAGATATTGGCTAGATGATCTTCTGCCCACTTTCTGATCAGAGCACACTCCTGCACCAAGGGTGTGCTCCGGGTGCCTCCTTGATTGTTTAGAACCCTATCAGCAGTTTATCTAACAGGACTCGGGAAAGTTCCCCCCAAGACTATGCTGTCTAAGAGCATCAGGGTAAGTCTGACAGCCTTCATTTCTCTGAGATTTGAGGAATTATTCTGGACCAAGACTCCTAAATCCAGGATACTAGTAGGTGGACTCCCAGCCTAGAAGAGAGGTATCTATAGTTAGCACTTGAGGAGAAAGAGAAGCAAAGAGATGCAATTCCTGCTGTTATAGTGTTGTAATCACCACTTCAAGTACTGCTTCGTATTGGTAGAAATCTCCACTGACCAGAATAAGTAGAAAGGACCTTTCTTCCCCTTCCTCAAAATAATGTACAGAAGGAGTCTTAGGTGAGTTTTGGCCAATGGGGCTGCTTATATGGAGGAGATTAAGAAACTTAAGACTCTCATGGCCAACCTGATCAGTACTGCAATGCTGAAAATTATGTGGGGACTCACTTCTAGATAACCAGGACCTTCTCTAGAGAAATAAAAAGGAGTCTAGGAACTGGAACCTGAGAATGGTGCTTGGAGTCAGGACAGATTTATTCCATTTTACCAGGAAGACATGCCCTTTCAGGCATCTAATGGTTACCTAAATGTGATGCTATAGGAACTCTGGGGATAAGGACAGGGCTGTAAACTGTAGGTGTTTTACTTGTTTTACCAAGGCATGGGCTACCCTGAATGTCTACAAATCTTCTGGGGGCTAGATGTGCAATTCCAGGGCGATACCTAAATTCGATATTGTTTATCAAAAATCCAATATAAAGTCTTCCCTATTCTGAAAAAGGTGAGTTAATCTTGCACCTACCAGAAGGTGATGTCTTTATATGGCCCCGAATTAACTCAGATTTCTACTAGGAACCTATTGGTTAAAAGGGTCTCTGGGATCTGGGAAGAGAAGTTTTGGGTGACCAAAAGTCACAAAATCTCTTCCTTGCCAACCCCTGAAAATAGAAACCTTTCACTTTGTTTAAAGACTTAAGAATTTTAGTATGCCGTTCACCAAACAAGAGACCTGACTAAAAAGCAACTTTTGTACTTTCAAAGATACATCTCCATTTTACAGCTTGAGACAGATTGCCCTCCTGGATGAATTGGATAATAAAAGGTGTCAGCTAGATGGGTCTTAAACCAAAAAAAGAAGTTCTTAGTTTTTGAAGTAAAAGAAGATTATTCCTGAATACACAACCTGTGCCCACATCTAACAAATAATCATCCAGTAGGGGTTGCTGCAGGAATCACAGAGTCTATTCCTAGACTTTCTCTTCCTCTTGGACCGTCTGGTGTCCTCCGACATATGGATGGACATCTACAAAAGAAGAGTCGTATTAAAACTATAATGCAGTCAAAAGGGGGAATGAGAATCCATGGAAGAAAGCTCAACCCTAACCACTGAGCGTTTTGCTGCCCGGCACACTGGGCACACACGAGTTTAAGCCGGGTCACAATTAACAAAGAAAAGGAGGCGGAGTGTGCCCACATGCCAGAAATTTATTATTTGCTGCTTTTTGTGTTATAGATCCGGTTCAAAACAAAAACCCATTGGTGCTGCTGAGGACCATGAGGAATTAACTTTTGGAGAAAAAAAATTTAAACTTACAATGAATTATGTTTAATACCTAATGAGCTTTACTATAAATGTGAATAATTTGTGTAACTAAAATATATTGTTCTTAAGAGCAATATGAAAATCATAATTCTTAACGACAGCAAAATCTTGAGTGAGTAAAATGTTTCCAGGTTACTGAGCCATTAACACTTACAATTATACAAATGAATCAAAACTATTGAAGCATTTTCCTGCACTCCAGGGTATAAGGAGGTAATGAAATCAAATTCTGCAATATATTTCATCAAGTCATACTAAATTGATTTAAAATTGACTGAGATATGAAGTAAGCACACATCAAATGCTATAGGTGCAATGATTGAAATGTCCTGTAAAGTATAGATGGTTAATTGATTTTAAGGCTTAAGGTGCTTTTCATGCATATATTTTTATGTGATGAATGTAATATTTGGCTTCAAAGCTTCTGCTGCCCTGATACAGTATGAAAGAGTGAATTAATATGCAGGTTGTGTAGCAGGTTTATCAATAAGTTGTAGGAGAAGTTTTTGGTGCTTTACAAAAACTGTCATTAATTCTACTTATGGTAAGGGCTCATGCACACGAGCAAGGTGCCTGTACAGCAGTGCACGGAGGCACCATATGTATGTAAATTGTCTCCCATTGCTTCTAGGGGAGAATGTACTTATGGTATGATTGGACAGGGGTCCCATCTATAAAGTACTTGGGGGAAATTTATGAAAACTTGAGCAAGGGTAGAGTTGAGAAGTTGCCCATAGCAACCAGATTCCAGCATTTATTTTCCTGAGTCTCTTTTGCACGTGAAAGCTATTTATCTGCTCCACATTTCCTTTTCAAAAGTTTTAATTGATCTCTCTATTTGTCATACATTGTAGCTTAATGTGAGCACCCTACAATTATGTCTCAGAACTGTAACATTGCCACTTACAAATATGCATCAGAACTGTAACACTGCTATGACAAATTTAAAAAATGATGTAAGCTGCTTAAATAAAAGTCTTACTTGTTTGACAAATATAGTGCAAGTCATCTACAACAGTTTTCGGCAACATTCTGGCCTGGGCTTCCTCTCCTGGAGGATCCCCTGACCTCACTATGCATATATGGATAGTGACGCCAGGTGCTCCTCCAGGAGTGGAATCCCAGGCCAGAGCGTCGGCAGCACTCTGGCCAGGGATTCTGCTCCAGGAGGATCCCCTGATGTCACTGTCCATATAGCACCAGACGCCCCCCACCTGTAGCTAATGCCAGACAGCCCCCCTGTAGATAGTGGCAGACACCCCCCCCCTCTATTGGGGCTACCTCTAGGAGTGGAATCCCCAGCCAGAGCATTGCCGATGCTCTGGCTGGGGATTCCGCTCTAGAAGGATCCCATGACGTCACTGTCCATATATGGATAGTGAGACCAGGGACTCTTCCAAGAGCGGAATCACTCCAGGAGGATCCCCTGACCTCACCGTCCATATAGGGAAAGTGAAGTGAGGGGCTCTCTCTAGGAGAGGAATCCCCGGCCAGAGAGTTGCCGACGCTCTGGCCGGGGATTCTGGCAGTGACGTCAAGGTCTTCCCCAGGCTCAGCGCTTAAAGTAGCGCTGTGCTCTGGGAGTCCTCTTGGCCAGGATCAGTTTTTAACGGCCGTCACAAGAATTGATTCCTGATAAACGACCGTTAAAAACTGATCCATTGAGTTCTATCGGGGTTGTCTGTCCGTGAAAATGGCCAAATTAGGACATGTCCTATATTTTGACTGCCAGTATTCACTGTTATGTGAATGTAGCCTTAGTCTGGTTTTTTTCATCAGTGTGACTCAAAATTTTCTTCCATTCCAGTCTGTCTGTCCATTTTTAATGGACGTTTGCCATCCGTTTTTCATGACTGTTAAAAAAAACAAAAACGGATGGATTTCATTTGTCAGGGTTTTTTTTCTCCAAACCCCCTGAAAACATCACAGTGCCCATGTAGATAGTGATGCAATGCTCCTGTAGATAGTGCCCACATAGATAGTGCCAGTGAACACATAGTGTCACAGTGCCCATGTAGATCGTACCACACACACAGTGCCCATGTAGATAGTGCAACAGTGTCCTTTCTGGATAGTGCCCATATAGTGCCAATGTAGATAGTGCCACACACCCCACTGTAGATAGTGCCACATCCCCTCAAATAGCGTAACATCCCCCTGTAGATAGCGCCACACCACCCCGTAGATAGCGCCACACACCCCACCCTGTAGATGGCGCTACCCCACCTATAGATAGTGCCATTGAGATTCCCTCTAGGAGCAGAATCCCCAGCCGGAGCATTGCCGACACTCAGGCCGGGGATTCTGCTCCTAAAGGAGCCCCCGACATCACCGTCATGGATAGTGATGCCAGGGTCTCCTACAAAGGCGGAATCCCTGGCCAGAGTGTTGCCGGCATTCTGGCCTGGGATTCCGCTCCAAGAGGAGCCCGTGACATCACTGTGCATATATGGACAGTGATGTTAGGGGCGTTGAGATGCCAGAATCCCCGGCCAGAGCGTCAGCAACGCTCTACCTGGGGATTCCCACATCTCGAAGCTCTTAATATGATTGTCCATATATGGACAGTGAAGTCAAGGTCTTTCCCAAGACAGGAGTCCCCCACAAAAGAGCTTGCAAACCTCTGTCCAGGGACTCAATAGTTGAAAGCCCTCACATCAATGTCCATATATGAACAGTGACGCAGGGTCTTCCCTGGGCTCAGAGCTTAAAGTAGTGCTGTGCTCGGGAGTTCTCTTGTGAGGGTCAGGATCAGTTTTTAATGGCCGTCACAAGGATTCATTCCTTAAAAACGACCGTTCAAAACTGATCCTTTAAGTTCAAGGGGCCGTGAAAATGGCAAAAAATAGAACCTGTCTTATTTCTTGACGGCCAGTATTCACTGGCCATTAACAAAAACCAGCTGTGTGAGTGGAGCCATAGAAATACATTTTTCTGAAAACGGCTGTGTGTGAATGTAGCCTAAAGAGAGAGCAGAAGCCTACTACTGTCTGCCCTGCATGGTTTTCTTTACACAGCATTCATTTTGGCCTCTTTCTGCTGGGTCCCAAACTATCAAACTAGTGTATTGGAGGCAAAAACACTAGCCTAGGATGAACAGAGCTGCAAAGTCTCAGGCTGTAGGCAGTGTTCCCTATAAGATGTGCGCTCACTAAACTTTAAAGCCCGCACAGTGTCACAGGCGGCGGGCTGGATGCAGTGGCATCGCTAGCACATACAAATGAATACTATAGGCTGCAGGCAGGGTCGGCCTTAGGGGTGTGCGAGCGCACAGGGCGCTGCACCCTCCCAGCATGTAGGGGGCGCCACTGGGCTCTGCCTCTACTCTGTGCTCTGCTCTTAGTTACACACACCGTGTAAATAAGAGCTGAGAAGCAGAGAAGGAAGCACCGCCCATAGCGCGTTCTGCAAGAAGCCTGTGATCCTGTCAGCAAGGAGAGATGGTGAGTATCTATATGTGTCTGTGTATATATGTGTGTGTCTCTGTGTGTATACAGTTTGTGTCTCTGTGTGTGTATACAGTATATGTGTCACGAAGGGTCTGTGGACCCACTGGGCCGTACCGCCTCGGAGGTAAGGTAGCTGGCCAACAGGGAGCAGGTGAATTTCTATAGTTTTATTGGTACTTGTGGCAGCTCAGACAGCAGCAGGGCAGGCTAGACTGGGACTTAGGTAGCAGGCGAACGTCAGGCGAGGTGAAGCAGGTCAGACGTGGATGCAGTACGGCACGACTTTGGCACAGCTTAGATCCGGCAGACGTGAGTGGACGCGAGCGCTGGCGTCTCCTGAGGAGGAGGCTGGGGCCAGCGCTTGCCGACTCGTGGCTGTGGCTGTCAGGGGGAGGATGGAGCTGACAGCCCGCAGCCATGGACATTACAGTATCCCCTCTCTTACGCCCCCTCTTCTTGGGACCAGAGCGAGAGAGAAACTTCTTCAGAAGAGTAGGGGCATTGAGGTTCTCCTCTGGCTCCCAGGACCTCTCTTCAGGACCAAACCCCCTCCAATCCACCAAATAAAAAGTCTTTCCTCTCACTCTCTTGGTGTCCAGGATCTCCTTGACCTCAAAGATGTCCGAGGGGCCGCTGGAGGCAACCGCAGGGCTGGGAGTCTTGGAATAGCGGTTCAGGATCACTGGTTTCAGGAGGGAGACATGGAAGGAGTTGAAAATCCTGAGGGTAGGATGCAGCCGAAGCTTCTTGGTGACAGGGTTGATCTGCTGCAGGACCTTGAATGGTCCGAGGAACCTGGGGGTAAATTTACATGACGGCCCCCTCAGTCAGATATACCTGGACGACAGCCAGACCTTAGTGCCAGGAAGAAACCGAGGAGGCTCTCTTCTCCTTGTGTCAGCCTTCCGTGTAATACGATCCACTGCCATTAGGATGGAGGATCGAGTCTGCTGCCAGATCTGCAAAAAGTCTCTAAACGTGGAGTTAGCTGCAGGTACCTCGAAAGTATCATGCACCGGAAGAGGAATTCGTGGGTGCTGGCCGTAGACAATGCAGAACAGTGTATTCCTTGTAGACTCGCTGGTGTGATTATTGTAGGAGAACTCCGCCCATGAGAGCAGCTGCAAGCAGTCATCATGCTGCTTGGAGATGAAGTGGTGTAGGTAGTTCTCCAAAATCTGGTCGATCCTCTCAACCTTACCATTAGACTGAGGATGGTAGGCAGAAGAAAAGTCCAACTTCACGCCAAGAAGTCCGCTGAGGGCTCTCCAGAACCTCGAGGTAAACTGAACCCCCGATCAGACACAATATGCTGCGGCAAGCCATGCAGGCGGAAGATGTGTTGGATAAATAACTTGGCCAACTGAGGAGCAGAAGGAAGACCGGTCAGAGGAACGAAGTGGGCCATCTTCGAAAATCGGTCCACCACCACCCAGTCAGCACTGCATCCAGCAGAGAGAGGCAGGTCCGTGATAAAGTCCATCGCTATATGCTGCCAGGGAGCATTGGGCACAGGCAATGGCTGGAGCAGACCAGCAGGTCTGGAGTGGGTGGCCTTGTTGGCTGCACATACAGCACAGGAAGAAACGAAGTCCACAATATCCTTGGGCAGAGTGGGCCACCAGAAATGATGAGCAATCAAATCCCGGGTCTTACATAACCCTGCGTGACCGGCCAGTCTAAAGGAGTGTCCCCAGCGGAGGATTCTTCCACGATCAGCCAGGCGCACAAAAGTCCTCCCTGGAGGAATGTCCCCAATTTGCAGGGGATTGACCGGGACAATGCAAGATGGATCGAGAATGTTCTGTGGACTCTCAATGGTGTCTTCTGTCTCAAAAGACCTGGACAAGGCATCGGCCCTCACATTCTTGTCGGCCGGGCGATAATGAAGCTCAAACTGAATACTTGCAAAGAACAGTGACCACCTGGCTAGACCAGGAAGGTATGGATTGCTAGGGACAGGAAATGGAAACACATATAGGTACAGGGACAGGGACTGGAACAGGAAACATACTAGGAGGCCATCACATAGACAATGTATAGGGAACACAACAACGCTCAGGCATAGAACTAGGGGGCTGGACCCCTCTTATAGTCCAGGGTACTCACAGGTCAAAGTTCGTCCATGAGGCACAATACAGGATCCGGCAGAGGTGAGTGCACGCGAGCGCTGGTGTCTCCTGAGGAGGAGGCTGGGGCCAGCGCTTGTCGACTCGTGGCTGTGGCTGTCAGGGGGAGGTTGGAGCTGACAGCCCGCAGCCACGGACATTACAATGTGTCTCTGTGTATACAGTATGTGTCTCTGTGTTCGTATGTGTACATGTTACAGTGTGTGTGTGTGTGTGTGTGTGTGTGTGTCTGTCTCTGTACGTGTTTATGTCTCTTTGAAAAAGTGTGTGTTCAATACTAAATGAAGACATCTGTGCTGCCTCCTATATACCCTGCTGCCCTCTATGTAGGAAAAACGAACAAAAGTAGAGGATCCAGCGCAATCAATTAAAATAGAACATAGTTCCAATTTTATTTGGGTGATTTAAAACAAGATCGATCTCGAGTGTAGTATTTAGAGATAGGTAGATAGGGGCCTACGTGTTTCCGACGCACACCACGTCCTTCCTCATGGCTTTTTGTGGAAAAAGAAGGAAGGACGTGGTGTGCGTCTGAAACGCGTAGGCACCTATCTATCTATCTCTAAATACTACACTCGGGATCGATCTTGTTTTAAATCACCCAAATAAAATTGGAACTATGTTCTATTTTAATTGATTGCGCTGGATCCTCTACTTTTGTTCGTTTTTCCTGTCTTCAATACCGTGAACCGTCACGGAGATCCAGGCGCAGAGCGCAGAAAACCTGCATTCAAGGTGAGCTGGAGGATCCCTCCTACAGTTTTGTTTGTATTGCCCTCTATGTACCCTGCTGCCCCTATATACCCTGCTGCCCCTATATATCCTGCTGCCCCTATATATCCTGCTGCCCCTTCTATACCCTGCTGCCCCTTATATACCTTGCTGCCCCTTATATACCCTGCTGCCCCTTATATACCTTGCTGCCCCTTATATACCTTGCTGCCCCTTATATACCCTGCTGCCCCTATATACCCTGCTGCCCCTTAAATACCTTGCTACCCTTATATACCCTGCTGTCCCTTATATACCCTTCTGCCCCTATATACCCTGCTGACCCCTATAAACCCAGCTGCCCCTTATATACTCTGCTGCCCTTATATATATGCCTCTGTGTGTGTGTTTATATGTGTCTGTGGGTATAGTTATCATCTACGACATTATCTGTACTCAAAGAGTTATCACTGTGTTTTCTGTGGTGTTACATAGGACTGCAAGTAACATCTACTACATTATCTGTACTCAGAGAGTTATTACTGTGTGTTATCTGTGGTGTTACATAGGGCTGCATGTGAAATCTACGACATTATCTGTACTCAGAGAGTTATCACTGTGTGTTATTTGTGGTGTTACTGTCAGGGTAACTTCCTTTTCCCTGTTATTTCACACCGAATAACCACCTCCGTAAGTTGGAATCTGAGGGCATGCATGGAGAAAATATACCAGGAGACAAGTTGGTACACATCCTCCCTCAGTCAAGTAGGAAGTAAGAACTAAACTTTTTATTGAACAAAGAAAGAAACACAATCTCCTCCCTAGAGATGTGAGACATGCTTAAGCCCCATTGGCTCCTCAGCTGTAAGTCGATCTGTACACTCCTCTTGCATTCCAGGGGCGGTGTCTTCCATAGGCGTGTCCCTGATACATGCTCCATTTTGTTACATTCCAGTTCTTTGTGTAATATACTGATATATATACACATATATGTGAGGATAATATTTTTGCAAACAATATACAGTACATGGTAATGATCCCTGACAGTCCCCCCTAAAAATATTATTACTCTATCCCTGAGTCTTGCCTAGCAACCTACTACTGACCACTCGAACCAGGCGGGTAGGGGTTTTGGATTTCTTCACCAGCTTGAGACGAGCTACTCCTTATGAGTAACCCCCCTTTGTACCTGGACTTCCAAGGTTTCGGAGTGGTCCTAACTTTCCCTATTCTCCTCAGGATACAGGATGGTTGTCTTGGTATAATCTACAAACCGCTGCTGGTTGTAATATATATATAATTAATCCAGTCTACATTTTTATTAATGGTAATAATTGTCGCACTGTCACTTACTGTCCTAATGGGACTTTTACCCCTGCAGACACAACAGGTCATGAGCAGCATCTTCCCCAAACCTAAAGACACCCGGGTAACATAACCTCCGGGCTCTCATTGCTGCCATGTACTTCTTACATATGAGTGACAACAACCAGTGACCTTCACCCCACACCTCCACATAAAACTCCTCAGATTGTAATTTGCAGTACCACGGCATATTTACACACACATTATAATTATAAACCTCAGACAATATAAACAATAAGGCCTCAATTAATAATATAATGCTATCACCAATCTCATGCTATCACCCTCAGATTTTGGGTCCCATCAGTTCATTGCCAGTCCTGCACATCATCGTCCTTTTCTTCTTCTGGCGAGTCAGACTGTACAGTGGTGTCCAGTGGGGGATTTATTACTATCCTCCACTTGGTCACTTACTTATTAAAACACTTGATACTGCTGACGGATTCACTTAGGTCTTTGGTCTTTACTTTGAACTTTGCTGATGTCATCAGTCTTGGGGTATATGTGAGTTCATACACCATCAATGTAAGGGCCATCAACAGTGCCTTGGGTGCTACCGGTTTACCTGCCTTTATCCGTCCACATTCTGTTGGAATCTGGTTCTCACGCCTTTTGCTCCCAGTTGGACACTTCCTGTAGTCCAATGCTGAGGCTGGTCCAGAACTTTACATAAATCTTAACCTCAGTATTTAATATTCCCACAACCCTATTTGAATATCGTTATTAAACAAACTAACTCTGGAATAACATCTGGAGAACTGCTGACATCTTATCATTGTACAAACACCAGGTCAATACTTGGGATAGCACTATTCCCCTGTCAATACACACAACGTCTGCAGTGGGGAAGATACCGGCCGGACTTCAGGCCCCCCCTGAGAACAGGTCTACACACACGAGCACATTGTCATACACTTCTATCTCGGGCAGTTGTATGTCCTGCAGTCGCTGGGACGGGTAATCTGGCCGGGCTGCACTTTTCACAGGTACCTTTGCTGTTTTACCTATGTCATGCCGTGCGCACATCATGCAGGCTGCTACAAACCTAGCGGTGGTATTATTGTATCCAGGGACAAGCCAATTTACTGACACCTGGCTGCAAATACCCTTGTTGTCAGTTCTGTCTTCTCTTGCTCCCTCAATTGGCTTACCCAATGATCCAATAAAGTTCCTACTACCAATGGGCCCATAATTGTGGGCGATGCCAAAAGCGTACCTAGAGTCAGTGTAAATGTCGGCCGTCTTACCTTCTGCCAGGTTACAAGCCTCAGCGAGCACCTCCAGCTCCGCTCCTTGAGATGAACAAGAAGGTGAGAGTGGTTTCTGAATAATTTACCTTGTGTCTCGTATCCTGTCTTGTACATACTGTATGAAGTACAGGGTGGGCCATTTATATGGATCCCCCTAAATAAAATGGGAATGGTTGGTGATATTAACTTCCTGTTTGTGGCACATTAGTATATGGGAGGGGGGAAAACTATTCAAGCTGGGTGTTGACCATGCCGGCCATTTTGAAGTCGGCCATTTTGTATCCAACTTTAGTTTTTCCAATGGGAAGAGGGTCATGTGACTCATCAAACTTATCGAGAATTTCACAAGAAAAACAATGGTGTGCTTGGTTTTTACATTACTTTATTCTTTCATGAGTTATTTACAAGTTTCTGACCACTTATAAAATGTGTTCAAAGTGCTGCCCATTGTGTTGGATTGTCAATGCAACCCTCTTCTCCCACTCTTCACACACTGATAGCAACACCGCAGAAGAAATGCTAGCACAGGCTTCCAGTATCCATAGTTTCAGTTGCTGCACATCTCGTATCTTCACAGCATAGACAATTGCCTTCAGATTACCCCAAAGATAAAAGTCTAAGGGGGTCAGATCGGGAGGCATTTCTTCTGCGGTGTTGCTATCAGTGTGTGAAGAGTCGGAGAAGAGGGTTGCATTGACAATCCAACACAATGGGCAGCACTTTGAACACATTTTATAAGTGGTCAGAAACTTGTAAATAACTCATGAAAGAATAAAGTAACGTTAAAACCAAGCACACCATTGTTTTTCTTGTGAAATTCTCGATAAGTTTGATGTGTCACATGACCCTCTTCCCATTGAAAAAACTAAAGTTGGATACAAAATGGCCGACTTAAAAATGGCCGCCATGGTCAACACCCAGCTTGAAAAGTTTCCCCCCTCCCATATACTAATGTGCCACAAACAGGAAGTTAATATCACCAACCATTCCCATTTTATTTAGGTGTATCCATATAAATGGCCCACCCTGTATTTCTACATTACAAATTTACATTAAAAACCCATGTCACATATAGATAGAACATTTCAAAGGGGTGGCGTCTTCATCCTCTAAAATAAAAACAAATGTTATTGTAATGACAGGGGGGTTGGGAAACAGACAGGTGAGCCCTAATCTACCCACCACTCAGTCCCTGCCTACTTGCAACGACCCGCCCTAGGCGACGGGGTACAACTGGGCCACGGTCCCTACGCTCAGTAGGTGCACGACAGACAAACAGACAAGGGGACACAAGCAAAGGGAAATGGGGCAGTTGCCCACGGCAACACCGTGAGCAACAAGAGAGGTGAACGAGCCGAGTCAAACCAGGAGTGTACGAGGTACCAAACGCAGAGCAGGAGAGTAGTCAGTAAGCCGGGGTCAGTATGAAGCAAGGTCAAATAGCTAGGAGCTGCAGCAAGGCCAGGAAACCACACGAGAAGAATCACAAGCAAAGGAGGAACAGGAAAGGCAGGTATAAATAGACAGAGGGCGGGAGCTAGCTTCGTCTGGCCAGGCTGCGATAGGCTCTCCCACTCCTAAGCCTGCCATCCTGAGTGGTAGAAGATGGAGTCAGTCTCAGAGACATAGAACCAGGTGCAGACTGATTACCCATGGGCGTATACACAGAAGTTGTGCCTGGCAGATCCTTTACAGTTATACACTTCTCCACACTCATCTGATAATCCAGAACACTTTGAGAATCTCACTTTTATCATGTTCTGCAAATACTTGATTAATACAAAAACAAATAAAAATTACTAAAATCTTTACATAAAATTAACAATGTTCAGATAATTTTCACCTCCTTCCCTACTAAATCTGTAAAGACTCATCTGTGAGTGACCTCGGCCTCTTGTGTAAATTTGCTGGAGGGGGATGGTCTCTTACACATTTTGTAGATCTCCTGGAACCAAATTCATTAATTCAAAACAAACCAAAAGTGTACCTGATCAGTCCCTTCACCATTCCCTCCTATTTGGACTCTGCGAAAGTAATGTAGCAGGGTTCAAAACTACAACTCAACATAATTTGGTTGGCCACTCTATCTGGGGGGCACTAGTTTAACCCCCTGTAATACACAACAGCCTGGAACAAAAATGACTTTCTCCTGACAAAAATACATTTTATCTTTAAAATGACTTGCAACCATTTACCTGTAAAACATCTCACATTTTCCAAAATAACATTTAGGCCGCACTATAGCACGTACCTCATGTGTAAAAACAAAAACAAAACAATTGTAATTAGTTATTCAATAAAACGGAAAATATTATATCTGGTAATTGCTAAGGATCTGCCAGGCACAGCTTCTGTATCCACGCCCATAGGTAATCAGTCTGCACCTGCTTCTATGTCTGTGAGACTGACTCCATCTTCCACCACTCAGGATGGCAGGCTTAGGAGTGGGAGAGCCTATCACAGCCTGGCCAGACGAAGCTAGCTCCCGCCCTCTGTCTATTTATACCTGCCTTTCCTGTTCCTCCTTGCTTGTGATTCTTCTCTGTTGGTTTCCTGGCCCTGCTGCAGCTTCTTGAACTACTTGTCCCTGCTTCGTATTGACCCTGGCTTACTGACTACTCTTCTGCTCTGCTTTTGGTACCTCGTACACTCCTGGTTTGACTCGGCTTGTTCACTACTCTCCTGCTCTGCGTTTGGCACCTCGTACTCTCCTGGTTTGACTCGGCTCGTTTACTACTCTTGGTGCTCACGGTGTTGCCGTGGGCAACTGCCCCGTTTCCCTTTGTTCTGTGTTTCCTTGTCTGGTTGTCTGTTGTGCACTTACTGAGTGTAGGGACCGTCGCCCAGTTGTACCCCGTCGCCTAGGGCGGGTCGTTGCAAGTAGGCAGGAACTGAGTGGCGGGTAGATTAGGGCTCACTTGTCTGTTTCCCTATCCCTGTCATTACAGTAATATTAATTACTGCAAACAAATAAACTGTATATAAAAATAGGGAACAGTCGGGGCACATACATTTTCAAAACCCCGTGTCTCACAATATCTGTAGTTGAATACATTTGAATTAACATCAAAACACATTAAATCTTATCACATCATAGCACATAAATATGCAGTGTAACTTTTATCTTTTTTTTTCCGACATATCCAGCAGTCTGTAATATTTTTCTCGCTGGGCGAAGGTTAGGACAACAGCGCATGCACAAAGATAAGAAACTTTCCTGTACACAGAAAAAAAGAAACTGATTTTAACCCCATACACAAAACACTAAGATTTTTTTTTTTTTTTTAGACATTACTGCTGTTAAAAATAAGAGCATACAATATAGATCTAAAATCAGTGTAATATTGTAATCATTTGTCTCATCTGTCCACGCCCTGTATACCAGTCTGCTTTTCACACATCACACAGCCCCCCTCCCCCACACAATCAATATCCCTCATGGCATTCTACAGGAGGGGGTCACACGCTCACTCCTCACAGCCTCTGTTCTCACAATCTTAACAACTTCAATGGCGTCAAAAATTCTCCCATACAATGAACCTCCAAGGGTCATACATCTATACAACACAAGAGAACGTATGTATCTGCAATCATTCATCACACTATTGTATAGGAATTATCTACGTTCAAAACATCAAACACATAATCTGTAACTGTATCCAATCTGTCAGCCACTATCTCTATATTATGATGACGTGTCTTTTCACCAGTGCACAGCGTCCTGCACCCCTGGTACGGAATCTAGAATAGAAGAAAACACTGCAGCATGTGTTACTGGCAACTCTTCACTGAGGGAAATGACAAAATTAACAAGGCTATCATTTCATACTGATTTGATTGGGCCGGGCGTGACCTCATCAGGGGTGGGGGGGCGGCCTCTCCCACAGGAAGCACAGTGCTCAGCTGTGAGGGGGGTTTTGCTGCCCACAATGAGGACACACTCAACATGAGGGACGGCCGCCATTGCAGGTCGGCGGCTGGTCCTGTGTTTTCTAATACATATAACATACAATGCCTTTCTTATTTCCAACTTCCCTTCGCTTCACCAAATCATAGGAATAGGATCGTCCGGGTACGGGTGATCCTGATGATTTGATTATGGACCGTAAACCATCCATTCTAACCGTCATAAATTACGTGAAGAATATAAACAACTTTTGGTCTGCAACTCTCTGGTGACCGGTTTCACCATGGTCTGGCCAACATATTACCTACGACTTATCACACGACTTATCAGTGCGTTACACACCCCACGTGCACCTGTCCCACGACTTATCACACGACTTATCGCACATGTGCCCACATGCCCGCATATAAGACAGGTTATAATACTACCCACGACTTATCGCACATTGTGCCCGCGTGCCCCTGTATAAGACAGGTTATATTTTCTATCTAGTCCCTAATTACCCAGAGGATGGTTAGTCGGGCGCGACTAATTTCTTACGGGTTCGTGACCGCCCAGCGGGGATGTCGCCCCTGTCGCCTGAGAGCTAATCCAGGCAACCGACAAGGGTTATACATATTCCCACAAGACCGTCCACTAACACAGATAAGTCGAAGATTAATAAAATCAACTGACTTACCGTGTTATTGTGGAGGTGATCAGTCTCCTTCAGTGGGCAGTCCTGGGTCGTCTGTTTCACCCTGTGATTGTCGGTTGTCCGGATTCCGAGATCCCCTCGAGTATGGCCCCACGTTTGGGTGCCAATTGTCAGGGTAACTTCCTTTTCCCTGTTATTTCACACCGAATAACCACCTACGTAAGTTGGAATCTGAGGGCAAGCGTGGAGAAAATATACCAGGAGACAAGTTGGTACACATCCTCCCTCAGTCAAGTAGGAAGTAAGAACTAAACTTTTTATTGAACAAACAAAGAAACACAATCTCCTCCCTAGAGATGTGGGACGTGCTTAAGCCCCATTGGCTCCTCAGCTGTAAGTCCATCTGTACACTCTTCTTGCATTCCAGGGGCGGTGTCTTCCATAGGCGTGTCCCTGATACATGCTCCATTTTGTTACATTCCAGTTCTTTGTGTAATATACTGATATATATACACATATATGTGAGGATAATATTTTTGCAAACAATATACAGTACATGGTAATGATCCCTGACAGTCCCCCCTAAAAATATGTATGTATGTTTGCCTGTATGTCTAAATTCTGTCTTTATGTATGTACATTATACATGTACCAGTATGTGCGTGTCTATATATGTGGTTAATTTTTGGTTTGTGTAGGGGGCAGCAATAGAGGGTCACGCACAGGGCGCCATCCAACCTAAGGCAGGCCCTGGCTCCAGGTCACATTAGGCCTGCAGAATATAAGGCGCTAGGAGTCGTGCAGACCGCATCATATCTTCATGCCGGTCTGCGCATGCGTCCCGCCGGAGAGACAGTTTAGCGCTCCGTCTGTCGCTGGAACGGGGCAAGGTAAGTACAATCTTTTTTTTGTTTTTTTAAGGAACTGTGTAGCAGTATATACAGGGGGAGGGGGGCTGTGTAGCGCTATATACAAGAGGAGGAGGGGGGCTGTGTAGCACTATATACAGGGGGGAATTGCTGTGTAGCACTATCTACAGGGGGGCTTTATGGCAGTATCTACAGGTGGGGGTCTGTGTGACACTATCTACAGGGGGTCTGTGTGGCATTATCTACAGGGCGTCTGTGTGGCACTATCTACAGGTGGGTCTGTGTGGCACTATCTACAGGGGGGTCTGTGTGGCACTATCTAAAGGGGGGTCTGTGTGGCGCTATCTATAGGTGGGCTGCGTGGCAGTATCTACAGGGGGTCTGCGTGTGGCGCTATCTGCAGGGGGCTGCGTGTGATGCTATCTACAGGGGGTGAAACTATCTACAGGGGGATGTGAGATGCTATCTACAGGGGGGGCTGTGTGTGTCGCTATCTACAGGGGGGTGAAGCTGTCTACAGGGGGATGTGTGTGTCACTATCTACAGGGGGTCTGTGTGGCACCAGGATCGGCCTTAGAGGTGTGCGACTTGTGCCTTCGCACAGGGCGCTTCACTCCAGCAGATGGAAGGGGGCGCTGTGCTGGCTCCCTTACCCTGCTTGTTTCAGAAATGCCCGGGCCCGACGACTCAGCAGTCGCCTTTCCGCCCAGGTGCTTTTTCACTCAGTGGCCATCGCTACCGCTGTAGCAGCCATTGCGGCTGCTAGCGACGACACAGGGCATGAGGTGCTACAGCGGCAGCGACGGCACTATGGCAGAGGAGGGAGAAATATCCGTGCTCTGCTATCTACTAGCGCCACTGTAGCTCCCTGAAGGAGCAGAATCACTGTGTGGCCGGGGATTTCACTCCTGGAGCGCTCCGCTTGATGTCTTTGTCCATATAAGGACTTTGACATCAGGGGAAAATTCTGAAGCGGAATCCCCGTCCACAGCGTTGCAGACTCTGTGACCGAGGATTCCACTCCAGGAGAAGCCAATGACGTCACTGTCCATAAATGGACACAGATAACAGGAGCTTCTCCAGAAGAGGAATCCCCGGTCACAGCATCGGCAACGCTGTGGACGGGGATTCCGCTTCAGGAGTTTCCCCTGATGTCATGGTCCATATATGGACATAGACATCAAGGAGCGCTCCAGGAGCAGAATCCCAGGCCACACAGGGATTCCGCTCCTTCAGTGGCGCTATCTACAGGAAGGGGAGTTGCTATCTACAAGGGGGCTGTGTGGCACTATCTACAAGGGTGCTGTGTGGCACTACCTACAAGGGGGCTGTGTGACACTCCCTACCAGGGGGCTGTGTGGCACTCCCTACCAGGGGGCTGTGTGGCACTCCCTACCAGGGGGCTGTGTGGCACTCCCTACCAGGGGGATGTGTGGCACTCCCTATCAGGGGGCTGTGTGGCACTCCCTACCAGGGGGCTGTGTGGCACTCCCTACCAGGGGGCTGTGTGGCACTCCCTACCAGGGGGCTGTGTGGAACTCCCTATCAAGGGGTTGTGTGGCACTCTCTACTGGGGGCTGTGTGGCGCTCTCTATCGGGGGTCTGTGTGGCGCTCTCTACAAGGGGGCTGTGTGGCACTCTCTACAAGGGGGCTGTGTGGCACTATCTACAAAGGGGCTGTGTGGCGCTATCTACAATGGGGCTGTGGGACGCTACCTATAAGGGGGCTGTGTGGCGCTACCTACAATGGGGCTGTGTGGCGCTACCTACAAGGGGCTGTGTGGTGCTACCTACAAGGGGCTGTGTGGCGCTACCTACAGGGGGAATCTGTGAGTGATGGGCTGATGGTCATTTTACTGTGAGTGGGGGCTGATGGTCATTTTACTGTGAGTGGGGGGCAGATGGCCATTTTACTGTGAGTGGTGTGCTGATGGTCATTTTACTGTGAGTGGGGGGCTGATGGTCTTCAAGTGGTTTCCGCCTCTGACCTCCAATTTAAATTAATAGGAAGCAGACAATACCTGTGGCGCCCAATTGGAGATTTTTTTTTTGCCTGCATCTTTTGCATTAGCTTCAACGGCTTAAAAAAACCAGAAAAAAAGTCAAACAATGCTGTCAATTCAAAATCTTCTTCAAAATTCCTGAAGGAATCCCGTCATGAAGCAGCTCAGTTCGTCATGGGAACGGGGTCTAGGAGAGTACAATTTTTGTTTGGGGGTACTGTCTACAAGGGGGAGGTGGGGGACTGTATGGCACTGTCTACAAGGGGGAGGTTGGGGGGATTTGTATCACGTGATCTAGAAGGAGGAGGTGGGGGATTATGGCACTGTCTACGGAGAGGCTGTATGGCAAAATCTACAGGATGGCACTATACTGTGTGGGGGCCACTAAGCGGGCATTATACTGTGTAGGGGTACTACAGGGGGCATAATACTGTGGGCACAATTAGAGCACAAAATATTGTGTCCTAGAAGGGGTTGTAATATATTATATTATTAAATATTATTATTATACTGTATGGGGGCACTAAAGAGGCATTATAATTTTTTTATGGGGTATTTTTAACAAAAAATGGGGTGGGGCGCCGAAAGATCATTTCGCACGGGGCGCCATCTATCCTAAGGCCGGCCCTGTGTGGCACTATATACAGGGGCTGTGTGGCGCTCTCTACAGGGGGTCTGTGGCACTATCTACAAGGGGTTGTGTGCGTGGCTATCTACAGGCGGTCTGTGTGGTGCTATCTATAGAGACAGTGGTGTAATGAAGGATTCTTTCATTGAGGCTTATATGCCTATAATTGGTGTTTATAACTGTCTATTTTACTGCTTTACTTGTAATATTACAGTATTTAAAAAAGTAATTTAAAACTAATTTAAAATATGTTTTCTTATTCTTATTTCGTATTTCGTCGCTATATTAGCGTTTACTGGGGGTATTACTTTTGGTCATCAGATCGCCCACCATTGATGGAGACTTTCCCTGCTCCCTAACTGCCCCGCTCAGGAGCTGCCAAGACTTAGAGGGAACATTGGCTGCAGGACTCTCAGCCACTTTAGGCCTGTAGCCTATAAGTCACTGATGCAGCACCCCTGCACAGGCCGATGCAGTGACGACAGGCAGGTCTCCTCTGTTATTCATCTTGGAAATGTATGGGGAAAAAATTACAACTGGTGTGTCCTTACACAGTCTCACTTTGTCAGCACTGATTCAAAATTGCCAGTCTGTGTAAGGACAACCCCTACACAGACTGGCAATAACAGTTGTCAATTTGTTCAGAAATTTCTAGGAGAAATAACAGAGGAAAAGCATACTCTAGAGATCTAATAAAATATGCTGAAGCATTATTAATTCATGGGGAATACAAATATTGACTAAAACAGACATGTCAAGAGAGGTGACAGGTCCTCTTTGGGTCTATTCACATCAGGGTTGGTTTCCGTTCATGAGTTCCGCTGCAGCTTTCCATTGGAGGAACGGAAGGGCAAGTGTTTGCATTACCATTGATTTCAATGTTAATGCTTCCATTGTAAATGGTTTCCGTTTGTCTATGTTCCGTAAGGTTTCAGGGTTTTTTAGCGGAAACAATAGCGTAGCCGACCATTTGCAACGGAAGCATTAGCATTGAAATCAATAGTAATGCAAACGGAAGTTTTTGTTTCCCCATTCCCTTTCCATTCATGGGTTCCTCCGACAAAAAGCTGCAATGGAACGCATGAACGGAAACCAACGCTAATGTGAACACAGCCTTTAAAGGAACAATTGTGTTCTAGAGCTGACATTCCGTTTAAATAGTTGCACATTCTTTATTAACTGAATTAGACTTTTATGCAGAATTATAGAATAGGACTTTGAATTAAATTTCAGATTCTCATTTCATTTCAAATCATTAAAGCAGATTACCAGCATCCCCATTATTGAGGCTTATTTGTTTCACTATATGAAATTTGATAAAAATGTGCTTGACAGGAGAGATTTAGTAGGCTTGTGTCTATGTAGAGCTGTCAATTTTAACAAGCATAACTGCACTGTACAGCATGGGGAAGCAGGCACCGGTGCCTCTGGTTAGACAGAAGTTGGATTCAGGTATCTCAGACTCTCAATATATAAAGCTATTGCTGCATTCACCGACAGCTGTCCCCTGATGTAGTCTTATTAGCTGCAGTTTCCACTGTTGAGGGGCCATCAGGGCAGTTGGTGGTTATAGGTTAACTAACTTGCTCATAGTCTATTCTTTGGGACATCCATTAAAATTGTCAACTTCATTGCGACTTTTTGATTCCTTAAAAATTGTCATTGTCATGAAAACTCCCAGAAATATTTAATAAAAAAAATATATCTAATATTTATTTTAGAATTACATGTTACAGAACTATGGAACGTGAAAATATAGCAATGTGTTATTATTTGTGCAGATATCATCAGATGGAGCCATCTGGTAATGTAATGTACAGTTCAGAAGTTACTTCTCAGTAGAAGATTGTCTGGTTTATGAAAGCTGGAACAGGATAGATGGATCTTTGTAATACTTTGAGAGTATATTGGCTGTGGACATCTACAGCTGTGAAGTGAGTGGGTGTTTCTGAGCATAGGCAAAGCTTTCTTTGACATATTATTATTACTACTGAGTGAAAGGTCACATTTCTCTACTAGAAGCAATGAAAGCTTCAAAACTGCAGATCCTACAGGAAGGAACCAGTAGTGGATTATATAATATTTCATGTTGTATGTAATTTAATTTAAAATGTCTCCAAAGAGTTAACTACTTGTTCGTAAAAAATATTTTTATTTTATTTTATGCCATGTTGAGCAAATCTTTAAAAATTCCAATCCCCACTGATTTTCCAAGATGTGAAGAAGGTGGCTGTCTGTGGCACTCCATGGGCTGTTGTATTGTGCTCTGTACAACACTCTAAAACACTGTATATTGGAGATCTTTAGGGGAAAATATCTCCGTAATGCAGAGTCCAATGGATTTTAGCACAATATATTCCTTTGTACGGCGTATTATTCTGTACATTACAGCCATGTGCATGATGAATAACTTTGATAACCAATGTGGCTGCCATTTCAGGTCCTGTAAATAAGGAAACGTGACAAAAGACCACTGAGAAAATGCAGCATGTGAACATAACCTTATTTTACACCTACACAAAATTTGACCTTAAAATATTAGTTTCTATGTATATAACATTTGTATAAGGCCACATGCACACGATGCTTATTATGCACGGATTTGCCACATGGATTTTCTGGCAGCAAATCCGCAGTGTAAAACAGTACCAGCAAAGAAAATTAGATTTTGAAGTAATCTCATCTACATGTTGCAGAATTTTTGCGCACGTAAATTGACCTGCGGTGCTGATTTTAATATCCGCAGCATGTCAATTTATCTTGTGTTTTCGTCTCAGAATTATATATAACTTCATAAAAAAGCAACAAATCTGCAGCATAAAATCCGCACCTAAAAACACATAAAAAACACACTTTTAAGTGTTGATTTTACCTGCAGAATTAGCTGCGTTTATCTTCAGTTTTGATGTGGATTTTCCACATCAAATTCTGCAAAGTGTGCATGTAGCCTGAGGCCATGTTCACATGCTTAGCAAAAAACTTCTGAAAATACGGAGCTGTTTCCAAGGGAAAACAGCTCCTGATTTTCAGCAGTTTTTTTTTTTTTTAGCAAACTAGCGTTTTTCGCAGGGTCTTTTGCGGCCGTTTTTGGAGCTATTTTTCTATAGAGTCAATGAAAAACTGCTCCAAAAACGGCTCAAGAAGTGACATGCACTTCTTTTTCGCAGACGTTTTTTTACGCGGCCGTTATCAAGAGATATCCATCAATGTCCAGATGCCTGACTGTAACGATACTTTATTGACAGCCCGGATACAGGAACAGATAAGCTGATTTCAGGATAAAGAAACATAACTTGTTAACTTTGGTAGTGGATACTTGGACTGCTATTAGTTGGCAACTAGAAGCAGCAGTGACAACAAATTGTAGCAGATTCTATCTAGAATGAAAAGGTCTCAAAATAAGATGAATCCACACCCAGCCTCCTCAAACAGGACTTAAAGAGGCTCTGTCACCAGAACATAGTGCCCTATCTCCTACATAATCGGATTGGCGCTGTAATACAGATAACAACAGTGGTTTTTATTTTGAAAAACAATAAATTTTGAGCAAGTTATAAACAATTTTAGATTTATGGTACTTAGTTTCTTAATAGACAACTGGGCGTTTTTTTATTTTTTAGCACTGGGCGTTGTAAAGAGAAGAGTACGACGCTGACCAATCAGCGTCATACACTTTTCATCGTTCCAGCCCAGCTGGTTTCACTGCACACACAGCGTGATCTCGCTGTGAATGACAGCACAGCATGATCTCGCGAGGTCACGCAGTGATGTCACTTACTCACACATTAACTTTACCGAAGTGTCTTGAGAGTGAATAGACATTGCCTCCAGCCAGGATGAAATGTCTATTCACACTCCCAACACTTTGGTAAAGTTTTTGTGGGGCTTAATCACAGCACAGCGTGATCTCGCAAGATCATGCTGTGCTGTGTGAGTAAGCCCCACAGAAACCAACTACCGGAAGTGTCGGGAGTGTGAATAAACATCGCATCCTGGCTGGAGGCAATGATTATTCACTCTCAAGACACTTCGGTAAAGTTAATGTGTGAGTAAGTGACAGCACAGCGTGACCTCGCGAGATCACGCTGTGCTGTCATTCACAGCGAGATCACGCTGTGTGTGCAGTGAAACCATCTGGGCTGGAACGATGAGAAGTGTATGATGCTGATTGGTCAGTGTCATACATTTCTCTTTACAACGCCCAGTTGGTAAAAAGTAAAAAAACGCCCAGTTGTTTATTAAGAAACTAATTAGCATAAGTCTAAAATTGTTCATAACTTGCTCAAAATTGATCGTTTTTCAAAATAAAAACCACTGTTGTTATCTACATTACAACGCCGATCAGATTATGGAGGAGATCGGGCACTTATGATCTGGTGACAGAGCCTCTTTAAAGATTTCTTCAATTTGGAAACATGTGAGAGGAAAATCATTTGCATGCACCAGAAACTGGGACCCTGGCACCCAAAGAGCTAGACAATTTGTCACTATGAACACAGGGCAGCATTCTCTAACCAACTTGCCAACCAACAACGAAACACCCCTGTCTGGTTCGTTTTTTACCGGCGTACACTTAATAAACAAATCTGAAACCACCCCATTTGAAAACTATAGAGTGTGATTGGATTAATAGCACTATTTCTATTTTTTCAGATGACACCAAGCTATGTAATATGGAAGATGTTCGTGAATTGCAAGCGGATTTAAACAAACTTAGTGTTTGGGCATCCAGTTGGCAAATTAAGTTTAATGTAGATAAATGTAAAGTTATGCATCTGGGTACCAACAACCTGCATGCATCATATGTCCTAGGGGGAGCTACACTGGGGGGGTCACTTCTTAAGAAGGATCTGGGTGTACTTGTAAATCATAAACTAAATAACAGCATGCAGTGTCAATCAGCTGCTTCAAAGGCCAGAAGGATATTGTCGTGTATTAAAAGAGGCATAGACTCGCGGGACAGGGATGTAATATTGCCACTTTACAAAGCATTAGTAAGGCCTCATCTAGAATATGCAGTTCAGTTCTGGGCTCCAGTTCATAGAAAGGATGCCCTGGAGTTTGAAAAAATACAAATAAGAGCAACGAAGCTAATAAGGGGCATGGAGAATCTAAGTTATGAGGAAAGATTAAAAGAATTAAACCTATTTAGCGTTGAAAAAAGACGACTAAGGGGGGACATGATTAATTTATATAAATATATCAATGGCATATACAAAAAATATGGTGAAATCCTGTTCCATGTAAAACCCCCTCAAAAAACAAGGGGGTACTCACACCGTCTGGAGAAAAAAAGGTTCAACTTGCAGAGGCAACAAGCCTTCTTTACTGTGAGGACTGTGAATCTATGGAATAGTCTACCGCAGGAGCTGGTCACAGCAGGGACAGTAGATGGCTTTAAAAAAGGCTTATGTTCTAGGATCATTTCCTAGAACAAAAAAATATTAGCTCCTATGGGTAGAAATTTTTACCTTCCCTTTTCCCATCCCTTGGTTGAACTTGATGGACATGTGTCTTTTTTAAGCCATACTAACTATGTAACTATGTAACTATGTAACCTGCTGGGAGCTCTGAGTGGAGCCCGGGTTCCCGCTAGCACACCGCTATCCCCCCCCACTTAAAAGTGCGGCTGCCATGGCCAGTGTTTCAGCGCCTCTCCCGCTGCTACAGATGAGTGGACCAGAGGCTGTCATGATGGCTGGAAGTGGGGAGTATGGTCAGCAGTAGGAGAGAGAGAGTCAATACACCACCCGGACGATGCTGTTGGCATTACTCTCTGGGAGGCTGTTACAAGTAGGTGGCTCGGTGGCGAATGCTGATCTTCAGATGTCCTTTAATCAGCCAGTGCTGCCTCAGTTGTCATCCTTGAGTGGCGACACCTCCTACCCTCCCCTTCTTCCTAGGAGTCAGGGTGGGGAGGGTTCTGAAAGAAAAGGGCGCAGGGAAGGCAATTACTTGTCTTCTGCCTTGTTCATCTTTTCTTTTGCAGGCTCCTCGACAAGTCATCGGAGGAGAAGGAGTAGATATTGCATTAGTGGGCTTCGATGTCGAGGTGATGACTGACGCAACAGACTCCACAGAACAGTGTTTCCAATCCGGGGTGCCGCAGCACCCTGGGGAGCCATGAGAACCCTCCTGGGGTGCCACAACACTCCTTTAATCCACTGCCCCCACAAGGAAAAAAACAACTTCCGCCCACTTGCGGCACGACGCGATGCACACACATCTGCTACAAGTAGCACCCCTAAAGCTTCCCGACAGAACAGCTTGACGAAGAGGAGTGCGGGTGCCATTAATGCTGGGTTCTTGGGCGGCGTAAGTATGTGATTCCTTCCCCTGCAGTGAGCACGTTTTTGTGTCATTAAAATCACATCTCTATGATGTGATTGCAGCGGCGTTATAGTGTGCTTACTGCAGGGGGGGATTAACTTCTGTCCGTGGGCTGGTTGAAGCTCCTGGTAAAGCTCAGAGGGTGAGCCAGTGAGGAGAGCTTTTTACGCCATGTGTTTTGAGGTGGTACTTTTACTGTTGGGGGCTGATATTAGTTGTTTTACTGTTGGGGTACTTATGGTAATTTTACTGTATGGGGCTGATGGTAATTTTACTATATGGGGGCTGATGGTCATTTTACTGTGGGGGGGCTGATGGTCATTTTACTGTGGGGGTTGATGGTCATTTTACTGGGGGGGCTAATGGTAATTTTACTGTGAGGGGGCTGATGGTCATTTTACTGTGAGGGGGGACTCATTTCCTCTTTGCTTAAAGTGTTTTGTTTGGGGGTGTGGTGTAATGTAGAAAAGTATAAAGTGCATCTTATTTTGCGGACCAAGCTTGCTGGCCAACCTCGGTAAATCTGCCATACGTTTCTTTCACCCACCACAAACATCTGTCCACGTGACACCTCAGCTGCAAAGGACCTGTCTCCAGGACTCATAAGAGTGTACTGCTGTTTTCTTCCCAGAGGTGTCTCGAGCTTGAAAAGATTAGTAAACTCTGCCATAGAAGGTAAGAGCTGTATAGTAACATGAGTTTTGGTGAAGTAATCTGCAGCGACAGTCGTCAGCAAGCCGGTCGTCCCATGTTGCTTCCCTAGTCTGCCCACCAGGTATTGTTAAGGCAGCGAAAAATAGATACCCTTGGGAGTTATCGGTGAGTCTACATCCGTTAATCCATGGTTGAATAAAGATGTATTGTCTTTGTGGCTAGTTTAGATGGGAAGGATGCAGCTATTGCTCCATCAGTTCATCCATGGTGAGCGGAGTACCCGTCTGAGAGAAATGTTAATTTGTCAGGTTTAACAATTAGGGATTCGTTGTTTTGAGGTGTTGTTTTGTGGGGTTACTTAAGGCACTCACCTGTCTAAAGAGATCAAGGAAAGGATTTGTAAACACAAATTTGTGGATATCTGGTCTTTGATTCGGTAGATCATGTGACAGTCAACTTAGAGCGTACATTTATAAGGGGTTCTAATTAAAAAGTCAAAACTGCGAAAACATTTGGCAACTGGCTCCAGGGTTTTGCTACCCTGGTGCACATTATTTGCAAGGGTTTTCCTCAGAAGGGAGCACAATTGCTTGTGTACTTTGGCACAATTTTTAGCGCTTACAGGCTGCACATTATTTTATGCTTCTGAAGGGCAAAAAGAGTATTCCAAGGTGGGCACCGCCAGTTCAGTAGAGAATACCAGTAAGTGTCTGCGAGATGGGGTCATGGCTAGAGCTTTATCACAAAAAAATGGGAATCTGAGGTTCTTATTGAAGGTTTTAGCATAGGGTTCTTCATTCTACACCAAATAATTTGTTGTTATCTGACAATTTAACAGGTTCCCGACCGCTGGCCGTATTTATACGGCCAGCGGTCAGGGTCTCTGAAGTCCGCCGTATAGACTATTTACGGCGGCACTTCAGAGACTGTGCACGCGCGATCGCGTGCACACAGCTCTGTGCCCTGGCTGTTGCTAACAGCCATGGGCACTGGGCAGAATGTCAGGGGCCAATCTTTTGGCCCCTGAACATGTGATCGCTGTGACAACCAATCACAGCGATCACATGCATTTCTGCATAGAAAACAGTGTGCACGCGATCGCGTGCACACAGCCCTGTGCCCACGCTGTTACCAACAGCTCTGGGCACTGGGCAGAGTATCAGGGACCAATCTGATGGTCCCTGAACATGTGGTCGCTGTGAAAACCTATCACAGCGACCACATTTGTTTTATTTTGACTTTTCTGGCAGTAAATCTCCTGCCTCTTTTCTTCTCCTCAAACATTGTTTCAGTTTGAGGAGAAGAAGAGACTCGGGAGAATTGCTGCCAGAAGATTACAGTTACAGTTACACAAAAAATACAGTTACACTCTAAAACATTCTCTGTATAGATAGATTTCTATCTATCTATACAATCTATCTATCCATCTATCTTTTTTTCTATATATCTACCTTTCTATCTTTTATTCTATTAGAATAGGCAGGTAGGGAGTATATAATTATATATATATCCACATATATATAATATATATAGCAATAGCGGTTTATTTTTTTGTTAGCGGTAGTGTAGATATATATAGCAGTTAGTTTGTGTGTTTTATATAAAAAAAAAAAAAAAAAAAAAACAATTTGTTTAGTTAGTGTTAGTGTTAGTTACGTTATGGCGAGGAAGTTGTTTAGCGCCGAGGAGGCATACGCCATGCTGTGATCTGAGTCGGAGACCGCATCAGAGATGGCGTCCGAGATGGAACCTGTTTTAGGTAGTGACGATGACAGCGTCACTTCAGGTTCATCTTCAGGGGATGTTGTCCCTGATGCAGTTGAAACTGCAGAACTTGAAAGCGCAGGGCCAAGTAGCGCTGTAGCACGGGACAGCCTGGTCCCTTCAGTCCAGGCTCTTGTATGGGCACCTGCCCCATCTTTTGGGCCTAGAATCCACGGATTTACTGCCACTCCTGGCATAACCGTGGACAATACAAATTTTGTCCAAATGGATTACTTCCATTTATTTATAACGGACGACATCCTAAATCAGATTGTCCACGAAACAAATTTATATGCCACTCAATATATAAGGCAGAAACCTTCATCCACCCATGCCAGAGATTGGACGCCCACCAATTTGCTGGAATTAAAAAAAAATTTGGGGCTCACCCTAAATATGGGTATTGTCAAAAAGCCCTCCATTAGGTCTTACTGGTCAACAAGACCCGCCCAAGCCACCCCAGTATATTCTGCAGTAATGCCCAGGTCTCGTTATGAGACAATAATGAGGTTCCTCCACTTCAATGACAACGCACAGGCCCCCCCAAGTACCGATGCAAACCGGGATCGGTTGTTCAAAATAAGACCGCTAATAAATTCCCTGAATAATTTATTTCTGCAACTCTACACCCCTGAGCAGAATGTAAGTGTGGACGAATCCCTCCTCAACTTTCATGGCAGACTTAGCTTTCGCCAATATCTACCTTCAAAAAGGGCAAGATATGGCGTTAAGCTCTACAAATTGTGTGAAAGCGGGTCAGGATATACCACCGCCTTCAGAATTTATGAAGGGCGGGACCGCACAATAAATGTTCCTGGATGCTCCCCTGATCTTTCCACCAGCAGTAAGATCGTGTGGGAGATAATGCAGCCTCTGCTTCACAAGGGGTACCACCTGTACTGTGATAATTTTTTTTCGAGTGTGCCCCTGTTTAGGCATTTGCATGCTGCAAGGACTGGGGCATGTGGTACCATGCGCAAAAACAGAATTGGTTTTCCACAGCAATTAGTGGGGAAGCGCATGGTAAAGGGGGACTCCTGTTCTTATGCATCTGAAGAATTGCTGGCGGTCAAGTTCAGGGATCGCAAAGATGTGTATGTGCTAAGCACGATTCATACCGCAGGAACAGTGGCAGTGAGGGAAAGGGGGGCAACATCGGACAAGCACAAACCAGTGAGCGTGTCCGAATATAACAAGTACAAGGGGGGGTGGATTTAAGTGGTACAAAAAAGTGGCCATTTATTTGTTACAGGTGGCCATCCACAACTCATTTGTGCTCTACAAAAAAAACAGAGGCAGAGACACATACCTGGATTTCCAGGAAAAAATTATTGAAGGCCTCATTTTTGATGTTCAGGACACCCGAGAATGCCCCCAGTCTGAGGATGTCACGCGACTGACTGAAAGACACTTCATCAGTTGGATTCCCCCAACACCAACCAGAAGCAACCCTCAGAAAAAGTGCCGCGTCTGCAGAAAAGACGGGCACCGCAAAGATTCCCGATATTTCTGTCCCTCATGTCCCTCACAACCAGGCCTGTGCATTGAGCCATGTTTTAAAAAATACCACACTCTTCTGAATTATTAGATTTTAGTTAATTCGTTGAAAATATATTTGCCCTACATTACGTTTTTATTTTTCCCCTGATTTTACTCCAAGGGTGAGGGAGGGAATGGGTGGGTGGGGGGTGGATGTCATGTTTGCATATTCTCTAAAGTTCATCTGCTGGAGGGCTCCATTTGCATAAACCTGCAATTTCTTATTTTAGAAAACCCCAAAAAATAAATTCCCATTATACCCCTAGATGAATATTTTGGGATTTCTGCTTCAAGAGCAGATTTTTTGGAAGTGTTATAGAAACTCTGTTGAGTTTTGTAAAACCAGCTTTGAAAAAAAGCGATTTGTGAAATAAGCTTCTTCTATCGTCCGCCCTCCTACTTCTCTATGTGATAAATAAGACACACATATTTGGTATCCCCATGCTCAGGAGAAGTGGAAGAATGTGAAAGGAGATTAATTTTGTCCGTGGTCTATGCCGTGTGTGAAAAATGCTGGTATAAACTGACACATTTGCTAAAAAATTGCTAATTTTATTTTGATCCATCTTATTCAAGAAACTTTTAGAAGAAAACTGGACTGTCTAAAAATATGATAAACCCCTTGAAGAAAACCTTGTGGGGTCTACTTGCGTGAATGAAGTAATTTATGGGGTGATTCTAATCTTTCAGCAGCATTAGGCCCCCCAGAAAACAGTATGCGGCTATAAAATCAAGTGCAGAATTCCTGGACCGAAAAGGCCAAAAAGCTTCCTTTTATGCCAAGCCCTGGCACATGCCCGTGAATAAAGCACACATATTTGGTATCCCCATGCACAGGAGAAGTGGAAGAATGTGAAATGCGATGAATTTTGTCCGTGGTCCATTTTGTGTGTGAAAAAGCTAGCATAAACTGACGCATTTGTTAAAAAAAAAGGTAATTTTATTTTGTTCCATCTTATTCAAGAAACTTTCAGAAGAAAACTGGACTGTCTAAAAATATGATAAACCCCTTGAGGGAAACCTTGTGGGGTCTACTTGTGTGAATGAAGTCATTTATGGGGTGATTCTAATGTTTCAGCAGCATTACGCCCACCAGAAAACAGTATGCTGCTATAAAATCAAATGCAAAATTCCTGGACCGAAAAGCCTCCTTTTATGCCAAGCCCTGGCACATGCCCGCACAGTGAATAAGGCACACATATTTGGTATCCCCATGCACGGGAGAAGTGGAAGAATGTGAAAGGAGATTAATTTTGTCCGTGGTCTATGCCGTATGTGAAAAATACTAGCCTAAACTGACGCATTTGCTAAAAAATAGCTGAATTTTTTTTGTTCCATCTTATTCAAGAAACTTTCAGAAGAAAACTGGACTTGCTAAAAATATGATAAACCCCTTGAAGGAAACCTTGTGGGGTCTACTTGTGTGAATGAAGTAATTTATGGGGTGTTTCTAATGTTTCAGCAGCATTACGCCCCCCAGAAAACAGTATGCTGCTATAAAATCAAATTCAAAATTCCTGGACCGAAAAGGCAGAAAAGCCTCCTTTTATGCCAAGCCCTGGCACATGCCCGCACAGTGAATAAGGCACACATATTTGGTATCCCCATGCACGGCAGAAGTGGAAGAATGTGAAAGGAGATTAATTTTGTCCGTGGTCTATGCCGTATGTGAAAAATACTAGCCTAAACTGACGCATTTGCTAAAAAATAGCTGATTTTTTTTTGTTCCATCTTATTCAAGAAACTTTCAGAAGAAAACTGGACTTGCTAAAAATATGATAAACACCTTGAAGGAAACCTTGTGGGGTCTACTTGTGTGAATTAAGTCATTTATGGGGTGATTCTAATGTTTCAGCAGCATTACGCCCCCCAGAAAACAGTATGCGGCTATAAAATCAAATGCAAAATTCCTGGACCGAAAAGGCCGAAAAGCCTCCTTTTATGCCAAGCCCTGGCACATGCCCGCACAGTGAATAAGGCACACATATTTGGTATCCCCATGCACGGGAGAAGTGGAAGAATGTGAAAGGAGATGAATTTTGTCCGTGGTCTATACCGTGTGTGAAAAATACTAGCCTAAACTGACGCATTTGCTAAAAAATAGCTGATTTTTTTTTGTTCCATCTTATTCAAGAAACTTTCAGAAGAAAACTGGACTTGCTAAAAATATGATAAACCCCTTGAAGGAAACCTTGTGGGGTCTACTTGTGCGAATGAAGTCATTTATGGGGTGATTCTAATGTTTCAGCAGCATTACACCCCCCAGAAAACAGTATGCTGCTATAAAATCAAATGCAAAATTCCTGGACCGAAAAGGCCGAAAAGCCTCCTTTTATGCCAAGCCCTGGCACATGCCCGCACAGTGAATAAGGCACACATATTTGGTATCCCCATGCACGGGAGAAGTGGAAGAATGTGAAAGGAGATGAATTTTGTCCGTGGTCTATACCGTGTGTGAAAAATACTAGCCTAAACTGACGCATTTGCTAAAAAATAGCTGATTTTTTTTTGTTCCATCTTATTCAAGAAACTTTCAGAAGAAAACTGGACTTGCTAAAAATATGATAAACCCCTTGAAGGAAACCTTGTGGGGTCTACTTGTGCGAATGAAGTCATTTATGGGGTGATTCTAATGTTTCAGCAGCATTACACCCCCCAGAAAACAGTATGCTGCTATAAAATCAAATGCAAAATTCCTGGACCGAAAAGGCCGAAAAGCCTCCTTTTATGCCAAGCCCTGGCACATGCCCGCACAGTGAATAAGGCACACATATTTGGTATCCCCATGCACGGGAGAAGTGGAAGAATGTGAAAGGAGATTAATTTTGTCCGTGGTCCATACCGTGTGTGAAAAATGCTAGCATAAACTGGCGCAATTGCTAAATTCTTGCATTTTTTTCCAATTTTGCCCACTTTAGAGAAAAAAATAAAAATGATATATACTGACAAATGCCACTAAAACAAAGCCCTATCTGTCCTTTAAAAAGAGTGTAAAATTCAAAGATGAACTTTATTCACCTGCTGAGTTATAGTCATCTAAAGAAGCGCATAGCAAAATTGTGAAATTTGCTCTGGTCATTTAGCTGTAAAACAGCCTAGTCCTTAACCGGTTAAAATTGGTATTAGAGGACATGGAAAACTTGCATAAAGTAGTGTAACTTGGTAGGATGGTAGGATGGCAGGTCCTTTCTCAGAGCCGCTGTATCCTAATTTAAGAGTCTCCCATCTTGGCCTGGTCCCCAAAAAGGAGCAGGGGCAGTTTAGACTCATTCATCATCTTTCTTTCCCTCGTGGGATCTCTGTCAATGATGGAATATCCAAAGACGAGGAAGCAGTCTCCAACACTTTATTTGACGTTGCAGTTCAACAATTGCATAGTGCAGTGGCTGGAGCCTTGTTAGCTAAAAAGACATTGAATCCTCTTTGTGTTTGTTGCCTGTCTACCCCAGTTGCTTCCAGCTGTTAGGTTGTGGTTTGGACGGATGCTTTTACATGGGCATGTGCCTCCCAATGGGGTGTCAAATGTCTTGCAGTTATTTGGAAATATTTAGTTCGTTTTTAGAATAGGTAGTGCATTTCAAAGTTTTCCCTTCTTTTATACACTACTTGATATTTTGTTTGTTTGCCCCAGAGATTGCGGTATTTTGTGCGTACTTGCTGAGAAGTTTTAGGGTTATAATGTCCAATTTTGTGGTGCTGGTGTCCAAGGAGAAGACGGAAGGTCCAGTGACAAGATTGTCTTTCTTGGGTATCTAAATTGATACTCAAGAAATGGTTTTCAGACTGCCAGCGGATAAATTGGCTGGTTTAGTATCTAGCATTGATCAGGTACTTCAGTCCAAAAAGTTTACATTAAATCAATTACAGTCTCTCCTTGGCCTGCTAGTTTTTTCCCTAAGAATAATTCCCATGTGGTGGGTTTTTTACGGCACTTGTCTTTAGCAACCAAATGAAATTCAGCGTCCCATTTCATCACGGTCACTAACAGCTTGTGGGAGCACGTGTTTGATTAGCAGGCCATTTGCATTAAATTAATAACCATACACTATGACAGAAAGTGGAGGTGTCCAATGTGGATTTTTAGTTGTTCACAGAATGCGGCTAGGGATATGGGATTTGGAGCCATTTTTGTCACAAGCTGGTACAAGGCACCCTGGCCGGCGAAGTGATTTGATTTGGACTTGACTAAGAACTTGGCAATGTTTCCGATAATTGGGGCTCTGGAATTGTGGCAGTTTTGAACAGACAACATGATGATAGTGGAGGTTGTTAACGGACTGTCATCTGGGTCTTTGCCGATTTTAGCACTATTACAGCATTTGGTGTTGAGGTGCCTTCAAGTGAATATTTGGTTTCGAGCTAAGCATGTTCCAGGTGTTGAAAATAAAATGACAGATGCCTTGTTTTGTTTGCAGATGACGGTCTTCCAGTAGTTACATCCGACATCACTGAGAGAGGGGGAGCCTTGCCCGTATCACTTATGGGCGTTGGTTCAAGCCAACTTGTGAAGTTATTGAAAATTTAGGTTGTTCCTACTACTTGAAAGAGCCATTGTAAGACTTGGGGTGTGTGGATGGAGATGATGCTATACATCTGGAGATTACTTTGCATTACTTGGGACACATGCATCGGGTATGTAATAGCACTACAGTAGTTAATAAATGTGTGGCTGGTATAGACTTCATGTTAAAATTATGCCAAAGTAAGAATGTCACAAAATAATTCGTAGTACAACAAGCTCTTAGGGGATGAAAGAAGGAATGTGTTAGTCAGGATAGGAGACGTCCCGTTTCGTTTGCTCTGCTGAGTAGAATTTTGTCTGTAGTGGCTGAGATTTGAGGGAATCAGAATAATATTTGTATATTCAAGAATATTTTTCTTTTGCATTCTTTGCTACCCTGCGTATTAGTAAACTGGTAGCTCGTAGTGCTAGGTGAGCGGATGGTCTATAGCAGGGGTCTCAAACTCGGCCGGGTAAGTGGGCCACATATAGAAAAATTGGGAAGTTGGCGGGCCGCATTACTTTCAAATTTGAAACAATACAAAATTATTGTTAATCAATTAGTTATTTGATCTGCTATAACAAAATTTGAGTTATTTCTCCACGTACTTATTTCAACAATCCAGTTTTCCAGTTTGTGTCGCAGTGTTTGTCAGACACACATGTCAAGATTGGGCAGCCCCTTTTTAGATAGTGCCACAGTACCCTCGGGGGATGCTGCTACAGTGCCCTCTGTAGATGCTGCCACAGTGCCCTCTGTAGATACTGCCACAGTGCCCTCTGTAGATGCTGCCACAGTGCCCTCTGTAGATGCTGCCACAGTGCCTTCTGCAGATAATGCCACAGTGCCCTCTGCAGATAATGCCACAGTGCCCTCTGTAGATAATGCCACAGTGCCCTCTGTAGATAATGCAACACACCCCTGGATAATGCCACAGTGTCCTCTGTACATACTGCCACATTGACCTCCGTAGATACTGCCACAGTGCCCTCCGTAGATGCTGCCACAGTGCCCTCCATAGATGCTGCCACAGTGCCCTCTGTAGATGCTGCCAAAGTGCCCTCCGCAGATGCTGCAACACTGCCCTCCGTAGATGCTGCCACAGTGCACTCCGCAGATGCTGCCACAGTGCCCTCCGCAGATGCTGCCACTGTGCCCTTCGTAGATGCTGCTACAGTGCCCTGCGTAGATGCTGCCACAGTGCCCTCCGCCGCCTCTAGCACTCTGCCTGGTATTCCAGCTCTACTCCTGAGATCACTGTCCATATATGGACATGGATGTCAGGGGCAAGCCCAAAGCTGGAGTCCCGGGCAGAGTGCTAGTAGGCTCTTCCTGGGACTCCAGCTGTGCTCCTGTCATCACTGGGACTCCTACTCTGGGGAAGCCCCTGACATCACTGTCGATGTATGGACAGCGATGTCAGAAGCTTCCCCAGAGTCCCAGAGCAGAGCCTATACTAGCGCTCTGCCCGGGACTCCAGCTCTGGGGAAGCCCCAGACATCGCTGTCCATATGTGGACAGCGATGTCAGAAGATTCCACTGAGTCCCGTCGCAGAGCTTATACTAGCGCTCTGCCCGGGACTGCGGCTCTGGGGAAGGCCAAGGCATCGTGTGTCCATACATGGACACCGATGTCAGGGAATTCCAGAGAGTCCCGGAACAGAGCCGATACTAGCGCTCTGCCCAGGACTCCGCTCTGGGGAAGACCCTGACACACTGTCCATATATGGACACCGATGTCAGGGAATTCCACAGAGTCCCGGAGCAGAGCCGATACTAGCGCTCTGCCCAGGACTCCACTCTGGGGAAGACCCTGACACACTGTCCATATATGGACAATGATGTCAGGGAATTCCACAGAGTCCCGGAGCAGAGCCGATACTAGCGCTCTGCCCAGGACTCCGCTCTGGGGAAGACCCTGACACACTGTCCATATATGGACAGCGATGTCAGGGAAATCCACAGAGTCCCGTAGCAGAGCCTGTACTAGTGCTCTGCGCGGGAGTCCGGCTCTGGGGAAGACCCTGACACACTGTCCATATTTTGACAGCGATGTCAGGGAATTCCACAGAGTCCCGTAGCAGAGCCTGTACTAGCGCTCTGCACAGGACTCCGGCTCTGGGGACAGAGATGTCAAGGAATTCCAGAGTCCCGGAGCAGAGTCTGTACTAGTGGCTCTGTGTCCCACGGTCCGCAGATGACAGCCCCAGGGGCAGCATGCGGCCCGCGGTCCACGTGCTTGAGATAGGTCCAAGCACTATAACCGTGGACCATTCAAAGTAGGAATCATTTACCACAACTCTCTGGATACGGTCCTTGAGCCAATATTCAATCCAATTACAAACTATATTTTCTAAACCTATAGTCCTTAATATACCCATTAGACGTCTATGAGGGACAGTTTCAAATGCCTTTGCAAAGTCTAAAAATACTATATCCACAGCGGCCCCTCTGTCTAGGCTTCTGCTCACCTCTTCATAAAACAGATCAGGTTAGTTTGACAACTTCTGTCCTTAGTAAAACCGTGCTGGCTGTCACTTATAATACTATTTTTTGTCACATAATTCTGTATATAGTCCCTCAATAGCCCCTCAAACATTTCCCCCACGATGGATGTTAAGCTTACTGGTCTATAATTACCCAGGCAAGACCTAGAGCCCTTTATGAAAATAGGCACCACATTTGCCCTGCGCCAGTCCCTTGGCACTATACCAGTCACTAGAGAATCTCTGAATATTATGAAAAGGTGGACAGAAATAACTGAACTAAGCTCTTTAAGAATTCTAGGGTGTAACCCATCTGGTCCCGGGGCCTTGTGCACATTTATTTTATTTAATTTAGCTTGGACCATATCTACATTCATCCAATTCAGTATATCAACTGACAGCTCCTGGCCAGCCACCTCAGCAGTTTCCCCAGCGGACCTGATCAGTATCGGTAGGGTAGCTAAGGCGCTGGGTACCAGGCGTCGTGCTAACAAGGGCCACTGCAGACCCCATGTATGGGGAGTGTGAAGGTACATGCAGGCTAAGGTGTAGGCGGGATTATTTCACTGGGGGATGATGAGGATGAGACAGGCCTGGACCTGGCTCCTACAGAGTAAGAAGCCCTAGAAGAATAGGTGGACCTAAAACCTGTTTTCCTTGGCTAAGGCTGGAGGGAGGGCTAGACACACCGTGTGGCCTACCTCGGGAAACAGCAATTTGTATCCTGATTCTTGTCCTTTTCCGTCAGCAGGTTCTCCAGTTAAGTAGTCGCTGCCGCACTACCCACTGAGCAAGCTGATGCAACAGAACGTCAGCCATGCTGGTGAAAGAAGGACTCCACAGCAGAAGGGTGCACTTCTCACTGCAGCAGAAGGTAAGAGAGGGTCTTTCTTTCTGGTCCTGGCTATTTAACACCCTGCTAGACCCACATCCTCCAATATCTCTAGATAGTTATGCTCCTGAAGACTTCCCACTTTCTAGACTCACCCACCTCTCCCTATTCGCTGCAGTCCCTTGCACTCTCCCTATACGCTTAAGTGCCATTAATAATCTTATTATCAGACTCAGAGTATTATCTCAAGTCTTTCTAACAAATCTTCATTTGACGTCTTCTTTGTCCTTTGTTCTTCCTTTGTAGAAAGTATGCAAACTATTTCCTGATGTTACATCACTTTGAGTTACAACAATAATCTTCAGGTCATGATTCCAGTCAAACTGGGAGGAATAATATGAAGTCGGTGTGCTTTGAAGCAATCTGCCCATACAGTTTGTAATGAGTCTCATGGGATGGTGCAGGAATTTTCCTCAGTGTTGACTCCATCTCTACTTAAAAACACATTTGAATCAATATTTCTGTACTTAAAGGAAAGCTCCAGTTTTTAACAACTACAGTAGGGACAACTGTCCACAGTTAAAATTTGCATAATAAATTCAGTGAGCCATTTTGGTTTATGTGATGTTTCCGCCAGTCAAAAACTGTAATCTGACTACTGCGGGTTTCCGCTTACCATGAAGTAGTGCACTGTGGGGGGATAGGTGACAGTTACACTATTAGAGATAAGCTGCCGCGTCAAATCACTAACACTGGAGTCCAGTTAAATCCCTCTCTGTTTCCAAGGACAACAAACAGAATTTTTAAAGCAGCTATGTATATGAATGGACAAAACAAAATAAAAAATGCATTTAAAGTAGTCAAAAAAAAGTGAATCAAAGTATTCTCAAAGTCACCCAACTTTTCATTTAGATTTAAACTCTAAAATGTTGTTAAATAATGCTTTAAAGGAATACTAAACATAGAAAAGTCACAAAAAAATAAAATATCTCAGCAATTACTCCCTTACTCTCCTCATTTACTTTGATCTTATTTTTTCTCATATTGCAATGAATACTGAGAAAGGGCACATTCAGACGTGGCGGAATTGCTGTTGAATTCCGCTGCGGACAGTCCGCAGTGGAATTCTGCAGCAGCCGTTTTTTACAGTTGTTTCTATACATTTTTAGGAAACTTAGTTCAGATGTTGCAGAAAACCTGCGGTGCAGATTTTTCCCTCCGCAGCATGCTCATTACATTGTGGGGAAGAAGTGTAATGTCACTGCGGATTTCAGCCTTTGCAATGCAAAAACTGTGGCAAGTCCGCTGTGATTTCTGCAACGTCGGAATTACCTGTCATATATGCAAATGTTGTTGCAGATTCGTTGCGTAATGCCCCCGAATCTGCACCAACTTTTGCAGCAGAAAAATTCCGCCACGTCTGAATGTGCCCAAATATATAAAGAATTCATATATACAGTATGTGCTCCAGGAGATCAGCCATTTCCTCCTCCTCCTCCTCCTCATAATCCTTTTTCTGGCTGTAAGACAACTGGCTACAGAAGGAGCCACCCCCTTTGCACTGTCTGCAGTAGGACCGACAGATATTTAAGCCCAGCTCCCTTTGCTAAGCCCCGCTCCTTAGCCTTTCAAAGCTCAAAATGGAACAGATCAGCAGGAAACTAACCCATGTGTTCTCTACATCTATACAAGTTTTCTAGAAGACTGTTAGTTTCAGCAACATGCAGAAGATCCTGCAAACTGAAGATGTGAGCAAGTTCATCTCCTGTTTACTTTTATCATTTATTTCTAGGTTTAGTGCTCCGTTAAAATTACAGTGAAAAAATCTACTGCTAAAGCTTTACAGTTATTTGGAGAGGGAGATAGATAGATAGATAGATAGATAGATAGATAGATAGATAGATAGATAGATAGATAGATAGATAGATAGATAGATAGATAGATAGATAGATAGATAGATAGATAGATAGATAGATAGATAGATACAGTCACTCTGAAATTGGATCAGTTACAAAATTAGAATATAGTATGATATATGTATTGTTCTTTATTTTAGTGATCAATGGTAGTCTCAGACGTTGGACTCCCAACTGATCTGTAAGTGTATGGTATATCTTAGCAATATTCTATAGCTTATATATATTTGTGTTAAAACTCGTTTAAAGGTGTTGCTTTATGAAGACAACCCCTTTACATATGCCCAATGAGGGCATATGGTTGTCATAGAGTATGTCCCCCATTGCGACTCCCCATTATTTTTCAAAGAATTTCTTTCACTCTGGCAGACCCGGCATGTCCATGTATTACATGGACACCATTCATGTGAATGGCCAGCATGTAATACTACATTGTGTAGGAACTCCACAATGTATGGCTGGCTTCTGAAGAAATGGTGTCTTGATGAGTGCTTTACAGTAAGTATTTGACACCAAAAAAATAGTTTGAAATATGCAGTAACGAGAAAACTATAATTCATGCCAAAGGATATGCCATAAATGTCAGATAGATACAAATCCCATCTCTGGGACCAGGACCTATCTAGAAAATCCTGGGTCCCCCAACTATAATCCCGCCGTGTGAGGCGATAGTTGCTTCCTTAACACCCAAGTTCTATAAACAGCATAGCTCGCTGTGCTACGCTGTTTACATAACACCTATGTACCTCTATGGAAGTTATGGAAACCGCATAGCACAACGAGCTCGGCTTTTTCCATCATCCCGGCCATCTCTCCACTGAGTCCTCGCCTAAATGCTGTGACCAGCAGTGCTGGGTCTTGCAGTTATCAGAAATTGATGCCATATCCTGTGGATATGCCATAAATGTCTAAGATGGGAATACCCCTTTAAAACAGACCATCAACCAGAATCCTTATACAGGATAGTACACCGTGTTCCAAATTATTATGCACATTGGATTTAAGTGTCATAAACATTAACTTATTCATTTTTCAATTAACCTCATGGATGGTATTGTGTCTTAGGGCTCTTAGGATCATTGTAATCAATCTCAGACACCTGTGATAATTAGTTTGCCAGGTGTGCCCAATCAAAGGAAAACTACTTAAGAAGGACGTTCCACATTATTAAGCAGGCCACAGGTTTCAAGCAATATGGGAAAGAAAAAGGATCTCTCTGCTGCCGAAAATGGTGAAATAGTGCAATACCTTGGACAAGGTATGAAAACATTGGATATTTCAAGAAAACTTAGGCGTGATCATCGTACTGTGAAAAAATTTGTGGCTGATTCAGAGCACAGACGGGTTCGTTCAGATAAATGCATAATGAGGAAGGTTTCTGCCAGACATATTAATAGGATTAGGAGAGCAGCTGCTAAAATGCCATTGCAAAGCAGCAAACAGGTATTTGAAGCCGCTGGTGCCTTTGGAGTCCCGCGAACCTCAAGGTGTAGGATCCTCCAGAGGTTTGCAAGTGTGCATAAAGTTATTATTCGGCCACCCCTAAACAATGCTCACAAGCAGAAACGGTTGCAGTGGCCTCAGAAATACATGAAGACTAATTTTCAAACCGTGTTGTTTACTGATGAGTCCCGTGCAACCCTGGATGGTCCAGATGGATGGAGTAGTGGATGGTTGGTGAATGGCCACCATGTCCCAACAAGTCTGCGACGTCAGCAAGGAGGTGGCGGAGTCATGTTTTGGGCTGGAATCATGGGGAGAGAGCTGGTAGCCCCTTTAGGGTCCCTCACGGTGTGAAAGTGACCTCTGCAAAGTACGTAGAGTTTATGACTGACCACTTTCTTCCATGGTACAAAAAGAAGAACCGTGCCTTCCGTAGCAAAATTATCTTCATGCATGACAATGCACCATCTCATGCTGCAAAGAATAACTCTGTGTCATTGGCGGCTATGGGCATAAAAGGAGAGAAACTCATGGTGTGGCCCCCCATGTTCCCCTGACCTCAAACCTATTGAGAAACTTTGGAGCATCCTCAAGCAAAATATCTATGAGGGTGGGAGGCAGTTCACATCAAAACAGAAGCTCTGGGAGGCTATTCTGACATCCTGCAAAGATATTCAAGCAGAAACTGTCCAAATACTCATAAATTCAATGGATGCAAGAATTGTGAAGGTGATATCAAAGAAGGGGTCCTATGTTAACATGTAACTTGACCTGTTAAGTTTTTTTTGAGTGAAAGAGCTTTTGATTTCTGTAAATATGACCTCCTGATGCTGCAAATTCAACAAATTAGCATTTTAGTTATCTTTACAACCTTTAAAATGTTTTGATCTCTGTTGTGCATAATAATTTGAAACAGTGCATTTTGAGTTTTTTTTACTTCTAAAAAAAACTGTTATCATTAGGAGATTTGTTCAATAAAATTTGCATTATACTCCAACGGTTGATGGCTTGAAGATTATGCTGACTGTCATTTGCATCGACTATTTAGGAAAATCAGCGAAAAATAACATTTGCATAATAATTTGGAACGCGGTGTAATAAAAGTCCATCAGGAAATTATGATCAAAGTAATGTCCTAATATTTAAAGTGTAGCTAAACTTTCGACAAACTTCTGACATTTCATAGTGACATGTCAGAAGTTTGTATTGGTGGGGGTCCGAGCACGGAGACCCTCACCAATCGCTAGAACGAAGCAGCTGAAGCGCTCGTGTGAGCGCTCAGCTGCTTAGTTTCAGTTCGGCTTTTTCCAGAAAGCCAATGTATCGGAGTACAGGCTCATAGAACTTCTATTGTACACCGATACATTTATTTCCGAACAGACACGAAGCGGCTGAGCGCTCACACGAACGCTTCAGCTGCTTCGTTCTAGCGATTGGTGGGGGTCTCCGTGCTTGGACCCCCACCAATACAAACTTCTGACATGTCACTATGACATGTCAGAAGTTTGTCGAACGTTTAGCTACACTTTAATTACACAGTGGTAAAAGTGGGTTAACATGTTGTCTAACATATAAATTACTTGGTTTTGCTTTTTATAAAGGAAAGAAATGTGAACAATTTTGTTGTTTTTCTAATTTGTACCAAAGCATTAAACTTTGTCCTCATTCTTAAAAAAAGACTCTTTGTCTCTGATGTCTCCAATTATCAAATTTATAGCATCAAGTCATTTATTTACTTTTACATCAAGCAGTAATTATAATTCAGTTTGAAACTTCCACGTGTCTTTTCATTGTTTGAATCTAGTAACAGCATATGGTGAGGGCCTTTACTTAATTAACATATTACAATTGAAAGGTAAAATCACCCAAAAGGAATAATACATTATTTCTCTTTAGCTTTGTTTTTTTTTTTTGTTTCCTGTTATTTATATAGTGCCAACACATCAGTCCCTTTCCTCCATGGAGCTCACAGTCTAAATCCCCCCTCACACGCATAAGACTAGTTTCATAGGCAGTCAACTGGACTACCATTATTATTATTATTATTTTTAAGGTGTTTTTTTAATGTGAGAAATATAAAATTCAGTGCAGCAGAATTTTTTTGTACCTTTTTCCAGATCTGTGCCTCCACACAATCCTGTCTTTAAGCTCTACAAGCAGCTCTTTCCTCCTCATGGCTTGGTTTTTGCTCTGATATACATTCTCAGTGTAGCGTCCATGGCCGCGGGCCGTCGGGTTTACTCACCTCCCGAAGCACGCAGCCATGGATCAGTGAGCGCTGGCTCGCATCTCCTTCCAAGGAGACCCCAGCGCTCACTTCCACTCCGGTCCGCTGTCTCCCATAGGGTGTGCGCGCACGCTCGTGCAAGGTCTTAAAGGTCCAGCGCGCACATGTGAAACAATCATCATCATCAACTACACATGATTCCTGGACTATAAGAAGGGCTCTGCCTTTCTGATCCTTGCCTCGGCGTTGTTAGTGTATCCCAAGTCTGTCTTGCAAATGGTCCCTTAGTGTTTTCCCGTTCCAGTTGTGACCCGTGCCCTGTTACCCGTATCCTGTATCCTGTGCTGTGTTCTAATTTCCGAGCCTCTTAGTGTTGGAGTCGTGCCTTACTGCACCTGCTGTCGTTTGCCACGTCCAGTGTCTTCTGCCACGTCCAGTGTCTTCTGCCACATCCAGTGTCGTCTGTCACGTCTTGTACTGTCCACCACGTCTGGCGCAACCTGCTGCACCTACCCCCATCCGTACGGAAGTTACCCGTGTGTTACAAACTGCTATAGACTTTTGCATAGACTGTGACTAGCCCAGCTGCCTCTCCGCTACGGCGGAGCAGCCTAGTGGGAACACATACCCTGTGATCGTGACAGTACGCTCAGTCCATGGAACCCGCTGGGCAGCCCAAAACCGCAGTCCAGAAGATACACACGGAGATGCATGACCTACACACATGTCAGCATCAACTCCTTGAGGTGGTAAATACTATCATGGTCCATCTGGATCAACTCACTGTTCCTCCTCCGCTTCCTCCTCCAGAGGCTGTTGCTGTGCCACTGCCCGTTGCTCCCCCTGTTCTTTCTGAATCAACAGTTCCTCTGCCTCTGCCTCCTCGCTATGACGGTGATCCCAGAGCCTGTTGAGGATTTTTTAACCAATGCATGGTTCATTTTAGGCTACGGGCTCATCTCTTCCCCTCTGAGGAGGCCAAAGTAGCGTTTATCATCTCCCTCCTCGCTTGCAAGGCCCTCGCATGGGCAAACCCAATCTTGAAACAACAAGGACCTGTATCCTCGGACCTAGCCTTGTTCCTACAGCCCTTTCGTGCCGTGTTCGAGAAGTCGGGCCGAACATCCTCTTTCGCAGCCACTCTGTCGACCCTCAAGCAAGAATGTTCCACAGTAGGGGAGTATGCTATCTCCTTCCGTACCCTGGCAGCAGAGCAGGCATGGAACATTGAGGCACTGGTGTCGACCTTCTAGCAGGGACTGTCCCCTCACATCAAGGACGAACTGGCGGCCCGCGACCTTCCTTCTACCTTGGATGCCCTCATCCTTTTAGCCACTAGGGTTGACATGAGAATCCAGGGAGGACTTTTGTTCGGTTGGCAGACAGGAGAAGAATTCTCCGCAGGGGACACAGCTCTAAACCGGCTGGGCACGCTGGTGTTCGTAAGACCCGAGACCTGATTGCTCGTCCCTTCTGGTGGTCCACACTACCCAAAGATGTTGTGGACTTTGTTTCTTCCTGCATGGTGTGTGCTTCTAAAAAGGTTACTCACTCCAGGTCTGCCAGCCTGCTCCAACCTCTACCTTTACCCAATGCCCCCTGGCAGCACATTGCGATTAACTTTGTCACAGACCTTCCTCCCTCAGCAAGATGCAACACTGTCTAAGTGGTGGTGGACCGGTTCTCGAAGATGGTACATTTTATCCCACTGACCGGCCTACATTCTGCTCCCGACTGGCGAATCTCTTCATTCAGCACATTTTCCACTTACATGGCTTGCGCCTTCAAATTGTGTCCGATCGGGGGGTTAAATTTACCTCAAAGTTCTGGAGAGCCCTTTGTAAACTCCTGGATGTGAGATTGGACTTTTTCTTTGGCCTATCACCCCCAGTCCAATGGGCAAGTTGAGAGGATCAACCAGATCATGGAGAATTATCTTCGCCACTTTATCTGCTTGCAGCATGATAACTTGGTACAGCTTCTTCCATGGGCCGAGTTCTCGTATAACAACCACACAAGCGAGTCCACCACTTCCACTCCGTTTTACATTGTGTACAGTCAACATCCTAGAGTCCCTCTTCCTGTGTCGACTACATCTCAGGTACCTGCTGCTGACTTTGCATTTGGGGACTTTCTGCAAATCTGGCAACAGACCCGGTGCTCTATTTTGCTGGCAGTCGATCACATGAAGCGAAAAGCGGATACAAAGAAAAGAGAGTATCTTCCAGGTACCAAAGTCTGGCTGTCCTCACGGAACATTCGTTTGAAGGTACCTTCATACAAGTTTGCTTCCAGGTTCCTCAGTCCTTTTGAGATTCTGCAACAGATAAACCCTGTCTCCTATAAGCTGCGGTTGCCTCCTACCCTCAGAATCCCCAACTCCTTTCATGTGTCCCTCCTGAAACCAGTGGTTGTGAACTGCTACAGTAAGACTTCCAGTTCCACAGTTGCTCCCAGCGGTTCTTCTGATATGTTTGAGGTGAGGGAGATCCTGGACTGCAAATGGGTAGGAGGAAGGACTTTCTATTTGGTGGACTGGAGAGGGTTTGGTCCTGAGGAGAGGTCTGGGGAGCCGGAGGAGAACTTCAGTGCCCCTGCCCTCATTAAGAAATTTCTCTTTCGCTCTGGTACCAAGAAGAGGGGGCATAAGAGGGGGATACTGTAGCGTCCAAAGGGCCAGCACGCGCACATGTGAAAAAATCATCATCATCATCATCAACTACACATGACTCCTGGACTGTAAGAAGGGCCCTGCCCTTCTTATCTTTGCCTGAGCATTGTTAGTGAATCCCAAGTCTGTCTTGCAAATGGTCCCTTAGTGTTTTCCCGTTCCAGTTGTTACCCGTGCCCTGTTATCCGTATCCTGTGCTGTGTTCTCGTTTCTGAGTCTCTTAGTGTTGGAGTCGTGCCCTACTGCACCTGCTGTCGTTTGCCATGTCCAGTGTCTTCTGCCACGTCCAGTGTCTTCTGCCACATCCAGTGTCTTCTGCCACATCCAGTGTCATCTGCCACGTCTAGTACTGTCCGCCACATCTGGCGCAACCTGCTGCACCTACCCCCATCTGTGCTGAAGCCACTGCCTGGACTAGTTCAGGTACCCGTGTGTTACAAACTGCTATAGACTTTTGTATAGACTGTGACTAGTCCAGCTGCCTCTCCGCTATGGTGGAGCGGCCTAGTGGGTCCACATACCCTGTGATCGTGACACTCAGCTGTGAGACCTTATATAGATTATATAGACAGGGGTGTGTCTTTCCAAATCATGTCCAATAAATTTAATTTACCCCAGGTGGCCTCCAATCAAGGTGTAGAAAGATTTCAAAAATGATCTAGAGAAATGGGAGGCCCCAGAGCTAAATTTCAAGTTTCATAGCAAAGGGTCAGAATATTTCCGTCCATGCGAAATTTGAGTTTTTCTTTCTTATTTAATTTGTAAAAATGTCTAAAATTCTGTATTTACTTTGTCATTATAGGGTATTGAGTGCAGAATGATGGTAAACAACTTGATTTTTCTTTCTTTTAGCACAAGGCCTCAATATAACAAAATGTGAAAAAAGTGAAAGGGTCTGAAGAATTTCCGAATGCACTGTATATATATTTCTCAAGCTTGACGTAGCATTGACATGGATGACAACCACTTTTCTTTACTTCGAACTACATATCACGGTGGTGAAAGATATGACTTATTTGAATTGGCTTATTTTGAACAGAATTTTGTGCCAGATTTTTGGCACAATTTTGGCACACTAAGCCACATCCGCATTTTGAGACACTTTTCAAAATTGCTTTGAAGATGCATAGATCTGTTCCTTTTAGTGAATTTACTTAATAAATAAATGTAAAACCTGATAAGACATTATGCGGCAGAATTGCGACCCATTTTGGCACATTTCACTACATATTCTAGTTGCAACACATTGGTTAATCCCCCCATTACATAAATTCATTTTTTTGTCACGACTGCATACCTATTTGTTATTAAGTTCAATAGAAGCTATAGCAAATCTTGTGAAATGAGCTCATTCTATTCACAGCTGCAGACATACACAATTTTATAATGTAACTATATGGTTCTGTAGCCGAGAAACAGAGCTTGGACCCCTGTAAAGCATTCTGGCCTATTTAGAATAAATTACATGAAATTATAGGTAGATGTTTCTGCCCCAAACATCATTACCATACTAAACAATACAATAATAAACTATTAAATAATATAAAGTATCCACCACTTTAGAATCCTAGACCTCCAGGGATATCAGATATTAAATTATAACCATCATCATAAAGTGAGTATAATTGGGGTGGAGGAGGGGAATTTTGCTCTGTTGTGGGTACCAACTCACCATCCTCATAGACAGGGATTCTTTACTGTAAGAGCAGTGAGACTGTGGAACTCTCTGCCACAGGATGTTGTGATGGTTCATTGAGCAAGTATAAGAAGGACCTTGATGCCTTTCTTGAAAAATATAATATTACAGGTTATGAGTACTAGATTCTGGAGATGGCATGTTGATCCAGAGATTTATTCTGATTGCCACCTTTGGATTTGGGGAGGAATTTTTCCCCCAATTGAGGCAATCGGCATCCATCTCATGGGGGGTTTTGCCTTCCTGTGGATTAACAGGGTAGGATTATAGGTTGGACTTGATGGACCTGTGTCTTTTTTCAACCTTATTAACTATGTAACAAGTATTTAATTTAGAAACTCCCTTTAAAAATCCTGTGTTTTCCCCTGTGAGGTTTGTAAATGCACTTTAAAGAAAGTTAGGGGTACAGTGATGGTAGTGATGACGAAGTAAAGTAATGTCTATATGGTTATGACCACCAGTTTGGTTGCATTTTCTATACCTCCTGCTTAGCTTTTCAAACAACGCTCATCTCCCTCTCACTTTTTCGTTTGAGTCATAGTTCTATGCGCTGCATTACAGTTTTTAATTGCCTTATTTATAAAATATTAAACAAAATCAGAGCCTCAACTTCTTTAATCAAATTTGATCCACAGGAGCTTTAGTTCCTTTGAAATATTATTGTTATTAATGGGAATTCGGAAACCTCCTCAGTTCTTCCAACAAGGAAGGTTTCAGACTTATTTATTAATGGAAGTGTAAAATGCCTTATAGCACCTGTACCTGTGCAGTGTTTACCCACTTGATGTATACCATACCATGTACAATAGGACAGGTTCTATTGTAACTTCCCAAGGGCTAATATAATAAAAACATTTCCATGAAGTTCTTTTTCATCTTTTTAAAAACCCGGTTAAGCTGCTCAAATTATGATGCTTAGTAATAAAAAGAAAATATTCTACAGTTTTTATGATACACAAAACAGTAATATTAATAATGACTATAAAGTTTTCTTGTACTGAATTACTGGTGTGTAGACATTTATTGAACATATTCAAAGAAACAAAGTGAGCAATAGTAATCTAAAAGTGTAAACCTTACTTATACAAAATATTTCCATATTAACTGAAATATATCTAGCCGTCATGTTCTTACTGCACTAATGTTATTTCTGGAGTTCACATTCTACCTGGGTAACCACAGCAGCTACAAGCATGGAGGCTGAAAACGATTCTATTTTTATCGTTTTCCAATGCTCTAATCTAACTTGCTTGTTTCTTGGTCTCTCAATAAGGCCATTTAATGCAATGTGTTTAGCGATATTTGGTTGAATTATGTAATCTTGTATGCCCCCTATATATCATAAGGACACACAGGGTCAGACTGGCCCATCAGAGTACCAGAGGATCCTCACAATAATGAGACCCCAATATAACATGGACCCAATGGTCCAGCAGAAGACAGTCCAATTTAAGCTCACTTTGGAGCCAATAACTTATCACCAAGGTCTGTTTCATGAGTTGATTCACACAAGCCTTCAGAATCATTGCTTCTAGAGGGCCTAAGAAACCCCAGTCCAATGCACAGAACACTAATATTGCATGTAATACTTACTTGGGATTATGAGGTTTTTATTCAATATTCACAAAGATTATACAGAAACTGCACCCACAATTGTCTCTGCCCTTTTGGGACTCACAATTAGAGATGAGCGAGTAAATTCTACACAAATTGAATTTGATCCTAATTTCCCGTAAGATTGGAATTCAGCAAAATTCGAAGCTTTTGGGATTTGCGGCGCATGAATCATGACACTATGGTGGCCAACAGCCACCATTTTACAGATCGGAAAAAGTATCGCATGACACTGGACGGGCTTCCGCATAATGTCTTGTAGACAGCCTTCCCGAAATGCACTACAATTATCCCTCCCTCTAGCACAGCCAATTGTGAGGGGTTTAAGTGAATGGCTCATATCCACTATAAAAGCCCAACCGAGAAATGCTACTGGTTTGATACAGTCCTAGAAATCATCAGAGAGTCAGGCATGAGATTTCACGGCAATCAGTGCACTTGTGATTCGAAGAATTTATTCGGATCAAAATGGACGATCTTTGCGTTGAAATCGAACACGAAACTAATTTCAAGAAATTCACTCATCTCTACTTACAATCATATTCCATCTTATGCACTCATTACTAATGCCACACAAACATTGGCAATACATGCAAACTTTATTCAGATGTTGTGTATTGTTGTATATTGCCATTTGTGACTATTTGGATACAATTTTGCTACATAAATAATATCCAATAAAATGATGTATAATGATGTTGAAGAAATGGATAGATAGATTCTATAATATTAATTTATAAATAAATATTTTTTCTAAATAAAAAAATATTTGGTTAAAACATAAGATTGTCAGTACCCTAAGTAATGTTTAGAGGCACTCCTATCAATACATTATGGACATGTCTAATAAATAATAAATTTGATGAGATTTCTCATTGTCCTGTAAGTTGAAGGTGACGTGTCATAAATACTGCAAAAATTGCTGTCACGCAGCTAAGATTTTTTTTTATTCAAAGTATTATTAATTGACAATTTTGAGTTTTGTCTTTCACAAGGGCATTAGTGGCATGGGCGTATCTTGTAAGTGATAGCTGTGGGACTTATTTATCAGTGTCCAAAGACAGAATTTTAGCGTTCAAAATGCAGCACATATATGGCAGGTCATACGGTCATATTCGGCACACAACTTGTGCTTGTATTATAAGTTCATAGATTTAGAGACATCTATCATGAACCAGGAAACATTTCAAATATATGTCAGAGACATTGCTCAAATTCAATGACACAGCAGTAAAGAGGTGCCCAATATTCATAAATGTACCTACTGTACAGAAAGTAGAACCCAACAACATACTATCTGATTTATAAGATCATATACATTCTGATATATAGAATTATCTTTTTTTATTACTATAATTTTCTATATTTTAAAAAAATATTATTACGATAAAGCGCCATAAAGCGGGATCATCTACCATTGTGCTGTACAATATGATATAAAGGGGATTAAAATATAAATACACCAATATAATATGCGAAAAAAGAGAAACAGAACAGATATTCTAGAGACAGATGCAGTAGAAGAGATATAATTAATACATATACTCAAAACTAGGGACAGTGAAAATTCACCTTATCTGTATTTCATAGACAGGAGAATTTTCTATTATGGAGACCAAAGTGTCCGAAGGGCTAGAATACGGATCCATATTTTAGGCTTCATTTTTTTATATGCACTAAATATACAATTGCTCCATACCACAAAATTTTCTCCTCAGCAAAACATGTAAGAGGGAAATTTTTAAAATAAGCCTGCAAAGTCCTTTCATTGACTCATTTAGTTTATGAGTAGATTTTGGTGACATGTCTGGTAGAAGCATTTGTCACTTTATGTCAAATTCCATGCAAAACATGTATATATACACTACCGTTCAAAAGTTTAGGGTCACTTAGAAATTTCCTTATTTTTGAAAGAAAAGCACAGTTTTTTTCAATGAAGATAATATTAAATTAATCAGAAATACACTCTATACATTGTTAATGTGCTAAATGACTATTCTAGCTGCAAACGTCTGGTTTTTAATGCAATATCTACATAGGTGTATACAGGCCCATTTCCAGCAATCACTCCAGTGTTCTAATGGTACATTGTGTTTGCTAACTGTGTTAGAAGGCTAATGGATGATTAGAAAACACTTGAAAACCCTTGTGCAATTATGTTAGCACCGCTGTAAACAGTTTTGCTGTTTAGAGGAGCTATAAAACTGACCTTCCTTTGAGCTAGTTGAGAATCTGGAGCATTACATTTGTGGGTTCGATTAAACTCATAAAATGGCTAGAAAAAGAGAGCTTTCATGTGAAACTCGACAGTCTATTCTTGTTATTAGAAATGAAGGCTATTCCATGCGAGAAATTGCCAAGAAACTGAAGATTGCCTACAACGGTGTGTACTACTCCCTTCAGAGGACAGCACAAACAGGCACTAACCAGAGTAGAAAGAGAAGTGGGAGGCCCCGCTGCACAACTGAGCAACAAGACAAGTACATTAGAGTCTCTAGTTTGAGAAATAGACGCCTCACAGGTCCTCAACTGGCAGCTTCATTAAATAGTACCCGCAAAACGCCAGTGTCAACGTCTACAGTGAAGAGGCGACTCCGGGATGCTGGCCTTCAGGGCAGAGTGGCAAAGAAAAAGCCATATCTGAGACTGGCTAATAAAAGGAAAAGATTAATATGGGCAAACGCACACAGACATTGGACAGAGGAAGATTGGAAAAAAGTGTTATGGACAGACAAATCGAAGTTTGAGGTGTTTAGATCACACAGAAGAACATTTGTGAGACGCAGAACAACTGAAAAGATTCTGGAAGAGTGCCTGACGCCATCTGTCAAGCATGGGGGAGGTAATGTGATGGTCTGGGGTTGCTTTGGTGCTGGTAAAGTGGAAGATTTGTACAAGGTAAAAGGGATTTTGAATAAGGAAGGCTATCGCTCCATTTTGCAACACCATGCCATACCCTGTGGACAGCGCTTGATTGGAGCCAATTTCATCCTACAACAGGACAATGACCCAAAGCACACCTCCAAATTATGCAAGAACTATTTAGGGAAGAAGCAGGCAGCTGGTATACTATCTGTAATGGAGTGGCCAGCGCAGTCACCAGATCTCAACCCCATAGAGCTGTTGTGGGAGAAGCTTGAACGTATGGTACGCAAGAAGTGCCCATCAAGCCAATCCAACTTGTGGGAGGGCCTTCTGGAAGCATGGGGTGAAATTTCTCCCGATTACCTCAGCAAATTAACAGCTAGAATGCCAAAGGTCTGCAATGCTGTAATTGCTGCAAATGGAGCATTCTTTGACGAAAGCAAAGTTTGAAGGAGAAAATTATTATTTGAAATAAAAATCATTATTTCTAACCTTGTCAATGTCTTAACTATATTTTCTAGTTATTTTGCAACTCATTTGATAAATATAAGTGTGAGTTTTCATGGAAAACCCCAAACTTTTGAATGGTAGTGTACATGTAACATACTATACCCAATGTGGGGCGTAAGGGGGCGCTACATGACTCAAAATATTTCACATCTGTCTAACATGCACATTTTGTTGCGGAAATGCATCGTGTGAATTCAACCATAAGGGGCTTGTAGAGTACCCCCAATGAAAGTAGTCTTTCCTTTCTCTGAATTTTGATTTATTGTCTTTCTGTCTTTTTTTCTATTGTTATGGTTATATCTTAGCACAGTTTTTGGAGATGTAAGTCTCTGTGATCAATTACAGTGGAATGCAGTTAATATGTCGGCTCCCCCAGAGAACTTAATACCTCACTCTATAACTTCCTGAACTGAAAGACAGGATGCTGTGGATTTTATTGAAAACAAATTGTTTGGATAATCCCTCTCTTCTTGACAATCAGAAAAAAGTAAAAAAAAAATGTCATGTCCTGAGTGAGTGCACTGCATGCCAAATGAAATTTACTTGAAAAGCTCAGAACAAATACTTTGACTTGCCAGGTAGTAAATACGTATGTTTCAAACGTAGATTTAATTTTATGGGTTAAAAGAAAAACCTGCAATACAAGAATTTTATTGACTAATAATTTGTCCTTCCCCATCACACACATCAAGTCTTTACAGGAAATTTCAAAGATCCTTGTAAATATCTGTGACTAGAATTGACATTATTTTAACATGTGGGTGGTCTGCAAAGAGAAAGTGAATTTTGTATAACAGGATTTCAGCCACAGAAGAATGACACAGCAAATCGATCTGTAGAATTACAGAAAAGGATTTTCTTAAGCACATTGTCTCACCAAACAAAAGAAAAATGACCTTGAGCACAACGCACTCTGCTATGTTAAATGTGTTTATTGCAGTGATAACAGAAGAGAAAAATACAAATTCACAGCACACTGCTGATCAATAATAACCAAGCGGCTATATACACAACAATAGAAAAAAATGTACAATGGGGGGGGGATTTACTAACCTTCAGCTGCCCCAGCTGCCATGACACCCCATCGGAGGCCCGCAATTGCATTTGCGGGCCGCGGATTGGTGAGAGAGGGAGCTCCCTTCCTCTGTAAATGATTTAAATGCTGCGGTCGCTATTGACCGTGGCATTTAATGGGTTAAACGGCCGCGATCTAAGTAAACTTCAATCGTGGCCGTTGGAGCAGGAGCCTGGCTGTCATTAGACAGCCGAGCCCCGGCTCCAGCCTGCACGGGGCACACATGTAGGACTTAGACTAGGCCGCCGTGAAAGGTGACCGCCTAGCCTAAGGCCCCTTAGTGACCGACGTGAAAAGGCGCATTGGTGGTCACTAAGGGGTTAATTTGTGGTCTTAAAGCATAGATTATATTGTATAACGTTGCCCAAGTTGTGTTTGACAAACTTTAAATAATTATATTCAAAAGATATACTGTAACTTGAATATACTATAATATTCTCCATAAAAATAATCCATACTGTAAACATGGCCATGATAAACCTTCTAAAAAAATCTTCCATAGACTAGCAGTAGTCAGCTGGTAAAACATCTTCTCAACAGAGGATGTCACAGCTTGTAAAACCAGAGCTGCACATCCTTTAGTATTCTGGCAGCTAACACAATAATTACACGGAAAAATGAGTTGGACCGCAAACTGGCAACAATGAATTCCAATGGTGTGATATAGCGCAAGTCGAATTTAAATAGATATAATAGAAAAATGACCTACAAAAGTTTATAGCTGAACAAAAAAAATATAAAGTTTTTCTAAAGCTTAAGTTAAGTGACAAAATAAATTCTGATTTAGGTAACTTATACAACATGCCATGTTACATTGGTGCAGTCACTGCATTATTGCACTGTCTGCACCTGTCAATCAAATGACATCACTTTCTGTCCTAGTGACCACGGATTCTAGTCTTTGAACAGTCCCAGCAGTTTTGAATATAGGCAATATTGCAAACAAGTGGGCTTGGAGAGAACATAACAGGGAGGATCCACCCATAAGGACAGAAGCTATTCTGACTCAATAACTAGGCTGCAAGCGTGAGGCTCTTGAGATACTCTCACTATGCACAGTATGTCTGTATGGGAACCGTACTCGCACCAAGAAACATTGTCAGACAGTGTCTAACAATGACTGAGGAGGCACGTATTCCAGAATGGTTTATTTTCAGGCTAAAATACTGGTAAATGTGCTCAGACCAGGAGGCAAAAAGATGATCTTTAGTCAAAGCTCGAGAAAGAAAGAAAAAATAAATCCGGATTTTTTTTATATGTAAAATATAACCTTTACTGTATTCTCATATAACATTTCTTAGTGTACAAAACAGTGCATATATACACGTAAAAGTTCCCTCTAATTTTGACATCAGACGCCGGAAGCAGGCGCCAATTTAAAAAAATGTTGAACTATATGGGCGATTTTTTGCACCTCAAGTACGTTTCCAAATAGGCTGCTACTTTATTTGTTCCAGCACCCATGGAATAGGATTAGCTGGTTATGGCCCATCTCTCCTGAAGAATCGTTTGGCCGTGAGGAAACACGTTGGGAGGTATTTTTCCTGCGAGATTTTTCCACATTGAGAGAGGTTTCCTGGTCTCACATTAAACCCAAAGCAACCCATAAACGGATGACGTCTAGCATCTAAAGGGGTAGGGAGGCATTGAGCCCTGCTCTTCAAATACTTTTTCGGTATTTGTATATGAGAAACAAAAGGAAAGATCTCAAATTAAAACTTGATGAACACTTTCTGTCTACTAAAATATGTACAAATTGCTGTCTAATCTGACTATTTGACTATATTGGATACATGTCATGAACAAATGCTAAAAATCCATTATACCTGAGTTTTTACATATATATGCACTATTTTGTATATGTCTATTTTTTCAAAGAAATTTTATATGAGAATACAGTAAAGGTTATATTTTCCATACAAAAAAAATCAGGATCTATTTTTTCTTTATATATATACACTACGGAGAATTGCAAAAAAAATTATTTGGGTGGTGGACTCTAAACTACACCATCAAAATTCCTTTAGTCAAAGCTCAACAGAAGATGGCTGAAGACAATAGAAACCAGGAAGAAGACTGCTGGACAACAGGAAGAAGGGAGGGGCTGATTACCTCAGAGCCTGGCTACGGGGAGAAAGCAGGGACAAATATGATAATTCAAACTGCAATGGCAGCATATTAGCAATATGACAGTAAATAAAAACCCTAATTCACAAAAATATGGGTGTGGTAGGTATACGTTCACTTGTATTGACTTATATTTAGAACTGCCTGTGTAAACGTTTTAAAACAAATTTTATTAAACAAAATTCATTATTAAAAAATGTAGGGCAAAAGTTGCCAAAGAAATCAGCTACAGGCGTTGGCAAGCAAATCCGGATTGCACACAATAGCTTGCGGGGTGTGAACATGTAGTCAGCACCAAAATAGAAGTGCCTAGCATGTAATAAACACCCCACACATTCACAGCTGCTAGGTGTGCTGGCAAAATATTTGAATGGGTTTGCCTGCCACAGATATAAAAAGACCACTTCCCAACGCGTTTCTGCACCAAGTAGGGGAGCGTCCTCAGGGGTATATCTTGTCTTATTAATCTTTATTGGTAAAGAGCCGGTCAGCATGTATTATGCTGTTTAAATTTCAGTTTCGGCACGTATGAGACATCTGATGTCGGTCCCAACACGCGCCGGCAGAACACTGGGATCTTATGCACATCAAGCCCCACCTCCCTGGCCGGAGGCGTGATCAAGCCGCACCAATCAAAACACAAGACGTCAGAACAGAAGCCCATTCGATCAGCCAGCCCCCTGGTAACCACTCAGCCAAAGAGATCGATGCAAACAGCATCGTTAGTAACATGGGGGGAGCCAAAGGCGGCCGAACCCAGCAAGACGACATAACACCAAACTGAACGCTGTGATACAGCAAGTGAAACAGAATCGGAAAATGACAGCCCGAAGGCCGTAAATGGATGCGCGTACAGCACAGAGTAGAGAGCCAGGACGACATAGACGCCAGCATCAGTCACCGACGCCGACGCCAAGGCACAAACATACCATAAAGTACGCACATCAGGATCCAATTAAAAATGCAGCAAATACACCGCATAGTAACATAGGCGAGTCACAGAGAGAAAGCACGAATCAGGCCGATAAAGCGAGCAAACCCCCCCCAATAAAAAATAAATAATAAAAAATAAAATCAATTAAAAAAAAAAAAAAAAAAAAAAATTTCGATAAAAAATTACAAAAAATAAAAATACAAAAATAAAATAAAAAATAATGCTCAAGTACAAACTGGAGCAACCGTAGAACAAACTGGTTATGTACGTAGAACTGAGCACCTCTCTCCTTCAAAAAATACTCCACAGCTACACATCCCAACGAATGTGGAATGGAGCTGTAGAGGGCCTCTACATCGAGAATTGCCAACAGGACATCAGAATCAACTCTGATTCCTTATAATTTCCGTAGTACCTCCATCGTGTCACGCACGTATGATGGAAGTGCCGTGCTCAGTTCTACGCACATAACCAGTTTGTTCTACGGTTGCTCCAGTTTGTACTTGAGCATAATTTCTTTGTTTTTGAGCACAAGTTCTTCCACCAGCTCAGAGGAGTGGCTATGGGTAGCCCTTGTGCTCCTAGCTATGCCAACCTTTATCTGGGTTGGTGGGAGAGGGAAGTTGTGTTCTTGGACGCGATGGAGAAGTATGTTTCCTCCATCGTGTTATGGATAAGATTCATAGATGATGTCTTCATCCTATGGTCAGGGACATCAGCGGAATTCAAGGATTTTGTGTCGATCCTAAATGTTAACAGCCTGGGTCTCTTTTTTACATCGGAGATCAGGGATAGGAGGATAACGTTTTTGGACATACAGATAGAGAAGACGGATCAGGGGTACATTAAGACAGAGATGCATAGGAAACCCACTGCCACTAACAATTTGCTGAGATGGGACAGTTGGCATCCTAGATCCTTAAAGATGGGAATACCCAAAGGACAATATATTAGAGCGAGACGAAATTGCACTACTATATCTGACTTCAGAGCATTTGCTATGGGGTTGAAGAATCGTTTTGAGCGTAGGAGGTACCCTGGCAGTGTGCTGAGATCGGCATACCAGCATGCCATGGCATCTGACAGGGAGTCCTTGCTCAATCCCAGGGTGCGGCCGGTTGATGAAAATGTCATTCGAGTGATTGGGACCTACGATGCTGCTCATCGGGAGGTTAGGAATATATTGGCATCCCATTGGGACATACTCAAAACGGACCCTGATGTGGGTAGTCTGGTTGGGGACTGGCCACAGATCACTTTTCGTAGAGGCCGTAACCTTAGGGATCGACTGGTGCACAGCCATCTTGAGGGAACGGGTGCCACTACCTGGCTGTCTACCAATACTGTTGGTTCATATCGTTGTGGTCGCTGTAAGGCTTGCACATCTGTCCTCAAGAGCAAGACCTTTAAGAGCAATGTAACGGGGGAGGTGTTTGACAATAGGGCTTTTATCAACTGCCTTACAAAAGGGGTGGTGTACCTTATTACCTGTAGCTGTGGGTTGCAATATGTGGGAAAAACTAAAAGAGAGTTCAGACATAGAATCCGTAACCACATATGCGACATTAATGGCAAAATTGATACCACGGTCTCAAGGCATGTTTGGGAGTGTCACTCTGGAGACTCCTCTGTCATTATGTTTCAAGGTATGGAATTGGTCAAGGCACCCACCAGAGGAGGGGATTGGGACAGGCGTATTTTGCAGAAGGAGGCACGGTGGATTTTCAAGATGCAGACTGTTAAGCCACTTGGTCTGAATGAATCCATCTCCTATGTCCCGTTCCTCTAACCATAAGGGGGTATATGCTTTTCCCTTATACATCTTTGTGTGGGTGCGACTCTTTTTATTGTCCCCGTTCTCCACCTTGAATTTGGTCTGCGGTTTGTCTGTGCGGTTTAGGTGTATCCATTCTCGGGTATCTATCGCTATGCTCGGTGTGGTGCTGTATGGGTACACTGCTGTTGCTGATCCCTTGCTGATGGCCCCCCCCTTTTTTTTTCTTTTTTTTTTTTTTTTTTCATTTTATGCCTTAACAAATTACGTAGATCATCATTGACAAATGATACCCTGCCTATCGAATATACGCACGATATTATACATACCTGAATGTATACGACATCAGCCATCTCCCTATAGTCATCTGGCGCTCCCCCCAGTGTGGTGAATGTACATGGGGTATATGCAACTGTTTCCTCCCATTGTTTTTAATCTTCATGTCAATTTCATAGCCTTATTTTTGTAAAGAATAACTATGTTAGGATTGACCCAGTTATATATTCTATACTACATCTAGTGTATATATGACATATTATGTGATGTTATGATATGAACTATGTGACAGCTCGTCAAACTCAAGATATGCTATAATTATTTGTAGATATTTTTCTAGTGCCCGACAAAGGTCCTACGACCGAAACGTTGACGTTGCACATATAGCCTCTGGCATTTATCCTGAGAATCAAATAAATATAATTTTTGAAACACAAGCAAGGTGTGCCGACTACAATTCTTAACCTTAATATTAGAATATATCATTATTTGGCCCGCACGATAAATGCCATAAAAAGAAAAAATGTAAACGCCAGAATCGCTGGTTTTTGATCACTTCATCTCCCACAAAAAAATTAACAAAAAGTGATAAAAAAGTCTCATGTACCAAACGAAACTACAGCTTGCTCCGTAAAATGCAGTAAATGCAGTAAAAAGAAACCCCCCCCCCCCCCAAAAGAGTGAGGAATCGTTGTTTTTTTCCTATTCCACCCCACAAATAATTTTTTTACCAATTCCCCACTACATTATGCGGTACAATAAATGGTACTGTAAAAATCTTACACTCGTCCCACAAAAAACAAGCCATCATACGGCTATATTGATGGAAAAATAAAAAAGTTATGGCTTTTGGAACGTGGGAAGGAAAAAACTAAAGTGAAAATCCGAAAAATGGCTGCGGCGGGAAGAGGTTAAAGAGTAAAATCTAGCAACTGCTTGCTGTAGCTTGTTTAGTAATTTTGCTCTAGGAGAGTGGAAGGGTAAAGCTGCTACCCCAGTTTGGAATCGTCCTAAACAAATTCTTTGTCCATGACCTTGAGAAATTCTTTATCCTTTCTAACAGGTGCCAACTTGTTGTCTTCACTTGTTGAATTGAATACTGTTGATCCAAGGCTGTCATCCCAGGACAGGAACATGTGCATGTTACCTTAGTGGCCATAATGGCACTTACTGTTGCTCAGTTTCTCTTTTACCCAGTTAGGCTACATTCACACGAACGGACCCGAACTGCAGTTTTTCACGTCCGAGATGCACCCGTGCATAGACTAAAGTCTATGGAGGGTTGGGTAAAGTGCAAAAAGAACGGTTGTGCGAAGGACCTGTTTTAACGGCCGTCACACGGACGTCATACACGCTCGTCTGAATGAGCCCTAAAGTTGTGGACGTAGCTGAAAATAAGTGCTGCCACCGTTTAGTATGATGTAAGTCTTGAATGAGGAAATCTTGGTAGGCTTCTTCATCTTGTCTATACAGACGTTGTCTATGATAACCCAGCTTAAACCAAGGCATTGGGCAAACAGAGTATCACGTAGTCCATTAATTTGCTGGCGTACCTTGTATACCCTGAGAATGTCACTACCAAGCAGAAGTAGGATATCTGCACTCTGCCCAAAGGCTGGTATTTCATTGGCTATAGCCCTCAGGTGAGGATGATGAAGAGAAGCTTCTGGCGTAGGAATCTCCTCTCTGTTGGATAGTATCTGGTTGCACTAAACAACTGTGGGTAAGGGTATCTCCATATTGTTCTTGAAAGAAGCTACTATGAGTAGCTCTGATCATCCAGGATGGTATACACCTTTATAGTCTTTTCTAGTTGACCCTTGGAATATATATTGACTTGTCATATCTTTACGCAAGACTTGTCACAAAGGTCTTCTCTGCAAATTTCTGTGCATGATGAAGATACAGTAGTAGGAAAGCTGCTTGATCTGTATTTTCCCCGCCATGCCTTTTCGCAACTTAGGAATATGTAGGTAGTTGAGATGGATGGAGCGCTTGCACGTGGTCATCACAGCTGCTCTTTATGTACTTAATAGTAGTTTTACAGTATTTAGAAAAATGTTCAGTAGAAACACAAGATCTAAAATATACTACAAATTTCTTTAAAAGCTCTTTGCGTTCCTGGAGCGGTTTCTTTCTGTAGCCGATGCACTTCTTGAATGGATGTGGCTTATTATGATTAAGACATAGGCGATTAGGGTTTTCAATCTTTTCAGCTTACTTGCTGTAGTCCAGATCTAAAGTGGGTATGGAGAGCATATCATTTCTCAATAACGCTGAAATTCTGAGGTTCCTGTAGTTAGAGTGTGGGGTGTGAATGAGGACTACTGGACTCACCGTAGAAAAAGCTTAGGTCGTAATTGGACTCTGCAATGTTTCTGATAAACCCGTAGAAGTAGGAAAATGAAGGAAGCGTTATCTACAGGGAGGGCTGAATGACGTTATCTACAGGGGGGGCTGTATGGCTTTATCTACAGGGGAGGGCTGTAAGGCGTTATCTACAGAGGGGCCGTGTGGCGTTATCTACAGGGGAGGGCTGTATGGCTTTATCTACAGGGGCTGTATGGCGTTATCTACAGGGGGAGGGCTGTATGGTGTTATCCACAGGGGCTGTATGGCGTTATCTACAGGGGGAGGGCTGTAAGGCGTTATCTACAGGGGGGCCGTGTGGTGTTATCTACAGGGGAGGCTGTATGTCATCTACAGGGGGCTGTATGGCGTTATCTACAGGGGGCTGCATGGCGTTATCTACAGGGGGAAGGCTGTAAGGCGTTATCTACAGGAGGCCTGTATGGCGTTATATACAGGGGGGTTGTATGAATTTATCTACAGGGGGCTGTATGGCGTTATCTACAGGGGGGCTGTATGGCGTTATCTACAGGGGAGGGCTGTAAGGCGTTATCTACAGGGGGGGCTGTATGACATCTACAGGGGGGCTGTATGGCATTATCTACAGGGGGAGGGCTGTATAGTGTTATCTACAAGGGGGCTGTATGGCATTATCTACAGGGGGGCTGTATGGCGTTATCTACAGGGAGGGCTGTATGGCGTTAGCTGCAGGGGGGTTTGGGGCTGTATGGCGTTATCTACAGGGGGAGGGCTGTATGGCGTTATCTTCCGGGGGGGGGGTTGGGGCTGTATGACGTTATCTACAGGGGGGCTGTATGGCATTATCTAAAGGGGGCTGTATGGCGTTATCTACCGGGGGCTTTATGGCATTATCTACAGGGGAGGGCTGTATGGCGTTATCTACAGAGGGCTGTATGGCGTTATCTACAGGGGAGGGCTGTATGGCTTTATCTACAGGGGCTGTATGGCGTTATCTACAGGGGAGGGCTGTATGGCGTTATCTACAGGGGGGCTGTTTGGCGTTATCTACAGGGGGAGGGCTGTATGGCGTTATCTACAGGGAGGGCTGAATGATGTTATCTACAGGGGGGCTGTATGGCTTTATCTACAGGGGAGGGCTGTAAGGCGTTATCTACAGGGGGGCCATGTGGCGTTATCTACAGGGGAGGCTGTATGTCATCTACAGAGGGCTGTATGGTGTTATCTACAGAGGAGGGCTGTATGGCGTTATCTACAGGGGGGCTGTATGGCATTATCTACAGGGGAAGGCTGTAAGGTGTTATCTACAGGGGGGCTGTATGGCGTTATATACAGAAGGGGGTTGTATGACTTTATCTACAGGGGGGCTGTATGGCGTTATCTACAGGGAGGGCTGTATGGCGTTATCTACAGGGGGTTTTGGGCTGTACGGCGTTATCTACAGGGGAGGGCTGTATTGCGTTATCTACAGGGGGCTGTATGGTGTTATCTACAGGGGAGGGCTGTATGGTGTTATCTACAGGAGGGCTGTATGGCGTTACCTACAGGGGGAGGGCTATATGATGTTATCTACAGGAGGGCTGTATGGCGTTATCTACAGGGGGGGGGTATATGGCGTTATCTACAGGGGAGGGCTGTAAGGCGTTATCTACAGGGGGGCTGTATGACATCTACAGGGGGGCTGTATGGCATTATCTACAGTTGGAGGGCTGTATGGTGTTATCTACAGGGGGCTGTATGGCATTATCTACAGGGGGGCTGTATGACGTTATCTACATGGGGGCTGTATGGCGTTATCTACAGGGGGTTTGGGGCTGTATGGCATTATCTACAGGGGAGGGCTGTATGGCGTTATCTACAGGGGGGCTGTATGGCGTTATATACAGAGGGAGGGCTGTATGGCGTTATCTACAGGGGGCTGTATGGCGTTATCTACAGGGGGGCTGTATGGCGTTATCTACAGGGGGTGGGCTGTAAGGCGTTATCTACAGGGGGGCCATGTGGCGTTATCTACAGGGGAGGCTGTATGTCATCTACAGAGGGCTGTATGGTGTTATCTACAGAGGAGGGCTGTATGGCGTTATCTACAGGGGGGCTGTATGGCGTTATCTACAGGGGAAGGCTGTAAGGTGTTATCTACAGGGGGGCTGTATAGCGTTATATACAGAAGGGGGTTGTATGACTTTATCTACAGGGGGCTGTATGGCGTTATCTACAGGGAGGGCTGTATGGCGTTATCTACAGGGGGTTTTGGGCTGTACGGCGTTATCTACAGGGGAGGGCTGTATGGCGTTATCTACAGGGGAGGGCTGTATGGCGTTATCTACAGGGGGCTGTATGGTGTTATCTACAGGGGGAGGGCTGTATGGTGTTATCTACAGGAGGGCTGTATGGCGTTACCTACAGGGGGAGGGCTATATGATGTTATCTACAGGAGGGCTGTATGGCGTTATCTACAGGGGGGGTTGTATGGCGTTATCTACAGGGGAGGGCTGTAAGGCGTTATCTACAGGGGGCTGTATGACATCTACAGGGGGGCTGTATGGCATTATCTACAGTTGGAGGGCTGTATGGTGTTATCTACAGGGGGCTGTATGGCATTATCTACAGGGGGGCTGTATGACGTTATCTACATGGGGGCTGTATGGCGTTATGTACAGGGGGTTTGGGGCTGTATGGCATTATCTACAGGGGAGGGCTGTATGGCGTTATCTACAGGGGGGCTGTATGGCGTTATATACAGAGGGAGGGCTGTATGGCGTTATCTACAGGGGGCTGTATGGCGTTATCTACAGGGGGGCTGTATGGCGTTATCTACAGGGGGTGGGCTGTAAGGCGTTATCTACATGGGGGTTGTATGGCGCTATCTACAGGGGGCTGTGTATGGCGCTATCTACAGGGGGGCTGTATGGTGCTATCTATAGGGGGCACTGTGTGGCGGAATCTATAGGGAGGCACTATCTACAAGGGGGGGTTGTGTGATACCCAGGGGATGGGGGGCCCCAGTCAAAAGTTTGCTATGGGGCCCAGTCTGTCCTAGTTACGCCCCTCATCAAAATGTTTACACCAGTTGCAAAATTTGGCACACGCCATAGTTGCGCTAAAATTAGCGATTTTTTTTTCTCTAAAGTCTCCAGAAAGTGGTGATAAAATAAGGAGGGTTTTAGCTGGATTGGTAGATCTATCAGAAGCTGGCGTAAGTTATGGTGCAAATCTAAACCTACTTATAGCAGGAGTAGATTTGCATTTCTGTCGCATGGACATCCAAAGATGTGCCAAATATATTAAGAGGTGTGCACTTCTTAAAATATTTGGGGCATTTTCCGCCAAAGTATATTATTTTAAGACAAGCATTCAAAGCTCCTGTCTTAATATATTCCTCCCTATATTTTTTTAAAGTATTTGCATTAGAAATCTGGTATAAATACATTGATACATTTCCCCCATACAGCCTGAAGTCTCTTGCTTCCTTTCACACAGTACATGATTTAACACTGCCTGCCTGCAGCCACCACTAGGGGGAGGTCCATGCATATAAATGTATACAGCTACCATTGAATTCAATGAAAACTGTAAAAATCTTTATGAACAGAGCTCCCCTAGTAACAGCTGCAGGAAAATACTGTGGCTATATGTAGGGAAGCAGAAGGAGTTCAGGGACAGCCCTTGCTCTCACCACAGGCCCTATAGCAGTGGCTTGGTGTTACGCTATGCACCACTGCTTTATATATCAATTCTTTACACCTCTTGCACACGATTGAGGTTGGGGCGCGAAAAGTGGTCCGTGTGTCAGGTGGATTTCCAGGCCCAACCGCGGTACAGGTGAACGGGACTCCTGGCATCATAGACATTTATGATGCTAGGAGTCTCTCCCTCCTCACAGAACTGCTGTTTCATACTGAACAAACTTATACAGTACGGAACAGCAGTTCCGTGGTGAGGCAGAGACTCCTAGCATCATAAATGTCTATGATGGCAGGAGTCCCGTTCACCTGTACCGCGGTCGGACCGGAAAATCTGGCTGACACACCGACTGTTTTACATGGACGGAACTCGCTCGTGTGCAAGAGGTGTTAAGATTTTGCAAAGAATGGGGAATTTCCTTATTTAAATTAAGAAGTTAAAAATCTGTCCTAGTCATATAATGATCACACAAGTGCTCAGCTTATTACAATAGAGAGCACTAATAACTGTTGTTATGGAATCACTAGTTGAGCAATTCCCAGAGTGAAAGTTGATGGAATTGGTGTGTGAGCGATTTCTGAAAGGCAGCTGGAGACTGTCTGGAACAAGCGTGCAAGTAAATCCGCTACCTCAAATCCGTCACAACTCTGATCAGCAGAGTCTAAGGCTACTCCATGATATTCACCAGAGCCCACCGCAAGGCAAGTTGGAATTGGCTGCCAGGTTGCTTTAACAGAATACGGTGTTGCAAAAGAGGTGCAATGCAGGCAATACCAGAACAGATAACAAGACAACCAGAGGGAAAACAGAAAGCCCAAATCACAAAGCTAGAGGATAACAGGAATTTCCGAGGTCAAAACCACCCGGGAGCAGAATGTTCAAATCAGCAAGCAAAGGTTAAATCCAGAGACAAGCCGAGGTCCAGTTCCAAAAGTCTAAATAGTCAAAGGTACAGGGTATAATCAGAAGCTTTATCAAACACATGCAAACAAGGAGAATCACAAGCAAATACAGAACCAAACCAGATTTAAATACTCCACTCTTCAATCTGATAGGAAGAAAGACAGAGAAGTGACATAGGCTCATATGTTCGAAAATTGCATAGCTTTTGATTATACAACGATTAAGCTTTAATTGATAAAGATCAATAACAAGATCTGATTAATCTTCAGAGGTTTTCTGCAAAAAGCTGTTTTAGCGTTCGGAGGCGCTGTCTCTAATTCTGTCACATGTGACAGAAAAATAGAGCTTAATATCCGTCACAGCTTGCATTTTGTTTTTCCTCTCCTATGATGGAACAGAAAAATGGAATTCCCAACGTAGATGGGAATGCAGCCTTACGTATGTATATTTCACCTACAAATAGTAAAATTGATAAAACTTATTTATATTTAAGCACAGCACATACAATATAAATCCAGGATAATAATGTCCATCCCAGTATGATCTGAGTAAACCCTAAAATATAAATTTTGCAAGATCTACAACAAAAGCTTATTCGAGTAATAAGTAGAAAATAAAAAACTATAATAATCTATTTGTCAGGATCTGAACCCAGAACCCTATGTCCAGGAAGTAGCTCTTCTCTTTGAGTTATTGGACAGCTCTAATGCTGGATCTAGTGTCAAGCTCTTGATTTTTGCCTCTTGAAATTTCTTCTCTTGATTACCTTGATTGCCTAATTAGTGGCTCCTATATAAGTGTGGAACTTGCACTTCATGATTGCCAGACTATTGAGTTTATTGCCTGTAATCTAGCATCTTGCTGCCTCTCTGCAAACTGTTGCTGCTCATTTGCGTACTGAACATGGATTGTTTCCTGACCATGTCTCTGCCTTACTCTACAGACTTTTGCGGCTTATCTGTGTACCAAACTTGTACTGCTTCCTGACCACGTCTCTGACTATAATATACACTACCGTTCAAAAGTTTAGGGTCACTTAGAAATTTCCTTATTTTTGCAAGAAAAGTACAGTTTTTTTCAATGAAAATAACATTAGATTCATCAGAAATACACTCTATACATTGTTAATGTGCTAAATGACTATTCTAGCTGCAAACGTCTGGTTTTTAATGCAATATCTACATAGGTGTACAGAGGCCCATTTCCAGCAACCATCACTCCAGTGTTCTAATGGTACATTGTGTTTGCTAACTGTGTTAGAAGGCTAATGGATTATTAGAAAACACTTGAAAACCCTTGTGCAATTATGTTAGCACCGCTGTAAACAGTTTTGCTGTTTAGAGAAGCTATAAAACTGACCTTCCTTTGAGCTAGTTGAGAATCTGGAGCATTACATTTGTGGGTTCGATTAAACTCTCAAAATGGCTAGAAAAAGAGAGCTTTCATGTGAAACTCGACAGTCTATTCTTGTTCTTAGAAATGAAGGCTATTCCATGCGAGAAATTGCCAAGAAACTGAAGATTTCCTACAACGGTGTGTGGACTACTCCCTTCAGAGGACAGCACACACAGGCTCTAACTAGAGTAGAAAGAGAAGTGGGAGGCCCCGCTGCACAACTGAGCAACAAGACAAGTACATTAGAGTCTCTAGTTTGAGAAATAGACGCCTCACAGGTCCTCAACTGGCAGCTTCATTAAATAGTACCCGCAAAACACCAGTGTCAATGTCTACAGTGAAGAGGCGACTCCGGGATGCTGGCCTTCAGGGCAGAGTGGCAAAGAAAAAGCCATAACTGAGACTGGCTAATAAAAGGAAAAGATTAATATGGGCAAAAGCACACAGACATTGGACAGAGGAAGATTGGAATAAAGTGTTATGGACAGACGAATCGAAGTTTGAGGTGTTTGGATCATACAGAAGAACATTTGTGAGACGCAGAACAACTGAAAAGATGCTGGAAGAGTACCTGACGCCATCTGTCAAGCATGGTGGAGGTAATGTGATGGTCTGGGGTTTGGTGCTTTGGTGCTGGTAAAGTGGGAGATTTGTACAAGGTAAAAGGGATTTTGAATAAGGAAGGCTATCACTCCATTTTGCAACGCCATGCCATACCCTGTGGACAGCGCTTGATTGGAGCCAATTTCATCCTACAACAGGACAATGACCCAAAGCACACCTCCAAATTATGCAAGAACTATTTAGGGAAGAAGCAGGCAGCTGGTATTCTATCTGTAATGGAGTGGCCAGCGCAGTCACCAGATCTCAACCCCATAGAGCTGTTGTGGGAGCAGCTTGACCGTATGGTACGCAAGAAGTGCCCATCAAGCCAATCCAACTTGTGGGAGGGGCTTCGGGAAGCATGGGGTGAAATTTCTCTGACGAAAGCTAAGTTTGAAGGAGAAAATTATTATTTCAAATATAAATCATTATTTCTAACCTTGTCAATGTCTTGACTATATTTTCTAGTCATTTTGCAACTCATTTGATAAATATAAGTGTGAGTTTTCATTGAAAACACAAAATTGTTTGGGTGACCCCAAACTTTTGAACGGTAGTGTACTTGGACTATTACTTGACTACTCTTGCTATTTTCACCCTCCTTCCTGATCCTTTCAGCCACTGAACTCTTAATCTGCTACAGACCTTGACACTACATGTATATGACCTCGTTAAATCCAAATTTGATGACCTCATCCAAAAACGCCTGATCCAACCCATTTTGTGCATTGAAGAAATATTTCAGGCAATATAGTTTATCAATTACAAATACTAGTATATAATGAAACATTGGATTAGTAGATATTGTTCAGACAAAAACTGACTCAGAGGAACTTTATACACTAGATTTTGGGTCAGCCCTTAAAATGTTTACTTTGACTATGTCCCTACATGATATGTTCACTCCAGTTCCATTAAATGCTTTAGATATGTACATGTGCAATGCCAATTGGAGGCTCTTTATACAACTTATCTCCTAGGTTTACTAATCCTTTATAGTCATTTATATATTTTACAAAAACATTGGTGTCTCATGGATTGACATTTCTATTACATAATCTATTTGGTGTTTGTTTTAACATTTAATGACTACCAATTTACTTTGATTGAAACCCTATAATACAGATGCCTGAAGCCTTATGTCTGAGAATTGCTAATGAATGTCATTTCTATGCTCAAAATATGCCCAATTATTCTCAGCTTTTGTGTTGAAATACCTAAGTGTGTTATGAAGTGTAGTCAAGTATGCCACAAATATAATTAAATAGATGCCTCTGGGCATAACATTTTGATGGGCATAGTCTGTATCAAAATATAGGATACTGCTTTAGCAATAATTAGGGAAATAAAAGTTGCATTTAAAGAATATTGAGGCTAAGTGTTCTTATATACAGTTTTTGTAAACTGCCCTATGGACAGGCACCACAGTATGTAGGTTAACCTAGACAAGCACCTATTCTCACACCAGGTAAAGGAGAATTAATAACTCTTTGCTAAACAAATACACAACTGGACAAACTTTAAAGCGGTTATCTGATTTCAGTAAATGTATGTTATTTTTACTATAATCAAAAGTTATAACGTTTTCCAATGTACTTTCTCTATTAATTCCTAGCAGTTTTCAAGATCTCTGCCTGTTGTCATTCAGTATAAACATTCCTGGTTTACTTCCAGTGTATATAATTCTGTTCATGGTCATGTGATGGACACACAGGAGCACGGCTTGTTACAGTATGTGTATTAGAGCTGTGTCTTCTAATGATCCCTGCACCTGTGTGTCCATCACATGACCATGGACAGAATTGTATCCACTTGAAGTAAATAATGAATGTTCCTACTAAATAACAAGAAGCAGAGATCTTGAAACCGTGAGGAATTAATACAGAAAGTACATTGAAAAATTGTATACGTTTTAATTATACAAAAAAATAACATTAATTTGCTAAAATCGGACAGCCATTTTAATTAAAAGTAAATATATTATTTAGTTAAAAATAGGTCGAGTATTCTTGCCAAATATTAATTAAATCCGGTGGACATATTAATATATTTAAAAACCACTTTAAGGCCCTGTTCACACTGTTTTTGCAGGCAGAAAAATCTGCAAATTCCTTCAGGAATTTTAAGGCAAATTTTGACCTGCCGGCAAACTCAATGGCCGTGGGCAAAAAAATTAGCGAAAAACGCTTTCTCTGCCACCCATTGATTTCAATTCAATGGTAGGTCTATGGCGCATGTTTGATTATACGGCGACTATGGCGCATATTTGATTATATGGAGACTATGGCGCATATTTAATTATATGGAGACTATGGCGCATATTTGATAATATGGAGACTATGGCGCATATTTGATTATATGGAGACTGTGGCGCATATTTAATTATATGGAGACTATGGCGCATATTTGATTATATGAAGACTACAGCACATATTTGATTACATGGAGACTATGGCGCATATTTGATTATATGGAGACTATGGTGCATATTTTATTATATGGAGACTATGTCGCATATTTGATTATATGGAGACTACGGCGCATATTTGATAATATGGAGACTACTAACACCTATATTAGAAATCACACATGAACCATTATTAGCGAAAATTAAAATAGACAATATTTTATTGAAAGACAAAATCATTAAAAATTACGTACATTGGCAGTAAAATTATCCATAGAAAAAGCATCCCCACATAGGTCGGGGCCCACAGCCTCTATAGTAAAGTGCAAATAGTGCATGCAAAGACTGGTATATAAGTTATACGATGAATATAGAAACCATCCAAAGCAAAGTAATATAGAAAAAACCTTTGTGCTGCCCTATTTTTCTTCCTCTATACATGTATGATGGATATGGCGTAGAATCCTCGACATCTGACATTATTGTCACCATTCTTCATGGGACTATTCTCATTTTAAATACCCGTTTAGGATTGGTATATTGGATCTTAATTTTATGCTGATACTTCGGTTTGGATGACTCTCACTAAGATCACTGTATTTTGTTTTTTCTACTATTGCGATTAGTTATGGGTTTTTGTCACTGTGTTTCACTGTGTGTTCACTTATCACTGCATGTTCACTTATTTGTGTTTCACTCCTTATTGGTAAACATATTTTGTTATTATTATTATGCACTATTATTTGATTGTAGTGTTTAGTACCATGTTATGCATTATTGTAAATATGTTTTTACATGATTTTGTACACATTACATATGGATTGGACATGATGTAATACAGCGTTATATTATACATGTCCCTATTCACACACTAATTGGTCCGCCTTTTTTTTTTTTTTTTTTTTACTGCGGATTGAATTTTAATATTTTATTCTACTAGCACAGTGTAAGGGTATGTGCACACACACTAATTACGTCCGTAATTGACGGACGTATTTCGGCCGCAAGTCCCGGACCGAACACAATGCAGGGAGCCGGGCTCCTAGCATCATACTTATGTACGATGCTAGGAGTCCCTGCCTCGCTGCAGGACAACTGTCCCGTACTGTAATCATGTTTTCAGTACGGGACAGTTGTCCTGCAGCGAGGCAGGGACTCCTAGCATCGTACATAAGTATGATGCTAGGAGCCCGGCTCCCTGCACTGTGTTCGGTCCGGGACTTGCGGCCGAAATACGTCCGTCAATTACGGACGTAATTAGTGTGTGTGCACATACCCTAAGAGTTTGCCTGACACAGGTTCTGTGTCGACGCCCGGGGTTAATCAGCCTTCATCAGCTCCAAGGTCTGCTAGAGTGACGTGATCTGTTACCACTCAGGCTTGCAGGCTGAGGAGAGGGATGCTGAGGAGAGGGAGAACCTATCACAGCCTGGCCTGACGGTTCTAGCTCCCGCCCTTGGTCTATTTATACCCTCACTTGCAGCATGTTCCTTGCCTGTGATTCTCTGCTATTCCTGCTATTTACCTGATTAACCGCTGTAACTTATGACCCTAGCTTGCCTGATTATTCTCCTGCTCTGTTTTGCTACTACGTACTCTCCTGGTTTGATGCGGCTCGTTCACCACTGCCTGTTGCTCACGGTTTTCCATGGGCAACTGCCCCTACTTCCCCTTCTTCTGAACCTGGGCCCAGACTGTGCACAGTTCCCGATGAACGACATCTACCTCGGGATTGTTGGAACTACCAGGTGAAACGGAGGAGAACCGTGGATTAAACCCAAACTTACAGAAAAAACACCTTAAATATTGTTCTAGAGACTGATTAGTCCTCTCAGTTTGGCCATTAGTTTCAGGATGGAAGTCAGAGGAGAAGTACAGATCAATCTCCAACTTTTTACAGAAGGCTCTCCAAAACAATGAAACAAATTGTACCCCTCTGTCAGAAACAATATTGACAGGGACCCCATGGAGACGCAGGATGTGTTTGACAAACAAGGTAGCTAACGTCTTAGCATTGGGTAGTTTCTTGAGGGGCACAAAGTGGCACATCTACTGAAGCGGTCTACTACAACCCACACCACCGACTTGCCTTGAGATGGAGGCAAATCGGTGATGAAATCCATGGAGATATGGGTCCAAGGTCTCTGGGGAACGGGCAAAGAACATAGTAAGCCCGCTGGTCGGGACCTGGGAGTCTTGGACCTAGCACAAACTTCACAAGCGGCGACGTAGGCCTTAACGTCTTTGAGCAACCCAGGCCACCAATAGTTTCTGGCAATGAGGTGCTTGGTACCCAGGATGCCTGGATGGCCAGATAGTGCAGAGTCATGATTTTCCCTAAGTACCCTTAGCCGGAATTGCAGGGGAACAAACAGCTTGTTCTCAGGAAGCTTCCCGGGAGCTGAACCTTGATCAGCAGCAATTTCAGAGACTAAATCAGAATCAATAGAGGAAATGATTATACCTGGAGGCAAAACACAAGCAGGATCTTCCTCCGAAGGAGGGCTGGCCATGAAGCTACGCGACAGTGCATCAGCCTTAATATTTTTAGACCCAGCCCTATAGGTGACCAAAAAGTTGAATCTGGTAAAAAATAACGCCCATCGAGCTTGTCTTGGGTTTAGCCTCTGGGCAGATTCTAGGAAAACCAGATTCTTGTGGTCGGTAAGGACCGTAACCTGGTGCCTAGCCCCCTCCAAGAAGTGGCACCACTCTTCAAATGCCCATTTAATGGCTAAGAGTTCGCGGTTGCCAATATCATAGTTACTCTCAGTGGGCGAAAAGTTCCTGAAGAAGTAGGCACAGGGGCGGAGATGGGTGAGGGACCTGGTACCCTGGGACAAGACAGCCCCCACTCCCACCTCGGACGCGTCAACCTCCACGATAAATGGCTCCATTTGGTTGGGCTGAACCAACACTGGGGTCGAGATAAAGCATTTCCTAAGGATCTCAAAAGCCTGGACAGCCTCAGAAGGCCAGTGGAGGAGATCAGCACCTTTGCGAGTGAGATCCATAAGAGGCTTAGCGATGACCGAGAAGTTAGCAATAAATCTCCTGTAATAATTAGCGAACCCCAGGAAGCACTGTAACGCCTTCAGGGAGGCAGGTTGGACCCATTCCGCCACAGCCTGGACCTTGGCGGGGTCCATGCGGAATTCATGAGGAGTGAGGATTTGACCCAAAAACGGTATCTCCTGCACCCCAAGCACACATTTTTCGGTCTTAGCAACCAGTTTGTTTTCCCGAAGGGCCTGGAGCACATTCCTGACATGCTCAATGTGGGAGGACCAGTCCTTGGAAAACACAAGTATGTCATCAAGGTACACTACAAGAAATACCCCCAGGTAGTCTCTTAAAACCTCATTTATGAAATTCTGGAAGACCGCGGGAGCATTACACAACCCAAAGGGCATGACGAGGTATTCAAAATGACCTTCGGGCGTGTTAAACGCAGTCTTCCACTCATCCCCCTCTTTGATGCGGATAACGTTATAAGCCCCCAGTAGATCAAACTTAGAGAACCATTGGGCCCCCTGAACCTGATTGAAGAGATCAGGAATCAAAAGAAGGGGATACTGGTTCCTTACAGTGACCTTATTCAAGTTTCGGTAGTCAATGCATGGCCTAAGACCACCATCCTTCTTCCCTACGAAGAAGAAGCCAGCACCTACCAGAGAAGTAGAGGGGCGAATGTAACCATTGGCCAGGCATTCCTGGATATACTCTCTCATGGCTTCACGTTCGGGACAAGAGAGATTAAATATCCTACCCTTAGGGAGCTTAGCTCCTGGTACCAAATCAATTGCGCAATCATATTCTCTATGAGGTGGTAACACTTCAGAGGCCTCTTTAGAGAAAACATCAGCGAAGTCCTGAACAAACTCAGGTAGAGTGTTCACCTCCTCAGGGAGAGAAATAGAATTAACAGGAAAACATGACGTCATGCATTCATTACCCCATTTGGTAAGATCCCCAGTATTCCAGTCAAAAGTGGGATTATGCAACTGCAACCAGGGAAGGCCTAAAACCAAATCGGACGATAATCCCTGCATCACCAGTACAGAGCACTGCTCCAAATGCATGGAGCCCACAAGGAGTTCAAAAACAGGGGTATGCTGTGTAAAATAACCATTAGCAAGAGGAGTGGAGTCGATACCCACTACCGGGACAGGTTTAGGCAAATGAATCAATGGCATAGCTAGAGACATAGCAAATTCCACAGACATAATATTAGCAGAAGACCCTGAATCCACGAAGGCACTGCCGGTAGCAGACCTACCACCAAAAGAGACCTGAAAGGGAAGCAAGATTTTATTACGTTTCATATTTACGGGAAATACCTGTGCGCCCAAGTGACCTCCCCGATGGTCACTTAGGCGCGGATGTTCTTCCGGCTGCTTATTCTTACGCCTAGGACAGTTATTCACTTGATGCTTGTCATCCCCACAGTAGAAGCAGAGACCATTCTTCATGCGGAACTCTCTACATTATTGGGGGGACACGGAGGCCCCGAGTTGCATAGGTACCTCCGAGTCTTCCGTAGAAGAACGAAGCAACAGAACCTCGGGAGGCATCATGGGGGAGTCAGAGGAGAAAACACAAACACGTTCAAGTCGTCATTCCCTGAGACGTCGGTCAAGTCGTACCGCTAAAGCCATAACCTGATCTAGGGAGTCAGAAGAGGGATAGCTAACTAGCAGGTCTTTAGGGCGTTCGACAGACCCAATCTAAACTGGCACCTTAAGGCAGGGTCATTCCACCGAGAAGCTACACACCACTTCCTAAAGTCAGAACAATACTCCTCAACAGGTCTCTTACCCTGATGTAAGGTCACCAGCTGACTCTCGGCAAAGGCAGTCTTGTCAGTCTCGTCATAAATGAGCCCGAGAGCAGAAAAGAAAAGATCAACGGAGGAAAGTTCAGGGGCGTCAGGAGCCATGGAAAAGGCCCATTCTTGGGGCCCGTCCTGGAGCCGGGACATAATTATACTCACCCGCTGGCTCTCAGAACCAGAGGAGTGGGGCTTTAAGCGAAAATAGAGCCTACAACTCTCCCGAAAGGAGAAAAAAGTCTTCCGGTCCCCTGAGAACCGGTCAGGCAACTTGAGGTGGGGTTCAAGAGGTGAGGTGAGGGGCACTACCAGGGCAGCATCAGGCTGGTTGTCCCTCTGAGCCAGGGCCTGGACCTGTAGGGAAAGGCCCTGCATTTGCTGAGCCAGGGTCTCCAGGGGGTCCATAGTAGTGTCAGGGAGCAGGGTAGACTAGGTATATGGGCTTGTGATTATGTAATGTCGGGGTAGGGAAACAGACAAGTGAGCCCTAATCTACCCGCCACTCAGTCCCTGCCTACTTGCAACGACCCGCCCTAGGCTTCGGTCCCTACACTCAATAGGTGCACGACAGACAAACAGACAAGGGTACAAAGAAGCCAGGGAAATGGGGAAATTGCCCACAGGAACACCGTGAGCAACAAGCGAGGTGAACGAGCCGAGTCAAACCAGGAGATGAGCGAGGTACAAAAACGCAGAGCAGAAGAGTGGTCAGAAAAGCCAAGGTCAATCACAAGCAGAGGATTAGTAGTTCAAGAAGCTGCAGCAGGGCCAGGAAACCAACAGAGAAGAATCACAAGCAAAGTAGGAACAGGAAAGGCAGGTATAAATAGACAGAGGGCGGGAGCTAGCTCCGTCTGGCCAGGCTGTGATAGGCTCTCCCACTCCTAAGCCTGCCATCCTGGGTGGTGGAAGATGAAGTCAGTCTCACAGACATAGAAGCAGGTGCAGACTGATTACCTATGGGCGTCGACACAGAAGTTGTGTCTGGCAGATCCTTTACACGGTGGATGAAAAACAAAATTTTTTTTATCAAGCGGTCACATGTTCTGACATGTTCGGATCTCATATTAATCGTGACATTTATTCTATGTTTTCCTCTTTCTTTCTTGTACTTTATGCGCATGCGCGGCATCCTGGCCGCCCTCCCATTCAACCCTTTCTCCACTCTTGTGGTAGGAAGGGTGTCTAGTGATGGTGGCCATATTGCCTGCGTTCCAATGCACTCATGGGCTAATATGCACATTTTGACAATGTGCTTATGATCACTATTTCCCGGGCAGCTGACTGTGCAGCCACCCGCCCGCTCCTCCCTTTGTGAGGAACAGGCCAGTGTGATTGCGGCTTGCTGCACCTGGGTTTTGTTCTGTGAACAAACACACAGATCCACACCCTCCATGCGATGATTCTTGTGAGGTATCTGCCAATGGGATTATATTATGTAGGACTTTAAAGGTAAATTGCTGTTTGTTACCAGCTGTACGTTTTAGCCGTTCATTGGTGGTTGTGTTTTATATACCCACATATCTATGCTCCTTGGTATAGCCCCGGAAGAAGCTACGTGCGAAACATGTGTTGCGGTTGAACTTATGCACCAGTCTTTGCATGCACTAATTGCACTTTTAGAGGCTGTGGGACCCGACCTATGTGGGGATCCTTTTTCTATGGGTAATGTTACTGCCAATGTACTTATTTTTAATGATTTTGTCTTTCAATAAAATATTGTCTATTTTTCGCTAATAATGGTTCATGTGTGATTTCTTATATAGGTATATTCGTATATCACACGGTTAATTTGAGTTTCTATATGCATGTATTAGCCCAACTATCTTAGTAGGTGTTCTAATATGGAGACTATGGCACATATTTGATATGGAGACTATGGAACATATTTGATTATATGGTGACTGGCACATATTTGATTTGATTAAATGGAGACTATGGCGCATATTTGTTTATATGGAGACTATGGCGCATATTTGATTATATGGAGATTGTGGCGCATATTTGATTATATGGAGATTGTGGCGCATATTTGATTTGTGGAGACTGTGACGCATATTTGATTATATAGAGACTGTGGCGCATATTTGATTATATGGAGACTGTGGCGCGTAATTGATTATATGGAGACTGGCGTATATTTCATTATATGGTGACTGGCACATATTTGATTATATGGTGACTGGCACATATTTGATTATATGGAGAGATTGTGGCGCATATTTGATTATATGGAGACTATGGCGCATATTTGATTATATGTAGACTGTGGCGCATATTTGATTATATGGAGACTTGCGCATATTTGATTATATGGAGACTATGGCGCATATTTAATTATATGGAGACTATGGCGCATATTTGTTAATATGGAGACTACGGCGCATATTTGATTATATGGAGACCCTTGCGCATATTTGATTATATGGAGACTCTTGCGCAAATTTTATGGAGACTATGGCGCATATTTGATTATATGGAGACTATGGTGCATATTTGCTTATATGGATACCGTGGCGCATATTTGATTATATCGAGACTATGGTGCATATTTGGTTATATGGAGACTATGGCGCAGATTTGACAGGCCTGACTTATGTATGTTGCTTTGAGGAACACACTAGAATCTCTATTTAGATACTTGCTTAGGCCCCATGCACACAACTGTAAAAATCTCCGTAATACGATCCGAAATTACGGGCCCATTCAGTCCTATTGGCTGCGGACACCTTTGCGTATTGCTACGGATAGGTGTTCGTGCCGTAGAACTGTACCGCAAAAGATAGACCATGTTCTATCCTTTGCGTTTTACGGGCCGTGCTTCCATACTTTGTATGGGAGAATGGACAGAAAATGCGGGCCGTGTGCATGAGGCCTTAGCCTGTTCATAATTTTGATGTTCTCCCAGACATTTTTGAGTTTCCATGGGTGTCATTTAGGTCAATTCAGTTAAAATAAGTGACCCTTCACCATTCAGTATAACTGTAAACAGTTGGACCATAGCTAAGTAGTGGCTATAAACTATACAAAAGGCAAACTGAACAGAAAATCTAAATGACATGTCCTACAATTTATGGTATCAAGTCAATGGTAAAATGTTCACTCTGTAAACCTAGTGTTCATTGATAAAAAGATTACAAAAAAAAATAATTATTCCAAAGACTTCCAAAACATCATTCACTTGGAAATAAAATATAAACATGGACTTACCGCAATTTGGGTTAAGAGAAGAGTTCAATCTTGTGAATTATTACTGGAGAAATGTTTTTGCCATCTCTTGGAGTCTTCGCCCCTACTTTTAGCAACACAAGGGTGACAAAGCATTAGCAAAAACAAAACACCTATAAAAAGATTTTCTAACTTTTAGGCTGGGTTCACACACCCTATTTACGGACGTAATTCGGGCGTTTTAGCCTCGAATTACGTCCGAAAATACGGCTCCAAAGCGTCTGCAAACATCTGCCCATTCATTTGAATGGGCTTTACGATGTTCTGTGCCGACGGTCATTTTTTTTACGCGCCGCTGTCAAAACACGGCGCGTAAAAAAGACGCCCACGTCAATGAAGTGCCTCTCACTTCTTGAGACGTAATTGGAGCCGTTTTCCATTGACACCATGGAAAAACAGCTCCAAATACGTCCGTAATGGACGCAGCGAAAAACGCCTGCACTTGCCATTACGTCTGAAATGCCAGAGCTGTTTTCTCCTGAAAACAGCTCCGTAATTTCAGCCGTAACGGAGGTCTTTTGAGTCACATTTTTACACTTCTATGGCTTTGTTCACATCTGCGTCAGGGCTTCATTCATGGGTTCCGTCTGACCTTTCTGTAACCCATGAACGGAATTCAAATGGAAAACTTGCATCACCATTGGTGTCAATGGTGACAGATCCGGTGAAAATGGCTTCCATTTGTCATTGTTGTTTTAGGGTCCCATTGTTTTGACGGAATCAATACTGTAGTCGACTGCGCTGTTTCAGTCAAAACTACGGAACCCTTAGGCCTCCTGCACACTTCCATCACCGTTTTCACGGCTGTTTCTCACGGATCCGTGTGTCCGTTTTAGTATCCGCGTGGTCTCCGTGTGCACTCCGTTTCCGTTCTGTCTTTCCGTTTCAAACGGACGTTGTGCTTCCGTTTGGCTTCCGTGTTTCCATTTAAAAAATGGAAGGTAAACTTCATTTGAACTTGTCACCTGTCCCAGGAAACACCCATAGGAAGGTTACAAGAAGTTTATAGTGCTGTTTTCTGTAGCTTTCAGAGCATAGAGAACAGTTTGAGATTACTCTGCTTGGCTTGCTTTGGTTTCTTTGCATTTTTGGAGAGAAAATATGAGCCCCAAACCTGTTGACCGCATCCTTTTTGCCTGGCTTCTTTATCGGTGCTTTGGACAGCAATCTGCTAGGCTGGAAGAAGAACCGAGGAGGAGAAGGAGGTATTGGGTTCATCCCATTATCTCCCAACGGACTTCTAAAGGGCATTTCTATACCCTCTACCATGACCTGCGAGAGCACCCTGAAAAATTTGTGAATTTCTGTCGTATGTCAATCAGCACATTTGATTGTCTGCTGGAGGCCGTGCGTCTTCTCCAGGACACATATATGAGGCGCTGTATTTCTTCTTAAGAATAACTGATCGTCACCTTAATGTAACGTGAAAGCTCCCTTTCAAAAAAGGCACCATGTCCCCCTGATACATGTCTCTTATTTTAAATATATATTTTTTTAAATGTTATTGTTTTTCAGATTTCTGGCAACTGGCAACTCCATTGCCTCTCTTCACTTCGAGTTTCTGCTTGGGAAAAGCACCATATCACGTATTATCCGGGTGACGTGCGAGGCAATCTGGCGTCTACTCAGTGAGACGGTGATGCCACAGCCAACAGCAGAAGATTGGCTATGAATTGCCGATGGCTTCCTGGAAACCACACAATTTCCAAACTGCATTGGGGCGCTTGATGGGAAGCACATTGGTGTGCGGAAGCCGCCTCAGTCAGGGTCCCAATACTACAATTATAAGCAGCATTTCTCTGTAGTACTGTTGGCCTTGGCTGACAGCAACTACAGGATTATAATTGTAGATATTGGGGCCTATGGGAGCACTGTGGATGCTCGCAATTTCAGGGCTTCCCGAATGGGTGAGCGGCTCCAATCCAATCAGCTCTCCCTCCCGGAACCCAGACCACTACCGGGATCATCTCAACCGCCAGCCCCATTTGTAATTGTGGCTGACGAAGGATTGGCACTTTCTCCCCACGTCATGCGTACATTCCCTCGTAGAGGTTTGGACAACAGGAGGCACATTTTCAATTACCACCTAACACGTGCACGTCGGTTAGTCGAATGCGCCTTTGGGATTTTAACCCATAAATGGAGAGTGCTGATGTCTGCCATACAGATGAATGCAGATAATGTGTCCCTGGTGACACAAGCGTGTGTCCTATTACACAACTTCACCAGGATTCACGATACCTGTTTGGACCTGTTTTTTATTTAGTCAGTTTCAAAATTAATACCTGTTTTGTAAGTTAGTGTAGGGACTCGCAAGGCAATGAGGACCCTTGACGTGGGCTTGTGAACTTACATATTTTTGCAAATGTAATTTTTTATTTTTGAATCAAAATTTAAAAACTTAACCGAAAATACTATTTTGGCATTGTCTATGCTAAAAAATTTATTTGCAAAAATATAAACAAGTACCTCATTATGTGATAAATGAGTTGTCTGCAGATTATCTTACCCTAAAATGCCACACAATTTCATTATACAGAGTTATAGAAATGAATAAAATTTGACGTAAAACTCAAAATGGCTTATTGATGAACAAAAAAATAAAACCAACATGGTTCAAAATCACCAACATGGTGCATAACATAACAGTATAAACATTACACAGTGATTACAAGTGGAAAAGCTCTGGTCCAGTTGATCCTGAAAGAGTGGTTGGCGGTCGAGCGGGGGCATGTCTCTCGTGTGATTCAGGCCCATGATGGTGCCCTTGGTAGGGGTGACCCACGTTCCCCTGGTAGGTTTGGGCACTTGATGGCAGGTAGCTTGGTCCGCTACCTACCTGGTAGCTTTGCGTGCTACTAGAGGGGCCATAAAAATCTGTCCGTGTGTGTAGGCCTCTATCTTGGGAAAACAAAGATTGGGAGGAGTCCAAAGAGGGCCTAAAGTCATGCTGTTGCAATTGTTGTTGCCATTCATGCCTTCGCTGCGCACCACCATCTGCCTGCTCATAGTTATGCAGCCGCCACAAGTCAACTGCCCTAAATATGGCTCTTGGCTCATTCGGTGGTTTTGCTGCCTGGAGCATCACTATCATTGCTCCCTAGACACGTAGACGCCGGTCTTCAGGGAGACATGTCAGATGTGGGGTAAGGCTGTGGAGGAAGGTCTCCTCAGGGCTCTCTGCGCTACTTTTTTTTAAGTAGTCTATAACGTGGGACTCCAGTACAGCCCTATTGCCCACTGCCACAGAGCCGTGTTTGCGCCTTGCTCCCCGGAGAGTTACTTCACCAGAAGCAATGGGAGAACCGGTAGACGCCTGCATCGAGTCCTCTGTTAGGAGACACGGTGATTCGGTCGGAGTAGACTATGCCGCAGCTCCTCCTGTTCTGTGACGTCGCTGTCCACCTCCTCTGCCTCCTCCAGATTGTCAATTGTTCTTTGATGTTGTGAAGGAAAACAGAAATTTTTAGTACAATAAAAATTATGTGTGTAAATTATTACTTTTTGCATAATTAATACATTATCCACATAGTAGGCCATGTACTGTACATCAAATTGGTGGGTGTTGCGACTACATGAACCCACGACTATCAGCTGTCATGAACATGGCATAGTGCTCGGACCTATAGTTCTCTTGACGACAATCGTTTATAACCTGTTTGGACGCTCATTTTCCGAAACTTGGAGGGAAGTTGTTTCCACCAAAAACTAAATATGCATACAATTTGAAATAAAAAATAATAATAGGCCTACGTCATGTGGAATATTTTAGTATGAAATTTAAATATTAACTTGAAATGAAACAGAAACAAATTTACTTACGGACGAAGTTCCATAACTTGCTTCAGGAACATAAGCTGTTTTGTATAAATGTATGCTTTTTTTTTTGCTGCCCGCCTGACCACTTTTGGATATCTTTAACTGCTCACGTCGGAATTGGTCCCGGCAAGAATTCCAGCGAGTTTTCACCTCGTGGACTTTGAAATTTAAAAACAAAAACAAAAATTAATATTGCACTAGAAATACAACAGAATACAACTGTGCGAGGTGACAAGCAAGTGCCGCATCTGAGTGGTTTGGGAGGGAGCCGCATCGGAGCGGTTTTCCCAGTCATTGGTTAATCTGCTTATGAAGCCAAGGCTGTTAGCAACAGCCTTGGCTTCAGAGTGATGATCGGAGACCAAGTGCAGTGGTCTCCGTTCATGTGATCTCTGTGAGAACCATTCACAGTGATCACAAAATTAAAAACGACGTGTTTCTCCTACTTGTCTCTCTGTCTCTCCTCACACTTGTGTATGAGAAGAGACAGAGAGAGAATTTTACTGTGACACCAAAGACACAAAATTACAAAAAATCTAATATATAAACTTCAATTGTATACCTAAGCTAGTGTTATCCTTAGGGCACGTTCACATGTGGCGGAGTTTTTCCGCTGCAAATGTTGGTGCAGATTTGGGGCAATTACGCAACGAATCTGCACCAACATTTGCATATTTGACAGGTAATTCAGACGTTGCAGAAAAGACAGCGGACTTGCCACAGATTTCAGTTTTTGCATTGCAAAGGCTGAAATCCGCAGTGAAATTCCGCTTCTTCTCCGCAACAGACAGTGCATGCTGCGGAGGGAAAATTCTGCACCGCAGCCTATGGTCCGCAGCGGAGTTTTCCGCAACGTCTGAACTAACTTGCCTAAAAATGTATTGAAACAAATGTAAAAAACGGCCGCTGGAGAATTCCACTGCGGACTGTCCACAGCGGAATTCCACAGCAATTCCGCCACGTGTGAACGTGCCCTTAGGGTTAGTCTAGGGTTATTCTAGGTTCTATTCTAGAGTTAGTCTAGGGTTAGCCTAGGTTTAGTCTAGGGTTAGTCTAGGTTTAGCCTAGGGTTTTTGTGTAGCGTACATGTGTGATGTCTGTGTATTTTATTTGTGCAAAAATGTATAGTCTACGTGTTTGTTCGACATCAGTTTTTTGTGGAGCGTGCTTTTGTGACGTCCGTGTATTTTTGTCTGTGAAAAACAAAAAGTAAAGAAAAAATTATAAAATTTGTGTGCGTCTGGTTACAGTCTTTGTTGTACGTGTGTGTAATTACAATGGCCCATAGAAGGTTCACGGTGGAAGAGGCATACGCCATGTTAATTTCTGACTCTGATGAAAGTAATACAGAAATCGCGTTCGAGGTAGAAATGTTGTCTACCAGTGATAGCGACGACAGTGATACTGTTTCTGCAATTCAAGTGTCGCTGCAGAGTCCACAAGCACAGGGCATGTCGCAGAAGTACCACAAAACACGGCCCACTCTATTCCCCCATAATATATTGAGTGGGTACCCACAGAGTCATTTTCCCATAATATCCTAGAATTTATTGCCACACCAGGGATAAATATTAATGTGGAAAATTTTACAGCCCTCGATTTTTTTTAAATATTCATTACAGATGATCTATTGGAGCTGGTTGTTAACCTAAACCAATCTGTATGCTCGCCAATTCTTTGCTGAAAAGCCAACGTCCTCCTATGCAAAGGAGTGGCACCCCACAAATACTGGCGAACTTAAAAAAAACATGGGGGTCATCCTCAACATGGGGTTAGTGAAAAAGCCCTCAATCTGGTCATATTGGCAAACAAGCCCTACACATGCCACACCTGTTTTTTCAGCCGTTATGACCAGAAGCAGATATGAAGTGCTAATGCGCTTCCTTCATTTTAACGACAATCACCAGCCCCCCACCCCCCCCCCCCCTTAGTGATCCAGGCCGTGACCGCCTGTATAAAATAAGGCCCCTAATAAAAATTTTGGAAGAGATATTTATGCCGTTGTACAACCCCGAAATAAACCTTACGGTGGATGAATCGCTGATGAGTTACAAAGGCAGGATCTCATTCCGCCAGTACATCCCCTCAAAGAGAGCAAAATATGGGGTTAAAATCTACAAGCTCTGTGAGAGCGGTACAGGCTACAGATCTTGCCTTTAGAATTCATGAAGGCAAAGACCGTGAAATTACCCACATTATTAACTCATTTACTTTCACACTGTTTTTGTAGGGAGAACCAAAAGGGAGGGTTGCTTATTGGATAATGTTTCACTGTAAAAATGCAGCAATACTGTATATTCTGGAAAAACCTATTTTTATTTCTTTCCACCTATTAAAAATACTCACTATACCCCTAGATGAATATTAGCTGGACATTTATACTTGTCAAAATGACCTGCAATACCACGGCAAATATAGCGTGGTTCCCTAATATCAGCTCTGGCGTAAAAAGGCCTTCAAAAGCCAAAATGGACTCCTTCTATGATATGCCCTATAACGGGTCCGTATAATAGATTAGACACACATATTTGGTATCGCCGTACACGGGAGAATCAGCAGAATATGGAAAGGTGTCACTTTTACCAGTATGCCATATGGTGTTTCGAAATGGCTTAAGAAAAGTGCCACTTTTGTAAAAAAAAAATTAAATTTTTTTGGCCCAAGTTTGGACAAATTCTGTAAAAAGTGTGAAGGGTTAAAACAGAAATTGAACTGCTAGAAATAGACTTTAGAGTGTCTAGTTTGTAGAACATAATGTTTTTTTTTAACATTATTTATTGGACTTCAAGTCCATTACCCATACATTAATACCATGGTGTAAAAAACGAAATTAAGACATTTAATGCGCAATTGAAAAAAGGGGCACTTGTGTTTTATACTATATTTCTGGTCAAAAAAAATAAACTACAGCTCCAAGTCCGGTGTCCTTATGATCAGGATAAATAAAAAAATATATTTCAATACCTTTGTATGATACAATTACTTTTATTTTCAAACTGTTACATTTTAAATGATGAAAAATCTAAATTTTTCTTTTTTTTCTGTCTTTCCATGGCTATAAAAAAAGTAACAAAAATGTTACCTATACATATATACAACAAAAAGGAAGCACTACATGTCCCAAGAAAAGAGTGAAAAATTCACATCGTTACATAAAACACATACAGAGTTATACTGCGTTACATCTGTGAATAGCAAAACTGCGAAAATTGCTCTGGTCACTAAGGTTTAAAACACCTTCGGTATTAAGGGGTTAAAGGTCCTGATTCATAATTAATAATATTGATATTTCCTCCCTAATGGATGTTGTTCACTGTGCTTAAAGAGTCATCACCTTGTGTTTTCATGTAAACTTATCTGTGTCCACAGATTGCCTTTCATGAATCCAATGAAATTTGATACAATATATTGACCAGTATTTCATCCTTAAAATATGATTTGTGATCTTAAAGAATCAATGCTGTAAAGAAAAAGATAATTATGTTTAAAATAAAAGTGCTCAAAATCATTCACCAATCAATGTTAATTTAATTACTGCAGCAATTCAAGGTGGAATTAAAGGAACACTTCAGGCGAAACTGATATACTGTGTTATACCAAGTGCAGGGGGCGGTGCATGACTCAAGTCAAGCAGCACCCTTCAGGCACTGCACACAGAATACCATAGCTTTATCAGTTTTGCATTGAGTTTCCCTTTAATTATGTCAAATAAAATCTATTCCCTCCAAAAACAAAATAAAAAAAAACAAACATTTTACAGGCCCACCAGAGGACCACAGAACCGACATGATATGGTGAACCAGGTCTACGGCGTCTAATTGACAACACCTTAAACTGTGAGTAGAGAATGTCACTTGCTGCTGTTATTAACCCCTTAATGGCCAGGCCTTTTGCACATTAATGACCAAGGATTATTTTTAGTTTTTTCACTGTCGCATTCCAAGAGTCATAACTTTGTTTATTCCTTCGACATAGCCGTATAAGAGCTTGTTTTTTTGCGGAACGAGTTGTATTCTTCAATTGCACCATTTTTGGATGCATATAATATATCGATTAACTTTTATAAACTTTATTTCAGGAGAGAATTGAAAATAAACAGCTATTCCAGCATTGTTTTTGCATCATAAATTTATGCCGTTCACTATGCATCGTAAATAACATGTTACCTTTATTTTATGGGTTGGCTCAATTACGAGAATATAAAATATGTAAAGGTTTTATGTGTTTTCCTACGTTTGGACAATAAAAACACTTTTAAAAAAAAATTACTTGTTTTTGTATTCCAAGAGCTGTAGCTTTTTTATTTTTTCGTGGATGTAGCCGTATGTGGGCTTGTTTTTTGCGAAACAAAGTGTCGTTTTTATTGGTATTATTTTGGGGTGCAAGGAACTTATTGATTAAATGTTATTTAATTTTTTAAGGGGGGAATGGGAGGAAAAGGAATTTTTGCCGTATTGTTTTGGGATTTTTTTGGACGCTGTTCTTCCGGTGGTGTAATTAAGGTGTTAACTTAATTGTTCGTTATGATCGCGGCGATACCATATACACAGTCGAGTCACATTATTAGTACGCAGCCCATGAAGGAAGTGATGTGTCGTGGGCTGGCTTGGTGGGTATATAATGTGTGTGATAGGCTGTCTGAACAGATATCACTCGTTGTTGCCATGGGTAAAAGGGGCGATTTATCAGAGTTGCAAAAAGGGATGATTATTGGCTTTCGGGCCAAGGGTGTCAGTGTTTCTCAAACAGCACAGTTTGTGAACTGTTCGCATGCTGCTGTGGTGAAGTGTATCGTGAGTGGAGAAATGGCACCATTGGGAATAACCGATGTGAAAACTGCGGAGCACCACGTGCCATTGATGTGAGAGGTGAACGTCTCCTACGAAGGTGCACGAGGGCCGAACGACGCTACTGTGGAGCAGCTCAACGTGAAAATCAACCAGGGGGCTACCAAACGTGTGTAAAACAATAATTCAGTGAACCCTACTATGTATAGGGCTCTGAAGCAGACGGATGGTCACTGCTCCTATGCTAACAAAGGTACATCCGAAAAAAAGGCTTCGATTTGCACGACAGGATCGGAATTGGACCACCGATGATTGGCAAAGGGTTGCCTTCTCCGATGAGTCATGTTTTCTGCTTCATCGAACGAACAGACGTTGGAGTGTCAGGCGAGAAACATCAGAGAACAACCACCCTGCAACCATTGCTGGATGAACACAACCTGGTGGCGGCAGCGTTATGGTCTGGGGAATTTTTTCATGTCATTCCCTGGGCCCACTCACCCATGTGGAAGGCACTCTGAACCGATTTGGGTATGAATCCATCGTTGCAGCTCACGTCCACCCAGACATGCTGTTTGTCGTCCCTGGGGCAGCTGAAATTTTCCAGCAATACAATGCGAAATGCCACACGTCTAGAAATGTCCGACAGTGGTTGGAAGAGCACGACCAAGACTTAAACGTACTTCCCTGGCACCCTAATTCGCTAGACTTGCATCCAATTGAGCATCTGTGGGACCACCTCAATCATCTTGATTGCACTATGGATCCTCCCTGATGCACCCTCCAGCAAATGTGGGATGCACTGCAGTCAGCACGGCTCCAGATACCTGAGACAACCTACCAGCCCCTCATTGGGTCACCCCCAGCCCATCTAGCTGCTGCCGTGCTGCACACGGCAGTTACTCTGGATATTAGCTGGTGGTCACAATAATGTGACTTGACTGTGCATGTGTATGTGTTTTTATAGACACTTTTACAAAATAAAACCACTTTTTTGGGGGTTTTTTATTTTTACTGTAATCGTTTAATTTTTTTTTCTTGAACTTTATTTAACTGTTTTTCCTTTTTTTTTTTTTTTTCACCCACTAGGACTTCACCTTCTGATCGCAGATATAATGCTTTGGCATACTTAGTATACCAAAGCATTATTGCCTGTCAGTGTAAAATTACAGGCAATCTATTAGGCCTTGCCTCTGGCATGGTCTAATAGGCAATTGCTTAAGGCAGACCTGGGGGCCCTTGTTAGACCCCCGGCTGCCATGGAAACAAGTCCGCGGCCCGCTATCTCGTCGCAGGTGTGCCGATGGGGTGACATAGGGAGCTCCCTCCCTCTGTCAAACACATTAAATGCCGAGGTTGCTATTGATAATGGCATCTAATGGGTTAAACTGCCGGAATCAGAGAGCTCTTCGATTCCAGCAGTTGCGGCAGGAGCCCAGCTGTGTATAACATCCGTGCTTCTGCCGCTGATTTCATGGGTATGCTGGCCGTACCCACGAGATCAGAGTGAGGGATATATGCGGGACCTAGCTCCTGCTTGTGATGGATATATCCATCACTCGTCATTAAGGGGTTAATCACTTATTTAAATATTTATTTATTTTTTTAGTTGGTTTACAAATAAGCTTGTAAAAGGGAATTTACAGTTAGGTCCAGAATTATTTGGACAGTAACACAATCTTCATGATTTTGGCTCTGCATGCCACCACATTGGATTTGAAATGAAACAACTGAGAAGCAATTGAAGTGTAGACTTTCAGGTTTAATTGAAGGGGTTAAACAAAAATATCCTGTGAAACGTTTAGGAATTGCAACAATTTTTCTACACAGAAATAGAATACCTATCAAGATATATGGATAAAAAAATCAAGAGTATAAGTCACCAGTAGTACAAGTAAAGCACTAACCAATATATCAAAAAATATCTTTATTTAGAAAATATTTAAAAACATACATAGACCATCACATACACTATAAAACAACACATAATAAAAATGTGGTAGTGGTATAAGGGAGTGGTAAATGTATCATATTACACATACATGTGATCAGTCAATGTATTATCAAGTTATTGATAATACTATACAAAAATATCTAAAAAATTATCGATATAGATATGTAATCACTGGATGCAGAGTACAAATGAAAAAGTCAGAAAGTTATCCAAGATATAGAGACCAAGATCATATAAGATACCAACCCATGTTTTGCATGTCTGCCCCTTAATGGATCAACCACAGACCACAACAAGACACCCCATTTTTCTACACAGCCTCCTCATTTCAGGGGCTCAAAAGTAATTGGACAAATTAACATACCATAAATAACATGTTTTTTTTTAAATAGTTTGTAGAGAATCCTTTGCAGGCAATGACTGCCTGAAGTCTGGAACCCATGGACATCACCAAACGCTGGGTTTCTTCCTTTGTGAAGCTTTGCCAGGCCTTTACTGCAGCTGTCTTCAGTTGTTGCTTGTTTGTGGCTCTTTCTGCCTTAAGTTTTGTCTTAAGCAAGTGATATGCATGCTCGATCTGTAAAGGATCTGCCAGACACAGCTTCTGTGTTGACGCCCGTGGTTAGTCAGTCTGCACCTGCTCCTAAGTCTGATAGAGCGACCCCTTCTTCTACCACTCAGGCTGGGAGGCTGAGGAGTGGGAGAGCCTATCACAGCCTGGCCAGACGGAGCTAGCTTCCGCCCTATGTCTATTTATACCTTCATTTCCTGCTTCTCCTTTGCCTGTGATTCTGCTAGTTTCCTGGCTCTGCTACTGCTGCTTGTACTATTTGTCCTCTGCTTCATATTGACCCTGGCTTTACTGACTACTCTCTTGCTCTGCGTTTGGTACCTCGTACACTCCTGGTTTGACTCGTCTCGTTCACTACTCTTGTGGCTCACGGTGTTGCCGTAGGCATCTGCCCCTTTTCCCTTAGCATCTTGGTACCCTTGTCTGTCTGTCGTGCACATAGTGAGAGTAGGGACCGTCGCCCAGTTGTACGCCGTCGCCTAGGACGGGCCGTTGCAAGTAGGCAGGGATTGAGTGGCGGGTAGAGGCTGCTACATACTAAAGAGCTGTAATTCCTAAACCCTTTCTCAAATTAGGATGTGAATACCCTCAAATTAAAGCTGAGTTTGTACTTTAAGCCCATATTGATTATATAACTGTATATTCAATATGTTTTGGTAAACAGCTAAAATGCCAAAACTTTAAATTTAAATTTCCCTTACATTAAAGGATACCTATCATTTAATTAAACTGCCAAGACCCCTCGCTGGAATGAAGAGGAAGAAGTGCATGATTAAGACCCTTTGGCTCACATTGGCATTTTTTTGTCACGCCTTAAGAACTGCCCTCAGGCTATATAAATGGGCTACTTTCCGTTTGTTATAGTGATTGGTGGGGGTCTAAGAACCTGTACCAATTTAAACTTCTGACATGTCTCTATTGAGTGGGGAATATGAGGTCCAGAACAAATTCTGTTTAATTTGCTATGAAGGTTTAATCCTTTTACCCCTCCTGTCTGCTTATTAGAACATTTCCCTTTAATTTCCCTAAAATACACACACCACTGGCTCTAGATTCATTTTCTTTAGTATGAATAATAATTTCTATACAAGTTCAGAACATGGAGGCAGCTTAGAGAAATGGCAAGGAAAATCATATAAAAGAAAGTTAAATGCAACATATAAAGACAAATAAAAAACTGATGAAGCATAACATGAATTTAGCTCTTCTCGATTACCCAGGACTTTTTATAATGTGAGCTGCGGATGAGTCGAACATTTCGAATGTGTGATTAGATCACATAAATGGCACCCTCTGGGGCTCCCTTCTTTCTATTCCTTTTCATTTTCAGATGCTCTCATTAATATTTTAAGCAAAATGCTGGGAGCTGCCAATTATTTTCTGAATGCTTAAAAATACAATCAATTCCCTAAGAAAAACGTTGGCTCCTTCTAGCTGTGGTCAACCAATGACCTTGTTTCCTTCTTGAAACATATGGAATTTGTACTTATAAAATGACTCATTAAACACACGAATTGCATAAAATAAGCATGAAATGGCATAGTAAATACTGTACATTCTGCCCCTGTAACACTCGGCTTCATGTACAGATTTAATCAAGTGCATTAGACCTTGAAAAAATGACATCAGTTTGACAGCTAGGTCATTTTTTTTTTTTAACAGATTGTAACAAGCAGGTGATTTATTTATGTAACACTATCTTTTATTAACAATGTGCATTTTAAATAAAAAAAAATCTGAAAAAGATACAAATATCTATCATATATAAATATATATTTCATATTAAAGATATGTGCTAGCAGACAGGTAGCCTATCGAGAGTGGAAATGTACACAAACAGTGGTTTGTCTATGCATAACGCTGAACAATTTAATAGTGTCTCAGATCAGGACCTTTCTTGGGCAGGCTGCCATGTTATAATAGGTGTCAGACCCTGGTTTTGGCTCTAGTTTTGGTAGAATAAATGTGTACTGTAAATAAATGATTAGCGCTTGATTGTTTTAACTGCTGCACTTGGCTCGGCGAACCATTGAGAGCCTGGAATAGGTTAGCTCAGTCTACTTTGGTATATTGCATTTAATAAGTTTTTCTTCAGCACTAATTATTAATAATAGTGGCGTTTTGTAAAGAATAAAGCAGAGATTTGCGTCCCTTTTGATTACCAGCTAATCTTATTTCAGTCACAGCTGGGAATATACTGAGGAGGAATAAATATTTGTGATGTACAGCCGACTTGGAACGTATTTATAGAAGACAAACAAAAGTGGAGACTCCAAGGCTTTGCTTAATTATTAATGTTGGAATGTAATTTGGCTAAAATTGAAGTCAGAAAAAGGATTTTAGATTAAAATCTTTCTGATCAACAAACACTGCTTTTTCATTTGTTGACACATCCCTGTTTTTTCCTGGGGTTTGTTAATGTCTTGCATATCTTTGTAATGCATCATGATTTCTACAATTGTCAGATCTTTTATACAATAAAAAATTATGATTCTGGGGGTTGACTTATAATGTGGATATCCTGTTAGGCCCCATGCACACAACCATAATTTTGATCCGCATTTACAGATCCATAATTGCGGATCAAAATACCAATCCATTCATTTCTATGGCCCACGGACACCTTCTCGTATATTTACGGGGAAGTGTCCGGGTTGTAGAAATGACTCGAAAGAAATAGGACATGACCTAATTTTTAATTTTTGCGGACCATGCTCCCATATTGTAGAATGGAAGCACGGCCCATGGGTGACAGTCTGCAGCCGTCCGTGCCTGTAATCACGGACCATGCGCGCGGCTACGGCTGTGTGCATGAGGCCTTATACAGGGGCGTAACTAGGAAAGACTAGGCCCCATAGCAAACTCTTGACTGGGCACTCCCCCAGGTGCGACAAGCAGCCCCCCTTATAGATAGTGCCCCTGTAGAATGTGCCATACAGCCCCCCTGTAGACAGTGCTATACAGCTCTGCCTATAGACAGTATCACACCCCACTTGTAGATAGCGCCCCCACCTCCCCTTGTAGATAGTGCCATACAGCCCCCCTGTAGATATCGCCATAAAGACCCCCCTGTATATAGCGCTATACAGCTCCCACTGTATATAGTGCCACACAGTCCCCTTTCCTTGTATATAGTGCCACAGAGCCCCCCTTAGTAGATAGTGCCACACACAGACCCCTGTAGATTTTGCCACACACAGTCCCTTGTAGATAGAACCACAGCCCACCCTTGTAAATAGTGCCACACAGCCCCTTGTGTATAGTGCCACACAGCTCCCCCTTGTGTATAGTGCCACACAGCTCCCCATTGTGTATAATACCACATAGCTCCCCCTTGTGTATAGTGCCACACAGCCCCCCTTGTGTATAGTGCCACAAGGCAATGGCACATCCGAAAAAGTTGTATCAGAGAGGGGGATGTCAATCAAACATGGAAAGTTGGGTTTGGAGGCAGGACTATGTAACTCTTCAGGATATCGGCACCGCCCCATGACCCTTTAATGAGTAATTCGCATATAGCGTGTGCCATTTTAAAAGTGGATTTGAAAGATTTTGCTGCATCTGAAAAAAACATACAAGAGAATGTTTGGAAATATTGTCAGGTCATGTATTACCGCATGATGGCGGTTCAATGGGTTAAAACTACCAGACACGTTCCCACGAAATATACAATGAATTGAGAACAATTCCATCTGCCCTGCAATTTTGTTATTATAAATATATTGGATATAATTACGGCTCCAGAACCACGCTCAATACATATATACATCCTCAGAACTGAGCTCAGTACATAACTACAGCACCAGAGCCGAGCTCAGTACATAAATACAGCACCAGAACAGAACTCAGTATATATATACAGTACCACAACCAAGCCCAGTACATAAATACAGAACTAGAACAAAGCTCTGACATATTTACAGCACTAGAACCAAGCTCATAAATCTATACAGCACCAGTACAAAGCTCGGTACATATATACAGCACCAGAACAAAGCTCCGTACTTAAATACAGCATCAGAACAAAGCTGAGTACATATATACATCCCCGGAACCAAGCTCAGTACATATATATACCACACCAGAAAAAATACAGCTCAATTTAGTGCAACCCCTGCCATATAGGTTTGTACGGAGTAAAACTATAGCTCCCGGCATGGCCTGAACAATGGTAAGGATATGCTGGGAGATGCTGTTTCACAAAAAAAATCATACCACCCATCATCTCGCTGCAGATCATACAGCGACTACAGTGCTGATTAGAGGCAGAATAAACATTTACATTAAGTAACTCACCGGTGACGTCTCAGATTCTAGTTCTTTTTATCTCCCTCCGGTCCAGACATCTATGATGGATTTCTTCGGGCCACGACCCATTTCTGCAGTTTTCCGCTCAGATGTCTTCACTTCTCACTTTTAAAACATTTCTGCACCTATAAATGAAGTTAAAATTCTCAACACCTCTGAATATAATAAAGTGCCATACACTGCACCACTAACTATAATAGCGCCATACACTGTGTCCCTGATTATAATAGTACAATACACTGTGTCCCAAACACACACCGTGCCCCCTATAGATAGTTACCCAATAGCCCCCTGTAGATAGTGACGCCCATAGAGCCTCTGTAGATAGGGCCCTACATAGAAGCCCCTGTAGATAGTGCCCCACATATAGCCCTCTGTAGATAGTGCCCACATATGGACTCCAGAGCTGCAAGGCAATAATGCTAACCACTAAGCCACCGTGCTGCCCTACATAAAGCTTCCCCTATAGATAGTGCTCCACATATAGCCAACCTCTGTAGATAGTGGCTCACATATAGCCCACCCCTGTAGACAGTGCACTACATATAGCCCCCCTGTAGATAGTGCACCACAGGTAACCCACCCCTGTATATAGTGTCCCACATATAGCCCACACCTGTAGATATTGCCCTACAAATAGCTCCCCCTATAGATAGTGCTCCACATATAGCCCACCTCTTTAGATAGTACCTCACATATAGCTCCCCCTGTATATAGTGTCCCAAATATAGCCCACCTCTGTAGACAGTGCCCTACATATAGCCCGCCCTGTAGCTAGTGCCCCACAGGTAACCCACCCCTGTATATAGTGTCCCACATATAGCCCGCCCCTATAGATAGTGTCCTACAAATAGCTCCCCTATAGATATTGCTCTAAATATATCCCACCCCTGTATATAGTGTCCCACATCCCCACATATAGACCCTCCTGCAGATAGTGCCCTACAACCCCACATACAGACCCCCCTGTATATAGTTCCCCACATATAGGCCCCCCTGTATATAGTGTCCCACATCCCCACATATAGACCTCCTGTAGATAGTGCCCTACATCCCCACATACAGACCCCTCTGTATATAGTTCCCCACATATAGGCCCCCCTGTATACAGCGGCTCACATCCCCACATATAGACCCCCCCCCCCCCGTAGATAGTGCCATTCAAAGTTTTATTAGAAAAAAACAAAAAACTTTACATACTCACATGATCCCGTTTCCGCGACGTCCGGTGGCAATGTAGACCTGCTCTCTTCTGAGCTGAACCACGCGTCGTTCAAATGCGCTGATTGGCAGGGCAGAATGACTTGCCCCGTCAATCAGCGCCTTTCAAGCACGGAAACGGCGCGGTGACGTCATTGCGCCTCTAGCGTCTTTGAAAGGCGCTGATTGGCGGGGCAAGTCATTTTGCCCCGCCAATCAGCGTCATTGTAAGGCGCTGAATGGTCGGGCACAGAACATGCCTGGCCATTCAGCGCTAATGCATGAATTTGTGCTATAGATACAGGTACAATTACTGCAAGAGGGGGTGGCTGTCGCTAGCACTGGGGCCCCCTCTAGTGCTAGTGATGCCCCCGGGCATGAGAGGGCCCATGTTGCCCGGCCCATAAATGTTAGAGGCTCGGCGGCGCGGGCCCCGTAGTAGCGTTGCTACAGCTGTAGCAGCCATAACGGCTGCTAGCGGCACCACTGGACATATGGGGGGGTGTGCCGGCTGGTGGCACGGGCCCCCTCAAGCCGCGGGCCCCGTTGCAGCCGCCATGGCTGCTACTGTGGTAGTTACGCCACTGGCCTTATAGCAAGGCCTCATGTACATGTTAGGCCCCATGCACACGACCGTAAAAAACCTTCCTGTATGGAAGCCTATGAGGACCAGCTTCTGGCTGGTCCTTGTAGACTTCCTTTCAGAGTGGCTGTGACGTCACACTGACAGTCGAAATACATTACACTACTAGGTAGTGTAATGTATTCTAGCAGCGATCATAGTTACATAGTTACATAGTTAGTACGGCTGAAGAAAGACACATGTCCATCAAGTTCAACCAAGGGTAGGGAAAAGGGAAGGAAAAATTTCTACACATAGGAGCTAATATTTTTTTGTTCTAGGAAATTATCTAACCCTTTTTTAAAGCCATCTACTGTCCCTGCTGTGACCAGCTCCTGCGGTAGGCTATTCCATAAATTCACAGTTCTCACTGTAAAGAAGCCTTGTCGCCTCTGCAGCTTGAACCTTTTTTTCTCCAGACGGAGGGAGTGCCCCCTTGTTTTTTGAGGGGGTTTTACAAGGAACAGGATTTCACCATATTTTTTGTATGTGCCATTAATATATTTATATAAGTTAATCATGTCCCCCCTTAGTCTTCTTTTTTCAAGGCTAAATAGGTTTAATTCTTTCAATCTTTCCTCATAACTTAAATTCTCCATGCCCCTTATTAGCTTCGTTTCTCTTCTTTGTATTTTTTCCAACTCCAGGGCATCCTTTCTATGAACTGGAGCCCAGAACTGAACTGCATATTCTAGATGAGGCCTCACTAATGCTTTGTAAAGTGGCATTATTACATCCCTGTCCCGCGAGTCCATGCCTCTTTTAATACACGACAATATCCTGCTGGCCTTTGAAGCAGCTGATTGACACTGCATGCTGTTATTGAGTTTATGATTTACAAGTACACCCAGATCCTTCTCAACAAGTGAATCCGCCAGTGTAGCGCCCCCTAGGACATATGATGCATGCAGGTTGTTGGTACCAAGATGCATAACTTTACATTTATCTACATTAAACTTCATTTGCCAAGTGGACGCCCAAACACTTAGTTTGTTTAAATCTGCCTGTAATTCATGAACATCTTCCATAGTCTGAACTATATTACATAGCTTGGTGTCATCTGCAAAAATAGAAATAGTGCTATTAATCCCATCCTCTATATCATTAATAAATAAGTTGAATAATAGTGGTCCCAGCACTGAACCCTGGGGTACACCACTTATAACCGGGGACCATTCAGAGAAGGAATCATTGACCACAACCCTCTGGATACGGTCCTTGAGCCAATTCTCAATCCAATTACAAACTATATTTTCTAAACCTATAGTCCTTAATTTACCCATTAGGCGTCTATGGGGGACAGTGTCAAATGCCTTTGCAAAGTCCAAAAACACTAAATCCACAGCGGCCCCTCTGTCTAGACTTCTGCTCACCTCTTCATAAAAACAGATTAGGTTAGTTTGACAACTTCTGTCCTTAGTAAAACCGTGCTGGCTGTCACTTATAATGCTATTTATTGTCACATAATCCTGTATATAGTCCCTCAATAGCCCCTCAAACATTTTCCCCACGATGGATGTTAAGCTTACTGGTCTATAATTACCCGGGGAAGACCTAGAGCCCTTTTTGAAAATAGGCACCACATTTGCCCTGCGCCAGTCCCTTGGCACTATACCAGTCACTAGAGATTCTCTGAATATTATGAAAAGGGGGACAGAAATAACTGAACTAAGCTCTTTAAGAATTCTAGGGTGTAACCCATCTGGTCCCGGAGCCTTGTGCACATTTATTTTATTTAATTTAGCTTGGACCATCTCTACATTCATCCAATTCAGTATATCAACTGATATATTAACAGCACTGGCACCGGCTACATCAGCTGCTCTTTCTTCTGTTGTATATACAGAGCTAAAGAACCCATTTAGTAACTCTGCCTTCTCTTGATCCCCTGTGATCAACTCCCCATTACCATTATCTAGGGGTCCTACATGTTCAGACCTTGGCTTTTTTGCATTTATATGCTTGAAGAATTTTTTAGGATTTGTTTTACTATCCTTGGCCACCTGCCTTTCATTTTGTATTTTTGCTAATTTTATTACATTTTTACAGATTTTATTAAGCTCTTTATATTTTACAAAGGCTACAGCTGTACCCTCAGATTTGTATTTTTTAAATGCCCTTTTTTTGTCATGTATTGCCCCTTTCACAGAAGGTGTAAGCCATGTGGGGTTTAATTTGAGTCGTTTATACTTATTACCTGTAGGAATAAATTTTGCACTATAATAACTCAAAGTAGATTTGAAAATCTCCCATTTATCATTTGTTCCATTATTTGACATTAGTTCTTCCCAGTCTATATCCTGAATTGCAGCCCTCATCCTGGGGAAATTGGCTTTCTTAAAATTAAATGTTTTTGCCCTCCCAGCCTGCGTTTGTTTTTTACAGTATAGGTAAAATGTAACTATATTATGATCACTGTTACCGAGGTTTTCACGAACATTGACATTCCCAACAAGATCTGCATTATTAGAAATGACCAGATCCAACAGAGCTTCACCTCTAGTCGGGTCTTCCACAAACTGGCCCATAAAATTTTCCTGCAACAGGTTGAGGAAATGTCTCCCCTTTGCAGTTGAAGCCGAACCATGACACCAATTAATATCCCGGAAATTAAAATCTCCCATTATCACTACAGTACCCGCCTGTGCAGCCCGCTCCATCTGTTTATATATCTGACCTTCCATCTCCTCAGTTATATTGGGGGGTCTATAGATTACACTAAAAGTAATTTTTTCAGTGTTTACCTCCCTTTCTAGTTCCACCCACAAGGTTTCAACCTCCTCACAGTCTTCACCCACTATTGTCTCTTTCACACTCGCCTTCATATCACTTCTCACATACAGACATACACCACCACCTTTCCTATTTGTCCTGTCTTTACGAAAAAGTGTAAAACCCTGTAGATTTACAGCCCAGTCATGTGAAGAGTCCAGCCATGTTTCAGCAACACCAACTATATCTATATTTTCTTCCAGTATCAAGGCCTCCAGCTCCCCCATTTTGCTTGCTAGACTTCTGGCATTTGTGAACATACACTTTAACTTGCCTGTCAGTTTTTCACTTTTATTATCAGAAATGTGATTTGACATTAATCGGTCCTTTTTATTTACACTGATGTTTTGTAACGAAAGGATCTCCTTATCTTGTTGTCTAGTCCTCTCCCCACATTCTGTTTCTCCCCCCACCAATATAGTCTGACCCCTCTCTAACCTGGCTACCCCTTTTTTTTCTACATTGACCTCCCTCCTCAGCCCTAGTTTAAATACTCCGCCACCCCAGCTAGAATTCTCTCCCCCAGCACAGCGGACCCCCTTCCATTTAGGTGCAAATCATCTGCAGAATACAGTTTGTACCCCAATGAAAAGTCAGCCCAGTGCTCTAGGAACCCAAATCCTTCTCCTCTACACCAAGACTTCAGCCATGCATTTAACTCCCTAAGCTCCCGCTGTCTTTCCTGTGATGCGCATGGCACAGGCAGTATTCCTGAGAATACAACCTTGGAGGTCCTTCCCTTCAGCTTGTAGCCTAGTTCTTTAAAATTATTCTTAAGGCTCCTCCACCTACCATTTATTCTGTCGTTGGTACCGACATGGACCACGACAGCTGGATCATCACCAGCCCCTCCCAGCAATTTGTCCACCCGTTCCACCACATGCCGAACCCTGGCACCAGGGAGACAGCAAACCATTCGGTTGAGGCGGTCTTGGCGACAAATTATTCTATCCGTCTTCCTGATTATAGAATCCCCTACAACTATAAATTGTCTTGGCTTACCTGCATTACCATCCCGCCGACTACTAGGTGGGCTGTTCTCCCGGCTGTTAGGGAGATCAGTATCCACTAGGGCTGCCATTTCTGAGACTGACACCCTCGCATCATCACCCAACCTGGCAATTTTGCTTGGAATGCCAGAAACCGGATCGGCCTTCCTTGTCTTTGACCCCTTTCTACTGCCCCTAACTACATTAACCCAGCTACTTACCTGATCCTGCTCACCCATGTCTTCACCCTCCAGTTCTAACCCACTAACTGCATGCTCTGTGAGCAGCAAGCTCCGCTCAAAATTGTCTATCCTCCTCAGTGTTGCATTTTGCGCCTCCAGATCTCTAATGCGAGCTTCCAGGTGAACAACATGCTCACATCTGCCACAGAGATATTCACCCTGGAACTCCGGCTCCAGTCGTGTATACATATGACAAACTGTGCACTGAAGAAAACCTCCAATCTTGCTATCCATTATCCAAGTTACACCAAAACAGCGAACAATTGTCAAAGTAAAAGAAAAGAAGAGTACTTACTGGGGCTTCAACTCCTCTTTTCAACTCCGGTTTTAGAACTCCACTTAGTTCACAAGCCACTTAAACCACCAAGCTCAGAAACAGCAAGCTCAAAATGAGGTCTGCTGACTAATTTATACCACCTGTGTCCAGTTAACCCCTTCCCCCTCGTCAGCTGCTCAGCTGGAACGAATCTGCAAGGGAAAAAAAAAAAAAAAATTTACAAATTTTTTTTTTTCAATTGTGTGAGTTTTTGCTATCTTCTATTTGCTAGCAATCAAACAGATTCACAAACACAGAAATACAGCAACACAATACAGAAGTACAGCAACACAATCCGGTTTTAGAACTCCACTTAGTTCACAAGCCACTTAAACCACCAAGCTCAGATCAGAGCTGCAAGTAAAAAAATAAAGTGTAAAAAGTTAAAAAAAGTTAAAAAAAAGTTGTTTTTTTCCTATAATAAGTCATATATTATAGGAAAAAAATTAAAACGTTAAAAAAAAGTACACATATTTGGTATCACTGCGTTCGTAACGACCCAAACTATGAAACTATAATGTTATTTTTACCGCACGGTGAACGCCGCAAACAAAATATTTGAAAAACTATGCCCGCATTGCTATTTTTTGATCACCACCCCTCCCAAGATATAGAATAAAAAGTGATCAAAAAGTCACATAGACCCCAAAATAGTACCAATAAAAACTACAACCCGTCCCGCAAAAAACAAGACCTCCCACAGCTTTTTTTTACTAAAAAATATAAAAGTTACGGCTCTCAGTATATGGTGACTCAGAAAATAAATTATTTGATAGAAATTGAATTTTATTGTGCAAACACTGCCAAACATAAAAATAACTATATACATATGGTATTGCCGTAATTGTACCGACCCGCACAATAAAGTAAAATGTCATTTATTGCGCACGGTGAACGCTGTAAGAAATAAAGAATTTAAAAATCGCTGTTTTTTTGGTCACCTTAGCGCTAAAAAATATGTAATAAAAAGTGATTAAGACGTTGTATGTACCATAAAATGGTACCAATAAAAGCTACAGCTCGTCCCGCCACCAAATATAAGCCCTCACATCGCTCAATCGACCAAAAACTAAAAAAGTTCTGGCTGTCAGAATGTGGTGATACAAAACAATTTTATTTTTTTAGCAAATAGTCTTTTCTTTGTAAAAGTAGTCAAATATAAAATAAAACCTATATAAAATTTGTATCACCGTAATCGTACTGAGACGCAGAATAAAACTAAAGTTGATGTTTTTACCACATGGTGAAAAACGTAAAAACAAAACTGCAAAAACAATGGAGGAATCAGTTTTTTCCAATTTCAGTCCGCAAATTATTTTTTTTCAGTTTCCCTGTAGATTTTATGGTACTTTAAATGGTGTTAATAAAAACGACAACTCTTCCCGCAAAAAAAATCAGCCCTCACACCACTCTATTGATGGAAAAATAAAGAAGTTATGGCTCTTGAAAGGCGGGGAGTGAAAAACATTAAGGAAAAAGCAAAAATGGGTCAGTCCTGAAAGGGTTAATTAATTTCTAATAATAAAAACCTTTATGACCACATGTTGAGTATTTGCGTACTCGGGAGAAATTGCTTTACAAATTTTGGGTGGCTTTTTCTCTTTTATTCCTCCACTCCTGTCCTCAATAACACCTTCACATGATTGGCAAGTCACCACCCCGCACAAGATCCGCATGCTCATCTCCTGAAATACTCTATGCTGCTGTGAACTCTGCTCTTACCATTACGTGGTGACTTGCCAATCATGTGAAGGTGTTATTGAGGACAGGAGTGGAGGAGAGGTAACAGACTGAGAGCTATGTAATGGTAAGAGCAGAGTTCACAGCAGCACAGAATATTTCAGGAGAGGAGCGTGCAGATGTTGAGGAGTGTATGATGCTGAGAGGCAGCGGCAGCCTGTGATTGGCTGCAGAGGCCGCGGCAGCCTGTGATTGGCTGCAGAGGCCGCGGCAGCCTGTGATTGGCTGCAGAGGACGCTGCAGCCTGTGATTGGCTGCAGAGGCGGTCACGTGACATGCGTGACCGCCACTACAGCCTGTGATTGGCTGCAGCGGCGACATGGATGAAACGTCATCGCTGGAGGCCGGACAGGAGGAATGTAAGTATGAACGTATTTATATATTTTTTTTATTACATTAAAATTGTATTTTCCGCGCGCCGAGCATGGTACTGTCAAGGTTGCTGAAAGAGTTAGTGCAGCCCATTAACTCTATCAGCACCCTGGAGAGTACCATGCTCGGCGCACGGAAATTACAGGTTCGGTCAGAACTAGTTCGGTCCGAATCGAACTTTTCGTGAAATTCGGCGAACTAGCCGAACCGAACTTTTCATAAGTTCGCTCATCTCTAGTATTATACACCAGACCGCCTGCATAAAATGTACCCTAATACCCCTGCATTGTGTTGGCGGAATTGCAGCAATAACGGCTCTCTTACCCATATCTTATGGGATTGTCCCATTATCCAACACCAATGGAGCGGAAGTATTTAATATTATAGATTATATATTTTCTATGAGAACACCTCGTACTCCACAAATGTCTTTATTATTTTCCGATTTGGAAAGTATTCCCTGGGTTAATAGAAGACTTTTTTTGTAAAATCCTAGTTATGGCTAAACTGGTGGTAACGAGATATTGGGAAAAACCTGAGGCTCCTTCAATTTTAGAACTCATCTCGTTAATAAATACTACTTTTGCATATGAAAAAGCAATAGCTTTCGGGAATTTCACGATTGCATCGTTTAATAAATATTGGTTAGCTTGGACAAGCTCCTCTCTGCTCGAATCCGTAATTAATAAAGCCTCGTTAAGCTTGCTCACAGTAATCCAACAGTTTTCTGTTACTGTTGTTGTTGTTCGTATACTCTGTACTGGCGTTTTCAAGGTACACTGTCGTCATGAATAGATGAAGGAATATATGCATATATTTAGTCCATTATGATATGACATGTTCATTTGTTTGGGTCACTTTGTACTGGACTTACTGTAATGGAAATGTATTTTATTGTATTTTTTTCTCGTTTGCTCATGTCTTGTACATTTATTGGAAGGTGAATTTCTTCACTGTCCTTTCATTATAATGAGACAGGGTTAAATTGCTGATACTTTGTTTTGTTTTATTTGTCTGTAAAACTTTAATAAAAACTATTTGAATTAAATGGGGACGTCATTGCATCAAATTGCACCTTGAAAATATTCACACATTCTTGATTACCCAACAAACCATGAACAACAGCAAATTACTTTGTTGTTTCTCAATTTTATTGATTTTTACATCCACCAACAGATTTTTAATGGCGTCTCAACAGTAACAATATTGATCAGGAGAAAATCTGGTGAACTGTCTAGAGAGGAACCGAGTGTAGGTATAATTATAGCTTCTAGGTTAAATACAGTAGGAGGCTTATAACTGTAACCCTTTTATGACCTTGGTAATCAGAAAAAAGATTCCCTTTTTTAGATGACAAAAGAAGTTGGAAATTATATATTTTTATAGAGAAAATAGAAAACTACAAATTTCCTTTTGTTAATTCACATTTTATGCACTTTGCTCATCCAAAAAACTTTACCCAAAAAATTAACTAATTGTCCCATCTATAATAATGTGAAATATGTGTAATGCATTAACATCTGGCATAACTATAAGACCCAAGAATATAACATGATATCCCCTGTCCTTATGCCCTATTAGGGCATATGGACGTCATAGTGGGGGACCCCTCGCTCGAGACCTCCATCTTTCCAAAATGAGAGCCACTCTGTAAGACTAGCTTCCACTTTGGTAGACCTGGCGCTTCTATGCATTACATGTACCGTATTCAAATAAATAGCCGGCATGTTTTGCTACATTTCCCCTGAAGTGGCCGCTATATGTGCGGTCGGCCGTTGCATCAACCGGCAATAACAACTTTTTAAAAAGGTGTCATCTTCAAGAGAATAACTTTGAGTTGGAAGACTCTTTTCCCTTTCTTAGCTATTGCATATACACATGAGTTCAAAACAGTATTGAGAAATATTTTTGGGAGGCATAAGACAAAATAGGACTATGATAGGGCAGAAAAAAAATTGTGCTTAAGGAAAAAAAAATCTTTGGGAAGACACATAATATATGGGACATGGATGTATTGTGCAATTTGTATTGTGCCTGTAATTTGCCCTAAGCAGTATCGAATGCTGAGATGCACTAGGATATTCTGATGCTGTTCCCTTTGCGATATTAAGGATGATCCTCTGGAGTCAGGCAAATGTTAGCCTTTTATCAATATCGTAACATGCAACGCATTTCAAAGCCGGACCGGCACCTTTATCAGCCAATTTTACATAATGGGAAAGCAGTGGCCACTATGGCCTTAAATAAGCATAAAAACTAGGATATTAGTGATTACAAAGGTCAAAGGTCAATTCGTGAATTGTCCAGCTGTCAAAAAAAATAAGTAAATACGATTACCAGGGGGTGTAGCCTAGAGTTGTAAGAGCAGTGTACTGTGGTACAGACTTAAAAATTTAAAATGTGTACTCTACACGTAGAAAGTTTAGTGCATGTTGCCATGGTGATGGAGGGATGCTGTGCTGCAGTCAGACTAAATCATTACCCTGATCGCCACATTTACTCCTATTTGCTAGTATTTTCAAAAGTAGCGGTGCAACGGTATATAGCTGTGCCACTGTCTGAATGTCTGAGTGGGTAGGCAGCGTGGATATTCCCCTGGGTGAATGCAAACTAAGAACAGCTGGGCAGGAGGTTCATTAGTCATGCTCCACTTCCTGGGTAAATTAATGGTGTGGTCGGCACTCATAAGATCATCCGAGTGGAGCGCCGTTAGGTCACAGTCAGGGTAAACACAAAGAACTAGGACTAGCGATTCTAGGTGTGCCGATTCTAAATTAACTAGCCGGGGGGGGAGGGAGGGGAGAGGGAATAGGGGAGTCTTAGATACGGGACAACTATTTGGTGCTGAGTATTTGTATAATGCTAGGAGCAGCGCTCTATCAATTTAAGTGGCTGTATAAAACTAGTAGGTCTAGTAGTAGTGGCTACTTAGAAAATGTTGTGTCACTAGTGGAATCCTAATTTGAAAGCTCGTGTATTTACCTCGGTTGCACATAAGAAAAAATAAATAGAAAATAAACAATATATTGAAAACTAAATGTTTTAAGGTGCAGTGTTTTGAGATGTACCATAACTTTTTTATTGCAATTTGAACAGGGCTTTTGAGACAGTGTAAAGGTTGAATGGTACGGCCTACACAAGACGGAGCTGTCCCCACTTTCCGGGAGTTAAAAGAACACCAAGACTTTGCATAACTTAACCTTCTTACCCACCACCATCTTAAACAATGTTATCTGGCAGCGCTTAAAAAATGCTCCCCTGACCGTTCAGTGACATGGCTAGAGACCCTTTTTCTTCTTCGGGACCCTCCTAGGAAACAGATTTCCCTTTTATACAACAATTTCAGCAAATTGCACATCACAGCTATCCCCACCTTTATTAACTCTTGGGAAAGTGAACTAGAAACTACCTTTACAGAGAGTGAACGGGCGGAGATTTTCAAAAACTCCCTAGGGTTCTCCAGATGTATAAAAATGCAAGAATCTGCTTATAGACTAACTACCAGATCGTACAAGACCCCTTTAGTTCTGTATAAAATTTACCCTGACATGCAGGGGGGGGGGAACATGCCGGTTCACCCCAGTTCTCCTGAACCGGTTGTTAAAATTACAGCAGGTTAGCAGAACCGGGGTGAATCGGGCAACCGGGACTGCTCCTCTGCCTTCAATTGTGTATAGGGACTATATAGGGGACACTAACTACAGAGGACTATATAGGGAACACTAACTAGAGTGGACAATATAGGGGGCACTAACTACAGGGAACTATATAGGGGGACCTAACTACTGGACACTATATAGGGGGCACTAACACTAACTACAGGGGACTATATAGGGGGAACTAACTACAGGGGACTATAGTAGATAGGGTCCCCTGTGGCGTTCCCTGTCGATAGGGCCCCCTGCAGCATCCCCTGTCGATAGCGCCCCCTGAGGCGTTCTCTGTAGATAGTATTCCCTGTAGTTAGTGCCCCCTTTACAGTCCCCTGTAGCTAGTTCCCCTATATAATCCCTTGTAGTTAGTGCCATCTATATAGTCCTCTGTAGTTAGTGCCCCCTATATAGTCCCCTGTAGCTAGTGCCCCCTTTATAGTCCCCTTTAGGGCACTGACTACAAGGGACTATATAGGGGCACTAGCTAAAGGGGACTATAAAGGGAGCACTAATTACAGGGAATGCCACAGAGTGCACTATCTACAGAGAATGCCACAGGGGGCCCTGTCTACAGAGAAAACCACAGGGGGCCCTATCTACAGGGTATGCTACAGGGGGCACTAAACAGGGAACACTACAGGGGCATTATCTACAGGGAACGCTATAGGAGGCCCTATCTACAAAGGACGCTACAGGGGCCCTATCTACAGGGAATGCTACAGGGGGCCCTATTTAGAGGGGATGCTAGGGGGGCCCTATCTACAAGGGGGCCCTATTTACAGGGGACACTACAGGGGGCACTATCTACAGGGAATGCTACTATCTACAGAGGGCTCTATGGGGAGCTCTATCTACAGAGGGCTGTATGAGGGGCACTATCTACAGTGGGCTCTATGGGGAGCACTATCTACAAGGGGCTCTATGAGGAGCACTATCTACAAGGGGCACTGTGTGTGTGTGTGTGTGTGTGTGTGTGTGTGTGTGTGTGTGTGTGCGTGCATGCGTGTGTGTGTGTGTGTGTGTGTGTGTGTGTGTGTGTGTGTGTGGTGCGTTACTTCACAGTGTTTGACACAATTTTATTCATGGGCACAGTGTATGGTACTATTACATTCAGGGGCACAGTGTGTAGCACTATTATATTCAGGGGCACGGTGTATGATACTATTATATTTAGGGGCATAGAGTATGGCACCATGAGAATTTTCTCTTTGTTTATAGGTGTGGAAATGTTGGAAAAGTGAGCTTCCAAAGACATCTGAGCGGCAAAATCTGCAGAAACGGGTCGTGGCTAGGAGGCGTAATCATAAACGTCTGGACCAGATGGAAAAGAAAAGAGAAAAATAACAACTGCAATCTGAGAAGATGTCACCGGTGAGTCACGAAATGTTTATTCTCCCTGTGACTGATCAGTACTGTAAATTGTGCAGAAAAATTGGCAATAGAAGCCAGTTTTTTTCCCCCAATTACTTATTGACTGATTAAACTAGTTTAAATAGATTAGATAACTTTAGGGGCATACAATATGAGTTTAAAATTACAATGCGTGTGTAATGTCGGGGTAGAGAGAAAGACAGGTGAGCCCTAATCTACCCGCCACTCAGTCCCTGCCTACTTGCACGGCCCGTCCTAGGCGACAGTGTACAACTGGGCGACGGTCCCTACGCTCAATAAGTGCACGACAGACAAACAGATGAGGGTACACAGAAGCTAAGGGAAATGGGGCAGTTGCCCACGGCAACACCGTGAGCAACAAGAGTAGTGAACGAGTCAAGTCAAACCAGGAGTGTACGAGGTACCAAACGCAGAGCAGGAGAGTAGTCAATAAAGCCAGGGTCAAATAGTAGCAGAGGTCAATACAATTAGCAGGAGCAGCAGAGCCAGGAAACCAGAGAGAATCACAGGCAAAGGAAAAGCAGGAAATGAAGGCATAAATAGACCGAGGGCGGGAGCTAGCTCCGTCTGGCCAGGCTGTGATAGGTTCTCCCACTCCTCAGCCTACCAGCCTGAGTGGTAGCAGATCGAGTCACTCTATCAGACCTAGGAGCAGATGCAGACTGATTAATCACGGGCGTCGACACAGAAGCTGTGTCTGGTAAATCCATTACAGTACCCCCCTTTATGAGGGGCCACTGTACCCTTCCTAGGTGGACCTGGCTTATTGGGGAACCGAAGATGGAACCTCCTAAGCAATACCCCAGCGTGAACATCCCAGGCGGGTACCCAAGTCCTCTCCTCAGGCCCGTATCCTCTCCAATGGACCAAATACTGGAGGGAGCCTTGGACCATCCTGCTATCCACAATCTTGGCCACCTCGAATTCTACCCCTTCAGGGGTGAGAACAGGGACTGAAGGTTTCCTTGAGGTAGCCAAGGACGGGGTGCAGCGTTTCAGGAGGGAGGCATAAAACACGTTGTGTATTTAAAAAGACAGGGGTAACTCCAGCCGGAAGTAGACAGGGTTAAGGACCTCAATAAACTTGTATGGCCCTACATACCGGGGAGCAAATTTTTTGGACGGAACTTTAAGACGCAAAATTTTTGAAGATAGCCACACCAGATCCCCGACCACAAACAAGGGGTTAGCAGAACGTCTTCTATCTGCCTGAGTCTTTTGTATGCTCTGGGACGCCTCTAGGTTCTTCTGAACCTGGGCCCAGACTGTGCACAGTTCCTGATAAACTACATCTACCTCGGGATTGTTGGAACCACCAGGTGAAACGGAGGAGAACTGTGGATTAAACCAAAAATTACAGAAAAAGGGGGAGACCCGTGACGAGTTACTGACCCGGTTATTAAGGGTAAATTTGGCGAGGGGAATGAAGGAGACCCAATCATATTGACAGTCGGAGATAAAACACCTTAAAAAATGTTCTAGAGACTGATTAGTCCTCTCAGTTTGGCCATTAGTTTCAGGATGGAAGGCCGAGGAGATGGACAGATCAATCTCCAACTTTTTACAGAAAGCTCTCCAAAACAATGAAACAAATTGTACCCCTCTGTCAGAAATAATATTGACAGGAACCCCATGGAAATGCAGGATGTGTTTGATAAACAAGGTAGCTAAAGTCTTGGCATTGGGTAGTTTCTTGAGGGGCACAAAGTGGCACATCTTACTGAAGCGGTCTACTACAACCCACACCACCGACTTGACTTGACATGGAGGCAGATCGGTGATAAAATCCAAGGAGATATGGGTCCAAGGTCTCTGGGGAATGGGCAAAGAACATAGTAAGCCCGCTGGTCGGGACCTGGGAGTCTTGGACCTAGCACAAATTTCACAAGCGGCTACGTAGGCCTTAATTTCTTTAGGCAACCAAGGCCACCAATAGTTTCTAGCAATGAGGTGCTTGGTACCCAGGATGCCTGGGTGGCCAGATAGTGCAGAGTCATGATTTTCCCTAAGTACCCTTAGCCGGAATTGCAGGGGAACAAACAGTTTGTTCTCAGGAAGGTTCCCGGGCGCCGAACCTTTATCAGCCGCAATTTCGGAGACTAAGTCAGAATCAACAGAGGATATGGATTACCTGGGGGCAAAACACAAGAAGGATCTTCCTCTGAAGGAGGGCTGGCCATGAAGCTATGCGACAGTGCATCAGCTTTAATATTTTTAGACCCAGCCCTATAGGTGACCCAAAAGTTGAATCTAGTAAAAAATAACGCCCATCGAGCTTGTCTCGGGTTTCGCATCCGGGCAGATTCTAGGAAAACCAGATTCTTGTGGTCGGTAAGGACAAATACCTGGTGCCTAGCCCCCTCCAGGAAGTGGCGCCACTCTTCAAGTGCCCATTTGATGGCCAAGAGTTCGCGGTTGCCCACGTCATAGTTACTCTCAGTGGGTGAGAACTTCCTGGAGAAGTAGGCACAGGGACGGAGATGGGTGAGGGACCTGGTACCCTGGGACAAGACAGCACCCACTCCCACCTCGGAGGTGTCAACCTCCACGATGAATGGCTCCATTTGGTTAGGCTGAATCAGCACTGGGGCAGAGATAAAGCACTTCTTAAGGATCTCAAAAGCCTGGACCGCCTCCGGAGGCCAGTGGAGGAGATCAGCACCTTTGCGAGCAAGATCCGTAAGAGGCTTAGCGATGACCGAGAAGTTAGCAATAAATCTCCTGTAATAATTAGCAAACCCCAGGAAGCACTGTAACGCCTTCAGGGAGGCAGGTTGGACCCATTCAGCCACAGCCTGAACCTTGGTAGGGTCCATGCGGAATTCATTAGGAGTGAGGATTTGACCCAAAAATGGTATCTCCTGCACACCAAACACACATTTTTTGGATTTAGCAAAGAGTTTGTTTTACCGAAGGGCCTGGAACACCTTCCTGACATGCTCAATGTGGGAGGACCAGTCCTTGGAAAACACAAGTATGTCATCAAGGTACACTACAAGAAATACCCCCAGGTAGTCTCTTAAAATCTCATTTATGAAATTCTGGAAGACCGCGGGAGCATTACACAACCCAAAGGGCATGACGAGGTATTGGAAATGACCTTCGGGCGTGTTAAACGCAGTCTTCCACTCATCCCCTTCTCTGATTCTGATAAGGTTATAAGCCCCCCGAAGATCAAACTTAGAGAACCATTGGGCCCCTGAACCTGATTGAAGAGATCAGGAATCAAAGGAAGGGGATACTGGTTCCTTACAGTGACCTTATTCAAGTTTCGGTAATCGATGCACGGCCTAAGACCACCATCCTTCTTCCCTACGAAGAAGAAGCCAGCACCTACCGGAGAAGTAGAGGGGCGAATGTAATCCTTGGCCAGGCTTTCCTGGATATATTCTCTCATGGCCTCACGTTCGGGACAAGAGAGATTAAAAATCCTACCCTTAGGAAGCTCCGCTCCTGGTACCAAATCGATTGCGCAATCATATTCTCTATGAGGAGGTAACACTTCGGAGGCCTTTTTAGAAAAAACATCAGCGAAGTCCTGAATAAACTCAGGTAGAGTGTTCACCTCCTCAGGGAGAGAAATAAAATTAACAGAAAAACATGACGTCATGCATTCATTACCCCATTTGGTAAGATCCCCAGTATTCCAGTTAAACGTGGGATTATGCATCTGCAACCAGGGAAGGCCTAAAACCAAATCGGACGATAATCCCTGCATCACCAGTACAGAGCACTGCTCCAAATGAATGGAGCCAACAATGAGTTCAAAAACAGGGGTAAGCTATGCAAAATAACCATTAGCAAGTGGAGTGGAGTCGATACCCACTACCGGGACAGGTTTAGGCAAATCAATCAATGGCATAGCTAGAGACATAGCAAATTCCACAGACATAATATTAGCAGAAGACCCTGAATCCACGAAGACACTGCCGGTGGTAGACCTACCCTCAAAAGAGACCTGAAAGGGAAGCAAGATCTTATTAGATTTCACATTTACGGGAAATACCTGTGCGTCCAAGCGACTTCCCCGATGGTCACTTAGGCGCGGAAGTTTTCCAGCTGGAGTATTCTTACGCCTAGGACAGTCGTTCACTTGATGCTTGTCATCCCCACAGTAGAAGCAGAGACCTTTCTTCCTGCGGAGCTCTCTACATTGTTGGGGAGACACGGAGGCCCCGAGTTGCATTGGTTCATCCGAGTTTTTCGTGGAAGATCGAAGCAACGGAACCTCGGGAGCCATCATAGGGGAGCCAGAGGAGAAGGCACAAAAACGTTCAAGTCGTCGTTCACTGAGACGCCGGTCCAGACGTACCGCTAAAGTCATAACCTCATCTAGAGAGTCAGAAGAGGGATAGCTATCTAACAGGTCTTTCAGGGCGTTCGACAGACCGAATCTAAACTGGCACCTCAAGGCAGGGTCATTCCACCGAGAAGCTACGCAACACTTCCTAAAGTCAGAACAGTACTCCTCAACGGGTCTCTTACCCTGACGTAAGGTCACCAGCTGACTCTCGGCAAAGGCAGTCTTGTCAGTCTCGTTATAGATGAGACCGAGAGCAGAAAAAAAAAGGTCAACAGAGGAAAGTTCAGGGGCGTCAGGAGTCAAAGAGAAGGCCCATTCTTGGGGGCCGTCCTGGGGCCGGGACATAATTATACCCACTCGCTGGCTCTCAGAACCTAAAGAGTGGGGCCTTAGACGGAAATAGAGCCTACAACTCTCCTGAAAGGAGAAAAAAGTCTTCCGGTCCCCTGAAAACCGGTCAGGCAACTTGAGGTGGGGTTCAAGAGGTGAGGTGCAGGGCACTACCTGGGTAGCATCACGCTGGTTGCACCTCTGAGCCAGGGCTTGGACCTGTAGGGAGAGACCCTGCATTTGCTGAGCCAGGGCCTCAAGGGGGTCCATGGTAGTGTAGGAACCAGGGAAGAAAAGGTATATGGGCCTGTGATTACAGTGAAGGAAATAAGTATTTGATCCCTTGCTGATTTTGTAAGTTTGCCCACTGTCAAAGTCATGAACAGTCTAGAATTTTTAGGCTAGGTTAATTTTACCAGTGAGAGATAGATTATATGAAAAAAAAAAACAGAAAATCACATAGTCAAAATTATATATATTTATTTGCATTGTGCACAGAGAAATAAGTATTTGATTCCCTACCAACCATTAAGAGTTCAGCCTCCTCCAGACCAGTAACACGCTCCAAGTCAACTTGGTGCCTGCATTAAAGACAGCTGTCTTAAATGGTCACCTGCATAAAAGACTCCTGTCCACAGACTCAATTAATCAGTCTGACTCTAACCTCTACAACATGGGCAAGACCAAAGAGCTTTCTAAGGATGTCAGGGACAAGATCATAGACCTGCACAAGGCTGGAATGGGCTACAAAACCATAAGTAAGACACTGGATGAGAAGGAGACAACTGTTGGTGCAATAGTAAGAAAATGGAAGACATACAAAATGACTGTCACTCGACATCAATCTGGGGCTCCATGCAAAATCTCACCTTGTGGGGTATCCTTGATCCTGAGGAAGGTGAGAGCTCAGCCGAAAACTACATGGGGGGAACTTGTTAATGATCTCAAGGCAGCTGGGACCACAGTCACCAAGAAAACCATTGGTAACACATTACGCCGTAATGGATTAAAATCCTGCATCGCCCGCAAGGTCCCCCTGCTCAAGAAGGCACATGTACAGGCACGTCTGAAGTTTGCAAATGAACATCTGGATGATTCTGAGAGTGATTGGGAGAAGGTGCTGTGGTCAGATGAGACTAAAATTGAGCTCTTTGGCATTAACTCAACTCGCCGTGTTTGGAGGAAGAGAAATGCTGCCTATGACCCAAACAACACCGTCCCCACTGTCAAGTATGGAGGTGGAAACATTATGTTTTGGGGGTGTTTCTCTGCTAAGGGCATAGGACTACTTCACCGCATCAATGGGAGAATGGATGGAGCCATGTACCGTCAAATACTGAGTGACAACCTCCTTCCCTCCACCAGGACATTAAAAATGGCTCGTGGCTGGGTCTTCCAGCACGACAATGACCCGAAACATACAGCCAAGGCAACAAAGGAGTGGCTCAAAAAGAAGCACATTAAGGTCATGGAGTGGACTAGCCAATCTCCAGACCTTAATCCCATCGAAAACTTATGGAGGGAGCTGAAGATCCTAGTTGCCAAGCGACAACCTCGAAATCTTAATGATTTACACATGATCTGCAAAGAGGAGTGGGCCAAAATTCCATCTAACATGTGTGCAAACCTCATCATCAACTACAAAAAATGTCTGATGGCTGTGCTTGCCAACAAGGGTTTTGCCACCAAGTATTAAGTCTTGTTTGCCAAAGGGATCAAATACTTATTTCTCTGTGCACAATGCAAATAAATATATATAATTTTGACTATGTGATTTTCTGGGTTTTTTTTCTAGATAATCTATCTCTCACTGGTAAAATTAACCTAGCCTAAAAATTCTAGACTGTTCATGTCTTTGACAGTGGGCAAACTTACAAAATCAGCAAGCGATCAAATACTTATTTCCTTCACTGTATATAATGTAGGGAGAAAGACAGGTGAGCCCTAATTTAGTCCCTGCCTACTTGCACGGCCCGTCCTAGGCGACGGCGCACAACTGGGCAACGGTCCCTACGCGCAATAAGTGCACGACAGACAAACAGACGAAAATGTGGCAGTTGCCCACGGCAACACCGTGAGCAACAAGAGTAGTGAACGAGCCGAGTCAAACCAGGAGTGTACGAGGTACCAAACGCAGAGCAGGAGAGTAGTCAGTAAAGCCAGGGTCAAATAGTAGCAGAGGTCAATAGTATTAGCAGGAGCAGCAGAGCCGGGAAACCAGACAGAATCACAGGCAAAGGAAAAGCAGGAAATGAAGGCATAAATAGACCGAGGGCGGGAGCTAGTGCCGTCTGGCGAGGCTGTGATAGGTTCTCCCACTCCTCAGCCTACCAGCCTGAGTGGTAGCAGATCGAGTCACTCTCTCAGACCTAGGAGCAGATGCAGACTGATTAATCACGGGCGTCGACACAGAAGCTTTGTCTGGTAAATTCTTTACAGCGTGCTGGCAAGTAGGATATATGCACTGACAGTCCTATATATAATTATGATTAGGTAAGACACAATTTAAGTGGTTTCCGCTAGGTGTCAGCAACTAAATTGTGAAGTGATCCATTGTAATTGCCAGCTAATGTATCATTGAGTTAAAAGAATGAATGCAACCCCCCCACCCCCCCCCGACATGTTTTCTTCAGGGGTTTTAAGGCTAATGACGTAGACTGGGCCGTACCACCGTAGTGGGATAGCAGCTGGCCAACAGAGTATCAAGTCAATATATAAATAGTCCACGCACAAGGGTACCTGTAGTGGTTCAGACATTAGCAACAGCTAAGCACAGACACCAGATGTGGTATAACACAGCAGGCGGAACCGGTGGCACAACACAACACCAACAGGTTTAAGGCACAGGAACAAATAGCATGGGATACAGGGTACAGGTAGCAGGACACGGGAACAAAGGGAACACTAAGGGACCAATTGCAAGACTAACATAGGAAAACACAACAACACTCAGGCAATGAGCAAAGGGGCAGGGCCCTTCTTATAGTCCAGGGTGATCATGGGCTAATTAATGATAATTCCCATGTGCGCACTGGCCATTTAAGGCCAGGCACGAGCGTGCGTGTGCACCATACTGGACGCAGCGGAATGGAGCAGAAGTGAGCGCTGGCGTCTCCTGGGGAGGAGATGTGGGCCAGCGCTTACAGATCCATGGCTGTGGCCATTGGGGGTGAGTAATCCCGACAGGCCACGGCCATGGATGCTACACTGAGCTGTAAATATGTACTGAGCTTAGTTCTTGTGCTATATATATGTACTGAGCTTGGTTCTAGTTCTGTATATATGTACTGAGTTCGGTACTGGCATTGTATTTATGTACTGAGCTTGGTTCTGGTTCTGTATATATGTACTGAGCATTGTTCTGGTTCTTTATATATCTACTGAGCTTTGTTCTGGTGCTGTATATATGTACTGAGCTTGGTTCTGTGCATTAGCCGGGAGATTTGTTGCGGCTTACTGTGCACGCCGTACTGACTTCCACCCTTCTTACAGTGCGCAGCCTAACTAAACGGGCTGAGCACTCTTAAGATATTGAATGTGCGCATATATGTCTATACATATTGGGTGTGTTTAATAAAATGTGTAGTTAGGTAAGCAGTCAGTAGGAAGACTGGTAGAGGGTAGGTATGTGCCACTGAGATTTCTTATCTCAGTGGTGTAAATCTCTGGGAAGTTCATTGCTCAGCAAGGTTAGTTGGTGAGCAGGAGTTATTTAGGCTGGATTTCAGGGTCCGGATTTAGGAATGGCTGTAGAGATTCTGGGTGGTATGGCCAGTCCCATACCTCCACTCCAGGTTTTGGTTTCTAGAGATTCTGAGTCTCAGCTGGCCCTGATTAAAACGGAAGCTGACAGTGAAGAGGAAGAGAGAGTGAGGAGGAAGGAGATTGTTGTTCCTCCAGGGAGACTGCTATGAACTAAATACCTAACAAAGGGCACTTGCACGCTCAGGTGGTGGCTGCTACAGGGTGAGAACTTTAAAGATTGTTTTTCCACAAGTTATATTGTTTTGTTTGTTGCTTTACCCAGTGGACGCAAGCTCTGTACATAAAAGGATCTGTTTGTTTGGTTCAAATAAATAGTACCCGCTGTTTGTGTTTACCTATTTTCCGTGTGCGTGACTGTCCAATACAGCAGTCCAAGTGGGACGCCAGCTCACAATATGTACGTATGTAATTATATACATTATAAATTAATTATATACATAGTGTGGAAATCCAGTTAAACATTCTGGACAGGGAATTTCTTTGTTTAGAGTCCACTTAATATAGGGGGTATTTGGAATATCGGAATTGTTTTATAATCAGAATAATTTTCCACGGCGCAATATACCACAGAACACAGCGACGCCCCCCCCCCCGGAGCGTATTTCTTTGTCCACAAAATAGGGAACTTGTTACAAATTGGAATCCCACCCCTGTTGACACGTCACTGTTTTGCTGGAGATGCAATAAAGCCATAGGTACATACCTTCACATATGGTGAGAGTGTGAGTAGATTACCCCATACTGGTACCATGTAAAATCCTTACTAAATACTATAACCTAGACCTCCTTTGCAATTGATCCACGTATGATCTTTCTCAACTTGACTCCGCTCTCAGCCCAAGGCACACCTGGGGTTCTTTGGATGCATCTTTTTGCAGTGGCAAGAGCGCTCTATTGGACAACTGATATGGCACCTACAATAAGCCATTGGCTTTGGAAGGGAGCTCAGCTGTTTAGAATGGGGGAACTTTCCCATAGGCAATTGTGCAATTTTACTAAGTTTCAAAAAAATGTGGAAACCCTGGTTTTCTTTCTGTGAGGACAGAAATTATAAACATCGCTTGGTGGATGAGAATGCTGGCTGACCACTCTGACCTCCTGACTTGGTGTACAGATCCCTCTGGGCACCATCTGCTCTTTACTCTCAAACTATAGTCTTGGTTCCTCCCTCACCTCTCCCTCTCCCTGCTAATGTCATCAGATACGGAAACTAATTTGAAGTATTTTTTTAATGCTGTTTCTTTGATACTACAGATTGTTGACCATTTGGATAACTTTCCAAGATAATTTATTAATTTATTTTACTTTATATCTGATTACTTGTTACCAATATATTGAAATGTAAGATGTTATTGATAACTATTTCTTGATTACTGTATCGCTTTTAAAATCAATAAAAAGTTATTGAAAAGAATGGTACAGCCTATATATTGTATCTTCCAGATACAGTTGATGAGGTAGATGTTTTAGTTTGAATGTTTCTTTAGTGGTGTTGCATAGGAAGGTGTTATTTTTGTGTAAAATACAAAGACAGCAAAGGCATCGAGGTGTACCACATTTAAAGCTGCCTAATTGTAAAGAAATAATGTTTTTTTGCTATCCCAGTGTTTAGTACGATTGGGTGTTAGGATGATTCTAAGGGTAGGTGCCGTAAGGTAGGTAAACTTTCGTTTAGATGGAAGAAGGGGAAGGGATCATGTGACAAGACATGCCGGTGTTTAGTTTAAATCTCCCTAGTTTTATTATGCTGGCTATTAAATGCAGTGATAAAATTTAATTTTGTTGTGTTGTATGGTTCACCATGGAGCATTGTTTTACTATTTGATGTTAAACATTCCTTTTGTGAGAGTTGGACGGTTCTCTTGTAGGTATTCAATAGAAGCTGATTGGGATAGCCCTTTTCTTGAAAGCGTTTTTTGAATGTGACGGCTTGTTCACAAAAGTCGCATTCCAGTCTACAGTTCTTGCGTATCCTTTTCAATTGGCTTCAGGGTACACTACCGTTCCAAAGTTTAGGGTCACTTAGAAATTTCCTTATTTTTGAAAGAAAAGCACAGTTTTTTTCAATGAAGATAACATTAAATGAATCAGAAATACACTCTATACATTGTTAATGTTCTAAATGACTATTCTAGCTGCAAACATCTGGTTTTTAATGCAATATCTACATAGGTGTATAGATGCCCATTTCCAGCAACCATCACTCCAGTGTTCTAATGGTACATTGTGTTTGCTAACTGTGTTAGAAGGCTAATGGATGATTAGAAAACACTTGAAAACCCTTGTGCAATTATGTTAGCACCGATGTAAACAGTTTTGCTGTTTAAAGGAGCTATAAAACTGACCTTCCTTTGAGCTAGTTGAGAATCTGGAGCATTACATTTGTGGGTTTGATTAAACTTTCAAAATGGCTAGAAAAAGAGAGCTTTCATGTGAAACTCGACAGTCTATTCTTGTTCTTAGAAATTAAGGCAATTCCATGCGAGAAATTGCCAAGAAACTGAAGATTTCCTACAACGGTGTGTACTACTCCCTTCAGAGGACAGCACAAACAGGCTCTAACCAGGGTAGAAAGAGAAGTGGGAGGCCCCACTGCGCAACTGAGCAACAAGACAAGTACATTAGAGTCTCTAGTTTGAGAAATAGACGCCTCACAGGTCCTCAACTGGCAGCTTCATTAAATAGTACCCGCAAAATGCCAGTGTCAACGTCTACAGTGAAGAGGTGACTCCGGGATGCTGGCCTTGAGGGCAGAGTGGCAAAGAAAAAGCCATATCTGAGACTGGCTAATGAAAGGAAAAGATTAATATGGGCAAAAGCACACAGACATTGGACAGAGGAAGATTTGAAAAAAAGTGTTATGGACAGACTAATCGAAGTTTGAGGTGTTTGGATCACACAGAAGAACATTTGTGAGACAAAGAACATCTGAAAAGATGCTGGAAGAGTGCCTGACGCCATCTGTCAAGCATGGTGGAGGTAATGTGATGGTCTGGGGTGGCCTTGGTGCTGGTAAAGTGGGAGATTTGTACAAGGTTAAAGGGATTTTGAATAAGGAAGGCTATCACTCCATTTTGCAACGCCATGCCATACCCTGTGGACAGCGCTTGATTGGAGCCAATTTCATCCTACAACAGGACAATGACCCAAAGCATACCTTCAAATTATGCAAGATCTATTTAGGGAAGAAGCAGGCAACTGGTATTCTATCTGTAATGGAGTGGCCAGCACAGTCACCAGATCTCAACCCCATAGAGCTGTTGTGGGAGCAGCTTGACCGTATGGTACGCAAGAAGTGCCCATCAAGCCAATCCAACTTGTGGGAGGGGCTTCGGGAAGCATGGGGTGAAATTTCTCCCGATTACCTCAGCAAATTAACAGCTAGAATGCCAAAGATCTGCAATGCTGTAATTGCTGCAAATGGAGCATTCTTTGACGAAAGCAAAGTTTGAAGGAGAAAATTATTATTTCAAATAAAAATCATTATTTCTAACCTTGTCAATGTCTTGACTATATTTTCTAGTCATTTTGCAACTCATTTGATAAATATAAGTGTGAGTTTTCATGGAAAACACAAAATTGTCTGGGTGACCCCAAACTTTTGAACGGTAGTGTATGTTTACGAGTAATTTCTTATAGTGCCCGCTAGAGTACTCCAGATAACTATTGATATCTACTTTCTTGAGGTAGGTCTTTTTTTTTTGTGTGAAATTGCCGAGTCCAATCACTCAATTTCCTTATTGCTGATTGTGCTAGTAAAAGTAAGCCCCCATTGGTTGGAGTTGAGTTCATTTGTGAATCTCGCAGCAGATGTAGAGTCCCCCTTCTAGATAAAAAAATAAGTAATCGATATATCTCCTATATAGGATTATACTATCTATATTGGATTCTTTGGTGTCCTAGTGCATCTCCGCATTCAATACTGCTTATTCTCTGTCTGGGACAAGCTCTTCACTCAGAAAGACCTGTGGCTAGCAGTCTCCCGATCAGCACTTGGACTATATATACATCTTTTTGAACTACCAGGTTGTCGTGCCACCAGCATGACACCGCCAGGTGAGTGTACACCTCTCACTTTCCTGCCTCTCCTATTTATCGTGAGATGATGCACATTGTTTTGCCAATGTGAGCTTTTTTCTTTAAAGTGTATTTAGCCCTAGGCACTGGAGGTCTAGGGCCTAAGGAAAACTTAGTGGCAGTTGGCCTGCCGGAGCCCTGTTTCTTGAATGTTAGCAGTGCAAGAGAGCTGTTTGCTCCCTGATTTGCCACTCACCGCGTAAGGTTCTCACCCCTGAGGATACTGCAGAGGCAGCGATACGTGTGTGGTACCAGATGAACGCTTCTGACACAGGGATGTATTTATGTTTATGCACTTAGGCTGACAAATTTTGATATACTTACATTGTATCTAATGTTATATTGATATATTCTACACTCTGGACAGCCAGGATTATACCTTTTGTTTTTTGTGACAGGTAGCGTCCATACAGGAGGTTTATCCCTGCTAAGGTTTGTAGCGTGTGGGACTTAGCACTCAAATACTTAGTCATCTGTTATGCTTCCATTGCCTTCATTTACTAGGATATGGCTACATGGCAACACAGGCTTACACACAATTCACAGTAAAATCAAAGCATTATCCTGACTTCTATGGCTCACCATAGTAAAAGAAAATTGCCACTTTCGCCAAAGAATCTGATGACACTGGGAAGCATTAACCCTATGGTAACTGTTTATTTAGTCACTGTTACCTGTAATCTTTAGACAGAGAAATGCCGGTAAATTTGCTGGACATGTCCATTTTAATGAGATAAATGGCTTGAGAGCATATTTATAGGGATTGGCCTATTTTGAGATAGTAAGATAATACATTTTTGCCATATTTTTTATACTTTATATACAAAGAATTCGAACATTATCTAGATATAGTACAAAATAATACAAATAATACAAGTCTCAGTGATCACCAGATCAATATGCCTGGCAGATTAGCAGCCCGTTTAGAAAAGCTTGTTGGATGATGTCATCTTGCTATGTGTAACTATCGCCAAATCGTTATATTAATAAATCATAGGTAACAAGGGAAAACAAGATGAAAAAGGTTAAAAAGATGTTTCAAAGTGTTCTTGTATTAAAACATATAAGTACACATAAACTTATTATAGTGCCACATACGTAGTGTTTCACCTCTACCCCTATAGTGTGTCCTCCTAACTAAGTGTTAAGAAGTAAACATGCATGCGCCGTTTCTCTGTTCTCTCTGGTGGCTATCATCTTCTGGAAGCAGGCTCTACTATAATCTTCAGCGTCCTCTCTGCTTCACAGAGAAAATTCGGAGCAAGCACAATGGCTTTCTTCTCCTCTGACAACAGAGAAGATACCACATAGGCGCTGAGTACACAGCAGCTGCCCTAAATTATGAGGGAGACAGCACCATACCGAGGTATTGAGAACTAGAGCTTGCAGAGGGTAATGTGGTTTGCCCACAGTCTATCTATGGAGGAGAGAAAATTATGGAATGATTAGAAATTATGGCGGGGTTAAATAGAGCAATTTAAAAGTGACCTCATTAATTAATAGTTTTCTACTGCTTCAGTTTGTGTATTCCTGTTCTTTGCAGGCTAAAAAGGTATTTTTTCCTGGAGGTACTCTGGCACTGTTTATGGGCACACTCTCACACTGTTACTGGCATTGTTAGAGGCACTCTGTCTGGCACTGCTTCAAGGGAATACCCGGGCTGTCATTTTAGGTGCTAACCAGCATTTCAGAGTGGGTCTTATTTACCCAAATTGTTTCTACAAAATGCAAAGTTCACCGCATAGCCCAAGTATAAACTGAATAGAATGCAAGATGGAATTGAAATGGAATCTGAGCCACTGAACATCCAGGCATTCTGTACGATTTTTAACTTGTCAAATAGGGTCATGCGTCAGAATATGTACAATCATATTATTATATACACAGTCGAGTCACATTATTATGACCATCAGCTAATTTCCAGAGTAATCGCCGTATACAACATGGACAGCGGCTAGACTGGCTGCGAATGACTCAATAAGGCGCTGGTAGGTTGTCTTAGGTATCTAAAGCCATGCTGACTGCAGTGCATCCCACATTTGCTGAAGGGTGCATGGGGGAGGATCCACAGAACAAGACGATCGAGGTGGTCCCACAGATGCTCAATTGGGTTCAAGTCTGGCGAATAACGGGTGCAGGGAAGTACTTAGAAGTCTTGGTCCTGCTCTTCCAACCAAAGTCAGATATTTCTAGCTGGGTGACATGTCGCATTGTCTTGCTGGAAGATTCCATCTGCCTCAGTGAAGACAAACAGTATGTATGGGTGGACGTGATCTGCAACGATGGATTCATACCCAAATCGGTTCAGAGTGCCTTCCACATGGATGAGCGGGCCCAGAGAATGCCTTAAAAAAATTCCCCAGACTATAACGCTGCCGCCACCAGCATGTGTTCTTCCAGCAATGGTTGCAGGGTGTTTGTTCTCTGATGTTTCTCGCCTGATAAGCCAATGTCCATCCGTTCGATGAAGCAGAAAACGTGACTCACCGGAGAAGGCAACTCTTGCCAGTCATTGGTGGTCCAATTCCAATAGTGCCGTGCAAATTGAAGCCTTTTTTTCCAATGCACCTTTGTTAGCATAGGAGCAGTAACCATCCGTCTGCTTCAGAGCCCCATATGAAATCGGGTTCACTAAACTGTTGTTTTAGACACACGTCTGGTAGCGCCCTGGTTGACTTTCGCAGTAAGCTGCTCCACTCTAGCATGTCATACGGTCCTCGCACGCCTTCATTGCCGACGTTAACCTCTCACATCAATGGCACGGGGTACTCTACAGATTCCATGCCGGTTATTCCCAATTGTGCCATTTGTACACTCACGATACACTTTCACCACAGCAGCACGCAAACAGTTCACAAACTGCGCTGTTTCAGAAATACTGTCACCCTTGGCCCGAAAGCCAATAATCATCCCTTTTCGCAACTCTGATCGCCCTTTTACCCATGGCAACAATGAGTAATATGTGTTCAGACAGCCTATTGCACACCTTATATACCCAGCAAGCCAGCCCACGACACATCCCTTCCTTCATGGGCTACGCGCTGCAGACTTCGAAAGTAGGAGGTGGTGATAATAATGTGAGTCGACTGTGTAGTTTCCCATTGCATCCACTATATCTAAATTAAAAAAAGGGCAAAAGAAAAAAAAAAGAGTGGAAATATTGGCAAACTGATTGCCCATCAAAAATACCTCTTTTGTCTCCCCATAATCAAAATTGACAGTATCAACCAGCATACTTTGTATATTAATCATGCATGTTCTTTTAGATAGTTATATAACTAAACCTAAGGTCAGCTTTCATGCAGTATGGTAACTTGAGTTCACAAGACCCTTAAAGAGGCTCTGACCAATGGCGTATGGCACTGACCAATCAGCGTCATACACTTCTCATATATATAGTAATGAGCTCTTGGGTCTGGATAAATACTTAATCAAACATTACAAAGCCATTATCTAGCCATCATATGTTCATAATTTTTCCTGTGCTTCAGAAAAACAGACAGCAGTCCTTGCATCAGGTATTTTTGTGACATGAGCAATAATACTTAACTGAGCATTAAATTAGTCTTTTCCTAGTCTGAAATATGTGTCAATTATTTTATTGAGCCTATATAAGCAGTATTATCTGACAGCGTGGCCCTCAAATAATAAAAGATTGTGCACCCCTACTCGAGACTTGGTCATCATATCACTCTGCAGTATAACCAAATTTAACATTTTAGATGAGCAATCCTATAACACTGGAAACTTAAAATGTACAAAAAAAAACAAGACAAAATAAATTATATGAACCTCATAGAAATAGATATAGGTATATTGGATAAAAGTGTGGAACTTTAAAGTATCTGTTGATATTGTTGTTAAAGAGATAATGGATGAACATCATGAAAATGAGGTTTCTAAGTGAAATATATAGAAGCCACAGATTATAGCCCCTGAGATTCTGCCTGCATTACTGATCATACTTAACACTAGAAATAAATCAAACCTTGGAGAATTTCTAAATAAGTATCCTTGTTGAAGCTTTCATTGTGTAGATAAGAGATTGTGTTATAAATTAGCCATTGACCTTTGTTTACAGTCCTGATTTGCCATTCTCTACTGATTTAATGATACTTCATAGGCCACTCAGCCAGTGCTAGTCAATAAGCTATTAGTACCATCATCACAACACTACAGCGAGATGAATGCTGTGACTGGTTCCATTATCAAAGAATTAGTAGCCTGTCTCAAGCTGTCTCAATAAGCCATGTCTATCATAGACAGCACAAAGTCATCATATGGCTGTGGAAATGGCCAGTACAAGCAGAGAGTATATATTTAGACGTCAACTTGATTTCATGAATAATAAGCTTTTCAAAGGGTATTCTCCATAAGAAGGCTATGTACAGAATGATGGGGTGAATACAATAGAGAGAAATGATGATTGCTGGAAATTTCCCTTGGGTGTACAAGAGGAAGACCTTTCAGCTTTCTGATGATCTCATAATGCTAGAGGCATACTGAACTCTATGTTTTCTGATCATTAACATTACTCCGTATTCTTCTTCTAGCGCTGAAGGACAAAGGAGGTGGCCATCAGTTTGAGCCACTATTACACAAAATACTATGTTTCAGGGACCGGTAGTAATAGTAGTTGATTATATAATTTGTATTGCGATAGGTAATCGTGTATAATAATGTAGTAGGCAAAAAACTATTTTTCTCAACCCATGTAGAATAATTATTGTTCAATTTATCGTGCAATTCACAAAATCAGTGTATTGTATTAAATACTACATAGATAGACAATTATTAATCATAGGGAAAGTCAACAATAAAATGACACTGTAATGCTGAGCTTACTACACAGACAGTGGATTCAAGGTGCAAAGTTTACAGTCTAAAGCGATATTAATATTATATATATTAATATATATTTTTATGTACATTGTATGTGTGTTCATATATTCTATGTATTTGGTCATAAATATCACCCCTAATAGAATAATATAAAATGCAGATTAAAACATGGCTGCCGCAATAAGTGGCTAGTCCTGATAATTATTTTTATTTTTTTAATAAATTTTCCTCAAGAATTTAACTTTGAAGTGTCCAGGGGTTATTTGTAAAAATTACGGTAGTAAATTTTTTTCTTATTTACTATGACCTTTAATAAACAGAGTTCATAGATATGTTTGCTATGACATGTCACAGGAAACTTTCGTCTTTCAGCTAAATAAAAAAAAGATCTCATCAGTGATCAGTTTCACAACCAACCCCCTGAAGATGTTTTTATATATATATATATATATATATATATATATATATATATATATATATATATATATATATATATATATATATATATATATATATATATTTATATATACATATATATATAGCAATAGAAAGCAGCAGCACTCACTAGAAACAAATGTGTAGGTGCCAAGCAAGTCGTCCAGATCCAAGGACAAGGCAGTATATAAAAATAGAAATCTTGCAGCACTCCAAAAGTGTGAGAAATAAGTGGTTTATTCAGCCAACAAACAGCGACGTTTCTGTCCTACAATAGGACCTTTATCAAGCATTGGTTTACATTCCCCATCTTTGTATAATAAATTTAAGAGAAACAAGGCTCATAGCATTGCTTATAGAATGCAGCAAATACATATTTAATATATAAGAAAAAATACAGTAGCTTTACACCCTTACACTAAGCGCTATCTATCCAGGATTGTACTCATATAAAAAAAGAAGAAATACAAACAGAACTAGGGCATTTTGTTCAATGCTTTGTGTTCAGTAACAAAAATCAGGTAAAAGATTAGAAAAATTCAGATATAACCTTAAGACTAAATATGGACACACATTAGACAAAGTCAGTGGACAATTTGTATTTGTATTAAGAATAAAAATAAAGAATTAAGAATAAAAATCAAATACAATTAGGCCTCATGCACACGCCAAATTACAGATACAAGTTGTTTGTATTAAGTACAATAAAAAATCTATGGGTCTATACCAGGGGTCTCAAACTCGGCCGGGTAAATGGGCTGCACACAGAAAAAAATTAAAGTTAACGGGCCGCATTACTTTCAAATTTAATACAATACTAAATTATTGTTAATGAATTAGTTATATTAACTACTATAACAATACTACATTACTATAACAATAGTACATTACTATAATAATACCGCAAGTTTTAAACTTAAGGAAATTTGCGGGTTTACTCCACGTGCTTATTTTAACACCCCATTTTTCCAGTTTAAGTGTCACTAAATGCATTCTGGCTGCTCAGTTGGCAGCGTTTGGCAGACACAAGAATATGAAGATTGGGCAGCCCCTTTTTAGATAGTGCCACAGTGCCCTCTGTAGAGAATTACGAGAAGAGGAAAAAAGGAGACAGTGGCACACCTCAGAAGCGATGTCGTTCAAAGTACAGTCTGTACCTTGATTGCTTTCGTCTAGTACCACAAGACCTGGCAGTCGGCCTATTCCCTTTTAGTAGGCATAAGATCAGAGGAACCAGCGGTCGTGGATCTGTGAGGTAGCGGTGTGTGTTGGCAGCCTCCTACTGCGATCCCTAGTAGTATGAATCCTTGTCGTAGGAATGAGATGCAATGCAGGGGAAAACCAAGAAAAATTCATGCAGTCTTTAGGTGACGGTGCCAGGCAAGTACTTGCCTGGCGCCGTCACATAAAGACTGCATGAATCTTTCTTGGTTTTCCCCTGCTCTGTAGATAATGCCACAGTGCCCTCTGTACATAATGTCACAGTGCCCTCTGTAGATACTGCCACCCACCCATAGATAAAACCACAGTGCCCTCTGTAGATAATGCCACAGTGCCCTCTGTAGATAATGCCACCCCCCTAGATAATGCCACAGTGCCCTCTGTAAATAATGCCACAGTGCCCTCTGTAGATAGTGATACACACACACCCTCTATAGATAGTGACACACACACACACCCCTGTAGATAGCTACATTGGGGCTCCCTCTAGGAGTGGAATCTCCAGCCAGAGCATTGCCGAAACTTAGGCCAGGGATTCCTCTGCTGGAAGAAGCCCTGTCATGACAGGGGATCCTAATGGACCGGAATGTGATGTTAGGGGCAACCCCAGAGGGAGTCCCAGAGCAGAGCACTAGTATAGGCTCTGCTCCAGAACTCTGGGGAAGCCCCTGACATCACTGTCCATATCTGGACACTGATGTCTGGGGCTTCCCCAGAGCCAGTGTCCCAGGCAGAGCGCTAGTATAGGCTCTGCTCCGGGACTCTGTGGAATCCACTGACATCACTGTCATTCTAGCTCCCGCCCTCGGTCTATGTATACCTTCATTTGCTTCTTGTCTTTGCCTGTGATTCTCTCTTGTTGTAGAAAAAATAGATATATTGAAATAAAAAAACACCACACGCAACCCTAATTAACCATTTTATTGAGAATAAAAAAGCCGTTATCTAAGTAGTCCTCGAATCCGACGTAGTCCACCGACCGAACCTGTAAGAAAACACACAAAAAATCATTAGTAAGGGCCTGTTCACATCACCGCTGCCCTTCCGTTGATGGGTTCCGTCGGGTTAACCCCTCAATTGAAAGGCAATCTGAAACCTCCGCTTCCGTTTCCCTCACCATTGATCTCAATGGTGACGGAAACATTGGTAAAGATTTCCGTTTGTCACCGTTGTTGCAGGATTCCGTTGTTTTGCATTGTAGACTGCGCTATTGATTCCGCCAAAACAACGGAACCCGTTCACAGCGGTGACAAGCGGAAACCATTAGCAAAGTTTCCATCACCATTGAGATAAATGGTAATGCAAACGGAAGCTAAGGTTTCCGTTTGCCTTTCCGTTGAGGGGTTAACACGACGGAACCCCTCAACGGAAGGGAAGCGGTGATGTGAACAGTGCCTTAGACACAGGGCCCATGTGCATGTGTGATACTGTAAGGTAGGCTTAGATACAGGATCCAGCAGACAGTAATCTTATGCGGTATAAGCTGGGGCCCTGTGTCTAAGCCTAACACACGGTAGGCTTTAAAGGTTGTCCAGTCCCTAAACATTGATGGGCTATTCTCAGGCTAGGCCATCAATAGCTTGAACAAGCGCTGCTTCCCCTTCATTTCCCTTATTTGCTCACACTGTGAATCACTGACACGTCCGTGTCGGTGATTCAGTGTGAGAAAGTGACCGGAATGAAGGGGAAGCAGCGCTCGTACGAGCGGCTGCAACCCCTTTAAAACAGCTGATTGGCGGGGGTCCCGGGTGTTGGACCCCGATCCATCAGCTTCAGCAAGACACTAATATTAAACTTACCTCCTCTTCGGCCGCAGGTCCTCACTCCATCAAGTGTCGGGATGCTGTGCGCAATGCATAGTGTCGTGACATTATGCGCTGCGCACATCGCTGTGACGTCAGAACCTCCAATGTGCTCCAGGAAGAGGAGGGGTAAGTACTGTAAGTTATTATAGTAACAGGGGCCCATGTAATTTATTACATAGGCCCCAGTTACTATAGTAACTTTTCATTGATGTGGTGCGGGGGGCCGCGGGCCCCCCTGGCTTCTGGGCCCAGTCGCAATTGCGACCGCTGCGACCCCTATAGTTACGCCACTGCTCCCGACCTGCAAAGCAACATAAAGAATCCAATTATAAGAACTTTTCAGCGCATATGTCGTACGTATAGCCCAGACGTATTAAACAATATGCCATACAGTTATTGATTTCCATTGCAAAAAAAAAAAAAGTATACCGAGCAGAATACTTTTTTGGGCAAAATGTCTCTGATATTGAAAAGCATAGCCAACTATGCTTTCTAATTCATACCGAATAGACATAGGCCAAAACAACATACATCTGGGACACTCTAGCCCTATATATGCTATGGATATTTTCAGTGTAGTGTGAACATAGCCTAAAGCAATTCGTGTTTTTGACTGGTTCCAGTAATAACTAACAGAATTGTGAATGCAGCTCCTGGCTATAGTACCTGATGTTGATGTGTAACTCATATAAACTATATCCATACATAACTGTAAAATCGTGAATTATGTCTGGGAGGATGGTGATACAATCTTAACACACAATCTGAAACTAAGACGGGGTGTCATAAGTTTTACATTGATATTGGGAATGCCATTTGATATGAGACTCTATATTTTTTTTTAAATGGCAGTGGTAATAAAACATAAATGAAAAGTGTAATTTTGGTAAAATATTTTTTTCTAAATTCAACTCAGTTTGGTAGTTCTGTCACAAATGTGTGAGAGGAAACGTGCACAGTTTGTAACAATGGTGGTTGTTTTGGACAGAACTTATTAAGGTACATGTTTTGCCAGAAAATAGGTGACGTGACTGGGATTTTCAGCAGGTTCCTTATTTGATGTGAAGGGTTTTTGTTTCATGTATCTTGGAATTAAGTAACATCAAGAAGATTTAAACTAAGTCCCATATCACTAAGAGGCAGCTTTGGCACTGGCTTGCAACAGAAATCTGTAAGGATATTGAAAGACAAGCAGGAGACATAAGGTAGAGAATAAAATATTACCGACCAGTAGGCACAAATCAGTCAGTATTATAATTGTCAGTTTTCATTTTAGAAGTAATACTATCACCTCTTATTACATCATTTTATTGTATTTTTACTCATTATTATAAGTACTAACATCATATTATATGTACAGTACTGTGCAAACGTTTTAGGCAGTTATGGAAAATGCTGCAAAGTAAAAATGCTTTAAAATAAAATAGTGTTAATAGTTTTGTTTTTTTATCAATTAACAACATACAAAGTGAATGAACAGAAGAGAATTCTAAATCAAATCAATATTTGGTGTTACCACCCATTGCCTTAAAAACAGCATCAATTCTTCTAGGTACACTTGTATACAGTTTTTTGAAGGAACTCGGTAGGGAGGTTGTTCCAAGCATCTTGGAGAACTAATCACAGATCTTCTGTGGATGTAGGCTTCCTCAAATCCTTCTGTCTCTTCATGTAATTCCAGACAGACTCGATGATGTTGAGATCATGGCTCTGTGGGGGCCATATCATCACTTCCAGGGCTCCCAGTTCTTCTTTACGTTGAAGATAGTTCTTAATGACATTGGCTGTATGTTTGGGATCGTTGTCCTGCTGCAGAATAAATTTGGAGCTAATTAGACGCCTCGCTGATGGTATTGCATGATGGATAAGGACCTGCCTGTATTTCTCAGCATTGAGGACATCATTCATCCTGACCAAATCCGCAACTCCATTTTCTGAAATGCAGCCCAATACTTGCAAGGAACCTCCACCATGCTTCACTGTTTCTTGCAGATACTTATTATTGTATCACTCTCCAGCTCTTCAGCGAACATACAGCCTTCTGTTACAGCCAGATATTTTTCTGCACCCCAGTTCCTATGTTTTCGTGGATAGTTGAGTCACTTAACCATGTTTCCACATCAAATGTATGGCATTTTGGCCGCAATTCTTACATGAAAGCCACTTTTCACCAGACTTCTAAGAACAGTAGATGGGTGTATCTTGGTCCAGGGTTAGCATCAGCACCCGGCGAACCCGGGCAAGTACCGGGGGCAACTACCCTTGGGGGGGCCCACTTGGCCGCCGGGTGCTTTACTCTGCCATCATGGCTCCTCCAGGAGCGGAATTCCTGGCCAGAGTGTTTTGCTCCTAGAGGGAGCCCCTGACATCTCTGTCCATATATGCAATGCAAAAATATAGAGAAAAACTTTAGATAGCGGCTGTACTGAAGTTCAATGCAGTGCAATCAGATTAGCATACAAATGGATTAGTATTCACACATGTGAGGAGAGACAGGCACCAAGCTCCCCTCTCATCTACGATCGCCATAAATATCACTGCTCTGGTCACTCTTTCAGTAATGCAGCAGGCAGCATTGTCAACCGAAGAAAAGGGTGATTTTAATATCATTTAAATATAAAAACAAATACAGAATTGCCAAACATTCCACACATATCGGGGGAACTCCCTTCATCGGGAAACATGAACTGTCATACACTAACACGTTTAAATAGCCACTTTTCCCTTATTCCCACCTCCCCTAACCAAAAGTAATGTAAACCTGCAGCCCCTGTGTATTTCCATTAGGATTCAGTCTCTGACATCTACTTCCTCCACAGGAAGTTACACAAGACCTGAAACAGCTCTATCTACGCTCCCACGTCTCCCTACTCACACCAGAAGTGACTCATAATCTGAACGCTATCCACAGCCACACCTCCTACAGGAAGTGACACATGACTTCAAATAGCTCTTTCTCCACTTCCACATCTCCCTTCTCACACCGGAAGTGACTCCTAATCTGAAAAAGCCCTATCCGCAACCACACCTCCTGCAGGAAGTGACATGTAACCTGAAACAGCCCTATCTTTACTCCAATATTAAAGAGCACCATCTATAGCCACACATAGTCTTCCTCATTCACATCATATCTACCACTCCATCTCCATTCATTCCACATTCTTTTTACTTGAGGTCACAACCGCAACCCATAACAAAGATATATTAATAAAAAGCATTATTTATAAATTCCACACTCTAAGACCTTACTCACTCCCAATTTTTTGAAAATTCAAGGTGGGCATCAGTACCCCTCTCTGGGCTACCTAAAAGTTATATAAACTATCAAACCCACCCCTAGTTCCTCATACTCCAAGATCATAATCTCTGAAATTACATATCTACAGTATATACTACAATTTTTACATCATATATGTTTTTTTACCTCTATCTATCATATATCATCTTCCTTATCTCAAGTCACTCTTTCTAATATTTAATTTAATCCATTTGGGCAGAAGCACTCCAATCTAAAAATCCAATAAATCTCCCTTCTGACCAATTTTTTGAACTGCGACAGGGACTTACCGATTTTTTTCTATAGGGGTGACCTTCATTAGAGAAGCATCACCTCCGTGCTCCCAGACAAAATGACTGGAAACACTATGTTTCATATATCTATGGTTTATATTAAACTGGTGTTTATTAACCCCTTCTCGCCACAGCCCTTTTTCAGATTTTGATTTTTGTTTTTTCCTCCCCACCTTCCAAAACCCATAACTTTTTTATTTTTCCGTCGATATAGTCCTATGAGGGCTTGATTTTTGCGGGACAAGTTGTAGTTTTTCGTAGTACCATTTATTTTGCCATATAATGTACTAGGAAAGAGGAAAAAATTATTTGTAGGGTAGAAAATGAAAAAAACAGCGACTCCTCCATGGTTTTTTGCGCGCCGTTTTTACGGAATTTACTGTGCAATTAAAACAACATGTTAACTTTATTCTTTGGGTCAATACGATTACGGTGATACCAAATAAATATCGTTTTTTCTATATTTTACTACTTTTATAAGTAAAAACCTAAGTATAAAAAAGAAAATGTGTCACGGAGCGGGTTAGTGGACACACTAGGCCGTACCGCCGCAGCGGGGAGGCAGCTGGCCAAACAACAGGACACCCCAGAAATACAATGTCCCGCACAAGGACACAGCCGAATGGAGAGGAAGTGAGCGCTGGCGTCTCCTAGGAGGGAGACGGGGACCAGCGCTCACGGATCCATGGCTGCGGGTGTCGGGAGGTGAGTGAACCCGATGGCCCGCGGCCATGGACGCTACAGTATACCCCCTCTTACGCCCCCTCTTCTTGGGGCCAGAGCGAGAGAGGAATATTTTAATAAGAGCAGGAGCGCTGAGGTTCTCTTCTGGCTCCCAGGACCACTCCTCAGGACCAAACCCTCTCCAGTCCACAAAATAGAAAGTCCTTCCTCCTACCCTTTTGCAGTCCAGGATCTCTTTTACCTCGAATACATCAGAAGGACCGCTGGGGGCAACTGTGGAACTAGAAGTCTTACTGTAGCGGTTCAGGACCACTGGTTTCAGGAGGGACACATGGAAGGAGTTAGGGATTCTGAGGGTAGGAGGCAGCCGCAGCTTATAGGAGACAGGGTTGATCTGTTGCAGGATCTCGAAAGGACCAAGGAACCTGGGAGCAAACTTGTATGAAGGCACCCTCAAGCGAATGTTCCGAGAGGACAGCCAAACTTTAGTCCCCGGAAGATACTGAGGCGGCTCTCTTCTCCTAGTATCCGCCTTTCGCTTCATACGATCTACCGCTAGCAAAATAGAGGACCGGGTCTGTTGCCAGATTTGCAGGAAGTCCCCATATGCAGAGTCAGCAGCGGGTACCTGAGATGAAGTCGGCACAGGAAGAGGGACTCTGGGATGTTGACTGTACACGATGTGAAACGGAGTGGAGGTGGTAGACTCACTTGTGTGGTTGTTGTATAAAAACTCGGCCCACGGAAGAGGCTGTACCCAGTTATCGTGCTGTGAAGAGATGAAGTGGCGGAGATAATTCTCCATGATCTGGTTGATCCTTTCAACTTGCCCATTGTACTGGGGGTGATAGGCAGAGGAAAAGTCCAAACTCACATCCAGGAGTTTACAGAGGGCTCTCCAGAACTTTGACATAAACTGAACACCCCGATCTGACACGATGTGAAGAGGCAGGCCATGCAAGCGAAAGATGTGTAGAATGAAGAGACTCGCCAGACGAGGAGCAGAAGGTAGGCCGGTCAGCGGGATAAAATGTGCCATCATAGAGAATCGGTCCACCACCACCTAGATGGTGTTGCATCCTGCTGAGGGAGGAAGGTCTGTGACGAAGTCCATAGCTATGTGCTGCCAGGGGGCACTGGGTACAGGCAGAGGTTGAAGCAGGCCGGCAGGCTTGGAGTGAGTCACTCTGTTACAGGCACACACCGTGCAAACAGAGACAAAGTCCAGAACATCTTTAGGTAGCGTGGGCCACTAGAAGTGACGAGCAATCAGGTCTCGTGTTTTACGGATACTGGCGTGCCCAGCTAGTTTAGAACTGTGTCCCCAGCGGAGAATTCTTCTCCTGTCTGCCAACCGAACAAACGTCCTCCCAGGAGGGATGTCTCTAATCTGCAGAGGATAAGCGGTGACAACGTAGGACGGGTCTATGATAGTCTGAACGGACTCCACAGTGTATTCCGTCTCAAACGATCTGGACAGGGCATCGGCCCTCACATTCTTGTCCGCGGGACGGTAGTGGAAATTGGAAACGGGTGAAAAACAGCGACCACCTGGCTTGACGGGGATTCAGTCGTTGTGCAGACTGAAGGTAGGTGAGGTTCTTGTGGTCGGTGAAGATCAGGATGGGGTGAGCAGCGCACTCTAGAAGATGTCTCCACTCCTCCAGGGCCAATTTGATGGCCAGTAGCTCCCGATCTCCAATGGAGTAATTGCGCTCAGCAGAATAAAACAGCCTTGAGTAGTAGCCACATACCACTGCCTTTCCTTTGGAGCTCCTCTGGAACAGAAGTGCACCTGCACCAACAGAGGAAGCGTCCACTTTCAGAAAGAACTGCCGAGATACGTCAGGATGATGGAGGATCGAGGCTGAAGTGAAGGCTCTCTTGAGGCTAATAAATGCGGACTCTGCCTCTGGAGTCCACACTTTGGCGTTCACACCCTTCTTGGTAAGGGACGAGATGGGAGCCGTCAGAGAAGAGAAGTTAGGAATAAACTGCCGGTAGAAATTGGCGAATCCCAGGAACCACTGTATGGCCCTTAAGCCTTGAGGACGTGGCCACTCCAGGACAGCTTTCACTTTCACTTTCTCAGGATCCATCTTGAGGCCTTGAGCCGAGATGATGTAGCCCAGGAAGGGCAGAGAACTCTTCTCAAAGACGCACTTCTCCAACTTGGCGTATAAATGATTCTCCCTTAATCGTAGTAGAACCTGACGGATATGCCTCCGATGAGTCGTCTGATCTGGGGAGAAAATCAAAATATCATCGAGATAAACAACAACACAGACATAGAGTAGATCTCGGAAGATATCGTTAACAAACTCCTGAAACACTGCGGGAGCGTTACACAGTCCGAAGGGCATCACCAGGTATTCGTAGTGCACGTCCCGGGTGTTAAAAGCCGTCTTCCATTCATCACCCCGGCGAATCCGGACTAGATTGTAAGCCCCCCACAGGTCTAGCTTAGAAAAAATGTTGGCTCCTCGTATGCGACCAAATAGCTCAGAAATGAGTGGCAACGGGTATTTGTTCTTGACTGTGATCAGGTTGAGGCCCCTGTAGTCAATGCAGGGATGAAGGGATCCGTCCTTCCTTTTAATGAAGAAGAATCCAGCCCCGGCCGGGGAGGAAGACTTACGTATGAAACCCCTCTCCAGATTCTTCTTGATATAGGCCGACATGGATAGAGACTCTGGCAAGGAGAGAGGATATACCAGTCACACGGGAGAGAGAGGCATTGGGAACCAGTTCAATGGGGCAGTCATAAGTCCGATGTGGAGGCAGCGTCTCAGCCTCCCTTTTGCTGAAAACATCTGCATACTGAGCAAATTGGGGAGGCAGTCCCGCCAACGACTGAGGCAGGGAAGGCTTGACAGGATGGATCTGCAACAGACAACGACCATGGCACTTGGAGCCCCATTGGGGAACCTCTCCAGAATTCCAGTCCAGGATTGGGGCATGTAGTCGCAGCCAAGGCAGGCCCAGCAGAACAGGGTTGATGGCCTTGGGCAAAACAAGGAAAGAAATTAATTCGAAATGCAGGACTCCAACATGGAGCTTCAACGGCTTGGTCTTAGAAATCATGGGATCAGGCAAAGGCATTCCATTAACTGAGGCAACAGCCAAAGATGTCTCCAGGGGAACTGTGGGCAGCTGAAGATGATCCACAAGCTGTTTCTGGATGAAATTTGCAGCAGAGCCAGAGTCAAGATAGGCAGAGACTTGATGCGTCCTATCGCCGGATACTAGGGTCACAGGAATAGTCAATTTGGAACCGAATGCTTTGTTAGGTTCCGTTCCACCTAGGGTTGTCTCTCCAACCAATCCTAGGCAAGGGGGTCTCTCTGGCTTCTGGCGACACAGACGCACAATATGGCCTCCATGGCCGCAATACAAACAAAGTCCAGAAGTGCGTTTGCGTTGTCTCTCCTGTGTAGACAACTTGACATAATTCCTCTGAATCGAATCCTCTGGTGGGATGACTGAGGGGGATTGCGGGACAGCAGAATCCAGCCTGGGAAGTTCTCTCTCCCGGAGAACCTCTTGGGAACGTTCCCGGATCCTCATGTCAACTCGGTAGGCGAGTAAGATAAGATCGTCCAGGGTAGATGGCAGATCGTGAGCAGCCAACTCTTCCTTGATCCCTGAAGACAGTCCCTGCCAGAATGTAGCCACCAAAGCCTCGTTGTTCCAGGTCAATTCAGCAGCCAGGATACGGAACTGGATGGCATACTCGCCCACGGAGAGGTCTCCCCGCTGTAGGGTTAGCAAGGATGCAGCAGCCGAAGAAACTCTCCCAGGTTCCTCAAAGATCGAGCGGAAGGTCTGTAGGAAGCACTGCAAGTCCCGGGTCTCTGGTCCCTGATGTTCCCACAGAGGATTAGCCCATGCCAGGGCTTTGCCAGTAAGGAGAGAGATGATGAAGGCGATTCTGACGTCATCTGAACAGAAGGACCTGGCATGTAGTCTGAAATGGATCAGGCACTGATTCAAAAATCCCCTGCAGGACCTCGGATCTCCGTCATAGCATGGAGATAGCGGCAAGAAACACAGGGGGTTGGTACCGGTACAGACAGGAAGTGTAGCAGGCGGACCCGCAGGAACGGGTGCGGTGATGACTGTGGTTGGAGCAAGCAGCCGATGGGCTATGGCGTTCACCGACAGGAGGAGCTGGTCTTGTCGTGACTGGAGATCCTCCATCTCGGCCAGCATGGCTTGTGTCGTCAAAGTCCCAGGTTGACCAGCGGGGTCCATGGCCTGAGCGTACTGTCACGGAGCGGGTTAGTGGACCCACTAGGCCGTACCACCGCAGCGGGGAGGCAGCTGGCCAAACAACAGGATACCCCAGAAATACAATGTCCCGCACAAGGGTACCTGAATAGTCCAGATGGTGGCCGCAGCTCTGGCACAGATGAGATGGGTGCAGCAGATGGCGCCAAACGTGGCAGATAACACTGGAGCCGCAAGTTGCGCCAGACGTGGCGGACTCCTCCGGACGTGGCAGAAGACACAGGACGTGGCGGATTCCTCCGGACGTGGCAGAAGACACAGGACGTGGCACGAGGTTCTTTGTAAACATTTTGATAAAACTGTATAAGCCCACTTGCCACTTCACGGCGACCTCTTTTAGGTGGGTCCCTACTCTATCGGCTGCAGCACCGCATGGCGGCCCCCGCCAACGCAACACCGCTCCTGCAGACGGAGCAACCCAGTGGTCCAAAAGCACCCATGCTAACAGACCGTGTCAAGCCTCCTTGGCTCTGGGCCACGTCCCCCCCACAAGTGCAGCACTACAGCAACAGACACCACCATACAGCACCACAACATGTGAACAGATGGAATGAGCTCACCTTGCCATGCGCCCCCAGTGGCCAACTGAGAGCAATAGCAAGAGCAGGAACACTTTTGAGGTAATTCCTGAATTAAAATCAGCTGGGTATTTTTTCAAATGCGTGGACTGCTGGTACCAAGTAAAACAAAAGAAATGAGGAGGATAGACTATACAATATCAGCATTGTGAGAAACTAGACATGGACCGCACGGTCTGTTAGCATGGGTGCTTTTGGACCACTAGGTTGCTCCCTCTACAGGAGCGGTATTGCGGTGGCGGGGGCCGCCATGCGGTGCTGCAGCCGATAGAGTAGGGACCCACTTAAAAGAGGTCGCCGTGAAGTGGCAAGTGGGCTTATACAGTTTGATCAAAATGTTTACAAAGAACCTCATGTTCATGTTTCTAAATTATGCCTAGCGGCTCAGATCAACGTATATATTGTGGATTGTGCGGTCCATGTCTAGTTTCTCACAATGCTGATATTGTATAGTCTATCCTCCTCATTTCTTTTGTTTTACTTGGTACCAGCACTCCACGCATTTGAAAAAATACCCAGCTGATTTTAATTCAGGAATTACCTCATAAGTGTTCCTGCTCTTGCTATTGCTGTCTGTTGGCCAATGGGGGCGCATGGCAGGGTGAGCTAATTCCATCTGTTCGCATGTTGTGGTGCTGTATGGTGGTGTCTGTTGCTGTGGTGCTGCACTTGTGGGGGGACGTGGCCCAGAGTCAAGCAGGCTTGGCACAGTCTGTTAGCATGGGTGCTTTTAGACCACTGGGTTGCTCCCTCTGCAGGAGCGGTGTTGCGGTGGCGGGGGCCGCCATGCGGTGCTGCAGCCGATAGAGTAGGGACCCACTTAAAAGAGGTCGCCGTGAAGTGGCAAGTGGGCTTATACAGTTTGATCAAAATGTTTACAAAGAACCTCATGTTCATGTTTCTAAATTATGCCTAGCGGCTCAGATCAACGTATATATTGTGGATTGTGTGGTCCATGTCTAGTTTCTCACAATGCTCATCCTGCCATATAACTTCCTTTAACACGTTAGTGACCACCCCAGAGGGTTTTTACGGCGGTCACTAACGGGCCTTATTCCGATACAGTAACCTTTTTACGGCGCTGCATCGGAATAAATAAACAGAGCAGGGAGCCATTAAATCTCCATGCTCTCAGCTACCAGAGGTAGCTGAGGGCTGGGGGGCGTCCCTGCTCGAATGGGTGAGATCGATATTAGTATCGATCTCATCTGTTTAACCCCTCAGATGCGGCGCTCAATTGCGAGCGCCGCATCTGAGTTGTTTTGGAGAGAGGAAGGAAGCTCCCTCTCATCCCACTGGCACCCAGCGATAAGATCGCCGGGTGTCGTGTCTTCTATGGCAGCCGGGGGGCCTAATAAAGTCCCCCAGGTCTGCCTGTAGTAAATGCCTGCTAGGTCATGCCTCTAAAACGGACAGGCATAATACACTGCAATACAGAAGTATTGCAGTGTATTATAAATGTGATTGGATAATCGCATAGTGAAGTCCTTTAGTGGGACTAGTAAAAAAGTTTAAAAAAAAGTTTAATAGAAAGTGGAAAAAAAATAAGTGAAAAAAAATAAATGAAAAACACACTTTTTTCCCTTACAAGCTGCTTTATTATTAAAAACCAAATAAAAGTAAAACAGTTACACATATTTGGTATCACCGCGTCCATAACCACCCTAACTATAAACTTGTTACATTATTTAACCCGCATGGTGAACGTCGTAAAAAATAACTGTGTAAAAGTAGTAAAACATACAAAATCTATATAAATTTGGTATCGCTGCAATCGCAAAAACCCGCTGAATAAAGTTATTGTGTTATTTATACCACACGGTAAACGGTGTAAATTTAGGACGCAAAAAAAGTGTGGCGAAATTGCAGGTTTTTTTTCTATTCCCCCCAGCCCCCAGAAAAAAGATAATCAATAAAATCTATGTACCCCAAAATGGAGCTAATAAAAATTACAACTTGGAAAAACTTAAAAAATAGCTTGGTCATTAAAGAGGCTCTGTCACCAGATTATAAGTGCCCTATCTCCTACATAATGTGATCGGTGCTGTAATGTAGATAACAACAGTGGTTTTTATTTTGAAAAACGATAATTTTTTAGCAAGTTATTAGCAATTTTAGATTTATGCTAATGAGTTTCTTAATGACCAACTTGGCGTGTTTTTACTTTTGATTGATAAAGAGTAAAAAACGGGATAACTGAGGCGCTGCTTAGTAAAGAGTTAATACATTTAATTGAAGTAGTATTAATAATAATAGACGATTGCTACGCGTTTCAACGCCGGACTGGTGTCTTCCTCAGGCAAGTTGAACTCACAGTAAGGTGGCACATATATATACAGATGGAATGCAGGACTTAATTGGGCCAAATTCAGACCAGAGTCATGGAAAAAAACGCCAAAAACAACGGGTCAGAGTTCAATTAAAACAAAAATGTTAAACAATTCGTTAATGTCGTATACTACTAACATTAGTAAAATTAGAACGATCAGACAGTACATAACTACATAATTAATAGGAATGAAATAGTTAAACATGATAGCATAAAATATTGCATGAGAAGCAATGGGGATACAACGTGGAGAAGGACTGGATTATAAAAATACACAATAAAAATAAAAAAAATATATAAATAAAATAGATAAAAATGCATTTGAAATCACTGGAAAAACAGTATATACAGACACATATGAAAATTAATGTACCAACAATGACTGGAAAAACAGGAACCCGTGTCATTGTTGGTACATTCATTTTCATATTTTCATGACTCTGGTCTGAATTTGGCCCAATTAAGTCCTGCATTCCATCTGTATATATATGTGCCACCTTACTGTGAGTTCAACTTGCCTGAGGAACACGCCAGTCCGGCTTTGAAACGCGTAGCAATCGTCTATTATTATTAATACTACTTCAATTAAATGTATTAACTCTTTACTGAGCAGCGCCTCAGTTATCCCGTTTTTTACTCTTTATCAATCAATTTTTGGCATCTCCTTGGTGCTTTGCGTTGGGATCGGCAGCAGCTTTGTACTTGCAGATAACTTTCAACTCAACAGGTGAGCATTTACGATCCTTTGCTCATCTTATTCACAATTGATACACACATGTGGCGCCGTGTTTTTTCACCCTATTTTTTGTATGTTTTTACTTTTGACCAACTGGGCGTTGTACAGAGGAGTGTATGATGCTGACCAATCAGTGACCAATCAGTGACCAATCAGTGTCATACACTTCTCATTGTTCCAGCCCAGCTTCTTTCACTGCACAATCACACTGTGCTGTGGATCATGCTGGGCTGGAACAATGAGAATTGTATGACACTGATTGGTCACTGATTGGTCAGCCTCATACACTCCTTTGTACAACACCCGGTTGGTAAAAAGTAAAAACACGCCCAGTTGGTCATTAAGAAACTCATTAGCATAAATCTAAAATTGCTAATAACTTGCTCAAATATGATCGTTTTTCAAAATAAAAACCACTGTTGTTATCTACATTACAGCACCTATCACATTGTGTAGGAGATAGGGCACTTATAATCTGGTGACAGAGCCTCTTTAAGGTCTAAAACAGGCTGGTTACTAAGGGGTTAATAAATTCAGGAGGTGATCAGAATCCCTCAAATAAGCTGGTAACTCCAACACAAACCTTTGTAATTGTTTATCTATATATTCAGATAAACGGCACGTAAGAGAATCCATACCTGCTATTATGGGTCTTCCCGGTGGCCTCTCAGGGTCCTTCCGTAGTTTGGGTAAAAAATAAAAATATGGTATTGACGGATTTTCAACTATGATGTAATCTCTTCCTTCTTTAGACAATATTTGTTTCTTATAAGCCTCCTTAGTCAATAAATAAAATGTTCTCTTGAAAACAGGTAACGGATCTTTATCTAATACTCTATAGTATTCTTTATTTCCCAAGGTATTGTTGGCTTCCTCTATATAATATGTTTTATTCATAATCACTGTTCCCCCCCCCCTTTTAATAATAATCTCTCGATTTTTACTTAATGCTTCTAATGCCCTTATTTCTTTATATCCAATATTTGAACCATACCCATCTCCTGTTTTATTATTTTTGTTAATTTCTTTAAAATCCTCTAGGACCATTTCATAGAATATACTGATAAATTGACCCTTACGCTCAACAGGGAAAAATGTAGACTTATTTCTTAGTTTCGTTAAAATTGGTTTATCCAATTTTTCCTCTACTAGATCCTCTGGCTCCATCCTTACCTCCTTAATGTTATTTACAACTTCTTCATCTTTTAATTGAAAAATTCAGTTTCAATGTTAGCTTATGAACAAACTCGTTCAAATCCCCAAAAAACCTCAAACATATTCATATGCGTTGTCGGGCAAAAAAATAATCCTTTCTCTAAAATTTAAACTTTTCCCATTTTAGCTTGTGGTAAGATAAATTAAAAATGCCACCCTTTCTGAAGACCTCCTGATTAAAAGCCCCATCCTGGACTATATAAAGGGCTCTGCTCTTCCACTCCTTCCTGAGCATTGTTGTATTCCCATGTTAGCCTAAGCAAATGATCCCTAAGGCCGGATTTACACGAGCGTGTGCGTTTTGTGTGCGCAAAAGGTACTTAACAGCTCTGTGTGTCAGCCGCGTATGATGCGTGGCTGCGTGATTTTCGCGCAGCCGCCATCATTATGACACTCTGTTTGTATGTTTGTAAACACAAAAGCACGTGGTGCTTTTCTGTTTTCATTCATACTTTTTACTGCTGTTGCGCGAATCATGCGCGTCACACGGAAGTGCTTCCGTGTGCTGCGCGTGATTTTCACACACCCATTGACTTCAATGGGTGCGTGATGCGCGAACAACTCACATATATAGGACATGTCGTGAGTTTTACACAGCGGACACACTCTGCGTGAAAATCACGGACTGTCTGAACGGCCCCATTGACTAACATAGATCCGTGCGAGGCGCATGAAAATCACGCGCGTTGCCCGCACCTATTATACGTTCATCTGAATAAGCCCTTAGTTGTACCATGCTCCCAGTGTTCCCGTATCCTACTTCCTGTAGCCTGTATCCCGTAACAGGGTTTGTTCCTGAGCTGCATCTAGTGTTGGAGTCGCGTTGTTCCATCTGCCATGCTCCATGTCATCTACCAAGACCGAAATTCTCCCAATAGGTAGAAGTCCCAGAGGTGGGCACCCCACCAACCAGACATTTATGGCATATTAAATGACCTTTAAAAGCTCTTCTCTTAGTTGATGGAAACGTAATTCTACTTTATCAATGTTTTTTACAACCTTATCTAAACAGGATTAAATACTGGTATTTTTTAAGCATTATTAACTATTTAGATTGTTAACACAATATTAATTCTGGCATTATTATACTACTGTATTCCTTTACTTGTTTTTTTTAGTTTGCGATTAAATTTCAGAAAGAATTCAGCAATGACTACACAGAAGGCATTTTAGGTGATAATATTTTGCACATATAATGGAATTATATTTATTTCTCTGTCTACTATAGGTACTTACATTCACCTCATATATTTATTAGAGATTTCAGAGAGACCCAAGGATTACATTATTACAGAACACAGATGAGAATGTTTCTACCCATTAAACCGCAATTGTATAATGTTTTGCATAGTAACTAGTCAAAATGGGGCTAATGAGAATGACTTATAGGTTGCTCTGACTTGTTAACTAGTCCCTGTAGACAGCTCAGAGGGTGGCCTTACATGCAGCTGTAAACTGTACGAAAATGACCTTGTCTGGAATGGTGTTTGGAAGGAATACTATTCTGAGGTTATGTGTAATCATGCTGGAAATTAAAGTATTCTCATATAAATGCCTCACATAGAAACATAGCTTGTCAGGTTGAAAAAAGAGATGCAGTGTATGGACAAAAGTATTGGGACACACCTTTTAATCATTGAATTCAGGTGTTTCATTCAGTCCCATTGTCAGAGGTATAGAAAATCAAGCACCTAGCCATGCACTCTGCCTTTATAAACCCTTGTGAAAGAATGGGTCGTCTAAAGAGCTCACTGAATTTGAGAGTGGTCCTGTAATAGGATGCCGCCATTGCAAAAAGACAGTTCATTAAATTTCAGCAACTGTAAGTGGTATTATTACAAAGTGGAAGCATTTTGGAACCACAGCAACTCAGCCACTAAATGGCAGACCACGTAAAGTTACTGAGCGGAGTCGCCGATTGCTGAGGTGCATAGTCTATACTCTGCTAACTCAATAACTGCAAAGTTCCATACCTCCTCTGGCATTAACATCAGCACAAAAACTGTGCCCCAGTAACTTTATTGCATGGGTTTTCCTTGCCGAGCAGCTACATGCAAGCCTTACATCACTAAGCACAATGCCAAGCATCGGATGGAGTTGTATTAAGCACACCGCCTCTGGACTCTGGAGCTGTGGAAACATGTTCTGAGGAGTGATGAATCACGCTTCTCTATCTGGCAGTTTGATGTACGAGTCTGGGTTTGGTGAATGCCAGGAGAACGTTACCTGCCTGACTGCATTTTGCGAGCTGTAAAGTTTGGTAGAAGGGGGAAAATGCTATTGGCTTGATTTTCAGCGGTTGGCCTAGGCCTCTTAGTTCCAGTAAGTTGAAATCTAAATGCTTCAGCACACCAAGAAATTTTGGACAATTGTATGCTTCCAACTTTGGGGAAAGTCCTTTTCTGTTACTGCAGGACAGTGCCCCAGTGCACAAAGCAAGGTCCATAAAGACATGGTTAAGTGAGTTTGGTGTGGAAGAACTTGACTGGCCCGCACAGAGCTCTGACCTCAACCCCATCGAACACCTTTGGGATGAACTAGAACGGTGATTGCGAGCCAGGTCCTCTCGTCCAACATCCGTGTCTTACCTCACAAATGCTCTTCTGGATGAATGGGCAAAAATTTCCATAGACACACTCCAAAATCTTGTAGAAAGCCTTCCCAGAAAAGTGGAATGGCAGCAACTACATATTAATGCCAAGGATTTAGAATGGCATGTCAATAAATCTCCTGTAGATTTCATGTGTAGATGTCCCAATACTTTGTCACTAATTTACACATGGTGTTCAGTTGTTTCCATCCAGTTAATCCTATTCTCCTTTAGTGCTGACCCAGCCACAGGCAAAACCCCCATTGGGCAGAAGTGAATTTTTCTAATCTGTCTCCTAATATGGCAAGTAGAATAAATCCCTGGATCATGTTTAGAAGCACCGAATGGCAGTATTAGTTAGGCAGCAGCTGTGATCCGTGTTAAGGAATTGGGGTAAAATTTGGTCAGGGGGGATCAGTTTACCACAGGCAGGAGTGAAGCACCCACCCGTCCCTTTTCTTAGTCGCTGGTACTTATTAGTGTGGATTGTCACATAATATTGTGGGGACAAGCTAGTTTTGACACAGTTGTGCTCGAGCAGGATTGCTGAGTTGGCTTATGTTTATATCGTTATTTATTTTATAATAAAATTTTAAATAAAGAGTTGTTAATTTAATTTATTAACTCACAATAAAAGCGCTAGGCCCATTTAAATACAAATAATCACATTTCTTTGTATTTTATTTTTTTGTTTGGAGTGTGATTGATGTGTGGAGGTGCAGCTTATGATCCCATAGTACAATTAATATGCTATAAAAAAAATATTTTGTAAAATCCTATTTACATATTGCTATGTTGTTGTTGTTGTTGTTGATGATGATGATAATAATTATTATTATTATTACCCTGTGTTCTATTTTCACTTACCTATTTATGTGTGTTTCTTTTTGGCACATACAGTTTTCGGCAATCAGAAATACATTCACACAGTGATGAATATCCTCTTGCAGATTAAATATTGAAGACTTCATTCTTTTTTAATATAAAGTATTTCCTTTCCAGTGACAGTAACAAAACTTTTATATATTTCTTTGGCAGTATGAGCAACTTTTAACAGGATAATTCATGTCCTGTCATATAAAATATAGTTTTTTGACATTGCTTACAGGGTAAGCTTGAACTGTGTTCTCACAAAGCAGAAATACAAATGGATTTCTGTCAAACTCATGAAATGTGTATTTATATTCTTTGACTCAAAACATTTTCTATATTTTTTTTAAATAGTCTATTCTGAAGAGATAGAGATAAGGATAGATAGACATTGTCACGATCTAGGGGTATGTGGACCCACTAGGCCGCTCCGCCATAGCGGAGTGGAAGCTGGCCAAGTCACAGTCTATGCAAAAGCTCGTAGCACAAGGTAATCTGAGATAGTCCAGACAGTTGCAGAAATTTGGCACAGATGGGGCTTGACTTGGCAGGTAGCGGTGCCAGGAGTGGCAGATGACAGCAGACATGGTGTATAACAGCAGGCGTAGCAGATGAGACCTGATGTGGTGTATAACTGCAGGCATAGTAGAAGACACAATGCGACTCCAGCACTAGAAAGGCTCAAGAACAAACACAGCACGGGATACAGGATACAGGTAGCAGGGCATGGGAACACTGGAAGCAGGAAACAAGGGATCATTTGCAATGCAAACACAGGTAGACAACAACTACGCTTAGGCAAGGAGTGGAAGGGCGGAGCCCTTTTTATAGTCCAGGGTGATCCGGGAATAGATTAGGGAAACCTTAGTGAGTGCGCGCACTGGTCCTTTAAGACACCGGGGACTATTAGACCGTCCCGGACGGGAAGACCACACAAGCTGGCGTCTCCATGGAGGGAGATGCTGGCAGACGGTCAGGAGGCTGCGGCTGCGGTCGTTCGCCGATGGGAAGAGTAAGCGATCCCTTACCGAAATCGTTACAGACATAAGATAATTACACAACTGCATTGAGTTATTAGTATTAAATTGAATGTGATACTGATAAAATCATGATATAATTAAAAAGGTAATAATTCAGCAATATAATAGATACATACACCGCATTCGAAATTATTATGCAAATGTTATTTTTGGCTGATTTTCCTTAATAGTCGATGCAAATTACAGTCAGTATAATCTTCAAGCCATCAACCGTTGGAGTATAATGCTAATTTTATTGAACAAATCTCCTAATGATAACAGATTTTTTTTAGAAGTAAAAAACTCAAAATTCACTGTTTCAAATTATTATGCACAACAGAGATCAAAACATTTTAAAGGTTGTAAAGAGAACTAAAATTGTAATTTGTTGAATTTGCAGCATCAGGAGGTCATATTTACAGAAATTAAAAGCTCTTTCAATCCAAAAAAAACTTAGGCCAAATTACATGTTAATATAGGACCCCTTCTTTGATATCACCTTCACAAATCTTGCATCCATTGAATTTGTGAGTATTTGGACAGTTTCTGCTTGAATATCTTTGCAGGATGTCAGAATAGCCTCCCAGAGCTTCTGTTTTGATGTGAACTGTCTCCCACCCTCATAGTTATTTTGCTTGAGAACGCTTCAAAGGTTCTCAATAGGGTTGAGGTCAGGGGAACATGGGGGCCACACCATGAGCTTCTCTCCTTTAATGCCCATAGCCGCCAATGACACAGAGGTATTCTTTGCAGCATGAGATGGTGCATTGTCATGCATGAAGATAATTTTGCTACGGAAGGCACGGTTCTTCTTTTTGTACCACGGAAGAAAGTGGTCAGTCATAAACTCTACGTACTTTACAGAGGTCATTTTCACACCGTCAGGGACCCTAAAGGGGCCTACCAGCTCTCTCCCCATGATTCCAGACCAAAACATGACTCTGCCACCTCCTTGCTGACATCGCAGCCTTGTTGGGACATGGTGGTCATTCACCAACCATCCACTACTCCATCCATCTGGACCATCCAGGGTTGCACGGCACTCATCGTAAACAACACGGTTTGAAAATTAGTCTTCATGTATTTCTGAGCCCACTGCAACCGTTTCTGCTTGTGAGCATTGTTTAGGGGTGGCCGAATAATAGCTTTATGCACACTTACAAACCTCTGGAGGATCCTACACCTTGAGGTTTGCGGGACTCCAGAGGCACCAGCGGCTTCAAATACGTGTTTGCTGCTTTGCAATGGCATTTTAGCAGCTGCTCTCCTAATCCTATTAATTTGTCTGGCAGAAACCTTCCTCATTATGCCTTTATCTGAACTAACCGGTCTGTGCTCTGAATTAGCCACAAATCTTTTCACAGTACGATGATCACGCTTAAGTTTTCTTGAAATATCCAATGTTTTCATTGCACTATTTCACGCTTTTCGGCAGCAGAGAGATCCTTTTTCTTTCCCATATTGCTTGAAACCTGTGGCCTGCTTAATAATGTGGAACATCCTTCTTAAGTAGTTTTCCTTTGATTGGGCACACCTGGCAAACTAATTATCACAGGTGTCTGAGATTGATTACAATGATCCAAAGAGCCCTAAGACACAATGAGTTTAATTGAAAAACTAATAATTAAATGTTTATGACACCCTAAATTCAACGTGCATAATAATTTGGAACACGGTGTAGATAGATAGATAGATAGATAGATAGATAGATAGATAGATAGATAGATAGATAGATAGATAGATAGATAGATAGATAGATAGATAGAAATACTATTATCTTATGCGATTGCATGGAAAATGTCATTGTGCCCATGCATGTACCAGCAGGAGCACAGCTCGGACCGCAACTGCTGAGATAAGAAAAAAATAAAATCCTGACAGTTAACCACTTTAGTGCCACAATCAAAGTCCCCTGTACTGTTGATTTCTGGCCCCAATCTACATGATCACTGGGGCTGACGTGACTAGTGAAACGGTCTGAGAAGAGATACAGGTTATCAGGGTTGTCTCTTGTGAATTTCAGTTAGGTTATGGGTACCTGTAAATATGTATATGCACAGGCAAATTATCTACATTCTAGGGGTGTAGCTGGGGGTGGGCTTGGGGGCCATTAGCACTGTTAGTAAGCATCTGTTTTATAGTTCAACTGGATTAAGGTCACAACTTTGGAATATTGAAATTGTTGTTTTTATGCCATTGCTGTGTAGCTTTGGTTTCATGTGTGGGGCCACCTTGCCATCAAGTAATTTCCTAGGTTCCGGTTCTCTTGTAGACTGCAGCAGGGTTTTTAGGATTGTATGTTATTGTACTGTTTATACGTATTTTATCGTGGGGAGAAAGATTGGGCACTACTGTATTGGAATCTCCACTCATGTACACAACACCTATAACATCAGTGGTTCCTGGTTCATCTTCGGGTGGTGCTCAACAGCAGAGCACATTATCAAGGAGAAATACGACAAAGATAGAAAAGAAAAACCTGCGGCACTCACCCAGATGCAGTAAAAGTCCTTTTATTTTGGCATCCAACAAGGACTGTGGAGGGAGGACAAACAGACGGATATGGTTACAGACTGTTTTGCGCCCGACGGCGCTTCTTCTGGTCAGAAGGGCTTTTACTGCATCTGGGTGAGTAACGCATGTTTTTTTCTTGCACGTATTTTACTTTCTGCCTTACAAATTTTCTAAATCCTTGAAACAAGACAATAACCTATGGACATTCAATTAATGTTTCTGTTTACATTTTGTAGTAAATTTTCTTTACTATAGTTGTATAACACTTACTGTAATAACAATGGCCGAATCACTGCATGATGGTCATTGATATATTAGTAAAGCTTTGAGTGAAAAGTAGGCTGATGTCATTTCCTCAAAGACTTTGTAATCCGACTCTGATTTATTATACATGTGATCTAACCATAGTCATGTACCATTAAAGAAATGTAACACTTTTAGAATGTCTTTTGAGTCCCCAGTTTTTCAAGACAAGTTGGAAGCATCACATGACATTGGGATTTCAATGAGTCTTGAAAACTGTCTTTCATACATGTTTGTTAGACCTAGTCAATCATCTAAAGCATCTGAGGATGTATCAGACAATCGTCATCTTTGTTCCACTTCTGCTGCTGTGTGGAGGAGTCCCTGGAGAGGGGCTGCAGCTGGAGATGGTACAGGGCAGAATGCATGACTTAGTCATCTCCCACTCAGAAGGTCACTACGCACACCTGCTTCAAACCATGTGAACTTAATTGGAACCAGTTTATCTTTTCCCAATAATTGTGGAAGTCGGGTGTGGGGGGAAGAAAATTGTTCATTGCTTGGCTACAGAGTAGAGAATGATTATGCCTCTGGGAGTATGAATGAGCAGATGTGACATCTGTAACATTTGCAATCTTTCTGTTGCTGTTTTATTTTTATTTTAGCTTGCTAAATCCACAAACTCACAACTGAGCGGAGTAACATCTGCTTTTATACGTATCGCCTGCCTTAACGTAAAATACTTAGCATTTGTTTGTGGGATGAAAATTAAGAGAGATCTGATCCTATAAAAATAGTGATAGATTAATGAAGTAATTTCTGGCCCTGCCTGTGCTTGAACCTCCCATGTTACTATAGTAAGGGCCCTCTCTGGTTTCTACAAAAATGTTTAGAAATCAGTCATAGTATTGGCTAATTTTCTATGTTTTAGTACTATTTCACTTATATAAAATAAAGGGTAAGGCCCCATGCACACGACCGTAAAAAACCTCAGATTTTGCGGACTGAAATTGCGGTCCGCAAAAATGGCCCCATTCACTTTCATTGAACGCGGACACCTTTCCATAGCGCTACGGATGGGTGTCCGTGACGTAGAAATGTTCCGAAAATTATGGAACATGTCCGTTCTTTTGCATGTTGCGGGCCGTGCTCCCATACTTTGTATGGGAGCACGGCCCGAAAATGCGGGTGGCAGTCGGCGGCCGGCTGTGCCCGCAATCGCGGGCCGTGATTGCGGGAACGGTTGTGTGCATGGGGCCTTATTGTAAAGGTATGTTCACACGGTTAACAAAAAACAGCTGAAAATACAGAGCTGTTTTCAAAGGAAAACAGTTCCTGTTTTTTTATCCGTTTTTTAGTCAAACTCACGTTTTTCACAGCGTTTTTTACGGCCGTTTTCGGAGCTGTTATTCTATTGAGTCAATGAAAAATGGTTCAAGAAGTGACATGAACTTCTTTTTCTCTGGCGTTTTTCAACGCGGCCATTTTCAAAACGGCCGCATAAAAAAACGCCCCGTCGGAACAGAACGCTCTTTTTCCTATTGAAATTAATGGGCAGATGTTTAGAGGCGTTCTGCTTCCGATTTTTTGACCGTTTGGGGGCTGTGTACAGCCCCGAAAAACGGCCGAAAATAAGCCGTGTGAACATATCCTAACTGGGACAGGCTCCTTGTAGATGAGGATATATATATAAAAGCAGTGTTGGACTGGGGTTTCATGGGTCCATCCTTCAATTATACAGAATGTATATAGTTTGTGCACATCACATCATAAACTTTGTTGTTGTTATTATTGCACATACAGGAAATAATATCAATAAGGAGATAAGGTCCAGGCTGTTTTGAGCTATTTTTGAGGCTGTTTTTTTTATGCAAACAATGTATGTTTCTTTTCTTCTCAGTTTTAATCACATCAGTTTTGCTTTTTCCGAATTTTAGGCTTATGGTTTGACAAAAAATAATAAAAATAAATGCCTTTTTACTTTCTAGTGCACAGCAGCCCCAGTTAGAGGGGAAATCAGCCCTGTAAGGCCCCATGCACACAAACGTAAAAACGCCCGTAATCACGAGCCGTAATTACGGCCCGTAATTATGGGCCCATAGACTTCTATTGGCCACAGGTACCTCCCCGTATGCTTACGGGAAGGTGCCCGGGCTGTTGAAAAATATAGAACATGTCCTATTTTAGGCCGTAAATACGGCACGGGCAGGCCCATAGAAGTCTATCGGGCTCCCGTAATTATGGGTGACTACGTGTGTGCACCCGTAATTACGGGAGCGTTGCTAGGCGACGTCAGTGGATAGTCACTATCCAGGGTGCTGAAAGAGTTAAACGATCGGCAGTAACTCTTTCAGCACCCTGGACAGTGACTTCCGATCACAATATAGATCAATGTGTAAAAAAAATAGAAGTTCATACTTACCCAGAACGCCCTGTTTCTTCCTCCAGTCCGGCCTCCCGGGATGATAGAGAGAAGGGGCTGCTGATTAGTGCAGTGCAATTTTGCAGCGAAAACGTGCCCGTAAATACGGGTGGAATACTGGTGACACCGGACCCGTATTTACGGGCATGTGTCCGTAAATACTGGTGCAATACGGGTCGAATACGTGTGACCAAGGACCCATATTTACGCTAGAATTTACGGGAGGAAAAAAATACGTTAGTCTGCATGAAGCCTTATAGTGACTATTGTCTAGTTATACTCGGCACCAGCCTCCTACTAATGGCACCCCGGCGATCATGTAACCAGTCACTAGACCACCAGGGCCAACAGTGCTGCTTCCTTATTGAGCATTGTGTATGTGAGAACAGAGAGGAAGAAGTGGTAAAAAACACTTCTATCTTCTCTCCAGGGTCCCCGGCAGTCTTTGATTGCTAAGCACCCAACATTCTGCTGCCTGATGTCTCAGGCAGCTAGCAAAGGCCCGCACCGTGATGCAGACCTAAACGCCTTGGCGTCACAGCCATTTTTAATTTTCCTCTCCCCGCCTTCCAAAAGCCATAACTTTTTTATTTTTCCATCAATGGAGTGGTGTGAAGGCTTATTTTTTTGCGGGAGGAGTTGTTTTTTCTATTGGCACTATTTGAAGTACCATAACCAAACTGCAAAAAAATGAGTTGTGGGTGAAATTAGAAAAAACATTGATTCCTCCATTTTTTTGGGGGGTTTTGTGTTTACGTCTTTCACTGTGCAGTAAAAACAACAACTTAACATTATTCTGCTATGACTATGGCGATATCAAATTTATGTGATTTTTATTATGTTTTACTACTTTTACAAAGAAAAAACAATTTGTTAAAAAAAAAATGTCACCATATACTGAGAGCCATAACTTTTTTAGTTTTTCATCGATTGAGCGGTGTGAGGGCTTATTTTTTGCGGGACAAGCTGTAAATTTTGTTGGTACCATTTTTTAGTATATACGACTTTTCGATTACTTTTAATTTAAAAAAAATTGTGGTAAGGTGACCAAACAGCGATTCTGGAGTTAAATTTTTTTTTTTTTACATCGTACTCCGTGTGAGTTAAATAATGTTATATTGTAATAGTTTGAACATTTATGGACGAGGCGATACCAATTATGTTTGTTTTTTATTACTTTAGAGGAAAAATGTTATTTTTACTTTTTAATATTTTATTTTTTGCACACTGCTGAATTTTTTTTTAACTATCAGGCCTGGGGGCCTTCACAACCATCGGCACCTCGCGTTCGCATTGTGGGGGGGGGGCGATGGGCTGTTGGAGGGGTCCATCCCCGCTTTCTAACGGCTTAGATTCCGCGGTCACTATTGACCGTGGCATCTAAGTGGTTAAACGGCCAGGATCAGAGTTATCACTGTTCCTGGCCGTTAGTGTGAGGTGTTAGCTGTAATACACAGCTGACACCCACAGTGAGCCTGCTCCATACTTCAACCCCCGCAGCAGGACGTACGGGAACTTCCTGCTGCGACAAAGGGTTAAGGACCAGGTCCACTACCTATAAACATACAGTGGCCGGTCCTGAACCGGATAAAGGCTATGTAAACCTTTGTAGCCTTTTTTTTTTTTTAATGAAATGTATGCGTTATAGGTTTCTATACCTTTTCCAAATTGAAACTTAAAATGTTATTTACGTTTTGCGCTACAGCTTCTATGCATTGTACATAAAAGCTGTTTAGCGCCGCTGTAAGCTGAATTCGTCAGTTAGCTGAATCGAGGGATCGACTGACAGCAGCTCCTGTGTGCATCTAACACACAATATAACCCTAATAGCGATCAAATATAAGTTCATGAACTAATACTGATCACAGGTTTTTTTTAATATAAAAATTTTGGCACCAAATAAAAAATAACTATTGCCTGGAAATGTAATAATACCAATTCTGAGTCCGAACAACTGTGTAGTAGTTTCTTGATAAATTTAATTACATCAGAAATTAATCATTTTTGCAGGTTTTTAATGTTTTTCATAAGTTTCAAAAATTCATGTCTACTATGTTAATACATGTATTTTTTAATTTGATATTTTCTTTATGAGTTTTATAATGAAACCATATATATATTTTTTAATTGTTCATAAGAAAACATGTTGATATGTCCAAAGCCAAAAAAGTCTATACTTATGGCCATATTATAGCCCTGTACAAAACCTGTTTATTTAGCTTCAAGAACAAAATCAAATCCCATCCTATGGTGTCAGGAAAGGCTTTACCCAGATAAGCGTTATACAGCTTAAAGAGAACCCGTCATGTCTTCTGGCATATCTGTTTTAGTAAATACTTGTATTCCCCATGAAATAACAGTTCTGGAACATGTTTTCTTCAAACTCTGCATTGCGCCTTGCCCTGTTATTAATTTAAGAATTAATTGACTACTGGGTGTTACCATTCTCCTTGTCAAAGGGGCGTGTCCCTATACAGTTTCACCCTGTCAGTACTGATTGGACAGCGTCAATTTGTGTAGGGACACACCCCCATCTGGTAATACCCAGTTGTTCATTTATTCATAAATTTCTAAGAGGAATAGCAGAGGAACGGCACAACGTAGAGTTCTAAGAAAAGGTGATCCAGAATTGTTATTTCGCAGGAATACAAGTATTTACTAAAATAGACATGTCAAGAGTGGTGACAGGTCCTCTTTAAGTGATTTACAAGGACAGATAAAACTCCTTGAATCTCGAACACTTGCAAATCATGTAAGATGCTAGGGTTTTAAGGTTCTCCAGACTTTTTAGAAACGTTGTATACAGCTTCTTTACGCTTGTTATGCCTCACTAGAGCATACTATAGAAATTGAGGCTTCTGTGGTGTCGGGTGGGGAATACCCAGCTGTATGCAAGTTTCTATTAATTTATTTTTTCATTTTAGACTGTATATGTCTGTGTGATGACTTGCAAATACCTTAAATAATGGTACTTTTTGCTAAGTATATGATAATAAATACCATTTTGCACTATGTGGATTTCACGTTCTTCATCACTCTTTTTAAGTCTTAAAGTTAGTTTCAGAAGCACATGGTGAGGAAGAGGATGGTTATCAAAGGCTTCTTTCAGTAACCATGCAATTCATATCGAATAACGTTGACAGCTTTCAAGTAATGTGAGGAAACAGACAGCTAAGGCTAAATGAGCAGTTGTTCCTCTACAAAAGATCATTTTGTTATCTACACAGATGTCCTGACAGACATTCCAACAAGTGAGATGTGATGTGCTCTTCCCTCTTTTACTGAAAATGCTAAAATTCTCACCTAATCTCTTCTCCGAGATTACCCATGTATAGCAAGTGTTTATAATGACAACTACTATATTTCATAAGCATTAAAGTGTAGCTCCACTTATGAATTACATGCTTCACCAAATTCTAGGAAATTGCTTTCATAGCATTAGGAGATTTTCTTTAGCTGCCTATTCAAACATAACATATACGTAAAAAGCCATTTCCAATTATAAAAAAAAAAGCCTAAGTGGGGCTACAGCTTAGAGCAAGGGAAGCCAAAACGAGTGGCAACATACATGATTTACAGATTATTTTTGTCAAAATATGTAATGCCTCTTATATGCAGATAAAGGCCCCTTTTCTTATTCAGTTTACGTCTGGTTTTGGGGAAATTGCACAAGTTAAATAGTTCCATCTAAAATTTGTACCAAAATTGCGGAAACATTTGCAAAAATTTGTCTACTTACTTCAAAAAAGAAAACTCGATGTCAAACTGTAAACACACATTACTGACACAAACGGGAGGGGGGGCGGATGAGAAATTTCAACGGTCAGTCAATTCCAAATGCACCAGATTTATTAAGAGCTGTGACTCTTTTAACACATTGGGCACAATCCTCTCCAACTACCTCCCCTAATTTTATTTTTAGTCACTGTCTGAACAGATTGCATTACAAGTATTTGCAGTGAGTGTTATAACCAAAAGCTGCATTTATAGTTCCACTGGTCATCATTGGAAACAGTCAACAAGCTTGTCAACAGACACACCCCTAACAGATTACCTGAGCTCCTATAAAGTAATAGAAAATGTACATTTCCCTACAACAGATTACTGTACTGGATGTAAAGACTACACTTTTAAGAATACAATTTACCAGAACAAGGTCTGTTCAGATAGGATTTCTGGGAGATTTTCGAGGCTCTGAGGCCCTCAGAAGTGTTAATGCAGCTTTAGACTATATTACACACTATAAATGAGGATCAGTACAAGATAAGTAAAACAATATTGTGCTAAAAGTTTTATGTAAATTATATGCATAGGTTTTACAATGGTGGTCATAAATAGACATGTGTTTTTACGGTCCTTAAGATTTAATTTTGAAATTAGATTTTTCATGGCAAAAATGTTTTTTATTATTTAATTTTGTTTTGTAGGCTTTGTTTACTTGCTTTCCAGTAGATAATAAAGCAGAACTGCACAGGATTTCTTATTACCTATGAGGCTGATTTTATTTTTACAATGTTTTTTGCTGTGAAGTCACGTTGACCTTCATAAAAAGCTTGTCGAAAGCCATTACATAGTCAATTTGATGATATGAAATTAATCCAAATGATCACTGGACATGCGATTACGGGTCAAATATTCTGCTCCCTTATCTCATCACCGCGGACCTCCATGACTTCCAGCTATTCCACATCCCACTTTTATTCATTAAATAACATGTTAGAACGCTTCCTACAAATTCCAATTAGCAAAGAAGACTAGAGTCGCTAAATGAGCTCTGACTTTATGGTCTAATGAAACTTAATAATGATTAACTGAAAGGTTTGGATGTTTAGACCCATTCTTTTAAAATTTGTTTAGACATAAAAATAGAAAATAAAATCTCAGATATCTTTTGATATGACTCCTGAATGGGCTATTTTTAGCATTTTATCAGATGCAGATAAAAGTAGCCTCACAAAACCTAATAAATCTACTTTGAATATTTGGGTGTGCGCGACTCGCAGGAGTATACTTCAATATTGGGCAAATCCTCATGTAGTCCTCACTTGTCCGTTTCCCTACCCCCATCATTACATTATGTAATGATGGGGGTAGGGAAACGGACAAGTGAGCCCTAATCTACCCGCCACTCTGTCCCTGCCTACTTGCAGCGACCCGCCCTAGGCGATGGGGTACAACTGGGCGGCGGTCCCTACGCTCAGTAAGTGCACGAGACAAACAGACAAGGGTACACAAAGCTAAGGGAAATGGGGCAGTTGCCCACGGCAACACCGTGAGCAACAAGAGTGGTGAACGAGCCGAGTCAAACCAGGAGGGAACGAGGTACCAAACGCAGAGCAGGAGAGTAGTCAGTAAGCCAGGGTCAGTATGGAGCAGGATCAAATAGTTAGAAGCTGTAGCAGGGCCAGGAAACCATACGAGAAGAATCAGAAGCAAAGGAGGAACAGGAAAGGCAGGTATAAATAGACAGAGGGCGGGAGCTAGCTCCGTCTGGCCAGGCTGCGATAGGCTCTCCCGCTCCTAAGCCTGCCATCCTGAGTGGTGGAAGATGGAGTCAGTCTCAGAGACATAGACTCAGGTGCAGACTGATTACCTATGGGCGTATACACAGAAGTTGTGCCTGGCAGATCCTTTACAGGATATTTGCATATATCTCAGTGCTCGCTGTATCGTCTTTTTGTTTACTTTGCAGTCACAACAGATCATAACTTGCCCATTTATTTACCTTTGTTAGGAAGTGCTGAGCAACTATGTTTTTCGCAAAGCAAAAAGTGACTACTGATTGCTACATAAATTCTACATAGTAAAATAATTATTCATGGTACAATATAATTAATACAAAATGATGGTGACAATAATGGAGAAAATTTATTTATAAGATCATAAACTATCCACAATAAATTCTCAACCATATAAACGTACTAAATTGCTTTGAGTTTTTTTAAGCAGTCATAATATTCTTTACTGATTCGTTATTTTTTTCTTAGTCATTATGCTTGAAGCTTGTAGGCCACCTCATTTATATTCGATTTCTAATCATGTCACATTCTAATGACTCACTTGATAATTCGTTACAGTGCGTGGGTTATGTTATATGACAGATTATATTCAATTAATTAACACTGCAGATTTACAGTTATATGTAATTAGTTACTTTCATTGCTTTGTATATATTACATACCCTGGGAAAATGCCACAAGAGCAGCTCCATCCTCACCAAATATATTGATTATATATATTAGATATACTTGTAGTTATACAGAAATTTAGTGAAGAATAAAATATGCATCAAATATTTTGACCAACAATCTTTCAAAAATGTACATCTTTTATAAGGTCAGAGGCATGGCTAGGGGTATAGCACAGGGGAGTGTGAAAAAAATCTGAGTGGGCCCTAACCCAGTGGGCCTCCCACACAGTATAATGACCCCTCAGTGGCCCCCACTCAGTATAATGCACTTATAGCTGCCCCACACAGTATAATGCCCCTATGGTAGCCCCCCCACAGATTTATGTTCCCATAGCTGCCCCCACACAGTATAATAACCCCTTCGTGCTCCCCACGTATTATAATGATCTCTTAGTGGCCCACCATACAGTATAATGACCTCTTAGTGGCCCACACACAGAATAATGCCCTTATAGCTGCCCCACACAGTATAATACCCCTATAGTGCCTCCCCTCACAGTATAATGCCCCTAAAGGTGCTCCCACACAGAATAATTCTCCCATAGCTTCCTCAACACAGTATAATAACCTATTGGTGCCCCCACACAGTATAATGCCCCATAGGTGTCCCCACACAGTATAATGCCCCTATAGAATTCCCCACACAGTATAATGCCCCATAGTGCCTCCCATAACGTATAATGCCCCATATAGTATAATTCCCCATAGCTGCTACCACACAGTATAATTCCCCATAGCTGCCACCATACAGTATAACGCCTCATAGCTGCCCACATACAGTACAATTCCCCATAGCTGCCCTCATACAGTATAATACCCCCATAGCTGCCCCTACACAGTATTATGCCCCCAAAGCTGGCACCATATGGTATATTTCCCCATTGTGGCCCCCATACTTAGTATAATGCCTCCTTAGCTGCTACCGCACAGTAAAATGCCCCATAGTGCCTAATCAAAAAATAATAAAATAAATATTTACCTATCCCCATTCCCACGACTAGAGTAGGAGATCCTTCTGCTCCTCCACTCTGTGCAGTGTGTGGCTCTGCACAGATAGGCGCGATGACAACACTACATCGTGCCTATCTGCGTCGAGCCGCTCACAGCTGGCATTACATTTGGATTTAACTGTATCTGCGTCCTGCCATCTCAGTGGGCCCGAGGCAAAGCCCCCTCCCCCCCACTAGCTACGCCTATGTATCAGGTGTCTGATAATAGTTAATTTGTTTTCATATGATGTGTCTAACCACATGGCTTCAATCTATTTGTTTTAGTGGCAACTTGGGTGAATATTCCATGGGACATTGTATTATGCACCATTAGTAATGGTGACTTATTAAGACTTACTGACTTTTTTTCTTCTATATATCTACAGAATAACCCTTAGTGTTATACACTGCCATTTCATGTATATGCCTTACATTGTTATGATAGAGTGGTCTTACATGGTCTTATGGCTGGGCATTTTGTAGGTCTTTTTACAGTATATTTATTTACTCTTGATGACATTGTTATAATATTGATACTATGTATGGTTGTTACTTTATACCATACATGTAATGTTCTTTTGACCTATATAATGTGTTTGCTGGTTTCTTGGAGGTGTGATCTGTGATTCTCAGTACCCAGAGCTTTCTAGCCAGCTGTGATTCTATGCCCTTTTTCTCCTCTGTATTAACTGATCACATTACTGTCATATATTGTTAGCTATTTTATGTGTTAATAAATTGGATACACATGTTTGTACAATTTTGGGCATTTGTATTCCTTATGGTCTTTTTGTAGGTTTTAAAATGTATTTCCATATTTCTATTATTGGATAGGAGACAAGGAAGAGGGGATAGAATAATTAGATTTCATCATTTAGGATATAATTGATATATTTGATTACATACTCAAATTCTTAAGGAGAATGTAAGTACTAAAAAATGTATACTCCTTATCTAATGATCATTGAATATCTGTGACTTCAAAGCATGTGTAAAGATATGTAGGAAAGATCAGGAATGACCCACATTAATTATTTGTGCTCTCTGGCTCTGCAGATTCGTTGAAACCTTGATTCAAAACCACATTTATCCAACTCAAGATCAAATACTGTTTGTTGGCAGACCTTCCTCACAGTACATGGGTCCCTTTCAAATTACAATAAAAAAAATAGATAAAGTTTACTTGATATGCTTCAGGGCACTTGTACACTTGTACAGCAGGCACATCATGCTCTGCAATATTTGTACTAAAAATTAGTAACTTCAGCAGTTATCACAATATGAGTGTTCTCAAAACCATCTCAGCATCCAATAGTCACATTAAATGGTGTAAAACGAACCACATAATTCATGAACATGTTGCGAAATACAGTGAAGGAAATGAGTATTTGATCCCTTGCTGATTTTGTAAGTTTGCCCACTGTCAAAGACATGAACAGTCTAGAATTTTTAGGCTAGGTTAATTTTACCAGTGAGAGATAGATTATATAAAAAAAAAAGAAAAGAAAATCACATAGTCAAAATTATATATATTTATTTGCATTGTGCACAGAGAAATAAGTATTTGATCCCCTACCAACCATTAAGAGTTCAGCCTCCTCCAGACCAGTTACACGCTCCAAATCAACTTGATGCCTGCATTAAAGACAGCTGTCTTACATGGTCACCTGTATAAAAGACTCCTGTCCACAGACTCAATTAATCAGTCTGACTCTAACCTCTACAACATGGGCAAGACCAAAGAGCTTTCTAAGGATGTCAGGGACAAGATCATAGACCTGCACAAAGCTGGAATGGGCTACAAAACCATAAGTAAGACGCTGGGTGAGAAGGAGACAACTGTTGGTGCAATAGTAAGAAAATGGAAGACAAACAAAATTACTGTCAATCGACATCGATCTGGGGCTCCATGCAAAATCTCACCTCGTGGGGTATCCTTGATCCTGAGGAAGGTGAGAGCTCAGCCGAAAACTATACGGGGGGAACTTGTTAATGATCTCAAGGCAGCTGGGACCACAGTCAACAAGAAAACCATTGGTAACACATTACGCCGTAATGGATTAAAATCCTGCAGTGCCCGCAAGGTCCCCCTGCTCAAGAAGGCACATGTACAGGCCCATCTGAAGTTTGCAAATGAACATCTGGATGATTCTGAGAGTCATTGGGAGAAGGTGCTGTGGTCAGATGAGACTAAAATTGAGCTCTTTGGCATTAACTCAACTCGCCGTGTTTGGAGGAAGAGAAATGCTGTCTATGACCCAAAGAACACCGTCCCCACTGTCAAGCATGGAGGTGGAAACATTATGTTTTGGGGGTGTTTCTCTGCTAAGGGCACAGGACTACTTCACCGCATCAATGGGAGAATGGACGGAGCCATGTACCGTCAAATCCTGAGTGACAATCTCCTTCCCTCCACCAGGACATTAAAAATGGCTCGTGGCTGGGTCTTCTAGCACAGCAATGACCCGAAACATACAGCCAAGGCAACAAAGGAGTGGCTCAAAAAGAGGCACATTAAGGTCATGGAGTGGCCTAGCCAGTCTCCAGACCTTAAACCCATCAAAAACTTATGGAGGGAGCTGAAGATCCGAGTTGCCAAGCGACAGCCTCGAAATCTTAATGATTTACAGATGATCTGCAAAGAGGAGTGGGCCAAAATTCCATATAACATGTGTGTAAACCTCATCATCAACTACAGAAAACGTCTGACTGCTGTGCTTGCCAACAAGGGTTTTGCCAAAGGGATCAAATACTTATTTCTCTGTGCACAATGCAAATAAATATATATAATTTTGACAATGTGATTTTCTGTTTTTTGTTTTTTTTATATATATATAATCTATCTCTCACTGGTAAAATTAACCTAGCCTAAAAATTCTAGATGGGTCATGTCTTTGACAGTGGGCAAACTTACAAAATCAGCAAGGGATCAAATACTTATTTCCTTCACTGTATAAGATGAATGCTTTTGGCCAATGGACAGCCATTGCAAGTGGTGAAGTCACTTATGTAAAGTGGAAAACACCTGCATCTCATTTAATTTATCTATCCATATATATATGATACATCACTGAGCAAACGCCCATACACTAGACCATAAAACATACAATTAATGGAACTCTTTAAAATCATGAAACATGAATTCATACAATAATTTCAAATTCATTCAGAAAGTCAAATCAAAGATCAATGCAGGGCCAAGCATAAAATTAGAGGAAAGAAGAAGGAAAGTTCTCCTTACCATGCTCTACAGCAGGGATCAGCATCCTGTGGCAACCGTGCCACAGCTGGCCCTCTCCTGGTGTCCAGGGCAAGCGCTCGTTCATCGACTTATCGTATCGTTTATGCAGCATGAAATATTATCGTTGTTGGCAGCTCATCTCTCTGTGTAAACAGGGAGACATACTACCGACAAGATATTAATGTATGGGGATGAACAATCGTAGTAACGACCGCTCGTCCCCATACATTGCTCCTTGTGAAAGGAGCAAAGTAGCGCTGGTCAATTTGTTGTCTCGTTGATCGGCGCTCGTTTACATGACCCATGTCGGGCCGTGTAAAAGTACCCCAAGCGTTGAATGTCTGGTATGAATGGCCCTGCAAGAATATGTAAAACAGCCATAGCTTCTACTGGTGATAACAGGTCCTTAAAGGAGTTGTCCCTATTAGGGCATTATAAGTTAATAAATGGGAGTCCTCCATTCAGGACCTCCATCAATAAGACAGAGTAGAGTGTGGCTACAAAGATTGTCTTTTACAGCCCATTGATGTCAATGGGTACCATATAATATTTCATTTGCCCTGGGGTGCACTGCAGGGGAATTAAATACTTGCTACTAGCTTCCTCAGCAGATTGTGATCAGCTTATTTTTGAGGAACACTCTCCTGAAAAAGGATAGTCCGAAACAGATAACCATTTTAAAGGGAAGGTGTCATGATTTTTTATTTTTTTTTATCATATTGCTTTTAATATGATAATAACATAAATTTTATTTATTTATATTCTTGTGTTCTACTTTTTACTTTCTTCTACTTTTTACTTCTCTATTGGGGCTGCCATTTTTTTTCATCTCTGTATGTGTCGATTAACGACACATACAGAGATGGAATACGGCACATACAACCCCATAGAGAATGCAAACGGGAGCTGTTCCATTCACTGCAGCGTACGCCGCCTGTATGGGAACGGCGCATGCGCCACTCCCACACAGACCAAAACGAAGCTCGTTCGCAGAGCAAAATCCGGCGCCATTTTCATGTGGACCGGAAGCCGCTGCCAGACTGTAAGATGCCGCGGCTTCTGGCCATATGTTCAAGAAAACGAAGGAGCAAGGAATAGGAGTGGAGGCGGCAGCGGCGGCAGGAGCAGGTAAGTTATGTTTGTGTATGTGATGTGTGTATTATGTTCGTGCATGTTCGTGTTATACTGTCTGCTGATCACTGTATCTAATCCTCCTACACTGTGCATTCGCTCAGAAAATGGCGGCACACAGTAAAGGAGGTTTGAAGATTAAAACCCCTCCTTCTCCTGGCACTAGCCGGAATAAGGGAGGGGGATTGTGTGAGGACCCTAGAGAGTGTGTCTACCCCAAATTTGCAGCATAAAGCAATGAGGTTGCTTTACCACATCGACCATGCTGCAATTTTGGGAACTGCTCCCTCTAGAGGCCAGCACATGGAAATGTTATAAATTAGAATCTAATTAATAATATTTCCTGACATGTGAAAAAAATTAAAAAATGAAAACAATGTGTAATCACTTAAATAATAATTGTTTAACAAAAAAAAGAAAATTCTAGCGACACATTCCCTTTAAGTTTAAATCTACATGGTTAAATTATTGCAGAACATTTAGATAAATATAGGATCATACAATTTTAAAAACACATATATGTTCTTGCATAACATGAAATCACTGAGGAGATTACATAAATAGATGGCAGATAAAAGCCTACAGGCTATCTTTCTGTGCATACATGTTTCTTCATGCGGGGTGTGAAATATTTTAATAAATATAATAGCTACGTGGGTTATAATGGGTTTGGCAGTAATTTGAGTTACACATGACTTAGTATCCATATACTTTTTTCTTATTGCTCTCTGTCTTCGTGTTAGCACAATCAAACTACAAATACAGCGCTATGGGAAGTAAAATGTGCAGTGATCATCGAACCTATTAAAGTCATAGTTTATCATGATCTACTTTAAAGCAGTAATGCTGACATTCGAGTTATATATACAAAATAATTTGTTATAAAATGCATGTATTAAAATGACCATGTATATTCAGGTGCCACATTAAAGCTATGCCAATCTTGTGTTATCTCTGATAATCAGCGATGGTAAGTCTCCTTGTATTGCCCGGTTACTTTATTTTCCCCCTAACTTACTTGGGTAGCTGTTTCAAGTTTTATCTGACATCTATTTTCTCCTAATTGCCCTATAGGCCAATAAACCCCCCACGCTCCCTATCAAAATGAATTACTCTTAAATGGACACTAACTTTTTAAATAGCATGTTCTTATCTAATAGTATATATATATACACTACCGTTCAAAAGTTTGTGGTCACCGAGACAATTTTGTGTTTTCCATGAAAACTCACACTTATATTTATCAAATGAGTTGCAAAATGACTAGAAAATATAGTCAAGACATTGACAAGGTTAGAAATAATGATTTTTATTTCAAATAATAATTTTCTCCTTCAAACTTTGCTTTTGTCAGCAATGCAGACCTTTGGCATTCCAGCTGTTAATTTGCTGAGGTAAATCGGGAGAAATTTCACCCCATGCTTCCAGAAGCCCCTCCCACAAGTTGGATTGGCTTGATGGGCACTTCTTGCGTACCATACGGTCAAGCTGCTCCCACAACAGCTCTATGGGGTTGAGATCTGGTGACTGCGCTGGCCACTCCATTACAGATAGAATACCAGCTGCCTGCTTCTTCCCTAAATAGTTCTTGCATAATTTGGAGATGTGCTTTGGGTCATTGTCCTGTTGTAGGATGAAATTGGCTCCAATCAGGCGCTGTCCACAGGGTATGGGATGGCGTTGCAAAATGGAGTGATAGCCTTCCTTATTCAATATCCCTTTTACCTTGTACAAATCTCCCACTTTACCAGCACCAAAGCAATCCCAGACCATCACATTACCTCCACCATGCTTGACAGATGGCGTCAGGCACTCTTCCAGCATCTTTTCAGTTGTTCTGCGTCTCACAAATGTTCTTCTGTGTGATCCAAACACCTCAAACTTCGATTCGTCTGTCCATAACACTTTTTTCCAATCTTCCTCTGTCCAATGTCTGTGTGCTTTTGCCCATATTAATCTTTTCCTTTTATTAGCCAGTCTCAGATATGGCTTTTTCTTTGCCACTCTGCCCTGAAGGCCAGCATCCCGGAGTCGCCTCTTCACTGTAGACGTTGACACTGGCGTTTTGCGGGTCCTATTTAATGAAGCTGCCAGTTGAGGGCCTGTGAGGCGTCTATTTCTCAAACTAGAGACTCTAATGTACTTGTCTTGTTGCTCAGTGGTGCAGCGGGGCCTCCCACTTCTCTTTCTACTCTGGTTAGAGCCTGTTTGTGCTGTCCTCTGAAGGGAGTAGTACACACCGTTGTAGGAAATCTTCAGTTTCTTGGCAATTTCTCGCATGGAATAGCCTTCATTTCTAAGAACAAGAATAGACTGTCGAGTTTCACATGAAAGCTCTCTTTTTCTAGCCATTTTATGAGTTTATTCGAACCCACAAATGTAATGCTCCAGATTCTCAACTAGCTCAAAGGAAGGTCAGTTTTATAGCTCCTCTAAACAGCAAAACTGTTTACAGCAGTGCTAACATAATTGCACAAGGGTTTTCAAGTGTTTTCTAATCATCCATTAGCCTTCTAACACAGTTAGCAAACACAATGTACCATTAGAACACTGGAGTGATGGTTGCTGGAAATGGGCCTCTATACACCTATGTAGATATTGCATTAAAATCCAGACGTTTGCAGCTAGAATAGTCATTTAGCACATTAACAATGTATAGAGTGTATTTCTGATTAATTTAATGTTATCTTCATTGAAAAAAACTGTGCTTTTCTTTCAAAAATAAGGAAATTTCTAAGTGACCCTAAACTTTTGAACGGTAGTGTGTGTGTATATATATATATATATATATATATATATATATACATATATATACATATACATATATATATACATATATATATACATATATATATATATACATATATATATATATATATATATATATATATATATATATATATACATATATATATATATATATATATATATATATATATATATATATATATATATAGACTTTGTAATTTACTTACTGTTAAAATGTAGTTTTATCCATGCAAATCCTGTGTGAAATTACTGCCACTAGTTATCTACCTGCCTGTAATAGTCTGTCCATCCCCTGTTGTTAAGCAAATTCTGTCTCTAGTTACAGAGCAGAGGAGACGGACTGCCGGAATTGGGGGTGTATCTTTGCAAAGCTTGCCCATAGAAGTCTATAGAGATGGGAGGGGGAGAAGTAGCAGAGAGAGTGAGAAAAGAGAGACACAGACATGCTCCCCATAATAATTTTTGTAGAGGGGAGGAGGAGCAGGAGGAGGGAGCAGGAGTAGAGAGAAGAGAGACACATACACTGCCATAAAAGTCTGTGGAGAGGGGAGCAAAAATGGGGAGCAGGAGCAGAAAGAGAGAGGCAGAGACACAGAGCTACTGCCAAAATAAAACTATGTTGGATCAGGGAAAAGGAAAGGGGAAAAGGATGTGGTCTGTGAAAAATTAATAATTAACTTTTATTAAGTATGCATTAAGAAAAATGATTAAAAGGTCCAATGGTGCAATTTGGTATGTGTGAGTGACCCCTCAATTCACATACCCTTGGCCAAAAATTAAATGATGAGGTAATATATAATGTTGCTGTCCGTTGTTCCGTTAGTAGTACTAGATGATTAAACTGCAGCTGCCACAGATTACATGAAAATGAATGAAACTGTAAATTAGTAGTTCTACCGATCACTCTGTCTTAAATTGGACCGGCTGTATAGCCTGGGTTAGAGTATTGACTGTTACACTATATAATACTAAGTGCAGCTGGGCCAGTGGCGATGTGCCCTGTAATGAGAAGAGGTATGATAATAAGCAAGGTGAAGCCTTGCAAGCCTCTTACCCCTGCGTTAGTGTTGGTATGGTGGTGTGAACAGTAATGAACTGCACCCTCACGCTGGTGTCCCTGAGGATCAGAGCAGCAGCGTTGGGAACGGTCGTATTATACAGTGAGAACACTCTCAGCTGTCAGCTGAGAGGCAAAGTGAGAACGGCCGTAAGCAATAGTAGCTGTGCTCAGCTATAAGCCGAGAAGCAGTGTGTGCGGCAGGGTTGCTGTCAGTACCCGCAGGTGAACTGAGTCACCAACGGGAGCCGGCGATAGGCCAGACAGGATGAATCACCCAGCTGATAGACTCAGCAGGGCGCACTGCAGTCACAAGCACGGACAACCAGCAAGCAGCTGGCAGCCGTGATTGAAGGAGGATCGTGGAGCAAATAGTGGAACTTGGACAGCTAGTGCCAAGTAGTGCACCATAGGATTATTAAAATTGTTGGTGAGCACCCGACGCGCGTTTCGCCAGAATTCTGGCTTCTTCTAGGGGTGAAAAGCCGCCATTAGACCGCCCTATAAATAGGGTTCATGGCTGAATGACAGCCCCATTAGCCAATCAGAGACCTTGGTCTCTATTGGTATGGGAATAGACGTGTTGTCATTAAATTTGAGATAGAACATATGGCAGCAGTTATAGTACACCTTACAGATGTGTCAAAGTTCAAATTAAATTATAGACATTTCCTGAGCTCTGCAATTATGCAGATATGAATCAATACTGGGAAATGATAAGGGGATAGGGGAGGTTTTCCCTCAGTCCCCATTGTGTTGTAAGGAGCAGCATTTATGAAAGATTTTATGGAAGGATTTTCATATACAGTTATGTAACTTATATTATTAGCTTTATTATATTAATATGAGAAGCAGCCGAAAACAAGGTGTATGTTTGTTATAAAAAACAGCCAAAGCCAAAATTTTCATTTAGTCCTGTGGGACTCACAGTCCGCATGTGGAAGATCCATTCGCTCTCCTTTTTAAGGAGTGCTTGATCTAGATTACCCCTTCTGATGCCCAGATGTATTTGGCACAGGGCCCAGCCCTTCAGGGTGGTCCAGTCAGAATTATGTGCGTCCCCGAAGTGTCTAGCTATAGGGGTCGGGGTGAAGGGCTTGTTTTTGGTCTTGCAGTCTTTCATATTTTTTCAAAATTGATTATTGAATTGATGTGCTCGCGAATTCGTATGCGCAATTCTCTCTTGGTTTTCCCAATATATTTGAGGCCACACGGGCATTCAAGGCAGTAAATCACACCAGAAGTTGAGCATCTTATGTGATCTGTAATACGATGGAGGTTACCAAGGGCGTCTACAAACTCTTTTTTGTCCACTAGTACCCGGCAAGCTCTACACATTTTGCACGGATGGAAACCAGGACTGAGTACCTTATTGGCTCTATTCTTTCTTGAAAAGTGACTTTGTACCAGGATATTTGAAATAGTTTTACACTTTCTATATCCCAAGGAGACTTTATTGGTAAGGAGATTTTTGAGCACTGGGTCACTGAGTAAGATGTTCCAATGGTGGTTCAGGATATTCGTCATTCCATCCCAGTTTTCATTGTAATCTGTAATAAATCGTGGTTGTGGTTGTGTTAAGTTGGCCCTAATTTTAGGGGTCAGTAAGCTATCACGATCGGTCCTCAGCGCCCAATTGTAGGCTTTCTTGATGTTTCTTTTACTGTAATTCCTGCTTGACAGCCTGTTCTTAAGTTCTGTTGCCCGCATTTTAAAGAGCTGGAATGTGGAGCAATTCCGTCTGAGGCGTAGGAACTCTCCCTTCGGTATGCCTCTGATAGTGTTGACAGAGTGTGCACTTGTTGCATCCAGAAGGCTGTTTGTAGCTGTTTTCTTGCGGTAGAGGTCTGTCTCAATAGTGCCTTGCTCATTGGTGAACAACCTCACATCCAGAAAAGGAATTGAATGCTGGTCATATGTGAGATTTAATCTAAGGTTGAAGTTGTTGGTATTCAGAACCCTTATAAACTCTTCAAGTTCTATAGAGGGACCGTTCCAGATGAGTAATATGTCGTCTATGAATCTTCGCCAAATGTTAATCCTGGATGTGAATTTGTCCATTTCGGGACAGAAGACATGACATTCTTCCCACCAGCCCAGGTATAGATTGGCAAAGGTGGGTGCCACTGCCGCTCCCATGGCTGTTCCGCGTAGCTGCAGGTAGAATCTGCCATCAAAAAGGAAATAATTATGCTTCAAAATGAACATAAGTGCACGTAAGACAAAGTCTCTACGGGATGAATTGTAACCTTCCCTTCTCTGCAAGAAAAATTCCACCGCTGCACAGCCTACCTTGTGATCTATGCTAGTATAGAGGGACTCTACGTCGCATGTGGTAAGCCATTCACTCTCCTCCAGGGAGCTACCATTGAGGTCTTTGAGGACCTGCATGGTATCCCTGGTGTGGGAGGGCAACTGGTACACCAATTCGCGTAGTTCTTCATCTAACCAGTGGTTGCATTTCTCAGTCAGATTCCCCACACCAGAGACAATAGGCCTCCCTGGAGGATTGATGGAATTTTTATGTACTTTCGGAAGGAGATAAAACGTGGCAATTCTAGGGTATTGTACCCTCATATAATCTCTCTCTTTGGCGGTTATGGCACCTCCTTCAAAACCATCCTGTATCATGTTATTGTATTCCGTGAGGAATTGTTCTGTTGGGTCTCCCCAAAGTGGCCGATAACACGCTTTGTCCAATAGTTGCTTTTTTGCCTCCTGTACATATTTGTCTTTGGACCAGATGACAACGTTACCCCCTTTATCGGAATTTTTGAAAACAACATCATCCCATTTTCTCATTTCATAAAGTGCCCGTTCTTCGTCTGGGCTAAGATTGTTGGATGGCCATTGGTCAGAGAGTGACAATAAATCCTGTGACACTAGGTCAATGAAGACTTTAATTGCTGGACAACCATCCAGAGATGGCATGATTGAGGTCTTGGATTTAACTTTGGATTTTTTATGAGAGGTTGTGGTGAGGGGGCCAGGACCAGGTTCACCTGGCTGTGTGGAGTTTTCAAATAAAAGTTCCTCAAGGTCTTCCAATGTATTAAGTTCTATTTCTGAGAGGCACTCCATGCCGACAGTATTAAGCTGTTCATTGTTAGCGTTATTTACTTGTCTATTATACATTTTTTGATAGAACAATTTGCGTCCAAAGAGGTGAAGGTCTTTAATGACAGTGAATTTGTTTAATTTGGTTGTTAGGCAGAAGTTAAAACCTTTACTGAGGACTGAGGTTTGAAATTCAGTGAGTACATGATTAGAGAGATTAATGACCCTCAGGCATTCCTCACTGGGATCTACGTTACTGGACTTCATTTTTTGTGGGGTCTCTGAGATTCTTTCCTCCACTGTTGGGAGCCCCTGAAGCCCCACCTCCCTCTGTCCCGTAAAAAAGGGACTTCGGTGGTGATGTTATCAAGTTTTCTATTGGGATTTCTGTTCCTACTCAATTGTCTACCCTGAGTTGGCTGTGGGTCTGTATCTGAGTCTGAAGGATCTGTCCCATCTGTCCCTGTGTCAGAAAATTCATGTGGGTCCGTTGACTCTGGGTGAGTTCTTGTATTAGTTGGTCTACCACTTGGGAACCTCAGGGACCTCTTTTTGCCCCAGTCGTAGATTTCTCCTCTGGCGAAGTCTGCCTTATCTCGTGCATATTTTTTCTTTTTGCGGTTTTTGATTTTGACTTCAACCAAATCTACATGGTCTAATGTTTTTTTGAAAACCTCTGCGAATTGTATTGAGCCCTCATACTTCTCCAAATTAGGTGTAAGGGCTTCAAGATCCTTTTCGACTATGTTCAAGATATGGGTTTCGTCTTCAATTAATATGCCCATAAGCGTGTTGGAACACGCTGTTAGGGCTGATTCCCATCTCTCCTTTAATCCAGCTTTGGAAAGTTCATATGAGGGGAAGAGTGGAATTCGCAGACCTCTGGAAATGAGCCCCTGTTCCAAATATTGTTCTAATGTGATTTTAGTCCAAGTGGACTGTACTTGTCTAATTTGAAGGTTTTTAAACTTCTTGACAAGGTCATCCATGTGCAGTTCTGTTGCTTGGGTCTCTTGAGTGCAGACCCGAGTATCTGAGAAGACGCTGCCGAACTCTTCTTTTTGGCGTGCTTGTCTCTGTTTGAGTTGATCTAAAATGCTGGTTTGGGCCATGGTGTTCTATAGAATTAGGTAGTGAACGGGGTGATCAGAGAATGACCAAGCAGGACACAGTAATTTGCAAGGATTGGTGAGGATCACCTATTACACAATATATGTCATGTCAGAGAGACCACATGGTGTACACCACCAATTTGAGCTGAGTTGGATCAGGGAAAAGGAAAGGGGAAAAGGATGTGGTCTGTGAAAAATTAATAATTAACTTTTATTAAGTATGCATTAAGAAAAATGATTAAAAGGTCCAATGGTGCAATTTGGTATGTGTGAGTGACCCCTCAATTCACATACCCTTGGCCAAAAATTAAATGATGAGGTAATATATAATGTTGCTGTCCGTTGTTCCGTTAGTAGTACTAGATGATTAAACTGCAGCTGCCACAGATTACATGAAAATGAATGAAACTGTAAATTAGTAGTTCTACCGATCACTCTGTCTTAAATTGGACCGGCTGTATAGCCTGGGTTAGAGTATTGACGTTACACTATATAATACTAAGTGCAGCTGGGCCAGTGGCGATGTGCCCTGTAATGAGAAGAGGTATGATAATAAGCAAGGTGAAGCCTTGCAAGCCTCTTACCCCTGCGTTAGTGTTGGTATGGTGGTGTGAACAGTAATGAACTGCACCCTCACGCTGGTGTCCCTGAGGATCAGAGCAGCAGCGTTGGGAACGGTCGTATTATACAGTGAGAACACTCTCAGCTGTCAGCTGAGAGGCAAAGTGAGAACGGCCGTAAGCAATAGTAGCTGTGCTCAGCTATAAGCCGAGAAGCAGTGTGTGCGGCAGGGTTGCTGTCAGTACCCGCAGGTGAACTGAGTCACCAACGGGAGCCGGCGATAGGCCAGACAGGATGAATCACCCAGCTGATAGACTCAGCAGGGCGCACTGCAGTCACAAGCACGGACAACCAGCAAGCAGCTGGCAGCCGTGATTGAAGGAGGATCGTGGAGCAAATAGTGGAACTTGGACAGCTAGTGCCAAGTAGTGCACCATAGGATTATTAAAATTGTTGGTGAGCACCCGACGCGCGTTTCGCCAGAATTCTGGCTTCTTCTAGGGGTGAAAAGCCGCCATTAGACCGCCCTATAAATAGGGTTCATGGCTGAATGACAGCCCCATTAGCCAATCAGAGACCTTGGTCTCTATTGGTATGGGAATAGACGTGTTGTCATTAAATTTGAGATAGAACATATGGCAGCAGTTATAGTACACCTTACAGATGTGTCAAAGTTCAAATTAAATTATAGACATTTCCTGAGCTCTGCAATTATGCAGATATGAATCAATACTGGGAAATGATAAGGGGATAGGGGAGGTTTTCCCTCAGTCCCCATTGTGTTGTAAGGAGCAGCATTTATGAAAGATTTTATGGAAGGATTTTCATATACAGTTATGTAACTTATATTATTAGCTTTATTATATTAATATGAGAAGCAGCCGAAAACAAGGTGTATGTTTGTTATAAAAAACAGCCAAAGCCAAAATTTTCATTTAGTCCTGTGGGACTCACAGTCCGCATGTGGAAGATCCATTCGCTCTCCTTTTTAAGGAGTGCTTGATCTAGATTACCCCTTCTGATGCCCAGATGTATTTGGCACAGGGCCCAGCCCTTCAGGGTGGTCCAGTCAGAATTATGTGCGTCCCCGAAGTGTCTAGCTATAGGGGTCGGGGTGAAGGGCTTGTTTTTGGTCTTGCAGTCTTTCATATTTTTTTCAAAATTGATTATTGAATTGATGTGCTCGCGAATTCGTATGCGCAATTCTCTCTTGGTTTTCCCAATATATTTGAGGCCACACGGGCATTCAAGGCAGTAAATCACACCAGAAGTTGAGCATCTTATGTGATCTGTAATCCGATGGAGGTTACCAAGGGCGTCTACAAACTCTTGTTTGTCCACTAGTACCCGGCAAGCTCTACACATTTTGCACGGATGGAAACCAGGACTGAGTACCTTATTGGCTCTATTCTTTCTTGAAAAGTGACTTTGTACCAGGATATTTGAAATAGTTTTACACTTTCTATATCCCAAGGAGACTTTATTGGTAAGGAGATTTTTGAGCACTGGGTCACTGAGTAAGATGTTCCAATGGTGGTTCAGGATATTCGTCATTCCATCCCAGTTTTCATTGTAATCTGTAATAAATCGTGGTTGTGGTTGTGTTATGTTGGCCCTAATTTTAGGGGTCAGTAAGCTATCACGATCGGTCCTCAGCGCCCAATTGTAGGCTTTCTTGATGTTTCTTTTACTGTAATTCCTGCTTGACAGCCTGTTCTTAAGTTCTGTTGCCCGCATTTTAAAGAGCTGGAATGTGGAGCAATTCCGTCTGAGGCGTAGGAACTCTCCCTTCGGTATGCCTCTGATAGTGTTGACAGAGTGTGCACTTGTTGCATCCAGAAGGCTGTTTGTAGCTGTTTTCTTGCGGTAGAGGTCTGTCTCAATAGTGCCTTGCTCATTGGTGAAACCCATATCTTGAACATAGTCGAAAAGGATCTTGAAGCCCTTACACCTAATTTGGAGAAGTATGAGGGCTCAATACAATTCGCAGAGGTTTTCAAAAAAGCATTAGACCATGTAGATTTGGTTGAAGTCAAAATCAAAAACCGCAAAAAGAAAAAATATGCACGAGATAAGGCAGACTTCGCCAGAGGAGAAATCTACGACTGGGGCAAAAAGAGGTCCCTGAGGTTCCCAAGTGGTAGACCAACTAATACAAGAACTCACCCAGAGTCAACGGACCCACATGAATTTTCTGACACAGGGACAGATGGGACAGATCCTTCAGACTCAGATACAGACCCACAGCCAACTCAGGGTAGACAATTGAGTAGGAACAGAAATCCCAATAGAAAACTTGATAACATCACCACCGAAGTCCCTTTTTTACGGGACAGAGGGAGGTGGGGCTTCAGGGGCTCCCAACAGTGGAGGAAAGAATCTCAGAGACCCCACAAAAAATGAAGTCCAGTAACGTAGATCCCAGTGAGGAATGCCTGAGGGTCATTAATCTCTCTAATCATGTACTCACTGAATTTCAAACCTCAGTCCTCAGTAAAGGTTTTAACTTCTGCCTAACAACCAAATTAAACAAATTCACTGTCATTAAAGACCTTCACCTCTTTGGACGCAAATTGTTCTATCAAAAAATGTATAATAGACAAGTAAATAACGCTAACAATGAACAGCTTAATACTGTCGGCATGGAGTGCCTCTCAGAAATAGAACTTAATACATTGGAAGACCTTGAGGAACTTTTATTTGAAAACTCCACACAGCCAGGTGAACCTGGTCCTGGCCCCCTCACCACAACCTCTCATAAAAAATCCAAAGTTAAATCCAAGACCTCAATCATGCCATCTCTGGATGGTTGTCCAGCAATTAAAGTCTTCATTGACCTAGTGTCACAGGATTTATTGTCACTCTCTGACCAATGGCCATCCAACAATCTTAGCCCAGACGAAGAACGGGCACTTTATGAAATGAGAAAATGGGATGATGTTGTTTTCAAAAATTCCGATAAAGGGGGTAACGTTGTCATCTGGTCCAAAGACAAATATGTACAGGAGGCAAAAAAGCAACTATTGGACAAAGCGTGTTATCGGCCACTTTGGGGAGACCCAACAGAACAATTCCTCACGGAATACAATAACATGATACAGGATGGTTTTGAAGGAGGTGCCATAACCGCCAAAGAGAGAGATTATATGAGGGTACAATACCCTAGAATTGCCACGTTTTATCTCCTTCCGAAAGTACATAAAAATTCCATCAATCCTCCAGGGAGGCCTATTGTCTCTGGTGTGGGGAATCTGACTGAGAAATGCAACCACTGGTTAGATGAAGAACTACGCGAATTGGTGTACCAGTTGCCCTCCCACACCAGGGATACCATGCAGGTCCTCAAAGACCTCAATGGTAGCTCCCTGGAGGAGAGTGAATGGCTTACCACATGCGACGTAGAGTCCCTCTATACTAGCATAGATCACAAGGTAGGCTGTGCAGCGGTGGAATTTTTCTTGCAGAGAAGGGAAGGTTACAATTCATCCCGTAGAGACTTTGTCTTACGTGCACTTATGTTCATTTTGAAGCATAATTATTTCCTTTTTGATGGCAGATTCTACCTGCAGCTACGCGGAACAGCCATGGGAGCGGCAGTGGCACCCACCTTTGCCAATCTATACCTGGGCTGGTGGGAAGAATGTCATGTCTTCTGTCCCGAAATGGACAAATTCACATCCAGGATTAACATTTGGCGAAGATTCATAGACGACATATTACTCATCTGGAACGGTCCCTCTATAGAACTTGAAGAGTTTATAAGGGTTCTGAATACCAACAACTTCAACCTTAGATTAAATCTCACATATGACCAGCATTCAATTCCTTTTCTGGATGTGAGGTTGTTCACCAATGAGCAAGGCACTATTGAGACAGACCTCTACCGCAAGAAAACAGCTACAAACAGCCTTCTGGATGCAACAAGTGCACACTCTGTCAACACTATCAGAGGCATACCGAAGGGAGAGTTCCTACGCCTCAGACGGAATTGCTCCACATTCCAGCTCTTTAAAATGCGGGCAACAGAACTTAAGAACAGGCTGTCAAGCAGGAATTACAGTAAAAGAAACATCAAGAAAGCCTACAATTGGGCGCTGAGGACCGATCGTGATAGCTTACTGACCCCTAAAATTAGGGCCAACTTAACACAACCACAACCACGATTTATTACAGATTACAATGAAAACTGGGATGGAATGACGAATATCCTGAACCACCATTGGAACATCTTACTCAGTGACCCAGTGCTCAAAAATCTCCTTACCAATAAAGTCTCCTTGGGATATAGAAAGTGTAAAACTATTTCAAATATCCTGGTACAAAGTCACTTTTCAAGAAAGAATAGAGCCAATAAGGTACTCAGTCCTGGTTTCCATCCGTGCAAAATGTGTAGAGCTTGCCGGGTACTAGTGGACAAAAAAGAGTTTGTAGACGCCCTTGGTAACCTCCATCGTATTACAGATCACATAAGATGCTCAACTTCTGGTGTGATTTACTGCCTTGAATGCCCGTGTGGCCTCAAATATATTGGGAAAACCAAGAGAGAATTGCGCATACGAATTCGCGAGCACATCAATTCAATAATCAATTTTGAAAAAATATGAAAGACTGCAAGACCAAAAACAAGCCCTTCACCCCGACCCCTATAGCTAGACACTTCGGGGACGCACATAATTCTGACTGGACCACCCTGAAGGGCTGGGCCCTGTGCCAAATACATCTGGGCATCAGAAGGGGTAATCTAGATCAAGCACTCCTTAAAAAGGAGAGCGAATGGATCTTCCACATGCGGACTGTGAGTCCCACAGGACTAAATGAAAATTTTGGCTTTGGCTGTTTTTTATAACAAACATACACCTTGTTTTCGGCTGCTTCTCATATTAATATAATAAAGCTAATAATATAAGTTACATAACTGTATATGAAAATCCTTCCATAAAATCTTTCATAAATGCTGCTCCTTACAACACAATGGGGACTGAGGGAAAACCTCCCCTATCCCCTTATCATTTCCCAGTATTGATTCATATCTGCATAATTGCAGAGCTCAGGAAATGTCTATAATTTAATTTGAACTTTGACACATCTGTAAGGTGTACTATAACTGCTGCCATATGTTCTATCTCAAATTTAATGACAACACGTCTATTCCCATACCAATAGAGACCAAGGTCTCTGATTGGCTAATGGGGCTGTCATTCAGCCATGAACCCTATTTATAGGGCGGTCTAATGGCGGCTTTTCACCCCTAGAAGAAGCCAGAATTCTGGCGAAACGCGCGTCGGGTGCTCACCAACAATTTTAATAATCCTATGGTGCACTACTTGGCACTAGCTGTCCAAGTTCCACTATTTGCTCCACGATCCTCCTTCAATCACGGCTGCCAGCTGCTTGCTGGTTGTCCGTGCTTGTGACTGCAGTGCGCCCTGCTGAGTCTATCAGCTGGGTGATTCATCCTGTCTGGCCTATCGCCGGCTCCCGTTGGTGACTCAGTTCACCTGCGGGTACTGACAGCAACCCTGCCGCACACACTGCTTCTCGGCTTATAGCTGAGCACAGCTACTATTGCTTACGGCCGTTCTCACTTTGCCTCTCAGCTGACAGCTGAGAGTGTTCTCACTGTATAATACGACCGTTCCCAACGCTGCTGCTCTGATCCTCAGGGACACCAGCGTGAGGGTGCAGTTCATTACTGTTCACACCACCATACCAACACTAACGCAGGGGTAAGAGGCTTGCAAGGCTTCACCTTGCTTATTATCATACCTCTTCTCATTACAGGGCACATCGCCACTGGCCCAGCTGCACTTAGTATTATATAGTGTAACAGTCAATACTCTAACCCAGGCTATACAGCCGGTCCAATTTAAGACAGAGTGATCGGTAGAACTACTAATTTACAGTTTCATTCATTTTCATGTAATCTGTGGCAGCTGCAGTTTAATCATCTAGTACTACTAACGGAACAACGGACAGCAACATTATATATTACCTCATCATTTAATTTTTGGCCAAGGGTATGTGAATTGAGGGGTCACTCACACATACCAAATTGCACCATTGGACCTTTTAATCATTTTTCTTAATGCATACTTAATAAAAGTTAATTATTAATTTTTCACAGACCACATCCTTTTCCCCTTTCCTTTTCCCTGATCCAACTCAGCTCAAATTGGTGGTGTACACCATGTGGTCTCTCTGACATGACATATATTGTGTAATAGGTGATCCTCACCAATCCTTGCAAAATAAAACTATGGAGAGGAGCTTGGGGAACAGAAAGATAGAACAGGAGCAGAGAGAGAGATACAAATGCTGCTGCCTATAGAAGTCTATGGAGGGAGGTGGGGAGCAGAGAGAGAATAGGAGACACAGGCTGCTTTCCATAGATGTCATTGGAAAGGTGAGAGGGACCAGAAGCAGCGAGAGACACAGACACTGCTGCCTATAGATGTCTATAGAGAGGGATAAGTGAGCAGAAGCAGAGAGAGAGAGAGAGAGAGGAGACACAGACTGCAGCAAAGTGTTAAATGTCACCCCCATTCCTGAATTCGCAGTTACACTATGCATTACTGCTTTATGATGTCCTCCATGCTGCTTCTGCTTTTAAGGGCGTGCTACAGGGAGATAGTGTACAAGGATGTTCTCTGCTATTTGTGTGCTGTGTATAAGGGACATGATAGCAGTGTGGCGCCACTCACTAGTTTAGGGAAAACTGAGAATTAGAGATAAAGCCTATAGAGGGGAAAACTGCTAAACGTCATACAAGTCATATAATGGCCAGAAATAGTGAATTTCCTCACACATAACAGTTTATTCTAAAAAGTCAACTGCAAAATGATGTATGCTTTATATAGTGAATAATTACACTATCTCTAGTACACACAAGTAAATAACCATATTAAAAATCATTTTATTACATGTAGATTTTGTAATATCAATGCAACGTATTAGTAAACTATTTTGATTAGAATGTAATTATCTCAATTTGACAACATTATTTCAGCATGGCTTGCCAAACATTACTTGATTTTGCTGAAAGGATAGGATTTTTATCACCTGTATTTTCACTTGTACTAAGTTGCTGAATTTTAACCAATACATTTAACAGACGGAGATACTGATATTAAAAACTTCAAATACTGCCTTCCAGACATGTTTGGCCAGCTAGAGGCGTCCTCAGGGCCCAGAGGCTACAGAGACTTCATTGATCAAGTAAACTGACTCCCAATGTGGGGAAAATCTTGAATTTTTCTAATAATGGTTTACCTAGGTGTTCCACTAGTGATGGCAGTAGGTCTATTATGAAGCTTGAAGCAATGTGTATCATCTCAGAAATAATATATGTAACTAACCTTTCCAGTTCAATGCCGATAGTTTCAAATATATATTTCTATAACAGTCCACTGCCCAACAGATGGCTCACTTCACTTCCAGCATTTTGTTATAAAGACTTCAATACACTTGGCTATATTAGAATAAAACATGTCCCCTTCTTCCATTGCCCAAAAAAAATTGCTATGATTTGGAATTAAATTAGTCAATAATTTTATTTGATGAATCACCGGCTTCTGGAAACAGTCAATGAAAGCCTTCCGAGTCTGAACTGCTGGGGTAACTGCAAAGTAGAGTACATGAAAGCTCATTTACAATTAATTAGGAATCTGTTTTAAGGCCAAACAAGTAGAGCTTTAAAGATCGCAAAGAGCGTTAAATAAATTAATGGAAAGCCACATTGTTGACGACATCATAACCAGCAGGTGAATGTTAATAAAAGAGCGAAGACATGTGGAAAAGAACATTTCTAGGTGGGAAGCCTGCAGTTCTTGCAGATTCAGAAAAGGATCCGAACAATCCTGCTGGGAAGTAAAACAGTAATCTTCATGGGGAACAATTTACTTTTTGTGAAAGTGTCAATAAAGAAAATAACTTGAGAGGCCAAATAATAAAACATTGTTAAGGATTGATGAAGCTGATGATTCACATACCCAAATAGAATAATACTGGCAGAACATGGATTATATATCCAAGTCAACGGAATATATTGAGTCTATTGTATTATTTTTTGAAACTGTTCATTCATAGATTTGGCTATTAGATCATTCCAAAAGTCACTACACCAAGAATAAAAAGTTTCCTATTAGGGCTCATGCACACTCCTGTATTATGGGTCCAAACAGTTTTACAATAGTACAGGGGGCCCTTGTGTATCTCCATATGCCTCCAAGTGCATACAAAGGGAATTTCTGTTGAATTCTATCCTTATTTTTTTCCTTATTTGTTACAACCGTTTCACATAAATAAAGATAAATGTGCAGTTTTCATGGTCATGGCCATCAGTCTTGCATAAAGTCCTGAAACAGCAGTTAGTTTATAAATAACCCCTTCCCGCCGCAGCCATTTTTTTTTATTTTCACTTTCGTTATTTCCTCCCCACCTTCCAAAAGCCATAACTTTTTATTTTTCCATGAATATAGCCGTATAAAGGCTTGTTTTTGCGGGACAACTTGTAGACTTTCACGGCACATTTATTGTACCATATGATGTAGTGAGAAACTGGAAAAAAAATATTTGTGGGGTGGAATAGGAAAAAAACTGTGATTCCACAATATTTTGGGGGGTTTTATTTTTATGGCGTTCACCGTGCGGTAAAAACAGTTATCTTTATTCTGTTGGTCAATACGATTACGGTGATTCCAAATTTATATAGGTTTTTTTTGTGTTTTACTATTTTTAGGACCTGGTCACACAGAGTTTTATTTACACGATTTTTGATGCGGGAACCGCGTCGCAAAATGCGCCACTAAACGGGCGAAAATGCCTCCCATTGATTTCAATGCGAGCCGGAGGCATTTTTTCCCCGCGAGCGAGCGACATGCCCTATCTTTGGGTGTTTACATCTTTGACCTCTCATTGACATCAAAGGGAGGTAGAGAAATTTTGGCAAGGTAGGAGATTTTGCCTGCGGCGCACAATGGTCGTGGGCAAAAAACGCTGCGAAAGACATGGCAAACGGCGTGCAGGCATCTCAAAATCTGCCTCAAAAATCCAGACGGAATTTTGAGGTAGAATTTTCAGCCTGCAGAAAACTCTGTGTGAACAAAGAAAAAACTGATTGTTAAAAATAATATTTGAGTTTTGTCGCCATATTCTGAGAGCCATAACTTTTTGATATTTCCGTCGATTGAGCGGTATGAGGGCTTATTTTTTGCGAGGCGAGCTGTAGTTTTATTGGTACCATTTTGGGGTACATGACACTTTCTGATCAATTTTTATTCCATTTTTTGTGGGAGATGAAGTCAGCAAAAAAAAGGAATTCTGTCGGTTTTTATTTTTTACGCCAATCACCATGCAGACTAAATAAGGATATATTGTAATAGTTCAGACTTTTAATTTTTTGACATTGTGCTCGAGGGAAAATAAGAAAAGGTTTTTTTTTTTTACTTTAAATTGTTCAATTTTTTTTCATTTATTAAAAAAAACTTTATATTACTGTTTTTTACTTGTCCCCCTAGGAGACTTGAACCAGCAATCGTTGGATCGCTTGCATGATATACTGCAAGACTAATGTATTGCAGTATATCGTGATACTGACACCCTCCTATGAAGCCTTCATAGGAGTGCAAAGATGGCATGCCTGGAAGCCTTCATCAGACCCCCAGGCTGCCATGCTAACTAAAGGCACACCGCAATCGCGTCGCCGGGGGGGGGGGGGGAATTGGAATGTTACAGGGGGCCGTCCCCTGCTTTTAGTAATTTAAATGCAGCGGTCGCTATTGACCATGGCATTTAACAGGTGAAACGAGTGGGGTCCCGCTGTTACGCTGAAGTGTCGTCTGTAGCACACAGCCGTCACGCTCGCTCTATAGAGCGGGCTCAGCCCATGAGCCCGCTCCATATTCCTCCACCCGACGTGTGCCATATATAAATACGGCGGATGTCAGGAAAGGGTTTGTCTAGATTAGAGAACAAGGTCCACTTTTGTTTTGTAGAAACAGCGGCCCTCCCGAGCATGGACTATGTCTGGCATTGCAGCTCAACTCCATTCAAGATGAACCCTTTTTTCTAAATATTTCTCGAAGGCTGGATTCACACGAGCATGTTCGGTCCGTAAAGGACGGAACGTATTTCGGCCGCAAGTCCCGGACTGAACACACTGCAGGGAGCTGGGCTCCTAGCATCATAGTAATGTACAACGCTAGGAGTCCCTGCCTCTCCATGGAACTACTGTCCCATACTGAAAACATGATTACAGTACTTGACAGCTGTCCCGCAGCGAGGCAGGGACTCCTAGCGTCGTACATAACTATGATTCTAGGAGCCTGGCTCGCTGCAGTGTGTTCAGTCTGGGACTTGCGGCCGAAATACGTTCCGTCCTTTACGGACCGAACATGCTCGTGTGAATCCAGCCTTACTGTTGCTTGATTGTCAAGATCCCTTCAAAAGCGATCAGTCAGAGCAGAGAGTCAGGGCTCAGGGTTATCTTTTTACTTTCATATATTTTAATATCTCACTCATTACACCATTATTACGTTATTTGTTATGTTTTGGGTGGACAAATGGTAACTGTGGTCAACTGATGGCAGGTATCAGCACCAGATAAAATTAGGCAGATGCCAGTACCTACTGGGCTTAAGCGGGGGGGGGGGGGGGGCAATGTAGGTAAAAATGCTCTATGCCTATCAAGCTGAAGATAGATTAGTCAAGAGGTCTCCTGTCACTCTGTCACCCAAGGGCTTATGCATATCTGTTGCCAGACTTAATTTTAGGTTAAGTGCTTTTTCATTCCTTTGTGGTAGAGCATGATAATTTTCATCATGTTCTAATCTTCTCTCCCATCTAAACTATAATTGATATTTTCATATCATAACCTCTTGTTTCTACCATCAAAGCTGGATTGATGCTGCTGCAAACACAAGACCTTTGTTATATTAAAGTGAACTTTTTATTCCATGCAACTTTTGCTCAAACTGTGGTGCTAAAAAAATTAAAGTAAACATATCTTCCATATATCCCCAGTTCCAGGGTACATTATATGCAGTTGTTCAGGACAAAAACAGTGCCACACCTGTTCACAGGTGGTAGTGCAGCTCAGTGCTACTCACTTAAATGGATCGAGGCTGCAATCCATACACAACTCATGGTTTGGCATTGTTTCTAGAAGAAATCAGCCATGTTTTTCCTTTCCATTTTAACGGCCAGACGGCCCCAATAGAACTCAATGGACCTGTTTTTAACGGCCGTTTTTCAGGAATCAATCCTTGTGACGGCCGTTAAAAACTGATACTGGCCCTCACAAGAATACCCGAATGGGAGAAGGCTGTAATACTTTGAACCGCCGCTACAAGCGTGTCGGCAATTCACAGTGTGAGCAGTGAGGGAAATTAAGGGAAAGCAGTTTGTCTGTAGTTTTTTTTTTCCCTAAGGCCCCATGCACACAAACGTAAAAACGCCCGTAATCACGGGCCGTAATTACGGCCCATAATTACGGGCCCATAGACTTCCATTGGCTACGGGTACCTCTCCGTATGCTTACGGGAAGGTGCCCGGGCCGTTAAAAAATATAGAACATGTCCTATTTTAGGCCGTAATTACGGCACGGGCAGGCCCATAGAAGTCTATGGGGCTCCCGTAATTACGGGTGACTACGTGTGTGCACCCGTAATTACGGGAGCGTTGCTAGGCGATGTCAGTAAATAGTCACTGTCCAGGGTGCTGAAAGAGTTAAACGATCGACAGTAACTGTTTCAGCACCCTGGACAGTGACTTCCGATCACAATATAGATCAACCTGTAAAAAAAAAAAAAGATGTTCATACTTACCGAGAACTCCCTGCTTCTTCCTCCAGTCCGGCCTCCTGGGATGACGTTTCAGCCCATGTGAACGCTGCAGCCAATCACAGGCCAATCACAGGCTGCAGAGGTCACATGGACTGCCGCGTCATCCAGGGAGGTCGGGCTGGATGTCAAGAGAGGGACACGTCATCAAGCCAACGGCCGGGTAAGTTTTGAATTTATTTTTCTTTTATTACGGAAAGGGCTGTCCCTTCTCTCTATCCTGCACTGATAGAGAGAAGGGCTGCCAATTACTGCAGTGTAATTTTGCAGTGAAAAACTTGCCCGTAAATACGGGTGCAATACGGGTCGAATACGTGTGACCAAGGACCCGTATTTACGCCAGTATTTACGGACAGTAAAAAATACGTTCGTGTGCATGAGGCCTAAGGCTTCCTGTTTGGAATGTCCCTGTTTTCTATTTGACCTAGCCATTCAGTGAAGTGATGGAGACAATTTATTAGGCCTCATGCACACGACCGTATTTTTTCCCACACGTAAATACTGGCGTAAATACGGGCCCGGTGTCACCCGTATTCCACCCATATTTACGGGCACGTTTTTGGCTGCAAAATTACACTGCACTAATCGGCAGCCCTTCTCTCTATCAGTGCAGGATAGAGAGAAGGGACAACCCTTTCTGTTATAAAAGTTAAAGAAATTCATACTTACCCGGCCGTTGTCTTGGTGACGCGTCCCTCTCTTCACATCCAGCCCGACATCCCTGGATGACGCGGCAGTCCATGTGACCGCTGCAGCCTGTGATTGGCCTGTGATTGCCTGCAGCGGTCACATGGGCTGAAACGTCATCCAGGGAAGTCGGGCCGGATGTCGAGAGGGACGCGTCACCAAGGCAACGGCCGAGAGACCGGACTGGAGGAAGCAGGAAGTTCTCGGTAAATATGAACGTCTTTTTTTTTACAGGTTGCTCTATATTCTGATCGGAATTCACTGTCCAGGGTGCTGAAAGAGTTACTGCCGATCAGTTAACTCTTTCAGCACTCTGGACAGTGACTATTTACCGACGTCGCCTAGCAACGCTCCCGTAATGATGGGTGCACACACATAGCCACCCGTCATTACGGGAGCTCCATAGACTTCTATGGGCTGCCCGTGCCATTATTACGGCCTGAAATAGGACATGTTCTATCTTTTTCAACGGCACGGGCACCTTCCCGTAAGAAAACGGGAAGGTACCCGTGGCCAATAGAAGTCTATGAGCCCGTTATTACGGGTCGTAATTACGACCCGTAATAACGGGTGTTTTTACGGTTGTGTGCATGAGGCCTTACTGTAATGTTACCAACAGTTCTGTATTTAACCATGTATGACTCACATTATTATATCATGAATAATAATTGTTTGTACAGGATGTTATTATTTTTCTATGACCTATGGCTATAAATGTTTATTAAATATTATTGAATGAAAATAGTAATTATTATGTGTAAAATATTGCAGATAATAATAACAACAACAATATTCAAATTTTTTCTTTAGAGGGCTAAGAACAAATTGCAAAACAGATACAAAAATATCTTCATTTATTACCCATATTTTGAATTACACATTTAATGCACATCTATTATTAAAGGGGTTGTCCAGTCCCTAACAATTGATAGCCTATCCTCAAGATATAATAGATACATTCTTCATATTCTATTTTCTTTATATACTTGTATTCTGATCATTTTGAATTTCATCTGTGTATCTTTCTTACCTCCGTAGCTGGATTGTGGGCGGGTAGCAGAGGAGAGTCGCAATCATGGTCTTGTTTTAAATCCAAGAAGGCGTCAGATGCGTTCTAGCCTAACTTAGAGCTGGCTGAAGTGGGAACTCCATAGATGCTGACAGCATGCAGGGAGAGGATCTGGTTATGCTATAAATTATAAATTAAAGAGCATATTTCCCCTCTGATTGTCACCTACAGGGAAGGCTTTTTTTTTTATTAAGAAAAGGAAAGAGATGGTGAGCAGTTGCTCATGTAATTTTTTGTGCCTAATGAGGCAGTTTATTGACTCCCTGACAAAGACGTATTCCAGTGCCCAGATTACGGCATCAAGTAAGTCGCACCAAGCACTCGCGTCATACAAACACAATAATGCTTATAGATTTTGTCTTTATCCTGTCTCTAAACGATTTTTTGCATGAAATCCTCTGATTGCTTCTCTAGCCATACCTTACACACTACAGTCATAACGATAATGATTATCACTAACGAAGAATGTCTAACAAATTTCTGTCAGTGAGAAATAAGATTTTTACCCACAGTGGCCATAAATTATAATTCCAACTAGCTTCACAAACAAAAAAAAAACTGTATTAGTTAAAGGGGTTTTCCAGACACTGAAAAAAGATGGCTTATCCTCAGGATAGGCCATCAACAGCTGATGGGTCGGGGTCTGACTTTCGGGACCCCTGCCGATCAGCTGTTTAGATGGGGCCATAGTGCTCGTACGAGTGCTACTTCCCTTTCATTTCTTCTTGAGCACTGTGAATTGTCGACAAGCATTTCGAATCTGGCGATTTACAGGTATTGCAGCCTTTTCTTTCATTCACTGCAATGGGAGAAAAGGCTGCAATACCTTTGAATCGCCGCTAAATGCATGTCGACGATTCACAGTGAGCAGGAAGAAATTAAGGGGAAGCAGCACTCGTACGAGCACAACGGCCCCTTCAAAACAGCTGATCGGCGGGGGTCCCGGGTGTCGGACCCCAACACATCAGCTATTAATGGCCTATCCTGAATATAGGCTATCAATCTTTAGTGGCTGGAAAACCCCTTTAAAGCATTAGGTAAGGTTTAGGTAATTCGTATAGGGGTGTGTAAAATTATATACACATATAAAATCCGCAAATTAATTTGCATGCGAAAATTGTATGTATGTATGTATGGACTGCTCACATCATAAAGTTCTCTGTGAAGTACATTTTGTTTGTATAAGGGGTCTGCTTCAGTAAGTATTTTAGTCGCATAGTGAAATTTTTGCCCATAATCACTGTTTGATGCAAAGTTGCAAGAAGGTGGTTGTGCATATAAATGATTACGTTTTATTTTTATACATGATTTGTTGTGTGCCTTTTCACACAATCTAGATTTTGGTGGCATAGTAGTTGTTTGGGGTGTGCACAATATATTTTATTACATTTCCGGATAAAAGTCAAATGTTGCAAGGCCTCTGTTTCAGCATTTTTGTTAATGTAGACGCTTGTGGTATATACAAACTTTGAACACATTGATCTATTATTTTTACATTGTTTTTGTGTATAAACCTTTACTTGGATGGGAGTTTATTTTTTAATTTTAGTTGTCACAAAGTTACATGAAGGTAGTCATAGCTGTAAAAAGCATGTTATGCTGCTACTTTTTTTAAATTTCTAGCCTAATAACAGATTTTTGATCTGGTCACTGTTTAAAATTTTAGCTTTTCCGTTTTATGAAAAATTACATTTTGAAGCAAAATTGCATGAAAATATCTGGGTATAAAATGCTGAGTAGCATTATGACAATGTGTTAAGTGTCTACTTTAAAATAAATATATGGCTATATGAGTTTAGTAGGAATTTTTCATTTTATAATTCAGGTTTTATTTGTACCTGTCAAAAGTGTGAAGATTGTCCTGGCTACCAGAGGTGCAAAATGTCCAGAAACCCCAGGCGTCAAAAGGGTTACAACAGTGAATACATTGAATAGAAAAAATATTATAAAATTCTCATTATACAATGAAGTATATTTTTTATTTTGGCACTTCATTTTTGCAAATTATTTATTTTCATTTTTCAGTTTTTTTAAATTTCCCCCTAATGCAACGAAGATGCTGGGAGTTATACTGTTACTTTGGCAGTATCTAGCAGGGAGAATCTAGAAGAAATCTCTTGCATGTAAGAAATATTATAATCTGTCAATAAGTATTTTAAGTTTTAACTAATGTGATTAGTAAGAAGACATTCCAATGGCAAGCGATTTCTCATTTGCATTTTAAAGACAGCTAGAGGTTACAATTACACACTATGGTAATTACATAATATGGGGACCCAGTTCCATCAAAGCTGAAAGATGTGGAAATGAAAGTATTATAAATTTAACTTGCTAGGGAAAATCCTTCAGATCTTCAATTCAGCCTTTAACTCCTTCCATTCTGAAACAGTGGATACAAGAGAGAAGAGACATATCAGTCTTTCCTTTATGTTGCTCCTTCCTTTTGGATCTAATCCTGTGTTTGGTTATAAAAAAAACTTCCTCTGAACTGCTTCAAAAACTGTCACAAAAACGGCTTATGTGATTCCAGCCTCGAGTTGATTATTTTTTCTTTTGTTATTGTGATTTCTTATCATGTGCACCAATGTAACTTGTTATTAATAGGATTACACGTTGATGCAAATCCAGTTTTAAAGGGGTTCTCTGAAATTACAGACAAGCCCCTTTCAGAATTCAGATGTCCTCGTGATGAGCTGATCGCCACACATCAGGTTATTATGTGGGTGGTCACACATTTCCCTTGTAGGGCACCCATTCAAATTAAAGGGGGACTATGTAATACATGGTTGTCAGAGTCAATCTTTGTAGTGGCTCTGTAGAGGGGGACATGAAGACAGCCCTATAAGATAGCACTATACTGGTCCTTCTCAATGAGTTAGAATATCATCAAAAAGTTAATTTATTTCAGTAATTCAATTCATAAAGTGAAACTCATATATTATATAGATTCATTACACACAGAGTGATCTATTTCCAGCATTTTTTTTCTTTTATTGTTGAAGATTATGGCTAACAGTTAATGAAAACCCAAAATTTTGTCTCAGAAAATTTGAATATTGGGTAAATGTTAAAGATTGTAGACTCATGGTGTCACACTCTAATCAGCTAATCAATGCAAAACACCTGCAAAGGTTTTCTAAGCCTTTAAATGGTCCAATAGTCTGGTTAAGTAGGCTACACAATCATGGGGAAGACTGCTGACTTGACAGTTGTCCAAAAGACAGTCATTGTCCCTCCACAAGGAGGGTAAGCCACAAAAGTACATTGCTAAAGAAGCTGGCTGTTCACAGAGTGCTGTATCCAAGCATATTAATGGAAAGTTGAGAGGAAGGAAAAAGTGTGGTAGAAAAAGGTGCACAAGCAACAGGGATAACCACAGCCTTGAAAGAATTGTCAAGAAAAGGCCAATCAAGAATCTTGGGGAGATTCGCAAGGAGTGGACTGCGGCTGGAGCCAGTACTTCAAGAGCCACCACACACAGCCGTATCCAGGACATGGGCTACAAATGTCGCATTCCTTGTGTCAAGCCACTCATGACCCAGAGACAACGTCAGAAGCGTCTTACCTGGGCTAAAGAGAAAAAGGACGAGTCTGTTGCTCAGTGGTCCAAAGTCCTGTTTTCAGATGAAAGTAAAATTTGCATTTCATTTGGCAATTAAGGTCCAAGAGTCTGGAGGAAGAGTGGAGAGACACTCAATCCAAGTTGCTTGCGGTCCAGAGTGAAGTTTCCACAGTCAGTGGAAGTAGAGTTCAAGTCCAGAGTCAGCGCAGCCGTCTACCAGGAAATTTTAGAGCACTTCATGCTTCCCCCTGCTGACAAGCTTTATGGAGATGTGATTTTATTTTCCAGCAGGATGCGGCAACTGCCCACACTGACAAAAGTACCAATACCTGGTTTAATAACCAAAATATCACTGTGCTTGATTGGCCAGCAAACTCGCCTGACCTAAACCCCATAGAAAATCCATAGGGTATTGTCAAGAGGAAGATGAGAGACACCAGACCCAACAATGCAGATGAGCTGAAGGCCGCTATCAAAGCAACCTGGGCTTCCATAACACCTCAGCAGTGCCACAGGCTGATCGTCTCCATGCCACGCCACATTGATAACACCTCAGCAGTGCCACAGGCTGATCGCCTCCATGCCACGCCGCATTGATAACACCTCAGCAGTGCCACAGGCTGATCGTCTCCATGCCACGCCACATTGATAACACCTCAGCAGTGCCACAGGCTGATCACCTCCATGCGACGCCGCATTGATAACTGTACATACTTTTCAGTAGGCCTACATTTCGGTTTTAAAAAATTGGGCTTATATAATATTCTAATTTTCTGAGAGTCTAAATTTTGGCTTTTCAATAACTGTTAGACATAATCATAAACATTAAAATAAAAAAATGCTGGAAATAGATCACTGTGTATGTAATGAATCGATATTATATATGAGTTTCACTTTTTGAATTGAATTACTGAAATAAATTAACTTATTCACTCTTATACACTCTCTACCTGTCCATAAAGCTCAGCTCAGGTACTGTGGTTGCAAGGGATAATGCTATATATTTTATATATACCCTTGTCAATAGATGTGGAATACGCCTATTGATACCTATGGGCGTATCTTTTATCCATACATTAGTATATGTAAAAAGAAAATGCCCAAACAATGCAGCCATGTTCCCTGAGCTAAATGTTTCCCATGCTGACGATCAAGTATGTACTAACCCTTCATCCTCCCATCCCACCCAGCTGCAAAGTCTGAGATCTGCACTTGAGGACCACATTTTGACAAAAAGTATATTAGAAAGTTAGAGCCACATTACCATATGATAGCTTTTTTAAAAATGTCTCTTTGTAAAGTCCTTTCTAATGTATTTAACTTTTTAATACAGTATAATTCTATGATAAACACTTTTTCTTACCATGCTTTCTTTCTTTCTTTTAATGCTAATGATGACCAAGGTTTCTTTGATCACTTATCTTTATCATACTGTCAAATACAAGCAATTAAGATTTATATCAAATTCTCACCGATTCTAGCCCCCTGGGCCCATTTCTATAATTATAATAGCTGAAGTGCTATTCAGCATTCTTCACTCCTGTCTGTATATCAGCCGAGAAAATGTGGTACACTCATAATAATTGCAACTCCTGCTGCTTCTCCATTGAGACCTATTTATTCTTTATTAAATATGAATTTGAGTCTAATTTATTTGCAAAAGGTTATTAGTCTGTGAAGAGAATATAAATTTGTGTACCTGAGTAAGTAATCAAATGTAGAATAAATATTATACTTTGCTTATTAAGGTATATAAGAAGAAACAACTAAAACCACGTGGATACGTAGGCTTAAATGGCCCCTAGTGGTGGCCCTGTATCTGCTTCCCACTACGGGGGGCCACTCTTTTCCCTGACCTTTGTTTGTTATAGACGATGCTCGGTTTGGTTGTATAAAATACTGGTGAGTCGTCTTCCGGTGATAGCGACTCAGTACCTTCTGGACCGGCTCTCTATCTTTGCCAGACTACTCTGGACCCTCCCCACCTACAGAAATTTATATTGTGGCTGAATTGGTGCTTGCTGCGGTCGGTGGGAACCCGGTCTGGGGCTGCCCATTGGGCACTGTCTCTGACTGGCTTCTTGCTGCCGGCGGTTGGCACCTTTTTGATGCAATAGGTGAATCTATGGACTGGGCCTAGTGTATATGTGCCATGAATGGATGGATGTTTTATGTATTATTTTTTGCTTTATTTTTATTTTCCTTTCCCCTCCCCATTTTATTTTTTTCCTTCTGTAAAGGGCAACTATCTAGATCTCCGATTGGAATTTTGTCTCATTATGTGACTGTGTGATTATTTTGCATCATGGTACTGTATACAACTTGAATTAGTAGCCTATACATTTTATAATTCTTTGGATATAAAGAAATTTTATATTGTTAGGTGGGATATTGCACCTCCTAGCAGTTATTTGATGTAAAGTATGTTTTGTATTCCATATTTATGATACATTGATGTACGTTTTGTAATTTTCTTAGTCTTACTAGACAGTTTTCATTATTATAACTCTCTGATATAGTAGCTTGATTAGGAGTGACACTGTAGCTGTAAGGCATAATACTATATAAAGGATGGTCATCATGATGCTCAAGACGGCTTTAAGAATGTCCCTTACGGGACGAAACGCATCAGCCAATTAGCTTACAAGCTTCTTCCTTTGATACGGTCGTGAGTGACGTCAAGACGCTGTACGTGACATGTATGATCCCATGCCATGCTGGCTGGGGAATCTTCCATTACCACACCACGTAGTCGGAACCGCGAGGAAACAGACCAGCCATTACTTTGGGTAATAGCCTTTTCTGTTGGTTAGTTAGGGCTAAGCCATAATTGCCATAATATTTATAGGCTGCACAGACGGAGACCGGTACCATATATCGAAATAAGACCTGACTGCCCAACCCGGGAGTAACTTGATTAGATCCTGGTGCCCATACACCTGGACGGTACTCTGATCTTGAAAACCTTAAGGACTGTTACCACGTTTATGAAAACGGACATGGATAAAATCCACATTACAGCCGCAAAGGATTTCCATGACCAGTGTATATATCTCTGGTGATATCTTGTATCTTGAGCCAAGCCTGATGTGAATACCGAGGTGGACTTAAAGGCTTTTTTTCTTTTGCAGAGATATCTGTGGAAACTGGGGTTGCATAGAGTTCCAGATGAGTATACCAAAATCTCCTTTCTTTTTGTCAGCATACGGATATACCTTTTGAAGGGGGAATTTTTCTTTGATACTTACCATCCTTATGGCAAATTACTTTGGATCTCAATTTGTTCTATTCTCTTTGACGTAACATCATGGAGGGTCTTATGTTTATATGTACAAATATTGTATTTTATAATTTGTATGCAATCTGAAGATAAATCCTATTCTGTTCTATTTATGGATGGTGTTTTCCGTTATATATAGCTCTAGATGATTTGTGGTTACTTGGCCAGGTTATTCTAGGGGTTCCTTTTTTAGTGCACTGTTTTTTGTATAATTTATGTACAGACTTTACAGGTAAAATGGTTTTCTAATTATTTATGTAATAAAATTAATAGTTAGTGCAACACAGTGTGTGCTGGATATGTCCAGGAATGTTGTTTTTATCTTTTCTTTTATTTCTTATAAATGTCCAAGAATGTTTTCTATCTTTATGTCTTTGCATGTCTATAGACATGTACTCAGACTTACATATAGTAAGTGTAGGTGAAAATATATACGTAAACTTAAAGGGGTTTTCCCATAATCAATATTTATCACCTATCCACAACATAGGTGATAAATATCTAAACGGTGGGTGTCTGATCCCCCACTTATCACGAGAACGGGCTTACCTGGTCGTTCCTAGGAGCGCCATAGGAATGGAGCGGTAGTGCACATGCTCGGCCACTGCTTGTTAGGGATCTGCCAGGTACTTCATCTAGGTATACTCCTGGGATTAATCAATCCACACCTGAGGCCAGACCTGTTCGACTGACACCATCTCCCACCAACCAGGGTGGCAGGCTCAGGAGTGAGAGAGCCTATCGCGGCCTGGTCTGTCGGAGTTAGCTCCGCCCCCTGTCCTTTATTACCTGCCCTGTTCTCTCCCTCAGTGCTTGTAATTCTTTTGTATTCCTGGCCCCACTGCTGCTTGCTCCAGCCTGCTTCTGCCGTGCTTCTGCCTTGCTGCAGTTCTGCTTGACCTGCTTTGCTTTGCCCCTGGCTTGCTTCTGTCTCCTTGCCCGCTTGGGTGTACTCACTTCGTCCTGGTCCTGACTGTCCGTTCGCCGCTCCGTTTCCTCGTGGCGTTCCGTGGCTACTGCCCCTTCCCTTGCATGTTCCCTGTTTGTTTTCCTGTGCACTTAGACAGCGTAGGGACCGCCGCCCAGTTGTACCTCGTCGCCTAGGGCGGGTCGTTGCAAGTAGGCAGGGACAGGGCGGTGGGTAGATTAGGGCTCACTTTCCCTTCACCTCCTTCCTGCCATTACATAATTACAAGCCTTTACCTAGTCTACCATTTCTCCTACGCTGACGCTATCATGGACCCCCTTGAGACCCTGACCCAGCAGATGCAGGGCCTCTCCCTACAGGTCCAAGCCCTGGCCCAAAGGGTCAATCAGGGTGACGCTGCTTTAGTAGTACCCCTCACCTCACCTCTAGAACCCGACCTCAAGTTACCTGACCGGTTCTCAGGGGACCGTAAGACGTTTCTCTCCTTCCGGGAGAGTTGCAGACTGTATTTCCGCCTAAAGCCCCACTCCTCAGGTTCCGAGAACCAGCGGGTGGGTATCATCATATCCCGACTCCAGGAAGGGCCCCAAGAGTGGGCCTTCTCCTTGGCTCCTGACGCCCCTGAACTTTCCTCTGTTGATCGTTTTTTCTCTGCCCTCGGACTCATTTACGACGAGACTGACAGGACTGCTTTAGCCGAGAGTCAGCTGGTGACCTTACGTCAGGGTAGGAGACCGGTTGAGGAATACTGTTCTGATTTTAGGAAGTGGTGCGTAGCTTCTCAGTGGAACGATCCGGCCCTAAGGTGCCAGTTTAGGTTAGGATTATCTGACGCCCTGAAGGATCTGCTGGTTAGCTACCCCTCGTCTGACTCCCTTGACCAGGTTATGGCCCTAGCAGTACGACTTGACCGACGTCTCAGGGAACGTCAGCTAGAACGCTTCAGTGTGCTGCCCTCTGACTTTTCTGCGATCCCCCCAGAGGTCCCGTCTCCTCGCCCCTCCACGGAGGACTCGGAGGTACCTATGCAACTCGGGGCCTCCATGTCCCCTCGACAACGTAGGGAGTTTCGCAGAATGAATGGTCTCTGCTTCTACTGTGGGGACGACAAGCATCTACTGAACACCTGTCCCAGGCGCAAGAATAAGAAGCCGGAAAACTTCCGCGCCTAAGTGATCATCGGGGAGGTCACTTAGGCGCACAGGTATTTCCCGGTAATGTGAAACGCAATAAAATTTTGCTTCCCTTTCAGGTCTCGTTTGCTGGCCGGGCTGCCACGGGCAGTGCTTTCGTGGATTCTGGCTCATCTGCTAATATCATGTCTGTGGAATTTGCTATGTCTCTAAAGATGCCTTGTATTGATTTACCTTATCCTATCCCTGTAGTAGGAATCGACTCAACTCCCCTTGCTAATGGTTATTTTACTCAGCATACTCCTGTTTTTGAACTCCTGGTTGGCTCCATGCATTTGGAGCAGTGCTCTGTACTGGTGATGAAGGGATTATCGTCTGATCTGGTTTTAGGCCTTCCCTGGTTGCAGTTGCATAATCCCACGTTTGATTGGAATACTGGGGATCTCACCAAATGGGGTAATGAATGTCTTATGTCATGTCTTTCTGTTAACTCTATTTCTCCCCGGGAGGAGGTAAACACGCTTCCTGAGTTTGTTCAGGACTTCGCCGATGTGTTTTCTAAGGAGGCCTCCGAGGTGTTGCCCCCCCATAGAGATTACGATTGCGCTATCGATTTGGTGCCTGGTGCCAAGCTTCCTAAGGGTAGGATATTTAATCTTTCATGTCCTGAACGTGAAGCCATGAGGGTGTATATCCAAGAATGCCTGGCCAAGGGTTTCATTCGCCCCTCGACTTCTCCTGTAGGTGCTGGCTTCTTCTTCGTGGGGAAGAAGGATGGTGGTCTTAGGCCGTGCATTGATTATCGTAACCTGAATAAGGTCACCGTAAGGAACCAGTACCCACTTCCTTTGATTCCGGATCTTTTTAATCAGGTTCAGGGAGCCCAATGGTTTTCTAAGTTCGATCTACGGGGGGCATATAACCTTATCCGCATCAAAGAGGGGGATGAGTGGAAAACTGCGTTCAACACACCCGAGGGTCATTTCGAATACCTGGTCATGCCCTTTGGGTTGTGTAATGCCCCTGCTGTCTTCCAGAATTTTATTAATGAAATCCTGAGAGAGTACCTGGGTAATTTTCTTGTTGTGTACCTTGATGACATACTGGTGTTTTCCAAGGACTGGTCCTCCCACGTGGAGCATGTCAGGAAGGTGCTCCAGGTCCTTCGGGAGAATAATCTGTTTGCTAAGACTGAAAAATGTGTCTTTGGGGTACAGGAGATACCATTTTTAGGGCAAATCCTCACTCCTCATGAATTCCGCATGGACCCTGCCAAGGTTCAGGCTGTGGCGGAATGGGTCCAACCTGCCTCCCTTAAGGCGTTACAGTGTTTTTTAGGGTTCGCCAACTATTGCAGGAGATTTATTGCCAACTTCTCGGTCGTCGCTAAGCCTCTTACGGACCTTACCCGCAAGGGTGCTGATGTCCTCCATTGGCCCCCTGAGGCCGTCCAGGCCTTTGAGACCCTCAAGAAGTGCTTTATCTCGGCCCCGTGCTGATTCAGCCCAACCAAGAGGAGCCATTTATTGTGGAGGTTGACGCTTCCGAGGTGGGAGTGGGGGCCGTCTTGTCCCAGGGTACCAGCTCCCTCACCCATCTCCGCCCCTGTGCTTACTTCTCTAGGAAGTTTTCGCCCACGGAGAGTAACTATGATATTGGCAACCGCGAACTTCTAGCCATTAAATGGGCTTTTGAGGAGTGGCGGCACTTCCTGGAGGGGGCCAGACACCAGGTAACGGTCCTTACGGATCACAAGAATCTGGTTTTCCTAGAATCGGCCCGGAGGCTTAATCCTAGACAAGCTCGGTGGGCACTATTCTTTACCAGATTTAATTTCTTGGTTACCTATAGGGCTGGGTCCAAGAATATTAAGGCTGATGCTCTGTCACGTAGTTTCATGGCCAATCCTCCTTCCGAGAAGGATCCTGCTTGTATTTTACCCCCTGGTATAATCGTCTCTGCCACGGATTCTGATTTAGCTTCTGATATCGCGGCTGATCAGGGTGCAGCTCCCGGGAACGTCCCTGGGGACAAACTGTTTGTTCCCCTGCAATACCGGCTGAGGGTACTCAGGGAAAACCATGACTCCGCTCTATCTGGTCATCCTGGCATCTTGGGCACCAAACACCTCATTACCAGAAACTATTGGTGGCCTGGGTTGCCTAAAGACGTTAGGGCTTACGTCGCCGCTTGTGAGGTTTGCGCTAGGTCCAAAACCCCTAGGTCCCGACCTGCGGGCCTACTACGTTCCTTGCCCATTCCCCAGAGACCTTGGACCCATATCTCCATGGATTTTATCACCGATTTGCCTCCATCTCAGGGCAATTCGGTGGTGTGGGTGGTAGTCGACCGCTTCAGCAAGATGTGCCACTTTGTGCCCCTTAAGAAGCTACCTAACGCCAAGACGTTAGCTTCTTTGTTTGTGAAACACATCCTGCGTCTCCATGGGGCCCCAGTCAATATCGTTTCTGACAGAGGGGTACAATTTGTTTCCTTATTTTGGAGAGCTTTTTGTAAAAAGTTAGAGATTGATCTGTCCTTCTCCTCTGCCTTCCATCCCGAAACTAATGGCCAAACGGAAAGGACCAACCAATCCCTGGAACAATATTTAAGGTGTTTCATCTCTGACTGTCAATTCGATTGGGTCTCATTCCTTCCCCTTGCTGAATTTTCCTTGAATAACCGGGTCAGTAACTCGTCAGGGGTCTCCCCGTTTTTCTGTAATTTCGGGTTTAACCCAAGATTCTCCTCCGTCTCCCCTGGTTGTTCCAATAATCCTGAGGTAGAGGATGTTCATCGGGAACTGTGCACTGTCTGGGCCCAGGTTCAGAAGAACCTAGAGGCGTCCCAGAGCGCACAAAAGATTCAGGCGGATAGTAGACGTTCTGCTAACCCCCGGTTTGTCGTCGGGGATTTGGTCTGGTTGTCGTCCAGGAACTTGCGCCTTAAGGTCCCGTCCAGGAAGTTTGCTCCCCGATTTATTGGACCTTATAAGATCATTGAAGTCCTCAACCCTGTATCCTTCCGTCTGGAGCTCCCCCCATCATTTCGCATACATGACGTCTTCCATGCCTCCCTCCTTAAACGCTGCTCCCCATCCTGGTCCCCCTCGAGGATACCTCCTGTTCCCGTTCTCACCCCTGAGGGGGTGGAATTCGAGGTGGCCAAGATTATGGACAGTAGGATGGTCCAGGGCTCCCTCCAGTACCTGGTCCATTGGAGAGGATATGGGCCGGAGGAGAGGACTTGGGTACCTGCCCGTGATGTTCACGCTGGGGTATTGATCAGGAGGTTCCACCTTCTCTTCCCCACTAAACCGGGTCCCCTTAGTAAGGGTCCGGTGGCCCCTCATAAAAGGGGGAGTACTGTTAGGGATCTGCCAGGTACTTCATCTAGGTATACTCCTGGGATTAATCAATCCACACCTGAGGCCAGACCTGTTCGACTGACACCATCTCCCACCAACCAGGGTGGCAGGCTCAGGAGTGGGAGAGCCTATCGCGGCCTGGTCTGTCGGAGTTAGCTCCGCCCCCTGTCCTTTATGACCTGCCCTGTTCTCTCCCTCAGTGCTTGTAATTCTTTTGGATTCCTGGCCCCACTGCTGCTTGCTCCAGCCTGCTTCTGCCGTGCTTCTGCCTTGCTGCAGTTCTGCTTGACCTGCTTTGCTTTGCCCCTGGCTTGCTTCTGTCTCCTTGCCCGCTTGGGTGTACTCACTTCGTCCTGGTCCTGACTGTCCGTTCGCCGCTCCGTTTCCTCGTGGCGTTCCGTGGCTACTGCCCCTTCCCTTGCATGTTCCCTGTTTGTTTTCCTGTGCACTTAGACAGCGTAGGGACCGCCGCCCAGTTGTACCTCGTCGCCTAGGGCGGGTCGTTGCAAGTAGGCAGGGACAGGGCGGTGGGTAGATTAGGGCTCACTTTCCCTTCACCTCCTTCCTGCCATTACACTGCTCCATTAATTTTTATGGGGCTGCCGAAGATAGTGCTCCACACACACCGTTCTTATGATCGGTGGGGGACCCAATGGTCAGACCGCCACCGATCCAATATTTATCATCTATGCTGTGGACAGGTGAGAAATAATGATTATAGGAAAACCCCTTTAAAGCACATACAGTGAAGGAAATAAGTATTTGATCCCTTGCTGATTTTGTAAGTTTGCCCACTGTCAAAGACATGAACAGTCTAGAATTTTTAGGATAGGTTAATTTTACCAGTGAGAGATAGATTATAGTTTAAAAAAACCTGAAAATCACATTGTCAAAATTATATATATTTATTTGCATTGTGCACAGAGAAATAAGTATTTGATCCCTTTGGCAAACAAGACTTAATACTTGGTGGCAAAACCCTTGTTGGCAAGCACAGCAGTCAGACGTTTTTTGTAGTTGATGATGAGGTTTGCACACATGTTAGATGGAATTTTGGCCCACTCCTCTTTGCAGACCATCTGTAAATCATTAAGATTTCGAGGCTGTCGCTTGGCAACTCGGGTCTTCAGCTCCCTCCATAAGTTTTCGATGGGATTAAGGTCTGGAGACTGGCTAGGCCACTCCATGACCTTAATGTGCTTCTTTTTGAGCCACTCCTTTGTTGCCTTGGCTGTATGTTTCGGGTCATTGTCGTGCTGGAAGACCCAGCCACGAGCCATTTTTAATGTCCTGGTGGAGGCAAGGAGGTTGTCACTCAGGATTTGACGGTACATGGCTCTATCCATTCTCCCATTGATGCGGTGAAGTAGTCCTGTGCCCTTAGCAGAGAAACACCCCCAAAACATAATGTTTCCACCTCCATGCTTGACAGTGGGGACGGTGTTCTTTGTGTCATAGGCAGCATTTCTCTTCCTCCAAACACGGCGAGTTGAGTTAATGCCAAAGAGCTCAATTTTAGTCTCATCTGACCACAGCACCTTCTCCCAATCACTCTCAGAATCATCCAGATGTTCATTTGCAAACTTCAGACGGGCCTGTACATGTGCCTTCTTGAGCAGGGGGACCTTGCGGGCACTGCAGGATTTTAATCCATTATGGCGTAATGTGTTACCAATGGTTTTCTTGGTGACTGTGGTCCCAGCTGCCTTGAGATCATTAACAAGTTCCCCCCGTGTAGTTTTCGGCTGAGCTCTCACCTTCTTCAGGATCAAGGATACCCCACGAGGTGAGATTTTGCATGGAGCCCCAGATCGATGTCAATTGACAGTCATTTTGTATGTCTTTCATTTTCTTACTATTGCACCAACAGTTGTCTCCTTCTCACCCAGCGTCTTACTTATGGTTTTGTAGCCCATTCCAGCCTTGTGCAGGTCTATGATCTTGTACCTGACATCCTTAGAAAGCTCTTTGGTCTTGCCCATGTTGTAGAGGTTAGAGTCAGACTGATTCATTGAGTCTGTGGACAGGAGTCTTTTATACAGGTGACCATTTAAGACAGCTGTCTTTAATGCAGGCACCAAGTTGATTTGGAGCGTGTAACTGGTCTGGAGGAGGCTGAACTCTTAATGGTTGGTAGGGGATCAAATAAATATATATAATTTTGACAATGTGATTTTCTGTTTGTTTTTTTAATATAATCTATCTCTCACTGGTAAAATTAACCTAGCCTAAAAATTCTAGACTGTTCATGTCTTTGACAGTGGGCAAACTTACAAAATCAGCAAGGGATCAAATACTTATTTCCTTCACTGTATAATTGTGCTCTTAAAGCTACATGCACATGTTGCAGAATTTGATCAAAAAAATCTGCATCAAAACCGCAGATAAACAGGTAATTTTGAAGGTAAAATCTGCACTCAATGTTGCGGAGGGTTTTTTATACGTTTTTAAGTGCAGAAATTTACGTTTTGATGCACAGGAGCAGAATTTATGATGCAGATTTTGTTGCTTTTTTTTTAAACTTGTCAGATACAATCTTCTTTATTTTGCTGATACTGTACTGCGCTGCGGATTTGCTGCCAGAAAATCCATGCGTCTAATCTGCACGTAATATGCATTGTGTATATGTGACCTAAGGATCATAACACAAATGCTATGGCTGCACTCAGTAACAGCACTTGGATGCAGTGTGTCAACAATGACCCAAGAACAATAGCAAACGTAGGGATTGTGGACCTCATTGGCTGAACACTTAGGCCGGATTCACACGAGCGTGTTCGGTCCGTGATATACGGTCCGTATGTCGGCCACATTTCCCGGACCGAACACACTGCAAGGAGCCGGGTTCCTAGCTTCATAGTTATCTATGACGCTATGTGTCACTGCCTTGCTGCGGGAAAACTGTCCTGTACTGGCTTCATGTTTTCTGTACGGGACAGTAGTTCCGCGGAGAGGCAGGGACTGCTAGCGTCGTACATAACTATGATAAATACATCTCATAAATACATTAGTATTGCAGTGTATTGTATCAGAGATCTAATGTTTACCAATACATTATATGGTACTTTAAATGCTACCAATAGAAATTACAACATCTCCCGCAAAACATAAGCCCTCACACCACTCTATTGACGGAAAAATAAAAAAGTTATGGCTCTTGGAAAGCGGGGAGTGAAAAACGAAAATGAAAAATCAAATGTCAAAAACCTTATGGGGTTAAAGGAAATCTAGTGATAGACAACTAGATTTCAATGGTCTGTCACTTGTCAATATAGTGCAGTTTTCATAAAATTGTTGTTTATCAGGTGCAATGGAAGCTGAGCACAGCAGACTCCCCCCACCCTCCCGTCGCTGATTGACCCGCTTTCTCCATATTACTGCGCATAGAAAGAAAGCTGTCAATCAGTGGTGGTGGGTGGGATTAACCTGCATATAATGAATATGCAGGACTCCAGAGTTAGCGCGTGCACTTCATTAGGAAGACTCCTGGCTCGGCTCGCGCTGCACTTGATAAACTGTGATTTTATGAAACCTACACCTTATTGACAAGTGACTCATGACTGAAATCAGGGTTCCTGGCCCTACTTTATGCCGTCCTAGGATAGGATAGCATAAACCTGATAACAGATTCCTTTTAAATTAGGTTTATTAGAGCTAGGACTTAAGAATAAAGTTAATTGTTTTTGAGTTTATTGTAAATACTGTGCCATTCCCACACCGCCAGTACCCGTGCATAATATGATGGTGACTGGCTGCCACAATCACATGGCATGAACACATCACGTCATTGTGTAAGCAAGGTAAACAGAGATGACTGGGGACTGGAGGGTATCGGCAGTACGGGAATGCCACAGAATTGCTAAGGTATGTACATTACAGTTTGGTTTATTTAATGTTATGGCCCTATTTGACTAATTTTAATATCTCAGGAAACCCCTTTGACAACCTTCCCCAGTGGTTACTGACAGTTTCCTGCTGACCATTCTGCCCACTTCCTTCCCTCTAAAGATTCAAATGTTGAACCCCCAGGGGCCCCTACCAATCTCACTGTATGGGGCCCCCAAAATTTCATATGAATTTGACTGTTGAATGTGAGTGCTTAAATTAGGGAAGTTAGCTTGTATGTGGAATCTATTTGTAAAAAGTAATAGTTGCTATTTAGTGCCTGAAAGAACTAAATATATTAGCAGCATGGACATTCAAGTTCAAAATCCCAATATCTATGCATTGTCAATTTGTCAGCATTGATGTAGCATTTCTTAAGAACCACTTCTTCAGCACACTGTAACGATAGCCACAAAACCAATGTCAATGAGCCCATAAGCTTAAATGTTTTAGTATATATATTCCAAAAACGGCATGATAGTTCTAAACTGGGCATATCTGATATTTCAGCTCTGGTTCCAAATGGGACATTGCCATAATTGACCTATCAGGAACACTGATAGCAATTAATCCAGTTGCATGGTGAAAAGCAATAACCCTTGCACGACTTCAGAAGTTATCTCTGTCTAAGTGTCATATTGGCAAAGTGTCCTGGCAGTTATACATGGCACTTAGACAGGGTAAGTGACAGGTAAGCTATGTGGACTAAACAAACAAACTTGCATACATTATAATTATTACTTTAGAATCTTAGTCTGTTTCCTACGACCAAACCATCGCAACATGTTTACAGGCTCACTCATCATTGCAGCTGTTGTTGGTTTACAATCCTACCGCCCATTTAGCCCTTTAGAAAATTCAGTCCACATAAGTCCCTCTCTCCTTCCCTCGCCCATGTACAGCTCCCATGCACTATTCACTTTGCTGAATGTAATGTCCATGGCTGCGGGCCGTCAGCTCCAATCTCCTCCTGACAGCCACAGCCACAAGTCGGCGAGTGCTGGACCCAGCCTCCTCCTCAGGAGACGCCAGCGCTCGCGTCCACTCCCCTCAGCTGGATCCCGTAGGGTGCGCACGCACCCTCTTGCCCGCTCTTAAAGGGGCAGCGTGCACACCGGACTTCTGATGAACTTGAACCCGTGAGTACCCTGGACTATAAGAGGGCTCCAGTCCCCTGCTTCTATGCCTGAGCGTTGTTGATGTTTCCTAAGTTTGTCTATGTGATGGCCTCCTAGTGTTTACCTGTTCCTGTTCCTGTTCCCTGCATTCCATACTATAATGGTCTGGCACTGCGCTATGCCAAAGTCGTGTCGTCCTGTATCCCACATCTGACCTGCTTCACCTCGCCTGACGTCTACCTGCTGCCTAGTCCCTGCCGAGCCTGCCCTGCTGCTGTCCGAGCTGTATAGGTACATATACGAACTAAAGACATTGACCTGCACCCTGTTGGCCAGCTGCCTTACCGCCAAGGCGGTACGGACCAGTTGGTCCACAGACCCTTCGTGACAGTACGCACAGGCCATGGACCCCGCTGGTCGATTCAAGACTATGACGACGTCTCAAGGAATGCGTGCGGATATGCTAGACCTCCGGTCTCGACAGGACCAACTCCTTCAGGTGTTGAACATTTTTGCATGTCGGCAGGAGGCACAAGCTGATGTTCCTCCTACTACACCTCCTGGCAGCGTTGATCCTCAGACTACTTCTCTTGGCAGTGTTGACCCGCATTTTTCTATGCCACTTCCTGACTGCTATGATGGGGAAGCAAGTACCTGTCGTGGATTTCTGAATCAGTGCCAGATCCACTTCAGCCTTCATAATAGGACATTTTCGTCTGATGGCGCAAGGGTCGCTTTCATCATCTCTCTCCTCACTGGCAAGGCTCTTGCATGGGCGAACCCCATCTGGGAGAGACAGGGACCAGAGACCCGTGACTTCCAAGCCTTCCTCCAGACTTTTCGTATGGTGTTTGAGGAGCCTGGTCAGGTCTCATCTGCAGCGGCTTCTTTGATTAACCTATGTCAAGGAGACACCTCCGTGAGGGAGTACGCCATCCACTTCCGCATCCTGGCGGGAGAGCTGTTATGGAACAATGAGGCCCTGGTGGCTGCATTCCGGCATGGACTGGCTCCTAAAATTAAGGACGAACCTGCCACTCGGGACCTGCCATCTGCCCTGGTTGACCTCATTCTTCTGTCCACCCGGATTGATATACGGATCCGAGAACGCCTCCAAGAGGTTCAACGGGAGGGAGTCCTTCCCAGTCTGGCTCATACTTTGCAGCAACCCCTGCTGTTCTCAGATGTCGATCCTCCTAAGGAGTCTGTGATGATGGACCAGTGTAAGTTATCCACTCAGGAGAGACAACACAGACGCACTTCTGGACTCTGTCTTTATTGCAGCCTCGGTGGTCATCTTGTGCGCCTGTGTCCCCAAAGATCCCAAAGCCTAGGGTTGCTAGGAGTGACAACCTTGGGTAAGAAAGGACTTCCGTCTAATCTGTCCAAACCTGTGACCATAGTGTCCGGTGAGAGAACGCATCAGGTCTCTGCGTATCTGGACTCTGGATCCACTGCTAATTTCATCCGTAGAGACCTGGTGGACCTTCTGCAATTACCCACCACCCCTCTAGAGAGCCCGTTGACAGTTGCTTCAGTAAATGGACTACCTCTGCCAGACCCAGTTATAGCTGTGACCAAGCCGCTGAGGCTCCAAGTAGGGGCTCTTCACTTCGAACTTCTGTCGTTCTATGTCCTATCCAAAGCTGTTAACCCTGTGTTGCTGGGCCTGCCTTGGCTCCGACTGTATGCCCCAGTCCTGGACTGGAATTCTGGAGAGGTTTTCCAGTGGGGCCCTGCGTGCCATTGCAGATTCATTCGGTTCAGCCTTCTCTGCCTCGGTCATTGGCAGGATTGCCGAGTCATTATGCTGCATTTTCGGACGTCTTCAGCAAGAGGGAGGCGGAGACATTGCCTCCACATCGGGCATATTACTGCCCTATTGAACTGATTCCTGGTGCATCTCTTAAACGTGGTAGAGTATAACCTCTCTCCTTGCCAGAGACTCTGTCCATGTCCGCCTATGTGAAAGAGAACTTGGAGAGGGGCTTCATACGAAAGTCTTCCTCCCCGGCAGAAGCCGGGTTCTTCTTTGTCAAAAAGAAAGATGGCTTTCTTCATCCTTGTATCGACTACCGAGGTCTCAACCAGATCACGGTGAAGAATAAATATCCGTTGCCACTGATCTCTGAACTGTTTGATCGTAAACATGATGCCAAGATTTTTTCTAAACTAGACCTGCGTGGGGCTTACGACCTAGTCCGGATTCGCCAGGGTGATAAATGCAAGACTGCATTTAACACCCATGATGGACACTATGAGTATCTAGTAATGCCCTTCGGCCTGTGTAATGCTCCCGCGGTCTTCCAGGAGTTTGTTCATTACATTTTCCGTGACCTCCTCTATGTTTGTGTAGTAGTCTACCTTGATGACATCTTGATTTTTTTCTCCAGATCCTATGACGCATCAGAGGCATGTCCGTCAAGTTCTGCTACGGTTAAGGGAAAATCGTCTGTACGCCAAGTTGGAGGAGTGCGTGTTTGACAGAGATGCTCTACCCTTTCTCGGTTACATCGTCTCAAATCCAGGTCTTGAGATGGATCCTGAGAAGGTAAAGTCTGTCCTAGAATGGCCACGCCCTCAAGGCTTGAGGGCCATACAGTGCTTATTGGGATTCGCCAATTTTTACAGGCAATTTGTTCCAAACTTCTCCTCACTGACTTCTCCCATCTCAAACCTCACTAAGAAGGGTATGAACGTCAAGGTGTGGAATCCCGAGGCAGAGTCCGCATTCAATAGCCGGAAGAGTGCCTTCATGTCAGCCTCTATCCTCCTTCATCCGGATGTCTCTCTGCAGTTCTCGTTGGAGGTGGACGCATCCTCTGTCGGTGCTGGTGCACTCCTGTTCCAAAGAGGTCCCAAGGGCAAGTCAAGGGTATGTGGATATTTCTCTAAGCTCTTCTCTTCCCGGAACGCAACTACTCGATTGGGGATCGAGAGTTACTGGCCATCAAATTGACTCTGGAAGAGTGGAGACATCTACTAGAAGGCGCAGCTCATCTGATCCTAATTTTTACAGACCACAAGAATCTGACTTACCTCCAGACGGCCCAACGGCTGAACCCTCGTCAGGCCAGGTGGTCACTGTTCTTTACCAGGTTCCTGTTTGAGCTCCATTATCGCCCGGCTGACAAGAATGTGAGGGTCGATGCCTTGTCCAAGTCTTTTGAGACAGAAGACACCATGGAAATTCCACAGAACATTATTGATCTGTCTTGTATTGTCTCTGTCAATCCTCTGCAAGTTTGAGACATTCCTCCAGGGAGGACTTTTGTGCGCCTGGCTGATCGTGGACCACAAGAATCTGACCTACCTCCAGACGGCCCAACGGCTGAACCCTCATCAGGCCAGGTGGTCACTGTTTTTTACCAGGTTCCTGTTTGAGCTCCATTATCGCCCGGCCGACAAGAATGTGAGGGTCGATGCCTTGTGCAAGTCTTTCGAGACAGAAGAAACCATGGAAATTCCACAGAACATTATTGATCTGTCTTGTATTGTCTCTGTCAATCCCCTGCAAGTTTGAGACATTCCTCCAGGGAGGACTTTTGTGCGCCTGGCTGATCGTGAAAGAATCCTCCGCTGGGGACACTCCTCTAGACTGGCAGGTCACGCGGAGGTCCGTAAGACCCGGGATCTGATTGTTCGTCATTTCTGGTGGCCCACGCTGCCCAAGGACATTATGGACTTTGTTTCTTCCTGTTCTGTATGTGCAGCCGCTCACTCCAGACCTGCTGGTCTGCTCCAGTCATTGCCTGTGCCTAATGCTCTTTGGCAGCATATAGCTATGGACTTTATTATGGACCTGCCTCTCTCTCTGCTGGATGCAGTGCTGTCTGGGTGGTGGTGGACCGATTTTCGAAGATGGCCCACTTAGTTTCTCTGACACATCTTCCACCTGCACGGCTTGCCGCAGCATATTGTGTCTGATGGAGGGGTTCAGTTTACCTCAAAGTTCTGGAGAGCCCTCTGCGGACTCCTCATGTGAAGTTGGACTTTTCCTCAGCCTACCATCCTACCATCCTGAGTCCAATGGTCAGGTCAGGAGGATCGATCAGATCTTGGAGAACTACCTACGCCACTTCATCTCCAAGTAGCATGATGCAGGGGCGTAGCTAGGGGGGGCAAGCGGGGCATGTGCTAAATGATAGTCTTAAAAAAGAGGAGGAAAGGGAACTTCGGGAAATATCCACACGAAAGAGAAAAAAAATTCAAAGGGATACCTTTGATTTTGAACAAAATCAAATCTTTTCTTTTTCAACAAATAAGGAGAGACAAAATAGACGTAGACCACGGATAAGAAGGAATACATTCATGTCAACAGATGGGGAAACAACTAGTGACCCATCTAGTGATAATTAAATGGGAAAATATTCCAGAATGGAGGAGACACAATCAAAGGTATCTTTTTTAGGGGATCGAAACAAAGGAAAATACGGAGAGGAAAGAATAGTAGAGAAAAAAGGAGGACCCAATACAAGGCAACGCAGGGGAAGATAGAAAATAATGCAAATAATATAATAAATCTGACAGACTTGCCCCTCTCAATAGACCATATTTCCTTATTAAATCGTGGTTTGGGGTTTTCACCCGTCACCCCTGGAAAAGAGTTTGAAATCTGTAAAGATCTCCACCTTTTTTTGAGAAAAATCATACTGAGACTTTGGCATGGGGAAAAGAATGAGAGGGAAAATGGAAATAAAGATATAGATTTATCATCACAGAGTGAGACAACTGGAGGTGATATAGTACCTAATTTGGAATTATCAGATCTAAATACATTGGTGGATCTAAATGAACTATGGAGGGAAGGTAACTCATGTGGGGATATAAATGAATGTACAGAAGATCTAGCTAATATCATTCCAGAATATACAGGATTGCGTAAAAAAAAGTAGCACAATGCCAAGCGTTTACTCCAATAGATGCACACATGCATTTTTGGAGGCAATGCTTAGGGACATTGGTCTCATTGACTGGTCCTCCCTCCTGTGTGAGGATGACCTAACAAAAAGGGAACGAAAGGCCCTGAAGGAACTGCAAAACTTTAAAAACATTGTGATAAAACCCAGTGATAAGGGTGGAAATGTTGTCCTCCTCAGGGAGGAGGACTATGTCGGTGAGATAAAAAGACAACTAGATACGGATGCGTATACCCTCCTAAAGGATAGCCCACTGACCAGTATAACTGAGATTCTGAATAGGAAGCTATCATTTTCTTTAGATGAGGGTTTAATTAACGAACATGAATCACAATATCTGGAGGTGAGAGAGCCACGAATGCCCACTATCTATGTGCTTCCAAAGGTGCACAAGGACAGAAATACCCCGCCGGGCAGACCCATTATTTCGGGCTGTGATGGCCCGACAGACCACCTTTGGAAGTACATAGATGAGAAGTTAAAACCCTTTGTTCGTACACTCCCTTCCTTTGTATTGGATACAGGAGATCTCCTTAATAAAATCGATAATTTGAGAATCGATGATGATTTTTTTCTAGTCGGATTAGACGTAGAGTCATTGTACACTTCGATCCCACATAACATCGGCTTAAGAGCTGCTGCGCACTTTTTGGAGAGGAGGGGAGGTGATTGGGCCCATCAGAATGAATTCATCATAGAAATGTTAGAGTTCATTTTAAAGCATAATTGTTTTTCTTTTGATGGCAAGTATTATCGCCAGACACATGGAACAGCCATGGGGTCCTCTTGTGCACCATCGTATGCCTGCCTACACTTGGGGTGGTGGGAGGAATTTATTGTGTATCCTCACCCCCTCTTCAGAAAGTGTGCATCGACTTGGCTTAGATACATGGATGATATCCTGTTATGTTGGAGGGGATCGCTGGACTCACTAGAAAATTTCATCAATGATCTAAATATAAACAATTTAAATATTCTCTTAACATTTACTTATAGTAAAAATACTATCAGCTTTCTTGATCTCAACATCTATAAGGAGGAGAATAAATTGAAAACAACTACATATCGCAAACCAACATCGGGCAATACCCTATTGGCAGCAAGTAGTCATCATCCTGCATCTCAGATTAGGGGGATTCCAATAAGTGAATTCCTTCGAATTCGGCGTAATTGTTCTAAATTGGAGGACTTTAAGAATGAAGCAGAAGACCTATCATCCCGTTTTGAGAATAGGGGGTACCCCAAGAAATTAATCAAGAAGGGATACAATAGGGCATTAAGACATGATAGACAGGAAATCCTTAAAAGAGTTAAAAGGAACAACGATGATAGGAGAGTTAGATTCATCTCAAGATATGGGTCTCACTGGGATATATTGCGTAACCTGATGATAAAGAACTGGCCACATCTAACCTTGGACAAAAAAATTAATCAAATAGTTGGGGATACACCAAGTATGGTCCCCAAGAAGGCCCCTACATTGAGAGACATACTAGTTAGCTCGGAGTTCAAGAGAAGAACTCCAGAAAATGACGCATGGCTACAAAAACGTCCAAAAGGAATGTTCAGGTGTGGTTCGTGTAGATGTTGTAAATATGTACTGAAGTCAGACACTTTCTCCGATAGTGAACACAAGAGGGAATTTAAAGTCCTCAATTTTATTAATTGTCGTTCAACGATGGTCGTGTACTCAATTGTCTGCCCATGTGGAAAACAATATATTGGGAAAACCAAACGAGAACTACATATACGTATAAATGAACACATCTTGGACATTACAAAGGGAGAAATAAAAAATCCATTGGCAGCACACTTTAAAACACATCACGAACAATCACCTGCGGGTCTGAAATTTATGGGGATCTACCAACTATCGGGGATAGAAGAGGAGGTGATCGCAATCGTATACTTCTACAGAAGGAAACTATGTGGATCTATACATTGGGCACTCTAAATCCTAGGGGACTAAATAATGAAATAAAATTCAATATGTTCCTCTGATTTCCCTTTTGGGAGGGAACACGTGGACTCCCACTGGGATGGCTGTTTTCCAGCGTCTTCAGTGGTCTCCACCTGCCCCCCCCCCCCCCACTTTATTTATGTCATATCCCACTATATGATGAAAACATTCTGAAGACCTTGACCTTAGGGGATGGATTGGATCTGAATTTAGTGGTTCCAATCGAATAATAAGAATGTAGAAAACTCTTGGAATAATTAATCTGAGACCAAAAAAGGTAAAATTGATTGGTGGACCCTGTTCCTAAATACAGAATATGTATTCTTTCTTTGTTCCCCTCACATCAATAAGTCTCTTTATATGAGGAGGAGTGTATACAACATCTCTGATGACTAATGGGTACTTGGGTCCCATTGCATTTTTAAGCATGGGACCTCTTCCCTATTTTCTGGAAGGTCTCCATTAGAATATCTCATAAATTCTATATAAATATAATATTGAGGGAGAAAAGATCCCAATATCACTAGCTAATACCATTTTATTTAAGTATTTATTGAGATATCTCATGGACTACCTATTCTGTCCCCTGATGTTTTGAGAAGTTTGGGTATGTGGGGAATTCATGTGATGCCTCCCAGGGATGGTGGGGACCCGGGTTCTATTGCCTTTTCAGGCATAAGAGCCCCCTCCCTGCCTTCCCTGGAACGCCAAGTGAATTCCATTCACATATAATTCTGCCCTAAAATTGAGAATTTACTCATGCAGCAGAACCATATTTATGGAGGAATTGTCAAAAATTGGCATGAATATTCTGATATTTAACATTATGAAATGTTAAATACTTTTGTGTCAAAAAAGACAAAAGTATAATAGGTATGATACCTTTATTGGCTAACCATAAAAGTTCTATATGCAAGCTTTCAGAGCACAGAGGCCCCTTCTTCAGGCATATTTTCAGCTGTCCCCACAGCCAGGATATCGCCGCTGTACATCAGTAAGGTTTTGTTCTGTTTCTTTTATCCCTTTTATTTTCATAAACTGTTTGATTGCATTGTAACTGTATGTATATTTTTTATCTTTTATTCTGACAACTATTTTATGTATTGCACTGCACTATTGTGTATTAAATCTGAAATATTTATAAGTCTCTTCCTTGTAGTCTTACAGAACTTAATCTTCCGAAGGTGAGGAACGTTACCTGTATTTTATGTTCAATTTAGATAACCTGTGTTATAGGAACTGGTGTTAAGGGAACATAGAGACTTAGGCCCCTATTGCAATTGTGCAATGTTATAAAACTGTATCGATGCAGGAAATATTTTTCCTTTATATCTGATACTCACATATCTATTTTCGTGTGAAGACACACCATTGGTTATCCATCATTTATACAGGGATTAAAATACCTTGTGAATGTTGATTAATACTGAATGATTTAATTATCGGATCTTTCTTAATATACTTTTGGATGTAGAAATGGAAATTACAGCTATTACATCTTGGAAAGAACATGTATATAATTTTGCAATAGCATAGATCGTTGGTATGGAATATTTTATTCTTAATTATAGAACCAATAAATGCATGTTGGATACTATAAATACAATGAATCTGGCCGGACTTGCCAAAACAGCTCTGAGGAAATCCCGACAAGGGATGAAACGCGTCAGCTGACCTAATCAAGCGAGGCGGGTAGTGACGTCGAGACTCTGCCTTGTGAATCCCTGACCGTGTTGGAGACACCTCACGGAAAAGGATACTATGTGGTTTGGAAATTTACCTTCTTGAAAGTGTGGGCCCCTCTTTCTCTCGGATCTAATACTTCTGGACGTTTATTGTGGAGCAACCTTGCACATCGTAGAAGCAAGAAGCCTTTAACTGAAAACTAAATACAAAAAGGTTTAAAAGAATATATGAGCACATGGGCTGAAAATCACCTGGTGAGAGCCATTGGAGCTTTAAGCTGTGCCTACCGCTACTTCACGTGTCTTCTCGGATGACTAAAGGTAAAAAACCATGTGGATAATGGAAGTAAGATTTGCCGTATAAAATCATAGAAAAACTGTGTTTTCTGAGATAACGATAACGATAGGGATCGGGAGGAATACATATAGACCGCAATGGTCTAAGAATAGACTGCTGGTTACCCCTGATTCCCTAGAAAGATCCGATTTGGAAAGGGAAGAACGAGAGTCACACACATCGTAAATATATTCTCTTCACTGCAGGATGGCCCTACTCCTATGAAAGGAACTATTACATATAGGAAAGCTTTCCTTATCAATCTATTATTAAGTTTCTTGAATAGGAACTGTTGCAATTTTTTTAGGAAATATATAGAAAAATGTATATAGAGAAAAACTATAGAGAAAAACCGCAAGTGTGAATGCAACCCAGCGTTTTTTTTCGGTCTATGCTATTGACCCCAAATTTTGTAGGGGAAACAATGTATACATTAATGCTTTCTATTTACTAGCAATACAATCAGTGTATAGGAGGTGATTTCCATCCATATGTAACCTTTTCCTGGCCAGGAGAAAAAAAAAAAATGTTTTAAATTTGTGTGAATATATTTATATTTTCAAAAATATTTGGAGTTCAAAAATAAAATACATTTTCATAATTTTTCAATGACCCAAGAGTGCCTTGTTATATTTCTGAAATAATTTTTTCTTTTTTGTTTTACATATATTTCTTTCAGAATTGGCACCGTGTGATATTGATATTGCATTTATTGTTGGGCTTTCTATTAGGTATGGTTTTTTAACCTAATTTTGTTCTATATGGGTTCAGTTTACCTCAAAGTTCTGGAGAGCCCTCTGCGGACTCCTCATGTGAAGTTGGACTTTTCCTCAGCCTACCATCCTACCATCCTGAGTCCAATGGTCAGGTCAGGAGGATCGATCAGATCTTGGAGAACTACCTAAGCCACTTCATCTCCAAGTAGCATGATGCAGGGGCGTAGCTAGGGGGGGCAAGCGGGGCATGTGCCCCGGGCGCAGTTCAGGCCAGCGCCCCCTCCTCCTGCACTATAATTGTACCTGTGTCGCAAGGACACAGGTACAATTAGAAGCAATGAATGACCGGGCACATTCCGTGCCCGGCCATTCAGCGCCTTTCCACGAATGAAGCGACTGGTACCTTTTGTACCAGTGACGCTTCCATCGATGAAAGGCGCTGACTGACTGGCAAGGGAAAGTCATCCTGCCCAGCCAATCAGCGCCTTTCATAGACGCCGCGTTCAACCCTCTGGAGACCTGCGCAGAAGAGAGCAGGTCTCCATGGCTGCCGGACGGCGTGGGAGCGGGAATAAGGTGAGTTTGAATAGTTTTATTTTTTTATTTTTTTTATTGTAATAAAAGTGTGGCTGTATCTGCGGGGGGGGGGGGAATTTGTCTACACGCGGGGGGCTTTATCTACGGGGGGGGGGTGTCTATCTACAGGGGGACTATATCTACAGGGCTGGGCTATATACAGGGGGACTATAGCTACAGGGCTGGGCTATATACAGGGGGACTATATCTGCTGGGCTATATACAGGGGGACTATATCTACAGGGGGGCTATATACAGGGGGACTATATCTACAGGGGGGCTATATACAGGGGGACTATATCTACAGGGGGGCTATATACAGGGGGACTATATCTACAGGGCTGGGCTATATACAGGGGGACTATATCTGCTGGGCTATATACAGGGGGACTATATCTACAGGGGGGCTATATACAGGGGGACTATATCTACAGGGGGCTATATACAGGGGGACTATATCTGCTGGGCTATATACAGGGGGACTATAGCTACAGGGCTGGGCTATATACAGGGGGACTATATCTGCTGGGCTATATACAGGGGGACTATATCTACAGGGGGGCTATATACAGGGGGACTATATCTACAGGGGGGCTATATACAGGGGGACTATATCTGCTGGGCTATATACAGGGGGACTATATCTACAGGGGGGCTATATACAGGGGGACTATATCTACAGGGGGGCTATATACAGGGGGACTATATCTGCTGGGCTATATACAGGGGGACTATATCTACAGGGGGGCTATATACAGGGGGACTATATCTACAGGGGGTTATATACAGGGGGACTATATCTACAGGGCTGGGCTATATACAGGGGGACTATATCTGCTGGGCTATATACAGGGGGACTATATCTACAGGGGGGCTATATACAGGGGGACTATATCTACAGGGGGGCTATATACTGGAGTGGGCTGTCTATAGAGCACCATATATAGGGGTGGGCTATATAGTATATAGCCCCCTGTAGATATAGCACACCCCTGTATATGGTGCTCCATAGATAGCCCACCCCAGTATATAGCCCCCCCTGTAGATATAGTCGCCCTGTATATAGCCCAGCCCTGTAGATATAGCCCCCTGTAGATATATTCCCCCTGTATATAGCCCACCCCTGTATATAGCCCCCCTATGTATAGCCCACCCCTGTAGATATAGCCCCCCTGTGTATAGCCCACCCCTGTAGATATAGCCCCCCTGTAGATATAGCCCCCCTGTGTATATCCCAACCCTGTGTATAGCCCAGCCCTGTGTATAGCCCAGCCCTGTAGATATTGTCCCCCTGTAGATATGGTCCCCCTGTAGATATGGTCCCCCTGTAGATATAGCCCACCCCTGTATATAGTCCCCCTGTAGATATAGCCCACCCCTGTATATAGTATCCCACAAATAGCTCCCCCTATAGTGCTCCAAAGAAAGCCCACCCCTGTATATAGCCCCATTGTACATATAGTCCACCCCTGTATATAGTGCTCCACAGATAGCCCACCCTTGTATATAGTATATACAGGGGTGGGCTATCTGTGGAGCACTATATACAGATGTGGACTATCTAGTGGAGCACTATATACAGGGGTGGACTATATGTACAAGGGGGGCTATATACAGGGGTGGGCTATCTGTGAAACACTATATACAGGGGTGGACTATATGTGGAGCACTATATACAGGGGTGGGCTATATCTACAGGGGGCTACATACATGGTTGGGCTATCTGTAGAGCTCTATATACAGGGGTGGGCTATATCTACAGGGGGCTATATACAGGGGTGGGCTATCTGTAGAGCACTATAGGGGGAGTTATTTGTGGGACACTATATACAGGGGTGGTCTATATGGGGCACTATCTACAGGGGCTCTATGGCAGGCACTATCTACAGGGGGCTCTATGGCAGGCACTATCTACAGGGGGCACAGTGTGTGTGTGGGACACGGTGTATGGTGCTATTATAATTAGAGGTGCAGTGTATGGCGCTATTATATTTAGGGGCGTAGTGTGTGGTATAATGAGAACTTTATATTTATTTATAGGTGCAGAAATGTTGGTAAAGTGAGAAGCTGAAGACATGTGAGCGGCAAACTGCAGAAATGGATCGGGAGAAGTCATCATAGAGGTCTGGACCGGATGGAGAAAAAGAACTAGAATCTGAGACGTCACCGGTGAGTCACTCAATGTAAATGTTTATTCTGCCTCTAATCAGTATTGTAGTCACTGTATGATCTGCAGCGAGATGATGGGTGGTATGATTATGATAGGATTTATTTTTTGTGAAACGGCATCTCCCAGCATATCCTTACCATTGTTCGGGCCATGCTGGGAGCTGTAGTTTTACGCCGTACAATCCTATACGGCAGGGGTTGCACTAAATTGAGCTGTATTTGTTCTGGGGCTGTATATATGTGCTGAGCTTGGTTCTGGTGTTGTGTATAGGACCATATTGCTTGTGAAATGTACAAATAATTTTATGCTCGCGTTACATAAAAAGAAATGACACGTCGATTAGTAGAGAAAACAAACATGGCGAGGGGGAAGGAGATGTCGGGAAAGAGGTTGGGGGGGGCGCCAAACTGAATCTTTGCCCCGGGTGCTGGAGAACCTAGCTACGCCTCTGCATGATGACTGGGTGCAGTTGCTCCCATGGGCTGAATTCTCCTACAATCATCACACCAGCGAGTCTACAAGGAATACACCGTTCTTCATTGTCTACGGCCAGCACCCACAAATTCCTCTCCCGGTGCCCGATACTTCCGAGTTACCAGCGGCTGACTCCGATTTTAGAGACTTCCTGCAGATCTGGCAGCAGACTCGATCCCACATCCTAATGGCAGTCGACCGCATGAAACGGAAGGCTGACACAAGGAGAAGAGAACCTCCTCTGTTTCTTCCTGGCACAAAGGTCTGGCTGTCTTCTAGGAATATCCGACTAAGGGTGCCGTCGTGCAAATTTGCTCCCAGGTTCCTCGGACCATTCGAGATCCTGCAACAGATCAAACTTGTCGCCTACAAGCTTCGGCTGCCTCTTACCCTCAGGATCCCCAACTCCTTCCATGTCTCCCTCCTGAAACCGGTGGTTCTGAACCGCTATACCAAGACTCCTAGCCCTGCGGTTGCCTCCAGCGGCCCTTCGGACACCTTTGAGGTTAAGGAGATCTTGGACACATAGAAAGTGAGTGGAAAAACTTTTCATTTGGTGGATTTGAGGGGTTTGGTCCTGAAAAGAGGTCCTGGGAGACAGAGGAGAACCTCAATGCCCCATCTCTTCTGAAATTGTTTCTCTCTTGCTCTGGTCCCAAGAAGAGTAAGAGGGGGGATACTGTAATGTCCGTGGCTGCAGGCCATCAGCTCCAATATCCTCCTGACAGCCGCAGCCACGAGTCGGCGAGCGCTGGCACCAGCTTCCTCCTCAGGAGACGCTCCCGTCCACTCACCCCAGCTGGATCCCGTAGGGTACGCGCGCACGTTCGTGCCCGCTCTTAAAGGGGCAGCGCGCACACCGGACTTCTGATGAACTTGAATCCGTGAGTACCCCGGACTATAAAATGGCCTCCTAGTGTTTTCCTGTTCCTGTTCCCTGTATTTCATACTATTCTGGTCTAGAACTGTGCTGTGCCAAAGTCGTGTTGTGCTGTATCCCACGTCTGACCTGCTTCACCTCGCCTGACGTCTACCTGCTGCCTAGTCCCAGCCGAGCCTGCCCTGCTGCTGTCCGAGCTGCCACAGGTACCTATATGAACTATAGACATTGACCTGCGCCCTGTTGACCAGCAGCCTTACCGCCAAGGCGGTACGGCCCAGTGGGTCCACAGACCCTTCGTGACACTGAATCACCTTAATCCATCTCATCCCACTGCTCAACACAAAGGTCGCTCTCATAAATCACTGAACCATCTGCTGTCTCTTTCCATTCTCCTCCTACTAGCTGCAGGGGACATCTCTCCCAACCCTGGTCCTCCCTTTTCTTCTGCCAAGCTCAACCACTTACCTGCCTCACATAGAAACCCTGCAAATCTCCTTAACATTTCTTGTATGTCTTCTCCTGTCTCTTTTAACGGGCATAGTCATTCTATATGCACGTTTGATCTTCCCCTTCCCTGTGGGTTACATGAGCGGTTCCCGGTTTCCCTTGGTTGGCTGACTCTGCATGTTCATGGTCTTTTACATCTGACCGCACTGTCTTTATCTCCATATGTGGTTCATTCGTTTTTATATTCTGTGTTATCTGTTGTATTATTTCTAATAAAGATTTTGTACTTTTGTATACTATATAGTTCATTATTATTCTTAGGGCCATGTCCCTTTTTTGTTCGCTTTAGGTTGTGTTTTAACGGTGCGCTCTGGAATTCTCGGTCCGTGGGCAACAAACTCACTTTTATTCATGACTTATTGCTTTCTACCTCTCTGAACCTTCTTTCTCTTACAGAAACATGGCTACACCATGGCACTGCTTCTCCTGCTGCTCTATCTTATGGTGGTCTCCACTTCTCTCATGCCCCCAGACCTGAGAACCGGCAGGGTGGAGGAGAAGGCACACTTCTTTCCCCATACTGCACTTTCCAGGTCATTTCCACGGTACCCTCACCCACATTTCCCTCCTTTGAAGTCCACACCCTCAGACTCTTTCACCCTTTTTTCAATCCGAGTGGCAGTTGTCTACCACCCCCCGGGCTCACCCCACCAATTCCTGGATCATTTTGCTGCCTGGCTTCCACAATTTCTATCCTCTGAAACACCCACTCTCATCATGGGTGACTTCAACATCCCCATTGATAACCCAATCTCCCTGTCTGCCTCCCAGTTTCTATCTTTAACCTCCTCCCTAGGTGTGTCACAACTTACTAACTCCCCTACACATGAAGACGGCCATTCGCTTGCCCTGTTCTTCTTCTGGCTCTGCTCAGTTTCTGACTTTATTAACTCTCCTCTCCTGCTCTCTGACCACAACCTTCTCTCCTTTACTATCAAATATTCTCTGCCGCCTCAGGTCATGCCTACATAACAGACATACAGAAATCTACATGCCATTAACACTCAGCAACTCAGACAGTTTACAGTCCTCATTGTCCCCTATCTCTTCCCTCTCCAGTCCCAATCTGGCCGCCAAACATTACAATAATGCTCTCAAAAATGCATTGGAAGAAGCAGCCCCCCCCTATACTCCAAACCACCCGACAAAGACGACGACAACCATGGCACACGCCTCAATCCCGCTTTCTTCAGCGGTGCTCGAGATGTGCCGAACGTCTGTGGAAATAAATCGCATTTGGCAGCAGATTTCCTCCATTACAAATTTATGCTCAAAACTTACAACTCTGCCCTTCACAGAGCAAAACAAGTCTATTTCATCTCTCTCATCTCCACACTATCTAATAATCCAAAACGCCTCTTTGATACTTTTCGCTCCCTCCTTAGTCCTAAAGTACAGTCACTGATCACAGATCTCCGTGCTGAAGACCTGGCCACTTATTTTAAAATTAAAATTGACAACATCCGGCATGATATTATCTCCCAGTCCCCTAGTATCATCGATCCACTTCCCTCCCACACTCCCTCTTTATTTTCAGCATTTGACCCAATAACAGAAGTCACTATGCTCCTCTCTTTTTCTCGACCTACTACCTTCTCTAGTGACCCTCACACCTCGTCCAGTCTCTCTCCCCGGCTCTCAGTAGTCATCTGACTAAAATATTTAACCTCTCTCTTTATTCTGGTATCTTTCCCTCCCCTTTTAAACATGCCATTATAAACCGAATACTGAAAAAGCAACTCTTGACCCATCCAGCGCTGCTAACTATCGACCAGCCTCTAATCTGCCCTTCATCTCCAAACTCCTGGAACGCTTGGTCTACTCTCGCCTTATCCGCTATCTCTCTGCTAACTCCATTCTTGACCCCTTACAATCTGGTTTCCGCACTCTACACTCCACAGAGACTACTCTTACTAAAGTCTCAGATGATCTATTGGCGGCTAAATCTGATGGAAAATACTCTCTTCTGATTCTTCTGGATCTCTCTGCAGCCTTTGACACTGTAGACCACAAACTCCTACTTAACATGCTCCACTCTATTGGCCTTAAAGACACAGCTCTCTCTTGGTTTTCTTCCTATCTCTGACCACTTGTTCAGTGTCATTTGCTGGTTCTACTTCTTCTCCTCTTCCCCTTGCTATCGGGGTTCCTCGGGGATCAGTGCTAGGTCTGCTCCTCTTTTCTCTCTACACAGCCCCTATTGGACAAGCTATTAGCAGATTGGGCTTCCAGTACCATCTCTACACTGATGACACCCAATTATATACCTCCTCCCATGACATCACCCCTGCTCTAATACAAAACACGAGTGATTGTCTATCCGCTGTCTCTAACATCATGTCCTCTCTCTATCTTAAACTGAATCTTTCTAAAACTCAGCTCCTTGTTTTCCCACATCTACTAACCTACCTAAACCTGATGTCTCCATCTCAGTGTGTGGCACTCCTAGGCAGCACGCCCGCTGTCTCAGGGTTATTTTTGACTCTGATCTTACCTTTATTCCTCACATTCAATCACTTACACGCTCCTGTCATATTCACCTCAAAAACATCTCCAGAATCCGCCCTTTTCTTACTGAGGAAACAGCCAAAACTCTCATTGTTGCTCTGACTCACTCTGGTCTTGACTACTGTAACTCATTATTAGTCGATCTTCCCCTCACTAAACTCTCCCCTCTCTAATCTATCCTCAATGCAGCAGCCAGGCTCATCTTTCTGACCAACCGCTACATCAACGCCTCTACCCTGTGCCAATCACTTCACTGGTTGCCCATCCCCTTCAGGATTAAATTCAAACTTATTACTCTCACCCACAAAGCTCTCCACAGTGCTGCACCTCCTTACATCTCCTCTCTCACCTGCCTACTCGCGCTTTACATTCTCCCAACGACCCTAGATTAAAATCCTCCCTAATCCGAACCTCCCACTCCCGTCTCCAAGATTTTTCTCGTGCTGCACCAGTCCTCTGGAATGTGCTACCACAGACAATCAGATTAATTCCCAATATCCACAGTTTTAAACGTACCCTCAAAACACATCTTTTAAGACAGGCGTATAACATTCCCTAATCTGATTCCTTTCCTTGTCCTCATTAGTCATCAGAATAAGATTCCCTGACACTCCTTGCACCCTAATGCACTTCATGTCTGTCTTACACGGATACTGGGTGGTGACCGGCTCATGCAGCTTTATGTGTACCACCCCATGTGTATAAAAGATAACTGGACCATTATACTGAACAAACATTTTTACACTTTGTGTTTCCCTTAAGTCCTCATAGATTGTAAGCTCTTGCAAGCAGGTTCCTCAATCCTCTTGTTTGAATTGTAAATTAGCTTTGTCACTATATTTAAACTAGGGCTGAGGAGGGAGGTCAATGTAGAAAATGAAGGGGTAGTCAGGTTAGAGAGGGGTCAGACTATATTGGTGGGGAGAGTTATAGACTGTGGGGAGAGGACCAGACAACAGGATAAGGAGATCATTTTGTTACAAAACAGCAATAAAATTAAATTAAAAATGCCCAAATAATGTCAAATAATCACATTTCTGATAATAAAAGTGAAAAACTGAAAGGCAAGTTTAAGTGTATGTTCACAAATGCCAGAAATCTAGCAAGCAAAATGAGGGAGCTGGAGGCCTTGGTACTGGAGGAAAATATAGATATAGTTGGTGTTTCTGAAACATGGCTGGATGCTTCACATGACTAGGCTGTAAATCTACAGGGTTTCACACTTTTTCGGAAAGATAGGACAAATAGGAAAGGCGGTGGTGTATGTCTATATGTGAGAAGTGATATGAAGGCGAGTGTAAAGAGATAATAGTGGGTGAAGACTGTGAGGATGTTGAAACCATGTGGGTGGAACTAGAAAGGGAAGTAAACACTGAAAAAATTACTTTTGGTGTAATCTATAGACCCCCCCCCCCCCCAATATAACTGAAGAGATAGAAGGTCAAATTTATAAACAAATGGAGCGGGCTGCATAGGCTGGTACTGTAGCAACAATGGGATATTTTAATTACCGGGTTATTAATTGGCGTTATGGTTCAACTGCAAAAGGGAGACATTTTCTCAACCTGTTGCAGGAAAATTTGGGGCGTGTAACATCGCTGTGACACTGTCAGCTATGGACCATGTTAACAGCAAGAGCTGGAGAGAGGAGAGCGTGTGCGCGCACATTCTCTCACTCTTCAGCTCTCGGCAGGCAAGTACAAGACTGTGATCTCTCGCGAGAGATCAGTCTTGTCGTTCTTGTCTGCCGAGAGCTAAAGAGTGAGAGCGTGCGTGCGCGCACAGCTCCGATGCCATGGAACAGAAGACGAAGAATTCACACTCTTCTTCTCCTATTCTGTTCCGTAGTGGTGGCGGAGCTGTGCGCTCGCGTGCACATGCTCTTCTCTCTCCAGCTCTTGCTGTAACACTGTCCGTAGCTGATTGGACAGTGTCACAGCGATGTTACATGCCCCCTTGCCAATTACCTCCCCATTGACAGTTCAGGGGGTTATTTAAATACCGGGTGCCAAATAATAAGGCACCAATATCTAAATAACGAAGGAGGATAGGAAAAAAATTTATGTGCAGTCCTGCCCATTATATGCTGCACATGTATGGGCAGGTGAAAGGTTCTCTTTAAAGCCCCATGCACACGACCGTATTTTTTCACTCCCGTAAATACGGGTCCTTTGTCACCCGTATTCCACCCGTATTTACAGACCCGTTTTTTCTGCTATATTGTACTGCACTAATCAGCAGCCCCTTCTCTCTATCCAGCACTGATCGCCTGTCTCTTCTCTCTATCCAGCTCTGAACGGCAGCTTCTTCTCTCTATCAGTGCTGGATAGAGAGAAGGGGCAGCCCTTTCGGGAAGAGTTAACACAGCGATAGAAAGAAAAAGAAGTTCATACTTACCCCGGCCATTGTCTTGGTGACACGTCCCTCTTTTGACATCCAGTCTAACCTCCCTGGATGACGCGGCAGTCCATGTGACCGCTGCAGCCTGTGATTGGCTGCAGTGGTCACATGGGATGAAACGTTATCCCAGGAGGCCGGACTGGAGGAAGAAGCAGGGAGTTCTGGGTAAGTATGAACTTTTTTTTGTTCTGGGTTTTTACTCACTGTCCAGCGGCAGTCACTGTCCAGGCTGCTGAATGAGTTACTGCCGATCAGTGCAGCCCCTTCTCTCTATCCTGCACTGATCGTTTAACTCTTTCAGCACCCTGAACAGTGACTATCCCCTGACATCGCCTAGCAATGCTCCCGTAATTACGGGTACACACACGTAGCCACCCTTAATTACGGGAGCCCCATAGACTTTTATGGCCCTGCCTGTGCCGTAATTACGGCCTGAAATAGGACATGATCTATATTTTTCCACGGCCCGGGCACCTTCCCGTAAGCAAATGGGAAGGTACCCATGGCCAATAGAATTCTATGGGCCCGTAATTACGGGCGTTTTTACTGTCGTGTGCATTAGGCCTAAAGGAAAGGTGTTATAATTTTTTCATTTTTTTTATTTTATATGTTTTACTTTATGGGCCTATTTTTTCTAACTATTTTAATATGTTCCCTAAAGAAGCTATTTATTCATATGCTTGTACTTCTGTGGGGGCAACCATCTTTATTTTTATATTTCATACTGCAAATTTTTGTTTTGCAGACTCCACTGGACCATTTGGACTACATCGTAGATTCGTTGGACTACTTAGCTGATTTAAGCTTTTTTTCTTTTCTTTTTTAATAAAATGGTTAAAGTGGATTGTGTGGAAGAGTTGTTATTTCAATAAAATACATGTTTTATGTCTCTGTTTTTAAATGCTCATTACCGCCTTAGTAATGGCAGCTGTCTGATTGAGAGCGTCCATTACTAAGAAGGGGCTTAGTGTTAGCCAGTAAAAAGGCTAGCACTAATCCCATATTATTACCCCGGTACCCACCACCACCAGGAGTACTGGGAAGAGTCGGGTACGATACAGTACCCGACCATCTGAAGTGAAGGACACTGGGGTGCCCGCAGGCTGGTACTATCAGGCCAGGAAGGGCCAAAAATCATGGCCCTTCCCACCCTGGTAATGCTAGGCTGCTGCTGCTGCTTTATTATATATAGCTGGTTATGAAAAGCGTAGGGGATCTCACATAATTTTTTTTGTAATTATTTATTTTTTAAAAATGACGTGGGGTTCCCTCTATTTTTCATAACTAGCCAGATGCAATAAAGCAGCAGCAGCCTAGCATTACCAGGGTGGGAAGGGCCACAGTTTTTGACCCTTCCCAGCCTGATAATACCAGCCTGGAGCCACCCCGCTGCCTAACCGTCATTTCAGATGGTCAGGTACTGGATCATACTTGGCTCTTCCCGGTATCCCTGGCGGCAGTGGGAACCGGGGCAATAATAGGGGTTAGTGATAGCCTTGTTACAGGCTAATGCTAAGCCCCAGCCTTAGTAATTGAACGCTGTCAATCAGACAGCAGCCATTACTAAGGCCATAATAAAGTATTAAAAAAAACAGAAATAAGAAAAAAAAATTATTGAAATCAAAACTCCCCATGCAATCTTTCACCATTTTTTTTTTTTTTTAAAAAGTAGATCATCGAAGTAGTCCAATGAATCTACGACGTAGTCCAAACGGTCCAGCGGAATCTATCAAAAAAAGGTTAGCCGTGTAAAAATGGAAAAAAAAATTAATTTGCCACAATAGAAACTACAGGACAAGGAAAAATAATTCCCCTTCATATAACTCTGCTACCTATCAACTGAAAAGTCAGCCACCAGAGGGAAAAATGTTTCCCCATGGCAGAGTACAAGAAAGTCTAATTCCCAGGTTAGACTTTCTTGTACTCCGCTAACAAGAACCATTATTCCTCCTGGAGGATGATTTTTCCGTTGACAGCTAGCAGAGTTCTTCCGTAGCGGTGTTAGGGGGGCAAACTCGCCAATTGAGCAGTGCCCCCAGAATGGGTTGCTACTCTTGGGCCAGGGCTGTGTGCTTGCCCCCAAGACTAAAATTTGCCAGCCAACCCCTGGCCATTGGCTCCCTGCTCCGCTGTTTGCTTTTGTAGGCCACAGCCTGGTTTAGGCCTGAGGCCTACAAGAGATCGGGAGCACACTGATGACATCAACTGCCCGGCCATGTTGACGTCACTGCATCATGCCGTCCACGCCCGGCCACTGAACTCAGTTAAAAATCATAAGTCAATTAGGTAATAAAAAGGGGGCAGTGATAATGATGTGTTGCTGATCTATGATACTAAAGCAATACAGTAGGTAGAAATCTTTAAATCTTTTCTATACGTTAAACAGCACTTTAACAAATAAACAACAAATGTTGGGGGGGGCGTCTTTCTATAGTTCACATCAGGCAGCAGAGGGGCTAGGTTCACCCCTGCATAGTGGTAATGGAGAGTTGGTCACAGGGGATCAAGGGAAGGCAGCATTACTAAATGGGTTCTTTAGCTCTGTACATACAACAGAAGAAAGAGTGGCTGATATAGCCGGTGCCAGTGCTGTTAATATATCAATTGATATACTGAATTGGATGAATGTAACTAAAATAGAGAAAAAAGGTAGACACGGCGCCACATGGTGCAAATTAACATGATAGACTGGGAGAACAAGTAAAAAAGGCTGGTGCTCACCTTGTGAATGTGAAATACTGGCAGGTATGACACTGGTGGTGATGGTGCGCTGGTGCACAAACAGCTGCTGCCTAGGTCCGGTGACGCAACAATCTGGAGGTGCTGCCGGTGGATAGTTGGTTGAAAAAAGGGGGAAAAAAAGCACCACACAGGCGCTGCTGTTAATAAAAATAGGAATGAACGATGTTCATGGTTTAATGGATAAAAGGAGGATGTACAAGCTACGCGTTTCAACGCCGGATCGGCGTCTTCGTCAGGCAATGGATCAATGTAGATATGGTCCAAGTTAAATTAAATAAAATAAATGTACACAAGGTCCTGGGACCAGATGGGTTACACCCTAGAGTTCTTAAAGAGCTTAATTCAATTATTTCAGTCCCCCTCTTCATAATATTCAGAGATTCTCTAGTGACTGTTATTGTGCCAAGGGACTGGCGCAGGGCAAATGTGGTGCCTATTTTCAAAAAGGGCTCTAGGTCTTCCTCGGGTAATTATAGACCAATAAGCTTAACATCCATTGTGGGGAAAATGTTTGAGGGCATATTGAGGTACTATATACAGGATTATTGTCACGGCGCGGGGTGTGGACCCACTGGGCCGTACCGCATAGCGGAGTAGCAGCTGGCCAACAAGGTACAAAACAATGTCTATAGTTCTGAACAGGTACCTGAGGCAATGTAGACCGTGGCAGGAGCACGGCTTGACTTTCACAGCAGGTGACGCCGCGGATGCAGCGGGAGGACGCGACTTGACTTTCACAGCAGGTAACGATAGCACAGGATACAGGGTACAGGCAGCAGGAACGGGTAACACTGGGAACTGGAAAACACTGGGAGACCTTTAGCAAGACAAACTAGGGTATACAACAATGCTCAGGCAAGGAACCAGAGGGCAGGGCCCCTTATTATAGTCCAGCAGCCATTTGGGCTGATAATTGATGTAAGGCAGCTGGACGCGTACTGGCCCTTTAAGGCTGTGCACGCGCGGGCGCGCGCGCGCCCTGCGGTACACAGTCCGAGGACCCGGAAGAGAGTGCCGGCGTCTCCCTGGAGGGAGCACACGCCGAGAAGAGAGACGTCCATGGCCGGGATCGTCAAGAGGTAAGTCAGAACGACGACCCCCGGCCATGGACGTAACAATTATGTGACAAAAAATAGTATTATAAGTGACAGCCAGCACGGTTTTACTTAGGACAGAAGTTGTCAAACTAACCTGATTTGTTTTTATGAAGAGGTGAGCAGAAGCCTAGACAGAGGGGCCGCTGTGGATATAGTGTTTTTGGACTTTGCAAAGGCATTTGACACTGTCCCTCATAGACGTCTAATGGGTAAATTAAGGACTATACGTTTAGAAAGTATAGTTTGTAATTGGATTGAGAATTGGCTCAAGGACCGTATCCAGAGAATTGTGGTCAATGATTCCTACTCTGAATGGTCCCCGGTTATAAGTGGTGTACGCCAGGGTTCAGTGCTGAGACCCCTATTATTCAACTTATTTATTAATGATATAGAGGATAGGATTAATAGCACTATTTCTATTTTTGCAGATGACAACAAGCTAAGTAATATAGTTCAGTCTATGGAAGATGTTCGTGAATTGCAAGCAGATTTAAACAAACTAAGTGTTTGGGCATCCAGTTGGCAAAAGAAATTTAAAGTAGATAAATGTAAACTTATGCATCTGGGTACGAACAACCTGCATGCATCATATGTCCTAGGGGGAGCTATACTGGGAGAATCAGTGGTTGAGAAGGATCTGGGTGTACTTGTAAATCATAAACTAAATAACAGCATGCAATGTCAATCAGCTGCTTCAAAGGCCAGCAAGATATTGTCGTGTATTAAAAGAGGCATGGACTCGCGGGACAGGGATGTAATATTACCACTTTACAAAGCATTAGTGAGGCCTCATCTAGAATATGCAGTTCAGTTCTGAGCTCCAGTTCATAGAAAGGATGCCCTGGAGTTAGAAAAAATACAAAGAAGAGCAACGAAGCTAATAAGGGGCATGAAGAATCTAAGTTATGAGGAAAGATTAAAATAATTAAACCTATTTAGCCTTGAAAAAAGACGACTAAGGGGGGACATGATTAACTTATATAAATATATTAATGGCACATACAAAAAATATGGTGAAATCCTGTTCCATGTAAAACCCCCTAAAAAAACAAGGGGGCACTCCCTCCGTCTGGATAAAAAAAAGGTTCAGCCTGCAGAGACGACAAGCCTTCTTTAATGTGAGAACTGTGAATCTATGGAATAGCCGACCGCAGGAGCTGGTCACAGCAGGGACAGTAGATGGCTTTAAAAAAGGCTTAGATAATTTCCTAGAACAAAAAAATATCAGCTCCTATGTGTAGAAATTTTTACCTTCCCTTTTCCCATCCCTTGGTTGAACTTGATGGACATGTGTCTTTTTTCAACCATACTAACTATGTAACTATGTAATGTCTGATATTGTCTGTTTATGTTGCCTCTAAATTGTAAATTGCTGCGTAATATGTTGGCGCTATATAAATAAAGATTATTATTATTATTATTATTATTATTTTTCCTTTGCAAGCAGCAGAATTCCTCTAAATTTACTCCAATAAAACTGGTCACTAAGGCCTTATTTACACGAACGTGTGCGTTTTGCGCACGTAAAAAACGCCGCATTTTGCGTGCGTTGCAGTTCCGTGTGTCATCAGTGCTTGGTGCGTGTCTGCATTATTTTCACGCGTATGCCACCCTTATGCCACGCGGTTTTGACGTTTACAAAATGAAATGGAGGTGGTTTTCTTTTTCCCATCATTTCTTGAGCAACTCTTGCGCGAATTACGCACAGCACACTGATGTGCATCCGTGTGCTGTCCGTAGTTTTCATGCACCCATTGACTTCAATAGGTGCGTGATGCGCTAAAAACGCTCAAGTATAGGACATGCAGTGAGTTTCACACAGCGGACACACACTGCGTGAAAAATACGGAATGTCTGAATGGCCCCATTGACTTGCATAGGTCCGTGCGACGTGCGTGATTTTCACGGACGTGAAATACGCTCGTGTAAATAAGGCCTAACTGCACTGCAACTTTTTTTAATGAAAAAAAAAAATCTGAAATTTAAAATGTGGGATGGACAGAACTTCAGCGCGAGCGGCAAAAATAAGCTAGAAATTAGGAAAAAGGTGGCATGATCAAAGTCAATGATAAAGAGTGGGACTTTACTTGTCCAGTCATGGATCACCAGACATGTAAAATCCCAAAGCAAAGTCTAGAGTTGGACTCTATATTGTCAGCATAAGGGTGAGTTCACACGTAGTATAAATACTGCGAATTTTCCGCAAACGGATTTCATTGTGGAAAATCCGCAGCATAATACAGAAGCAGAGTTGATGAGATTTGAACAAATCTCATCCACACACTACGTAAATGATAAGCGGAAAAACCGCTCCGAAATTGACCTGCGGTGTGTTTTTTTTTAATCCGCAGCATGTCAAATGTGTTTGCGTAATCGTAGGTTTTTTGTTGTGGGTTTTACCCATTGAATTCAATAGGAGGGTAAAACCTGCAACAAATAGCAGATGTTAAGATTTTTGCAGCGGAAAAGCTGCGATTCCACAGCAAAAATCGCAACTCAGAAAAATAAAAAATCTTATACTTACCTAGAATTCTGTGCTTCTTTGTCCAGGCCAGTCTCCCGGGATGATGTTTTATCCCATGTGACCGTTGCAGCCAATCGCAGGCTGCAGTGGTCACATGGGATGAAACGTCATCCCAGGAGGCAAGTCTGCAGGACGTCAGAGGGTATGTATGCAGCGGACATTGCGGAAGAAAAACTGCACCATAATTTGGTGCAGTTTATCGGCGGGAATTCCCTGCGGCCGACAGGATGGATACGCTGTGTACCGTTATACAGCGTATCCGCCCTGTGTGAAAATAGCCTATTATTACCCAGAGAACAAAGCTATGGAATGGCATCCCCTTACCTATAAGCAATCTTGAGGGTACTGGTAGAAGAATGAAGTTGAGCGTTACTGATCTCATTAGTATGTAAAGTTGAAAACTCTATCCAAAGCTAAGTTTTCTGATTAGGCTATAATGAATAAAGTAATTTTATACATTGTAAATAGTGATACAAATATACATAAAATGCATATACAAAAATGCTGTTTTTCTTTTAAAAGCAGTAACCTATATAGTAAAAGTGGAGACTTTAATGTATCAGAGAGAGAAAACCTATAGATTCCCTTGATCTAGATTTCAATTGCTCTAAATAATTTAATTGCTGGTTTCCATGACCTTATTGATATGTAGGGATGTAGGGCAGGTTTCCAGCTATGTCTTACTATAAAAACATAAGACAGGTCTACTGAGCTTCTGACATACATGAGTAAAGATAACACTGATGTGTCAGAACTGACAGATTCTTGTGGTATGCTGTAAGCTTGAAAAATGTTTGTTCTAGTGATTTTGTTCCCATGGATTCCCGTGAGAGCGCCCTATGAAAGTACTCTACCACTACAAACGCTGTTTTATGTTGACAATGTTATGTGCCTATAAAGAGTTAAACCTGTACAACTATCAGAACTAAAAAGCACTACTCAAACCAAGTATTTTTCTTGTCCCTTTCTAAACTTCCACACATTAAAGAATAAACAATGGAAATATTATTTACAGGTCATGAAAGTAAAATTCATATTTGTCAATTAGATATAACAAGTACTTGTTTAAAAACAGAAATAATTCCATCTAGTTCAACCTATTTACTCGCAGTGTTGATCCAGAGGAAGGGAGCACAACACCTATGTGGCAGTAGACAATTTTATTCAGATAAGGGAAAAAGATATAACTAGGTATAAATCTGTACTTTGTCAAGGGGAGTTCATATTTGCCATTAAAATGAAATTAATTTTTAATACGAATTTCTACAGCCACCTGTATACAAAGACCAGGCAGAGTATGCTAAAAATGCAATGTGTTTGGGGGCCTCCCAACTGTCCCCCTAATGCACATCTAGGGGAAATAAGGATAAATAAGTTGGATTTCAACATGCCCGATCCTTTGCATGCGTGGGAGATAAGCTGCTGCCTGACACCACAGTCTCCACTCTACCCATTGAAATAAACATGCATTAAAGGCCAAGCAGAGCGTGCATGCATATGGGGGTCAGGAGAGAAAGCTGAAGAGGGAACAATCATTTGTCCATCGGCTATCTAAAATGGTAAAAAAGGTAATTTGTAAACTCTGAAAATTCAAAAGTGGGTGAAAATACATCTTTGCAATTACATGCAACAATTTTTTTGTTGTTGTTCTGGTTGGAAAAACATAATTGTTATAAAGAATTTCTTTTAAAGAGCCATATGTGCTGAATAAGTCAATGTAGAAATGAAGAAAACACCCAGAAACGAAGACTACACCCAGACAAAGCTTAGGCAAAATGCACATCTCGTGTGGTGGATTTCCTGGTTCTTTTTTCATTTTACATGTTTTTTTTACTTTTTTAGCTGTTTTACATTTGTTGAATATTCACTAGTATTTGACTTTTTTGTGCTATCTGGATCCACATTACTTTGTAATGTTACTATGGATATACAGTGAAGGAAATAAGTATTTGATCCCTTGCTGATTTTGTAAGTTTGCCCACTGTCAAAGACATGAACAGTCTAGAATTTTTAGGCTAGGTTAATTTTACCAGTGAGAGATAGATTATATAAAAAAAAATAAAAGAAAATCACATTGTCAAAAATATATATATTTATTTGCATTGTGCACAGAGAAATAAGTATTTGATCCCTTTGGCAAACAAGACTTAATACTTGGTGGTAAAACCCTTGTTGGCAAGCACAGCAGTCAGACTTTTTTTGTAGTTGATGATGAGGTTTGCACACATGTTAGATGGAATTTTGGCCCACTCCTCTTTGCAGATCATCTGTAAATCATTAAGATTTCGAGGCTGTCCGTTTGGCAACTCGGATCTTCAGCTCCATCCATAAGTTTTCGATGGGATTAAGGTCTGGAGACTAGCTAGGCCACTCCATGACCTTAATGTGCTTCTATTTGAGCCACTCCTTTGTTGCCTTGGCTGTATGTTTTGGGTCATTGTCATGCTGGAAGACCCAGCCACGAGCCATTTTTAATGTCCTGGTGGAGGGAAGAGGGTTGTCACTCAGGATTTGACGGTACATGGCTCCATCCATTCTCCCATTGATGCGGTGAAGTAGTCCTGTGCCCTTAGCAGAGAAACACCCCCAAAACATAATGTTTCCACCTCCATGCTTGACAGTGGGGACGGTGTTCTTTGGGTCATAGGCAGCAGTTCTCTTCCTCCAAACACGGCGAGTAGAGTTAATGCCAAAGAGCTCAATTTTAGTCTCATCTGACCACAGCACCTTCTCCCAATCACTCTCAGAATCATCCAGATATTTATTTGCAAACTTCAGACGGGCCTGTACATGTGCCTTCTTGAGCAGGGGCACTGCAGGATTTTAATCCATTACGGCGTAATGTTTTACCAATGGTTTTCTTGGTGACTGTGGTCCCAGCTGCCTTGAGATCATTAACAATTTCCCCCCGTGTAGTTTTCGACTGAGCTCTCACCTTCCTTAGGATCAGGGATACCCCACGAGGTGAGATTTTGCATGGAGCCCCAGATCGATGTCGATTGACAGTCATTTTGTATGTCTTCCATTTTCTTACTATTGCACCAACAGTTGTCTCCTTCTCACCCAGCGTCTTACTTATGGTTTTGTAGCCCATTTCAGCCTTGTGCAGGTCTATGATCTTGTCCCTGACATCCTTAGAAAGCTCTTTGGTCTTGCCCATGTTGTAGAGGTTAGAGTCAGACTGATTAATTGAGTCTGTGGACAGGAGTCTTTTATACAGGTGACCATTTAAGACAGTTGTCTTTAATGCAGGCACCAAGTTGATTTGGAGCATGTAACTGGTCTGGAGGAGGCTGAACGCTTAATGGTTGGTAGGGGATCAAATACTTATTTCTCTGTGCACAAAGCAAATAAATAGATATAATTTTGACTATGTGATTTTCTTTTTTTTTTTTTATATATAATCTATCTCTCACTGGTAAAATTAACCTAGCCTAAAAATTCTAGACTGTTCATGACTTTGACAGTGGGCAAACTTACAAAATCAGCAAGGGATCAAATACTTATTTCCTTCACTGTAACTCTTGTGCCTGCAGCTTGTGATTATTTCTCCAGGTAAGGCTTCGTTCACATCTGCGCTTGGGCTCCGTACCGACGTTCCGTCGGAACGGGGCCCTGACAGACACAAACGGCACTATATCCGTCACCATTGAAATCAACGGTGATGATAACGGAAACCTATGGTTTCCGTTTGTGTCTGTCAGGGCTCAATTCCGACGGAAAGCTCAGACGGAACGTCGGAACGGAGCACAAGCACAAATGTAAACGATGCCTAACCCAACTGTAACTTTACATTAACTTATCGTTGCAAGACATTTTTTTGGCAATCATTTTATTATTCAATTATTTATATAAACACTGTATTTTATTTCTCTGGTTACTGGTCTAGAACACTGTCTTTACATGTAGGAGTGTTGTATAAGTCAAAGGAGGTAAAAATACGTATGCCCTAAATCGGCAAATATGGCTCTGTAATAGAACGTTTGGTTGTCAGCAAAATGCTATGCAGGTACATTTTCACTAATTTGCTCATATAGCGTGGCAACAAAATCTGTGTGAAAGTGGCCAAATAAATGGAATGTAGTGCAATGCATTTTAATGTAGCGATTTCTGTTTTACATCTCCCAAATTGAATTAACAGACATTGTTGAGCTTCTAGTCTGGCATGATGTTGTGCTGTTGACATGGGAATTAAAAAAGTCTAACGAAGCTCAAATGTTTCAATATAAAGATGGTTAGATGCCAATTAACTGTGTTGATTGGACTGAGGAGATGTTTTGCAGGAAAGGGAATTGTATAGCAAGTGAATTTGAAGCAAACACAGGGATTAGAAGCACCCAGTCTTATGAATATGTAAATTCAGTCCCATTTGCTTTCCAATGAGAAGTTTAAGAGACCAAAAGAGAATATTACAATATGTTTGACACATTATTAACAAATTGCATGAGTTATTATTACCATTTTCAAATCCGGATAATTGTTAGTTAGGCTCTAAAAGCAGCTGTAGTTCTTCCTTCCCGTGTGCCGTCTCACAGCCGATCTTGGTTAATTACTATAGAAAGCTGTTGTTCAGCTAAAATGGAGCACTTAAAAAAAAAAAAGCATGAAAAGCACTTGTGTTTCATCACACATATGAGGGTCACTGGGGATGAGATTGGGATTTGTGAGTTTCCTCACCTCAGTTTCATCATCAAATTGTAAATATGTAAAATGGTCTCAAGACATAGGTAGTCTAAGCCACAATATTTAACAGTTTTTTTTTCACCAAATTGTAAAATTTGCAGACCATCCTACACCCATATTGTTGTACGGTATGCAGGGCCGTATTTAGAGTTTGTGCTGCCCTAGGCACTTTTAGAGCTGACGCCCCCGTTAACGCAGCTTTTCCGCAGCAAAAATCGCATCATGTGCTATTTGTTTCGGGTCTTACCTCCCCATTGAATTCAATAGGGAAAACCTGCAACGGAAAACCAGCAATTCCACAAAATAAATTGACATGCTGCAGATTATAAAAAACGCACCGTAGGTGAATTTATGAACGTTTTTTCAGTGGGTTATTTACGCAACGTGTGAATGAGATTTGTTCAAATATCATCCACTCTACTGCTACTGTATTAGCATACCCTAAAATAATTGCTCAGTGCTACACCATTTACATTCCCTCCCCTGCCCCCCACATGAACAGTGGGCCTATTTCCCCTATTATTGATCAGATTACAGTTTATTATTTAAACAATCCTGCAGCGGCCGCCCTTTCTGACTGGAGCAAAAAACGCCCTGCCGGTTACCTCAGTACATTGTCCTACTTTTAAAAGGAGGCCAATGAACAGATTTAATCTGGGACCATGTGATGTAAAACTAACCAATGACACCTTAGAGCTGTCACAGACCCAGGAAGGTAAGTATAAAAATGGTTTTGCTTTTTTAGTTATCAGTGTTACTAATGTTTTTTTAGTGTGTTTTTTTACAGGGCCGGTTGTTGGACTACGTCGGATTCGAGGACTACTTTGATGACGCCGTTTTTATTTTCAATAAAATGCTTAATGAGGGAGTGTGTGGAGGCTTTTATTTCTATAAAATATTATTTCTGTGTAGGGTTTTTTTTTTAACTTCATTACTACTGCCTTAGTAATGGCAACTGCCCGAAAGACAGCGTCCATTACTAAGACAGGGCTTAGTGTTAGCTGGTGAAGAGGCTAACAATAACCCCCCCATTATTACCCCGGTACCCACCGCCACTAGCGGTGCTAGGAAGAGCCGGGTACAATACAGTTCCACGACCATCTGAAGTGATGGTTGGGTATTGAAGCGGATGCAGACTGGTATTATTAGACTGGGAAAGCCCAAAACCATGCCAAATCCCACCCTGGTAATGCTAGGCTGCAACTGCTTTATTGTATCTAGCTGGTTATGAAAAACAGGGGGACCCCAAGTTGTTTTTTCAAGTATTTATTTTAAAACAACGTGTCCCCCCCCCCATTTTTCATAATCAGCCAGAAACAACATAGCAGCAGTCTAGCATGACCAGGGTGGGAAGGCCGATAGTTTTTGGGCTTTCCCAGCCTGATAATACCAGCCTGCGGCCGCCCCAGTGCCCGGCCATCACTTCAGATTGTCAGGTACTGGATCCTACCTGGCTCTTCCTGGAACCCCTGGTAGTGGCGGGTACCGGGGTAATAATGAGGGGGTTAGTGTTAGCCTCTGCACCAGCTAACACTAAGCCCCGTCTTAGTAATGGACGCTGTCTATCAGACAGCCACCATTACTAAGGAAGTAGTAATATAGTTTAAAAAAATGAGACACAGAAAAAATATTTTATTGAAATAAAACCCCCTACACAACCATCGTTAACCAATTTATTGAAAATCAAAACGCCGTCATTGAAGTAGTCCTCGAAACCGACATAGTTCGACGACTGAACCTGTAAAAAAAAATAAAAAAAACACACAAAAAAAACCATTAGTAACATTAATAAGTAAAAAAGCAAAACTATTTGTAGTGATAGGGGTGGGGAAACGGACAAGTGAGCCCTAATCTACCCGCCACTCTGTCCCTGCCTACTTGCAACGACCCGCCCTAGGCGACGGGGTACAACTGGGCGGCGGTCCCTACGCTCAGTAAGTGCACGAGACAAACATACAAGGGAATATAAAGCAAAGGGAAAGGGGCAGTTGCCCACGGCAACACCGTGAGCAACAGAGTGGTGAACGAGCCAAGTCAAACCAGGAGAGCGCGAGGTACCAAACGCAGAGCAGAAGAGTAGTCAGAAAGCCAGGGTCAGTATGGAGCAGGATCAAATAGTTAGGAGCTGTAGCTGGGCCAGGGAACCACACGGAAAGAATCACAAGCAAGGAGGAACAGGAAAGGCAGGTATAAATAGACAGAGGGCGGGAGCTAGCTGAGTCTGGCCAGGCTGCGATAGGCTCTCCCACTCCTAAGCCTGCCAGCCTGAGTGGTGGAAGCTGGAGTCAGTCTCAGAGAGATAGACTCAGGTGAAGACTGATTACCTATGGAAGTTAACCCCGAAGCTGTGCCTGGCAGATCCTTTACACTATTATCATATTTGCCTTCCTGGGTCTGTGACAGTTAACTAAGCAGTGACAGATCTTAGCTGTCATTTGTTCATTTACATCACGTGGTCCCAGGTTACCTTTTAAAAGTAGGTCAATGAACTTAGGTAACCGGCCACCACGTGATGTCAACTAACCAATGACAGCTTAGAGCTGTCACTGCTTAGTTTACTAAGCCTTGTAAGTGACACAGGATCACCCGAGATGCGCCAGAATTTTGGCGCATCTCGGTTGCGTGTGCCACTATAAACCCAAGGAATCCCCGCACTAGGAGTTACTATCGACTGGAGCTAAGCAATAAAGTTTCCGTTGATGCATGTCTGCTTTTTTCTAATCAGGCCTGCTCCAGCGGAACGACTGCAGGTGGCGCAATGACGTCATCGCACCGCCTGCGCCACAAGATTGCGTCGAATTAGGAGGAAGGAAACTAATAGTTCCCTTGCTTCACCTGTGCTTTCAAATGTATCCTCTTCCTAAGGATGCGGATACAATTGAAGACAGTACATTACATGTCACAATACCAGAATTTGGACTTCGATACCGATACTTTGTGTAGTATTGCGGTTCCCGTTACCAAAACTATACTTTCCAACAATAATAAAAAAAGTTCTTCCATTTTCTGTGAGGCACATGGTGTGATGAATTTTGAACCTCCGTGTGCCTCACATTAATAGTAATTAAGCCCATCGTGTTTCTCATTCATAATGAGCAACATTGGGTTAATGTGTGAGGTACATGATGGGGTTAATTACTATTAATGAGAGGCACAAGGAGGTAGAAAATTCATAACACCTCGTGCCTTACAGTAATAAGTGAAAGAAAGCAGTTTTTATTGAATTTTTTTATACTGTACAAATCATAAATGACACTATAAATTTGTTGTGCAGGTTATTACGGTCGCGACAATACCGAATGTATGTATATTTTATGTATTGAGACTTTTATTTTATGGTGTATTGTAAAATATGGGTGTGTGCATTTTTGAAAAAATGTTTTTTATTTCAAATTACTTTCTTTTTACGTTTTTTCAGTATTTCACTTACAACAAGTTACCCTCTATCCGTAGGGTATGGGGTAACTTGCTGATCGGTGGGTGTCCGACAGCTGGGACCTCCAATGTTTACAAGAACGGGGGTCCCGTACCCCTCGTTTGAACAGAGCGGCAGGTCGCTCATGGGCACTGCTGCTCCATTCATTCTTTATAGGAGCGCCGGAGATAGCCGAGTACAGCGTTCGGCTATTTCTGGCGCTTCCATAGAGAATGGAGCGGCAGTGCGCATAAGTGACTTGCCACTCAGTTCAAACGAGGGGGAAGGGACCCCTGTTCTCGTAAACTGTGGGGTCCCAGCTGTCAGACATCCATTGATCAGCAAGTTACCCCCTATACTACACATAGGGGGTAACTTGTTGTAACCGCAATACCCCTTTAATGTACTGCCATATATCTATATGCCAGTACATTAGCCTTTGTACTGATAGTACACAGGCAATTGTTAGGACATACCTAAGTATGCCCTAACAGGAAATATGGTTAGACAGACCTGGGTCCTTCAATGGACCCTGGGCTGTCTGCCCATATATGGTATGTCCCTCAGTCGCGTTACAGGGATTTCCTGTGATGCGATCCATGGGGCATTCCCCCTTCTCAATTTCCCCTTGAATGTTGTGGTCTGCTTTGATCGTGGCATTCAGGGGAATAGCGGCGGAGATGAGATGTTTCTCTGATATCCGCCGTCAGAGCGAGCCTGCAGCTCTGTAATACAGCCATTGCCCCTCACCTGACAAGTGTGCGCGTGGTCACCAAGAGGTGATGCGGCCGGCGCTGCACTAATCAGCAGTGGTTCCGGCTCTGAAGACAGAGAACATGGGAGTTTTTCAGTGCGCCCACCATGTTCTCTGTCTTCATTGCCGGCGCTCATTAGTACAGCGACGGACGCATCACCTCATGTTCACCGCACGCGCACACACTTGTCAGGAGCGGGGCAATGGCTGTAGTACACAGCCGCAGCCCTGCTCACTAGATTCATGCGTTACTATACTAAGCTGTGCATTGTGCAACACTACATTACATTACAGTACAGTACAGTAAACATGTAGCAATACTTACCTGACCTGCTGCGGTGCCCTCTTGTCCTGGTCTGCCGTCCGCTCCCCCTACAGCGCTTCTTAGACTGAGTCTAAGACACGCCCACTGTTCTAGGATTGGCCACAGCTGATCTGGCCAATCCAATAACAGTGGGCGTGTCTTACAGACTTTGGCTACATTCACACAACAGTGAAAAAAAATGGCTCTTAAAAACGAATCAACTGTCAGTGTTTCATGGCCATTTTGCATCAGTGTGTCTCCAATTGCCGTTTGCCATCCGTTTTTCATGGCCGTTAAAAAAACTGATGGATTTTTTATTGTCCAAACCTCCTGAAAACACCACAGTGCCCACTGTAGATTGTGCCCACATAGTGCCACAGTGCCCACTGCAGATAGTGCTACAGTGCCCACATATAAAGTGCCAGTGCCACAGTACCCATGTAGATAGCACAACAGTATCCCCTGTAGATAGTCACACCCTCCTATAGTGCCACAGTGTCCATGTAGATAGCGCCACACCAGTGTAGATAGCACCAACCCCCCTTTGTAGATAGCACCACACCCTGTAGATAGCATCACCCCCCACTGTAGATAGCACCCCCATTGTAGAAAGCACCCCCACATGTAGATAGCACCCCCTGTAGATAGCGGCACCCCCGTGGATAGCGGCACTGTAGCTCCCTGTAGGAGCGGAATCCCTCTGGCCAGGGATTTCCCTCCTAGAGGGAGCCCCTGATGTCTCTGTCCATATATGGACAGTGATGCCAGGGGCTTCTCCAGTAAATGACACCCCCACTGTAGATAGCACCCCCATGTAGATAGCACCCCCACATGTAGATAGCACCCCCTGTAGATAGCGACAACCCCATAGCTAGCGACACTATAGCTCCCTATAGGAGCGGAATCCCTCTTGCCAGGGATTTCACTCCTAGAGGGAGCCCCTGATGTCTCTGTCCATATATGGACAGTGATGCCAGGGGCTTCTCCAGTAGCCGAATCCCCTGATCAGAGCGACGGCCAGGGATTCCACTCTGCCAGGGGATTCCAGAGGTAGCCACTGATGTCACTGTCCATATATGGACAGTAACGCCAGGGGCTTCTCCAGTAGCGGAATCCCCTGACCAAAGCGTCGGCCGGGGATTCCGCTCTGGCAGGGGATTCCAGAGGTAGCCACTGACGTCACTGTCCATATATTGCCAGAAACGCCAGGGGCTTCTCCAGCAGTGGATTTCCCTGGCCAGAGCATCGGCCAGGGGATTCCGCTCCTTCAAGGAGCTACAGCGGAGGGGGGAGTGCCATATATGGGGGGGTGCCGCTATCTACAAGGGGGTGCTATCTACAGGGGGGTCAGAGGGAGACAGGAATCCCCTGCCAGAGATCTCGCGATGCTCTGGCCAGAGACTCCACAGTTGAAAGCCCATCACTGTCCATATATGGATAGTAATGTCAAGGGCTTCCCCGGGCTCAGCGCTCAAAGTAGCCCTGTGTGGGGAATTCTCGGCCAGGATCAGTTTTTACTGGCTGCTCCAAGGATTGATTCATAAAAAACGGCCGGTAAAAACGGATCCATTGACTTCTATGGGAGCCGTGAGGACATCAAAATGGGCAAAAATAGGACACGTCCTATTTTTCACGGGCCGTTAAAAAACGGCCATGTAAATACACCCATATAACTCTATTGTTCTGAAAACGGCCGAGTGACAGCCGTTAAAAAAACGGCCGATGCACGGCCATTTTTCACTCTCGTGTGAATGTAGTTTAAGGAGCTCTGGTGATGTGCACATCCCCCTGGCCCTGATCAGCTGCTCCGGCTGCCTGCGGGCACAGGATGTCATTGCACAGTATTCAATATGCCGAGCCAGAAGCAGTTGGCTCTGTACATTGCATAGCGGCCGTGCTGCTGAACTGCAGCTCTGCACCTATTCACTTAAATAGGAGCAGAGCTGCAGTATTACAGCTCGGCCACTATTCTGTGGCCGGAGCCATCTGCTTCCGGCACGGACGTCCGGTGCCCAGAGGCAGCCGTGGAAGCTGATCGGTGCGGGGTCCGGGTGTCGGACCCCCACCGGTCAGATATTGATGACCTATCTGTTGGGCCGTGTTGTCCTTATTCCACAGCCTATTTGGGTCAGGTATCAATTCTCTCTATCATGATCATTTCAGTTTAGATCCAATAGCATCCGCTTTTTGTGGCTCAGTGCTGTACCCGCCGTTTGCAGATCGATACACCAAACTAATATATATATATATATATATATACAGTATATATATATATATATACAGTATGTATATATATATATATATATATATATATATATATATATATATATATACAGTATATATATATATATATATATATATATATATTCATATTTGTGTGGCTATAGTTTCCCCCGCATTGGGGTATAGATATTATCTTGCACTTTTGCACTTTATATTCTTGTGTGGTTCAGCATGTGGTTACCTTCCAGGTTTACTAGTTGCACATAATATATTTATACGGCTATTGTGTTCTTTTGATATTGGCTCACATTGTCCCATTTGGAATCCTATTTGAGATTTCTGTCTGTGGTTTGCTTCCTGTTTCATTTTTACAGGTTTGCTGATGCTCTTTTTAAATGGTTTTATATTTTGTATGTAGTGTATAATAAAGTCTGGTCTTTTTATTCCTGTTTTTTTGTATCCCTTTTTTCTTACGTTGGGTGTGCGTAATTTTGTACATGTGCCTTTTCCTCTCTCACGGTATGCATATTTTTTGCATGTTGCTGCAATACCCCATATAGATTTCTTTCATACATAGTGGTGCAAATACGTCCCCATCTTTTCCTATCCGGTGGATAGGTCATCAGTTGTCCATTAGTGGACAATCCCTTTAAGTCTTACCGTCAGGTATATATATATATATATATATATATATATATATATATATTGTATATCATAGACATGTGTGTGCCTGCATTACAGCTAAACAAAGCCACTGGTAAATCTGAATATTGAATATGCAATTTTATTATTCTCCACCTCAAAAATATTTCATAAAATTAATAAATCATAATGAAAGTATATAAAGCAGTATAATAACTGTCATAAATGCCAAATATTTGTGCAAAATTTCACTACTAAGCTCTATTGCTCAGGTCTCAAGCACACGACCGCATTACGGATCCATTGTGTATTTATCTGTAATACAGAGACCATAACTTGTTATGAAGCCATAATATGTCTCTGTGCACCACCAATTTTATATAGAATCTGCGAAAAAATAGTTGTGATATGCTCCTTTGCACGGCATATTAAAGAGGCATTCCAAAAGAGTTAAGACAACACATGGAGTGCCTACGGGTCCAACCTGGCAACATTTTAAGACTAGGGCAGACTCATCAGAGCGTGTGTGTAATGTTGCACAATGCACTGCAGGAGAGATTGACACACTGTTCAAACCTCTTTTCCAGACAAAAAATATATATCGAAATTAATGTATATATATATATATATATATATATATATATATATATATATATATACCTGTTCTAAAAAAATTACACATACAGTAAGAAGGAAGGAAAAAAAATGCTTCAAACGCATACGTGACATGAAAAGTATGGTTACAATCAAAAACTGTAGCCGAAAGCAATTCATCATGCTACCCGTGAAGCCTAATAACTTTATTAAGTCAATATTGTGGAATGGTATTTTTTTAGGAGTAAAATGTCAAGAGTCTATTATATTGCTATTTGATATGTTGAACCTGTTAAGGCTTTCTGCTTGAATTTTTAATCTGTCCTTACATGTTCCCTTTAATATCACATAATTTAGTTATAGCATTTATATTTCTATGTGGATTATGTCTTGTTAGTATTGCAGTCATACCTGAAATGTTACTTGACGTCTAATATGAAATTGTAATGATGTTACCATCAACTGCTAATTTAAATTGCAGTCAGCCATTATAAGGTTGCATTTGGGTCTTTTAGGAAATTTTAATATTGAACTAATGGTATTAATAAAAAAAGTTTTCAAAAGTAGACCAATGTTTTTGGTTCAAATGTCCATACACATTATGAATTTGGAGGTAGAATATTTTATGTGATCAAATGGTCAGCAAAGTTGGGATCCAATGAACTCCATCTACCACACAAGTGAATGTGGTAAATTCTCTGCAAGATTTTCATAATTTGCCCTCTTCCCGCATCTGTGCTAATTCTGTCAGTCCCATTTTATGTTTTGAACTAGTTTTAAAATGGTTTTTCTGTTAGATATTGCATAGATTTGACCAGGACCAGGGTGGAGGGGTAGGCGGACTATGCAGTTGCTTAGGCCTCATGCACACGACCGTATTTTTTCCCACCCGTAAATACTGGCGTAAATACGGGTCCGGTGTCACACGTATTCCACCCGTTTTGCACCAGTATTTACGAACCCGTGCTCGTAAATATGGGTCCGGTGTCACACGTATTCCACCCGTATTTACGAGCACGTTTTTGGCAGCAAAATAGCACTGCACTAATCGGCAGCCCCTTCTCTCTATCAGTGCAGGATAGAGAGAAGGGACAGCCTTTTCTGTAATAAAAGTTAAAGAAATTCATACTTACCCGGCCGTTGTCTTGGTGACGCGTCCCTCTCTTCACATCCAGCCCGACATCCCTGGATGACGCGGCAGTCCATGTGACCGCTGCAGCCTGTGATTGACCTGTGATTGGCTGCAGCGGTCACATGGCCTGAAACGTCATCCAGGACGTCGGCCCGGATGTCGAGAGGGACGCGTCACCAAGGCAACGGGCGGGAGACCGGACTGGAGGAAGCAGGAAGTTGTCGGTAAGTATGAACGTCTTTTATTTTTATTTTTTACAGGATAGGGGATACATGTCTTGTTTATGGCAGAGCGGGGAGATACCTCCCCGCTCTGCCATAGTTTTCATTGTAGTCCCGGCGGTAGTTACGCCACTGGGCTGTGGCCTGCAGACCGGGTAGTTCCCTGACCTCGCCTCACCTCGCAACGCTCCCGTAATCACGGGTGAACACACGCAGCCACCCATGATTACGGGAGCCCCATAGACTTCTATGGGATGCCCGTGCCGTTATTACGGCATGAAATAGGGCATGTTCTATCTTTTTTAACGGCACGGGTACCTTCCCGTGAGCAAACGGGAAGGTACCCGTGGCTAACAGAAGCCTATGAGCCCGTTATTGCGGGTCGTAATAACGACCCGCAATAACGGGTGTTTTTACGGTCGTGTGCATGAGGCCTTAGGGCATCATTGGGGGGGGGGGGGGTAATAAAAGTCTTTTATTTTTGTTTGTTTTTTAAAAAGTAATATTCTGTTTATTTTTTTTTACCACACAGTGTTTTCCTGTATAAATAAAACACTGATGATTGGTGGAGAAAGGGGACAATGAAAAGAATGATTGTCACCACAGCAACTATCATGTAGTACTCTTAGGGACCGAGTTGCGACTTGTAAAACTACCGCTGTCAGGATTTAAGACCAGAAACTCCTGTGTCCCAGGCAGTGAGTTTTCTCATTTAGTCATTGGTGCTTTTGGACAGCTCCACTGCTGAATCTGTTGTACAGGGCCTCTCTGGATTCCTTGCCTTGAGGACCTTGATTGGTTTCACCCCTTTGGCTTGCTATATAAATCTTGCCCTTTCACTTCCTGGTTGCCAGGCTATTGAGCTTCCTGCCTGTAGTCCGGTTCCTTACTGCCTCTCTACAAACTGTTGCTGCTTATTTGTGTACCGAACTTGGACTGTTTCCTGTCCACGTCTCTACCTCATGCTACAACTTGTTACTGCTTATGTTTGTACCAAACTTGTACTGTTATCTGACCACATCTTTGCTTCACGCTACAAAATGTTGTCGCTTATCTGTGTATTAAATTTGGACTGTTTTCTGAAGAAGTCTCTGCCTCATGCTACAACATGTTGCCGCTTACCAAACCCCTGGTTTTGACCTATACATAATAACATGGAACTGTTCTGATATTTAATATTGTTGGATATTTACTTGTGATTTTAATATTGTTGGAGCCTGTGCTGTCCAACCTTTATTGTTGTATTATATATGTAACTTGTAGCGCCTAATTTTCCTGTGATTACTTTTTGTTATCCATTTCCTCCTTCCCACAATTTAGTTTAGCTTCTTGAAAATGCCTACTAAAATAAGGAATTAAAAAAAAAAAAAATTAACATGGAACTGTACACTCTAGTAGAAATGAAGGTGGTGAGAATGTCAGTAGAATGCCCTACTTCCAAAATTGTTTTCATTGTTAGTAGACCTTTCCCAGCCCCTTGAACTGCATACTATTGTTTGTGTTTTTAATAGAATATTTATACCGAAAGTTATGGTCATGGGGTCAGATGATGCATCTCCATGACCAAATGATATATGAGTATAGTATTAGCAGTGTATGAAATCTCCTACTTTCCTTATGGTTCTTGCCTTAAAGAGTCACTATTCCAGTGAGGCTGTATCAATGGCATCTTACAAAGCTAAACAATGCTTTGCCCTGTGATCGTGAAGTCCAAAAGAACAATACAGATCTGTCGACAGATTGGTGCCTGGGCCTTGTCCTGGAAATGTGAATAGCAGATTGGAGACAGATTATTTTGGAGGAGATTAATGTACATATTTTACCTACATAGTATTGACTTTTCCCCACCATGCAGCTTATTTTCAAGAAAGAGAATCATAATTCCAGTGATACAAAGACAGCTAAATTTGAGCAGACAGTTTCATTGCAATGGTATCTATGAAATGCATCTGCTACTTTCAATAAATAGGTACTGTTAATTTCAAATGTATCTGTAGATTACAATAATATTTAAAGTAAGCATTGCACAGAATGACAACCCCATCATTAAGGGTCCTATTACACAGCCCGAGGAGTGTAAACGAGAACCAATCAATGACACAGCTCGCTGATGGACGCTCATTTGCTCCTTTCACAAGAAGCTACTGTATGTATGGGGATGAGTGCCTATTACTACGATCACTCATCACCATACATTTCTATCATGTCGGCAGTACATCTCCCGTGTAATAGGGCGTTAAGGCTAGAGCTGCACAGTGACTTTTGGTCGTGGTAATATCGTGTAACCACAATGTTTCCTTATGGGCAGAGCAATTGTGCAACAATAGCAAATGTCTGAACAACTCGGAGCTCTTATAATTTCAGCATAACTTCTCCCTCATACGGAAACTCCACATTTTACTGTCACGCAAAGACATTGTGGAGCCCTAAGCCTTAAAGTGTACCTAACTTTCAGGTGACTTTTCAGAATAAGCTGACATATGTGTGTGTATATGATGAATAGTACTCTTTCTGGCCATTATTTGACTTGTATTCTGCATTGTTTGGCAGTTTTCCCCCCCTGCAGGCTCTATCTCTAATTCTCAGTCTTCTCTAAACTAGTAGAGAGCGCCTAATGGCTGTCATGTCTTCTATACACTGCACAAATAGAAAAGAGGAGAATCCTGCTCCTGTATCTCTATCACAGAAATAGAAGCTGCATCAGCATGAAAGAGATTATACAGCAGTAATGAATAGTGTAGCTTAGAATCCAGCACTGGGGTGAAAAAAATCTTACCAGCAGCATGCGTCTTTCTCATTCTGCTCCTGCTTCCTTCCCCTGCTCACCCCTCCCCTCTCCATAGACCTGTATACAGCATGTCTGTTGCTGACTCACTCTCTTTCTATGCTCCCTTCTCCCACTCCCCCTCCCTTCTACATAGACTTGTATGGACATGTAGCAAAGTGACACACCCCCACCTTCTGAGGGTTGTCAATCCTGTTCTGTAACCAGGGACAGAATTTGCTTGACAACAGGGGGTGGACAGCAGATTACAGTAAGGGGGACACCTATGGGCACTAACTTCACAGAATTTGCATGGATAAAACAACTACATTTTTACATTAAGTAAAAGTTGATCTATATCAGGTATACAATTGGATTAGCATAAGTTGTTTGAAAAGTTAGTGACCATTTAATTAGCAAGTATAGACATCCTATATAATGTATGGCATAAGGTACATATGAACAGTTACATCCCCATTTAATAGATATAGCAGAGGCTGCTTCCTATTTTGAATTAAACTATAATTTAACTTACTGTAATATTAACGTTTGTTTCTGGTGTCAAAAGAGGTCTATGAAACTAGGAAAAAAACTGTGGTGGCATTAAATAGAACATATAAGGAAGTAAGCACTAGTTCAGACAGTAATGTCAAAAAGTAGAAAATTGTATTTTTTATTTTTCCTTGTCAATTGACAGAAAACAAGTGCAATAAACTTACCAAATGTGAATATAATATTTCACCCATCTGAAGGTTAGAGTCCTGGAAATGTCCTGGTTAGAATTCCATCATAGTCTTCTCAGTTGGATCCAGGGCTTTCACCGATAGCAGAGACACCACGTGTGGTGGTTCGGCGTCTGACAACACCTGTGCGACATTTCGGGGGACTGCCCCGGTGTTGTCAGATGCCGAACCTCCAATAACCAGGACATTTCCAGGACTCTAACCTTCAGATGGGTGAAATATTATATTCACATTTGGCAATTTTTTTGCACTATTTTTCTGTCAATTGACATTGAAAAATATAAAATAAAATTTTCTACTTTTTCACATTACTGTCTGAACTAGTGCTTATTTCCTTGTATGCTATATCTAAGAGTTTGAAAGCACCTCTTGTTGCACTACCTCACCCACAGGTTAGTTCATTATTAAGGTCAGAAACCACATACCTGAGGCATTAACTAGAACACCATTAACAACCTTCTCCATGCCAGAAGCATTCGTACTGGAGCTTTGAACCTCTGTCATTATTATTTTATGCACAGCTCTTCTTTGTGCTGAGAATATGATGGGAGAGGGGCTGAATAAACTCCTAGGATTTTATTATCAAAGCTAATGTCCTGCTTTACTGATTTCTGCAGAGCTGTATTTCATAAATGAAAGCGCTGAGTAAATTATCAACCCATGTTAATACATACTGCAAAAAGGGATTTCTAAATCCTTGTTAATGAGAAGAACATATTCAATTCTGTGTCTAGAGCCCATTATTCCAGGTCTGCTTAAAAAATGCAGCCAACCTATTATTTCCAGTAGCACTTGTTAATTTAACAGTGGCATCATTAGGAGGATAAATAAACCAAGGACTGTCTTCTCTCAGCAATGAAAATAGTTTTGCTCAACGAGAAGATTAGTGTAACCAACTCTTTTATGACATTGAGTTTATTATCTCAGAATGCAGCAATATTTGCATAGATGAACTCAAGGTCGCAGTTCGGAACATATCTGCGGGGACACTAATTTGTACAAAAATTATTATGAAAGTTAGTAAAATGTTATGAGTTATATTCTATCTTTGTTTCAGCTTAGTTCACAATTAACACGTCAGTGACCACCAATACGCCTTTTCACGGCGGCCACTAATGGACTTTATTCCGATGCATACACCTTTTCACGGCGCTGCATCGGAATAAATAAACAGAGTAGGGAGCCGTTAAATCCACCCTGCTCTCAGCTACTGGAGGTAGCTGAGGGCTGGGACAGCCCTGCTCTAACGGGCGAGGTCGATATCAGTATCGATCTCACCAGTTTAACCCCTCAGATGCGGCACTCAATAGCAAGCACCGCATCTGAGTGGTTTTGGAGTGAGGGAGGGAGCTCCCACTCTCACCCCACCAACACCCTGCGTAAGATCGCAAGGTGTCGGTGGTTTCTATGGCAGCAGGGGAACCTAATAAAGGCCCCCAGGTCTGCCACTAGTTATGCCTGCTAGGCCATGCCAGAGGCCCAGATGCCTGTCCGCTTTACACGGGCAGGCAGTAATATACTGCAATACAAAAGTATTGCTGTGTATTATAAAAGAGATCGGAGGATCGCATAGTAAAGTCCCTTAGTGGGACAAGTAAAAAAGTTAAAAAAAAGTTTAAAAAAAAAAAAATAAGTGAATAAAAAATGAAAAACCCACTTTTTCCCTTACAAAATTATTTATCAAAAGAACAAAAAAAAAGTAAAATAGTTACACATATTTTATATTTTTACGTCCGTAACGACCCCAACTATAAAGTTATTACATTATTTAACCCGCACGGTAAACTCCTTAAAAAATAAAATAAAAAAAACAATGCAAAAATTGCTGTTATCTGTGAATCCTGCCTTAAAAAAAAATGGGATAAAAAGTGATCACAGGATATGCCATAAATGTAAGATAGATTCGGGTCCCACCTCTGGCACCATCATCTATCTCTAGAACGGGGCCCATTAAACCCCGTTCTACCTCTCTGTGCTCTGGCTGACTCGTGTGATTCCTGACCATGAGGAGGAAAACAGCGTAGCACGCTGAGCTGTGCTGTTTCCGTACCTCCCATAGAACTGTATGGTAGTTATGGAAACAGCATAGCTCGCATGCTACGCTGTTTCAGTAACTTCTATTCACTACTATGGGAGTTACGGAAACAGCACAGCACAGTGAGCTATGCTGTTTTCTTCCTCGCAATCGTACTACAGTATTGATTCCGTGAAAACGTAATATTGTTGTCTTTCATGCGACATAGCTGGCACTTCTGTTTCCTTTATTCGCTTTTCTATTTTTATGACGAAACAGAAAAACAAACGTAAATGTGAACATGGCCAAAAACAAACGTGCCAGCTGCATATTGTTTAGAATATTGTGACTGCGAGTTTTGTTTGAATTTTTCATGACTGACAATGTGCCAAAGTTCTGTATTGCATTCTTTTTGTATTAGGGACATCATTTATCACACTACCTGCAATATGACAGCTGTATGTTTACAGAATGTCAATGTTTTCATTGGCAATATTCTGCTACTAAATCACTATGTCAGGAGCTTATAAAAATACTATATATGTAATGAACCTGTTCTGTTGGAGTCTTGAGGTTCATGTAAGTCTGTCACTACACCTGTTTTTTGCATACATTGATATGCATTGATATAAGACAAGGATTTCTAAGCAAAATAAAAAATTTGTTGAAGATTATTATTTTGAAATATTTTACTGACAATAAGCACACGGACTAAGAGGCTTACACTAATCTTACATTACTCTTTACTGTCCTGATAGACAAGTGACGAAGGCATCAAGTAAATGGAATTAATACTATCTCACCCTTTATTTTCTTCCACGCCCCATAATAGTTAATAACATAAATTAATTTGCTTTCATTGGGTATTTCAAAGCAAAATTAATGTATATAACTGGGTGCAAAGAGCAATGGGAGTATTTGGTTTCACACGGCTGTCATATGGTTGCATCATAGGGCTTTGTGGGGGATTTGGGGTCTTGCGTCTATAATATAGACTTTACTGTATAATGCTTCAGATGTTTGAAACCAGTCTTAGAGCTCACGTACACTGCCTTGAAGCCGTGTGTAGGAATCAGAGGCGTAGCTAAGGGTTTAGCACAGGGGGGTCAAAACATATCTGAGTGGGCCCCAACCCAATGGGCCCCAACCCAATGGGCCCCCCCTAATGCATGTTTACAACTGAAGAGGCACATTTTTATATACCATAATTATATATCAACCATCATCCCTGTTTATAACTCCATCATCTCTGTATATAACCCCCATCATCCCTGAATATACCAGCCATCATCCCTGTATATAACCCTCATCATCCCTGTATATACCAGCCATCATCGCTTTATATACCAGCCATCATCCCTGTATATAACCCCTATCATCTCTGTATATAACAGCCTGGCTAGTATATAAATGGGGGTTATAAACAGGGATGATGGCTGGTATATATAAAGATGGTGGCTGGTATACACAGGGATGATGGGGGTTAATGCAGGGAGGATGGCTGGAATACCCATCATCCCTGTATATAACAACCATCATCCCTGTATATAACAACCATAATCCCCGTATATAACAACCATCAGTCCTGTATATAAACCCCATAATCCCTGTATATACCAGCCAGACTACCCCTGCCGTATAGGTTTGTACGGCGTAAAACGACAGTTCCCAGCATGACCTGAACAATGGTAGGGATATGTTGGGAGTAGCTGTTTCACAAAAAAAAATATCATACTACCCATTATCTCGCTGCAGTTCAAACAGTGACTACAGTACTGATTAGAGGCAGAATAAACATTTACATTAAGTGACTTACCGGTGACGTCTTTTCAGATTCTAGTTGTTCTTTTTGTCTTTTCTTCAACATCCGGTCCAGACCTCTATGATAACTTCTCCGGCCACAGCCCATTTCTGCAGTTTGCCGCTCAGATGTCTTCAGCTTATCAATTTTCAAACAATTATGCACCTATAAATGAAAATAGAATTCTCATGGTGCCACACACTGCACCCCAAATATAAATATACTAGTGCCATACACTGCGCCTCTAATTATAATAAAACCATATACTGTGTCCCTGATTATAATAACAACAATACAATGTGTCCCTGATTATAATAGAACCATACACTGTGTCCCTGATTATAATAGCGCCATACACTGCACCTCTAATTATAATAGCACAATACACTGAGTCAACAATTATAATAGCAACATATACTGTGTTCCCGATTATAATAGCACCATACGCTGTGTACCTAATTATAATAGAACAATACACTGTGTCCCTGATTATAATATGACCATACACTGTGTCCCTGATTTTAATAGTACCATACACTGTGTCCCTGATTATAATAGCACCATACACTGTGTCCCTCACAAGCACAGTGCTCCCTGTAGATAGTACCCACATGTAGCTTCCTGTAGATAGCGCTCTACATATAGCCCCTATAGATAGAGCTCTACATATAGCCCCCCTTGTAGATAGTGCCCCACATATAGTACCCTCTGTATATAGTGCCCCACATATAGCCCCCCCTGTAGATAGTGCCCCACATATAGTACCCTCTGTATATAGTGCCCCACCTATAGCACCCCCTGTATATAGTGCCCCACATATAGCCACCCCTGTAGATCGTGTCCCACATTTAGCCTCCCCTGTAGATTGTGCCCCACATAAAGCCCCCCACCCCCATAGATAATGCCACTCACACTTTTAAGTGAAAAAAACAAACTTTACATACTCACCTTGATCCCGTCCCCACGCCGTCCTGCATCAATGCAGGCCTGCTCTCTTCTGAGCAGGCCTGCTGGGGCTGAATGATGTTTGCATCGTTGAAGGGTGCTGATTGGCAGGGCTTAATGACTTGCCCTGCTACTCAGTGCCTTTCAACAATGGAAGCGTGTCGTTGAAAGGCGCTGATTGGCAGGGCGGAATGACTTGCCCCGTCAATCAGCGCATTTCAACAACAGAAGCGGAGCAATGACGCCATCACGCCGCTAGCATTATTGAAAGGCGCTAATTAGCAGGGCAGAGATTGGCTTGCCCCTTTCAACAACAGAAGCGCTAGTGTCGTTGATTCTGCCCTGACAATAACTTGCCCCGCAGGTACAATTAGTGCAACAGGGGGTGGCGGCAGTTGGTTTCAGTTGCGACACCGCCCCCTCAAACAGGCAGCAGGCCGCCCTGTGTGGCGTGGCCATGGCGGGAGCGGCGGTCATAGCGGGGACAGTCGCGGTGGGCCTGGGGCCACCGCCACCGTGCCTCTCCGCTAGCTACGCTACTGGTACGGATCATAGCTTCTAGGGCAGAATACCTCCGCACATGCAGAGTCCGATGGAGTATTCCTTAATTTGTTTTCTGTTGGAGACGTGCGGAATTAGAAAAAAATCTATGTATGCTTCTATAATAAAATGGAGGCATATGGAGGTACAGTAGAGGGCTCATGCACTTCTATGGAAGCCCTATTACAGCTCCGTACAAAACTGAGCTATACTACGGCTGTGTGCATGAGCCCTTAGGGTATGTTCACACGCTTAACAAAAAACGTCTGAAAATACGAAGCTGTTTTCAAGGGAAAACAGCTCCTGATTTTCACACGTTTTTTGGGCAATTCACGTTTTTCGCAGCATTTTCGGGGCGTTTTTACGGCCGTTTTTGGAGCTGTTTTCAATAGAGTTTATGAGAAAACGGCTCCAAAAACGTCCCAAGAAGTGTCCTGCACTTCTTTTGACGAGCCGTCATTTGACGCGCTGTATTTTGACAGTGACGAGTAAAATGACAGCTCGTCTGCATAGAACATCGGAAGACCCATTGCAAGCAATTGGCAGATGTTTGCCGACGTATTGGAGCCGTCTTTTCAGGCGTAATTTGAGGCGTAAAACGCCTCCATTACGTCTGAAAAGAGGTCGTGTGAACCCAGCCTTAGTGTATTTGGGTGTCTATAAATGAAAAATTAAAGGGAATGTCCGCTTTTGACAATCCCTTTTTATTTGAAGAATTCTCCAAAAAAAATAAGGATTAGTAGGTGTCACGATCTGTGGGTATTGTAGACACACTGGGCCGTACCGCCTTGACAGTATGGCAGCTGGCCAACAGGATACAAGTCAAAGTCTATAGTTCGTAAAGGTATACCTTTGGTAACTTCAGACAGTAGCAGGATAGGCTCAGATGGGACATTGGCAGCAGGCAGACACCAGGCGTGGTGTAACAAGAGTGGTGTAGTATACAGCACAACACGAATCCAACTCTACACGGCACTGGAACAAGATGGCACGGGATACAGGGTACAGGTAGCAGGAACACTGGAACTGGAAAACACTCAAGGGACCATTTGCAGAGACAGACACGGGCAGGTACAAACAACGCTCAGGCAATGCAGGAAGGGGCAGGGCCCTTCTTATAGTCCAGGGTATTATGGGAGTAATCAGCTCAAATCTAATACATGTGTGTGCTCTGGCTCATTGAGGCCGGGAATGAGCTCGAGCCCGCACCCTAGTGGTTATTGCAGGACAGGACGACCACATGCGCTGGTATCTCTGGGGAGGTCAGCGTCTGTAGGAAGATAGGAGTTTGCGGTCTGCGACCGCGGACATTACAGTATCCCCCCTCTTACGCCCCCTCCTCTTGGGACCAGAGCGAGAGAGAAACCTCTTCAGGAGGGTAGGAGCATTGAGGTTCTCCTTTGGCTTCCAGGACCTCTCTTCTGGACCAATACCCCCCAATCTACCAAATAAAAAGTTCATCCTCCTACTCTCTTGGTGTCCAGGATCTCCTCTACCTCGAATATATCCGATGAACCGCTAAGAACAACTGCAGGACTAGGAATCTTGGTGTAACGGTTCAGGACCACAGGCTTCAGGAGGGAGACATGGAAGTAGTTGGGGATCTTGAGGGTAGGAGGCAGCCAAAGCTTGTAGGAGACAGGGTGGATCTGTTGCAAGATCTCGAAGGGTCCGGGGAACCTGGGAGCAAACTTGCATGATGGCACCCTCAGGCGAATATTTCTGGAGGACAGCCAGAACTTGGTACCCGGAAGAAACTGAGGCGGCTCTCTTCTCCTTTTATCTGCCTTTCGCTACATGCGGTCAACTGCCAGCAGAATAAAAGGACCAGATTTGCTGCCAGATTTGTAGAAAGTCCTGGAATGCAGGGTCAACTGCAGACACCTGGGACGAAGCAGACACAGGGAGAGGAATACGTGGATGTTGGTCGTAGACTATGAAGAATGGTGTGGAGGCAGTGGACCCACTTATGTAGCTGTTATAGGAGTACTTGGCCCAATGAAGAAGCTGCACCCAGTCATCATGCTGCCTGGAGATGAAGTGTCATAAGTAGTTCTCCATGATCTGATTGATCCTCTCAACTTGGCCATTGGACTGGGGGGTGGTAGGCTGAGGAAAAGTCCAACTTTATATCGAGGAGTTTACAGAGGGTCCTCCAGAACTTTGAGGTGAAATGAACCCGCCGATCAGACATGATATGCAGAGGTAGGCCGTGCTGGCGAAAGATGTGTTGGATGAAGATGTTGGCCTGTCAAGAAGCAGAAGGTAGGCCGGTCAGCGGAACAAAATGAGCCAACTTTGAGAATCCGTCCACCACCACCCAGACCGTACAGCATCCAGCAGAAGGAGGCAGATCCGTGACGAAGTCCATTGCAATATGCTGCCAGGGAGCATTGAGCACAGGCAACGGCTGGAGCAGGTCAGCCGGATTGGAGTGAGCAACTTGGTTTGCTGCGTACACCGTTCAGGAAGAGACAAAGTTCAAGATGTCCTTAGGCAGCGTGGGCCACCAGAACTGATGGACAATCAGGTCTCGGGTTTTACGGACACCAGCGTGACCTGCCAGTTTAGAGCTGTGTCCCCAACGGAGGATTCTTCTTCTGTCTGCCAGACGCACAAAAGTCCTCCCCGGAGGGATGTCTCTAACTTGCAGAGGGTTGACAGAGATGATGCACGAAGGGTCAATGATATTTTATGGAGGCTCCATGGTGCCAGTTGGATGGCCAGTAACTCCCGATCCCCAATCGAGTAATTGCGCTCTGTGGAAGAGAAAAGCTTGGAGTAATAGCAACAAACCATTGTCTTGCCTTTGGGACCTCTCTGAAGCAGAAGTGCACCAGCACCAACAGAGGAGGCGTCCACCTTCAACGAAAACTGTAGAGATACACTACCGCTCAAAAGTTTAGGGTCACTTAGAAATTTCCTTATTTTTGAAAGAAAAGCACAGTTTTTTTCAATGAAGATAACATTAAATTAATCAGAAATACACTCTATACATTGTTAATGTGCTAAATGACTATTCTATCTGCAAACGTCTGGTTTTTAATGCAATATCTATGTAAAGGATATTGGTTAACGCCCATAGATAATCAGTCTGCACCTGCTTCTATGTCTGTGAGACTGACTCCATCTTCCACCACTCAGGGTGGCAGGCTTAGGAGTGGGAGAACCTATCACAGCCTGGCCAGACGGAGCTAGCTCCCGCCCTCTGTCTATTTATACCTGCCTTTCCTGTTCCTCCTTTGCTTGTGATTCTTCTCGTTTGGTTTCCTGGCCCTGCTGCAGCTTCTTGTACTATTGTCCTTGCTTCATATTGACCCCGGCTTGCTGACTACTCTCCTGCTCTGCGTTTGGTACCTCGTACACTCCTGGTTTGACTCGGCTTGTTTACTACTCTTCTGCTCTGCGTTTGGCACCTCGTACTCTCCTGGTTTGACTCGGCTTGTTCACTTCTCTTGTTGCTCACGGTGTTGCCGTGGGCAAATGCCCCTTTCCCCCCTAGCTCTGTGAACCCTTGTCTGTTTGTCTGTCGTGGACTTATTGAGCGTAGGGACCGTCGCCCAGTTGTACCCCGTTGCCTAGGGCGGGTCGTTGCAAGTAGGCAGGGACTGAGTGGCGGGTAGATTAGGGCTCACTTGTCTGTCTCCCCACCCCTGTCATTACAATCTACATAGGTTTATAGAGGCCCATTTCCAGCAACCATAACTCCAGTGTTTTAATGGTACATTGTGTTTGCTAACTGTGTTAGAAGGCTAATGGATGATTGGAAAACACTTGAAAACCCTTGTGCAATTATGTTAGCACCGCTGTAAACAGTTTTGCTGTTTAGAGGAGCTATAAAACTGACCTTCCTTTGAGCTAGTTGAGAATCTGGAGCATTACATTTGTGGGTTCGATTAAACTCTCAAAATGGCTAGAAAAAGAGAGCTTTCATGTGAAACTCGACAGTCTATTCTTGTTCTTAGAAATGAAGGCTATTCCATGCGAGAAATTGCCAAGAAACTGAAGATTTCCTACTCCCTTCAGAGGACAGCACACAGAGGCTCTAACCAGAGTAGAAAGAGAAGTGGGAGGCCCCGCTGCACAACTGAGCAACAAGACAAGTACATTAGAGTCTCTAGTTTGAGAAATAGACGCCTCACAGGTCCTCTACTGGCAACTTCATTAAATAGTACCCGCAAAACGTCAGTGTCAACGTCTACAGTGAAGAGGCGACTCCGGGATGCTGGCCTTCAGGGCAGAGTGGCAAAGAAAAAGCCATAACTGAGACTGGCTAATAAAAGGAAAAGATTAATATGGGCAAAAGCACACAGACATTGGACAGAGGAAGATTGGAAAAAAGTGTTATGGACAGACAAATCGACGTTTGAGGTGTCACAGAAGAACATTTGTGAGACGCAGAACTGAAAAGATGCTGGAAGAGTGCCTGACGCCATCTGTCAAGCATGGTGGAGGTAATGTGATGGTCTAGGGTTGCTTTGGTGCTGGTAAAGTGGGAGATTTGTACAAGGTAAAAGGGATTTTGAATAAGGAAGGCTATCACTCCATTTTGCAACGCCATGCCATACCCTGTGGACAGCGCTTGATTGGAACCAATTTCATCCTACAACAGGACAATGACCCAAAGCACACCTCCAAATTATGCAAGAACTATTTAGGGAAGAAGCAGGCAGCTGGTATTCTTTCTCTAATGGAGTGGCCAGCGCAGTCACCAGATCTCAACCCCATAAAGCTGTTGTGGGAGTAGCTTGACCGTATGGTACGCAAGAAGTGCCCATCAAGCCAATCCAACTTGTGGGAGGGCCTTCTGGAAGCATGGGGTGAAATTTCTCCCGATTACCTCAGCAAATTAACAGCTAGAATGCCAAAGGTCTGCAATGCTGTAATTGCTGCAAATGGAGCATTCTTTGACAAAAGCAAAGTTTGAAGGAGAAAATTATTATTTCAAATAAAAATCATTATTTATAACCTTGTCAATGTCTTGACTATATTTTCTAGTCATTTTGCAACTCATTTGATAAATATAAGTGTGAATTTTCATGGAAAAGTGTACATCAAGATTATGGAGGGTTAAGGCTGACATGAAGGCACTCTTCAAGCTATTGCATGTGGCCTCTGCCCCCGGAGTCTACAACTTGACATTCATGACTTTTTTGGTGAGGGTAGAGATGGGAGCGGTTAGTGAGAAGTTTGGGATGAACTGTTGATAAAAGTGGGCGAAACCCAAGAAACGCTGTATGGCCCTTAAGCCTTTCGGGCGTGGCCATTCCAGGAAGGCCTTTACCTTCTCAGGATCCATCTTGAGACCCTGATCCAAGATAATGTAGCCCAGGAAGGGTAGAGACTTTCTCTCGAGCACGCACTTCTCCAGCTTGGCATACAGACGATTCTCCCTTAATCGCAGCAAAACTTGACGGACATGTCTCTGATAAGTCACTGGATCTGGGGAAAAAAATCAGAATGTCATCGAATTAGACCACAACACAGACATAGAGGAGGTCTCGGATTATGTCATTGACAAACTATTGGAAGACCGCGGGAGTTTTACAGAGGCCAAAGGGCATTACTAGGTATTCATAATGTACGTCACGGGTGTTAAATGCCGTCTTCCATTCGTCACCCTGGCGAATCCGGATTAGGTTGTAAGCCCTATGCAGGTCTAGTTTAGAAAAAGTTTTTGCTCCTTGTATGCGATCAAACAGTTCTGAAATCAATGGCAACGGATATCTGTTTTTTACCGTGATCTGGTTGAGACCCCGGTAGTCGATGCAGGGTCGAAGAGATCTATCCTTCTTTTTGACGAAGAAGAACTCGGCTCCTGCCGGGGAGGAGGACTTCCGTATGATTCTTCTTAATATAGGCGGACATGGACTGAGTCTCTGGCAATGAGAGAGGATATACCCTACCACAGGGAAGGGATGCACCCGGAATCCGCTCGATAGAACAGTCATTTGCCCGGTGTAGACATCCGAGAATGTAGAATAATGATAAGGCAATCCCGCCAAGGACTGAGGCAGAGGAGGCTGCGCCAGATGAATCTGTACCAGGCAGCGGTGGAGACACTCGGGACCCCACTGGAGAACCTCTCCAAAATTCCAGTCCAGGACTGGGGCATGTAGTCGGAGCCAGGGCAGGCCCAGCAGCACAGGGTTGACAGCCTTAGACAGGACAAAGAATGAAATGAGCTCGGAATGAAGGCCTTCCTCTTGGAGCTTCAGTGGTTTGGTCACAGCTACAACCGGGCCTGGCAGAGGTAGTGAATGGACATTCACCGATGCAACAATCAAAGGCCTCCCCAGAGTCCAGATAAGCAGAGACCCGATGCGTTTTTTCGCCGGACATTATGGTCACGGGTATGGACAATTTAGAAGAAAGTCCTTCTTCACCCATGGTTGCCTCTCTAACCAATCCTAGTCTCTGGGGATTTTGGGGGCACAGACGCACAAGATGGCCTCCGAGGCCGCAATACAGACAGAGTCCCGAAGTGCGTCTGCGTTGTTTCTCTTGGGTAGACGGCTTGAAATGGTCCATCCACAAAGACTGGGGTTGCTGCAAAGTAGGAGCCGGGCTAGGGGGTCCTCACTCCCGTCGGGCCTCTTGGAACCTTTCTCGGATCCTTATTTGAATCCGGGCGGCCAGAAGGATGAGGTCATCCAGGGTAAATGGCAGATCTTGGGCGGCAAGCTCGTCCTTAATCTCAGGGCAATGTCCCTGCCAGGATGTAGCCACCAAGGCCTCATTGTTCCACAACAACTCTCCCGCCAGGGTGCAGAAGTGGATGGCTTACTCGCCCACGGAAGTGTCTCCCTGGCGTAGGTTCAGCAAGGAGGCAGCTGCTGACAAGACTCGTCCAGGCTCCTGAAACACAGTGCAAATTGTCCATAGGAACACCTGGAAGTCACGGGTCTCTGGTCCTTGTCTCTCCCAGATAGGGTTCGCCCATGCTAGTGCCCTGCCAGTGAGGAGAGAGACGATGAAAGCGACCCTTGCGCCACCAGTAGATAATGGCCATGCATACAGACTGAAGTGGATCTGGCACTGGTTCAAAATTACCTGCAGGTCCTCGCGTCTCCTTCATAGTGAGGAGGTTGTGGCAGAGAAAATCAGGGGTCAGCACTGCCAGGAGGTGTAGTCATAGGGTCCGTACTGCCAAGTGTTGTAGTAGGAGGAACGGCAGTTTGCACATCCTGCCGATGTGCAATAATGTTCAATGCCTGGAGGAGTTGGTCCTCTCGAGACCAGAGGTCTAGCATATCCGCCCGCATCACTTGTGACGTCGTCATGGTCTTGGATTGACCAGCGGGGTCCATGGCCTGAGCGTACTGTCACAATCTGTGGGTATTGTGGACCCACTGTGCCGTACCTCCTTGACGGTATGGCAGCTGGCCAACAGGATACAAGTCAAAGTCTATAGTTCAAATAGGTGTACTTGTGGTAACTTCAGACAGTAGCAGGATAGGCTCGGATGGGACCCTGGCAGCAGGCAGACACCAGGCGTGGTGTAACAAGACAGGCGTAATATACAGCACAACATGACTCCAACTCTACACGGCACTGAAACACGATAGCACGGGATACAGGCTACAGGTAGCAGGAACGGGAACACTGGAACTGGAAAACACTCAAGGGACCATTTGCAGAGACAGAAACGGATAGGTACAAACAGGCAATGCATTAAGGGGCAGGGCCCTTCTTATAGTCCAGGGTGACCTGGGAGCAATCAGCACAAATCTAAAACATGTATGTGCTCTGGCTCATTGAGCGCGAACCCTAGTGGTCACTGCAGGACAGGACGGCCGCATGTGCTGGCATCTCTGGGGAGGACAACGTCTGCAGGAAGATAGGAGTCTGTGGGCTGCGACCGCGGACGTTACAGTAGGTGACCTGTTGCTGGGCAATGCATGCATGTGCTGGGTTTTCCAGAGATAGAGATGCCCTTTGTTGCTACTCTCCAGTCCAGCTAATTGCTGGACGTCCAAAATAAGGGACTTGCTTCTATTAATTCAGAATGCCCTGTTACACAACACATAAATATCCATGTTTAAATAACAACAATGTGGTCCTACTTAGCCAGCAGTTGCAGTAATTGAAAAATCCAGTAGCTTTCCATACCCTGATGATTATGGACTACCATCAGCGGTTTAGAGCTTTCTATACACAGCTAGTAGAGCCAAAGCTTGCCATACACTAGAGATTTTGGACGGTTGAAAAGGCAGATTTAGACCAACTGTTGGTGCCTATTCGTGACATGAACGTGTGTGATAGAGCGTGCCATTCGAAGATAGACATCTGTCGAAAAGTTGATCTGTTGTGTTTTTTGTTCGTTATGGGGTGAAGTTCTAGAAAAGTTGGCAGCGAGGCTGGAAAAAATCAGCTTGTGTCCCTAATCCTTTCTCCCTCGCAACACTGATTGGAAAGGAGGAAGGAATAAACGCTACTCTGGAGGATCCAATCCTGGAAACTGCCATGTTACCTAATACACAGGATTTGAGGAAGACTACTCTAAAAAATGTTTTTACAGAGGTGACTCAATGCAATAAGGCACTGCTGTCTTCAGATGTGCATATGGGCAGCCTCGAAAAGATGTAAATTTAATTAGACTTGATTTTAAAAAAGTGACTGATCGTATAGGTGTGGTGGAGGAAAGGGTTAGTGGTGTGGAGTTAAGTGGGATCTTAAAAAAGGGGTCAACAATGTGTGTCTGCTCATAAATCTGATGACCTTGAAAAAACATATGACTGGTCGGAGTGCCTGGGAAAGCTGAAGGTCGCAACCCCCCATACTATGAAACTTAGCTCCAAGGTAAGTTTGGCAAAGAAACATTGACCTTTTTACCCTCCTCCACCAGGGGCCCCTCAAAATAGCATTGCCAAATCAATAAGCTAGTAAATATAGGCACAGCCAATACAGCTGCCATCCTATAGGTTCGGGCACCAAGTGTACGATCAGAGGTGCACAGACGAAGACGAGTTGCCCCTATTTAGCAGTGACCAGTAATGCTCCCTTTTCACCCACAATCCCTGCTGTAGTCATGATAACCATTGTCACAGCGACTTCAGACTACTTCTACGAAAAATGGCAATATAGGGAAAGTGATAGTGGAGATGCTTCCTGTAATTAGACGTCAGCACAGTGTAAGAAAATTGAGTGTAAAAGGAGCCGCAGGGAAACGAAGGGGGGTTAGGGCTTGCCACACGTAATGGATTTTCTGCAGAAAATTTCCGCAACATTTACACATCAACTAGCAGGCAATCCTCTGCGAAAAATCTGCATCATGCGTTTTTTACTGCGGAAAATAGTGTGAATGTTTCCTACTTTTTGTGGTGCGTTTTTTTCAAGGTGCTGTGTGATGGTGATATTTCTTCTTCCTGTGATGTCATTTCCACCCCTGTAGGAAATTCTGCAGCGTTTTCACTGCAAATTATGCAGTAGGTCAGAAAAGAGCAGGAAATCAGTCCACTTTACGCAGCAATAATTGGCAGGTGAATTTCTGGACTGTGGATGAGCGTGGGGATAACATTTGTTAAATCTTACTTACTTTGCTGCTACTGTATTTTCTATCCGCAATTCCGGATGGAAAATACGCAGCAATTCCGTTACGTGTGGATAAGCTCTTAGTATTTCTTTTTTTGCCGCCAATCATTGCCTAATATGCCAATGGGGCCCAAAAAGACTGCAATCTTGGACAGTCGCTTTAAATAATTCCTACATTTCTTTTTCAAGGTCTTACACAATGATAGGAGGTTCTTTCCTTGATCCTCGCTGTATAAAGGACATGAAGAAGGTTTTCACTTTTTAGAACCCACACCGCTCTGCAATTAAAAAATTATAAATAAGAAATTGTGGTTCAGAGCACGTTGTGCTGAGACCCTGCAAGTCTATAGATATGTTCTATGATATTATTTTCTTAGCACATACTGGATCGTCTTGTTTCATTGCTATAGCATGACATCAGCTGTATTCTTGGGTTTTGATGATGACATTAAAGGATGTCTCATGGGAAGTTTTCGACGACTTCTGTCATTGCCAGGCAGAATGAGGCTCAGATAAATCTTAGCAAACAATGTGTATTATGTAAACTAAAGCTAACAAATCATGTGCTGATAGCATGAATCTGGCTGTATCAGCGGACAATGAAAAGTCAAACATAGCCAGAAGGAAACACAGGTAAAGTAATGACTTTCAGTCAATCCCTAGAAATTAAGACCATATGATTAAAAGATGTAGTAGAATAATGACCTTTGGGGATCAGTGAGGCAGTGTATGAATATGTATAGGAGTAAATGAACATAGCAATGAAAGGGAATGCATGACGTGAAGATAATGAGGTATAAAAATACGAAACAGAAGAATAAGATCAAAAAACAAAAATAGTTATATCCAAACTGCTACATACTGGGTGACAACACCTAACAGCTATTATTATAATGCCCGTAAGGGTTGTTATACGGCTTTCCATAGACCTTAGATGGTATTTAATTCTGCCCTCTTCCCTCCTGGTCCCTCTCAGTCTCTCCTATTGCTCTTGTGGTGTCTTGCTAGTTCTTTGGTTCTGTTGTGAACCAGGGAGATCAGTATGAATAATACTAGGGAGTGCTGAAGTCCATTGGGTTGGGAATTGTAAGATTTTATTAGAAATGTGATTCTTGTTGCAGCAATCTCTTGGAATAGGCCTTTAATAAGCTTCTGACCTTATTTGTATACAGTGCATGCCACATTTTTATGTTATTACCTTTTAACATCAATTCTCAGATATAAAACTTTATAGGTGTGATATACATTATATGGACAAAAGTATTGGGACATCAACACATTAGACCTACAGGAGCTTTCATGACATCCCATGATAAATACATAGGCGTTAATATAGAGTTAGTACCCTTCTTTGCAGTAAAACAGCTTCCACTCTTCTGGGAAGGTTTTCTACAAAATTTTGGAGTGTGTCTGTGTGAATTTTTGCTAATTCATCCAGAAGAGCATTTGTGAGGTCAGACACTGATGTTGGATGATAGAGCCTGGCTCACAATCTCCATTCAGTTCATCCCAAATGTGTTCGATAGGGCTGGAGTCAGGGCTCTGTCCGGGCCAGTCAAGTTCTTCCACACCAAACTTACCCAACCATGTCTTTATGGACCTTGCTTTGTGCACTGGGCACAGTCATCCTGGAACAGAGAAGGGTCTTCACCAAACTATTCCCACATAGTTGGAAGCATAAAATTGTCAAAAATGCCTTGGTATGCTGTAGCACTGGGGGACTCTCTCTATTAACTCTAAATTTTAATAGAATATTTCAAGATGTGTTTTCAGACAACCTCTTTTACAATGACATATAACACGCTATGATCAATCTATGGTTCAGGGGTCTGTCCTATTGCCAATGTTGATTAATGAAGAGTTTTCATAGACATTCTTGTAACAGGGTCAGTGTCATAGGATTGTAGGATGACTGATATTGAAGTCTAAAAAAGTGGAACATGTATAAAAATTTGTGAGGTCAATATAAAATATAATACGTATAATATGTTACCCATAGGCTCCCATGTTGGAAAATGTATACCAGCATAGCATATGTTTTTTGAGCGATTCCGCTGTATGGAATGGTATAGTCTATGTATACCAGTCCGGTGATGGCCATAAGAACACTCTTTTGGCCTCCGTTGGGCTAACAAAGCCCTACATGTGTGCATGCCAGAACCGTTCCTGGCGTACATGCTAAATGCACATGACAAACGTGATGTTAACAGGGCCTTACTATGTAACTATGCAAATGTGCATCAAGTCTTCATCTTGCTGCTTGGGATGAAGATGAGACTCTACAATTGATCATCTAATGTCTGTGTTAAAATGAAGTGTATATATACACCATTCAGCCATAACATAAAAACCACTGACTGGTGAAGTGAATAACATTGATTATTTCATTACATTGGTGTCTGTCAAGTGGTGGGATATATTAGGCAGCAAGTGATCAGTCAGTTCTTGAAGTTAATGTGCTGGAAGCAGGAAAAGTGTAAGGATCTGAGGGGCTTTGACAAGGACCAAATTGTAATGTCTAGACGGCTGGGTCAAAGCATCTCCAAAACGGCAGGTCTTGTGTGGTGTTCCCGGTATGCAGTGGTTATTACCTACCAAAAATAATGCAAAGAAGAATAGTCAGTGGATCAGAGATAAGGTAGTGATCGCCCAAGACTCATTGACGCTCGTGGGAAGCGAAGACTAGCCCATCTGGTCCAATCCCACAGAAGAGCTACTGCAGCACAAATTGCTGAAAAAGTTACTGCTAGCTATGATAGAAAGGTGTCAGGATACACAGTGCATCGTAGCTTGCTGTGTTTAGGCTCTGTATAGCCTCAGGCTGGTCAGAGTGCCCATGCTGACCCTTTTCTACCACCAAACATAAGAACTGGACCATGGAGAATTAGAAGAAGGCTGACCTTGTCTGATGAATCACATTTTCTTTTGTACCGTGCGGACAGCCGGGTGTCTTTGCGCCTCTTACATGGGAAGGAGAGCTGGTGAAAGCAGTGTGATGATCTGGGCAATGTTCTGCTGGGACACCTTGGGTCTTGGCATTCATGTGCTTGCTATTTTGATATGTACCACCTACCTAACATCGTTGCTGACCTAGTACACCCTTTCATGGCAATTTAGTTTCCTAATGGAAATAGTCTCTTTCAGCAGTATAATGCACCCTGCAACACTGCAAAAATTGTTCAGAAATGGTTTCAGACTTCGTCTCCAAATTCCCCAGGTCTCAATCCGATCGAGCATCCGTGGGGGGATGTGCTCTAAAAACAAGGCTGATCCATGGACCTTACAACTTAAGGACATGGTGCCAGATACCACAGGACACCTTCAAAGGTCTTGCGGAATCCATGCCTAGACAGGTCAGAGGTGTTTCGGTAGCACAAGAAGCACATACACAATATTAGGCAGGTGGTTTCAATGTTATGGCTGAATGGTGTATGTAACTGAATGGATGTAATCCTATTGGGGAAGATATGATGTAATTGTAATTGAGCTTCTTATTTTAAAAAAAGACTGCACTGCCGGAAGGAAACATTTCCACTCTTATATCACAGAATTTTGTGCATTTTAATAAGAACAAAAGAGGGTACAAATGACAGCAGAGGTGTATAATAGCATTGCTATAAAGAAGAAGAAATGGAAAATAACATAATTACAGTGTTCTAATAATAGCTATAAGAAATTGTGAAGTCATTTTGCACTAAAACACCCATAATTTTTCTTGTTATATACATTATGATAATGCATTTATCTTATTAAAGCTATCCTAAGTAGAAAATGCAAACAAAAAAATATAAAAATATCCATCTGTCCCTTGTTCATATCCTGTCTCATATTTAAAAACTATAATAAATATACAAAAGAATCCACTTAATGTGTATCAGATGAGCCAAGTGCACATATTTATGGAGGAGTTTGAGAGACTGTAGTTTGACTGACAGTTATCTCATGTGTATGGCCAGCTTAAAGCGGCTCTGTCACCACATTATAAGTGGCCTATCTTGTACGTAATGTAGATTACAGCAGTGTTTTTTATATAGCAAAACGATCATTTTTGACTGGGCGTGTTTTACTATATGGCCAAGTGGGCGTTGTGGAGAGAAGTGTATGACGCTGACCAATCAGTTACCAAACAGCGTCATACACTTCTCTCCATTCATTTACACAGCACATAGCGATATAGCTATATTGCTATGTGCTGCCACATTAACACACTATAACGTTACTGCAGTGTCCATGACAATGAATAGACATTACCTCCAGCCAGGACGTGATGTGTATTCAGAATCCTGACCACTTCTGTAGTATCTCTGTGCTTTAGAGCACAGCACAGCGAGATCTCGCTGTGAATGACAGTTTACAGCGTAATCTCGCGAGATTACGCCTGCTATGCTGTAAATCACAGAGACGCTACAGAAATGGTCAGGATTCTGAATACACATTACATCCTGACAGGAGGTAATGTATATTCATTGTGAGGACACTGCAGTAATGTTAGTGTTTGTGTATGTTGCTGCACATAGCGATATAGCTATATCTCTATGTGCTGTATAAATGAATGGAGAGAAGTATATGATGCTGATTGGTCACCGTCATACACTCCTCTGTACAACGCCCACTTGGTCAAAAAGTAAAACACGCCCAGTTGTCCATTGAGAAACTCATTAGCATAAAGCTAATCTAGGTCATAACTACGTCAAAAATTATTGTTTTTCGAAATAAAGAACACTGCTGTAATCTACATTACAGCGCCGATCACATCATGTACAATATAGGCCACTTATATTGTGGTGACAGAGCCTCTTTAAGACAACTCGGGGCAGACGGAGTCTTCCCCAATGGTCTGTCTTCTTTAGGGGACCCCTAAGACTAATAACCACACTCTTTAGTAAAGCCACACACCGCAGAAAACTGTCCGCCAAAAAAAAAAGGATCAGAAAGAAATGAATGGTGCCTAGGATGTCATTGACGTTGTGGCACAATTTATGAATTGAAAGAACACCCCATCTTTAAACTTCTTTGCATAACCAATTGGACGATGTATCCGAACTGCTAATAACGCTGTAGGTGCCAGGTTACAATGAGAGCTTCCCATTAGTGCATTGATGAGGGAATGGCGCCTGGCACACAGTAATGGACTTTCACTGTGGGACAGACACTCTGCTGGAGCTGGCAGGCCATACTATAGATATTGGGTAGGGTAGCCAGCCAGCCCTGCATTACAAACTGCAAAGGGAAATGGAGAGTATGTATATGAATACGAATGCTATGGATTAATGATGGAAAGGGGAGACGGGACATTTAAATGAATGAATGTCCATCCAAAAGCTGTTGTGCGGCAAACCCGCACTGTTTGAATACACCCTTAGTCCTAGGGATTTGTTCTGTTTAATGATATATTACGCACTACCTAAGGCATAAGCCTAGCTCCCTTATGAATGAACTGCAATGTAGTGAATTTGTTTTTTAGTAGGATTGATTTTTTTACACTTTTTTACTCTGAAATGCCAAACACTAAAGTTCAGACAACAATTGAAGTAAGGAATCCTTTGTATCCTATAAAATATTCATTAACTATGTTTCATCCACATAAAAGGTATGCACTGCTGGTATGCACTATCTATTCTTAGATAACTTTAACATTATTTTGTATTGTGGTGCATTTACATAATATTGACCTCTTGTATGACTGACATATATTATATGAGTAGTAATAAGCTTTATTGTGATACTAAGTAACAGTTCATCACCGTGTCATGGATTGTGTATGTAATCTGCTTACAAAATAATAGTTGGGAACATATTCTGTTTTCAGGAATGGTCCATCCTTTGTCTGGAAATGATACCGATGGGTGAGTGTTGCACATACACATACTTCTCTTCTGTCTGTTTCTTTATTGTGCCACCCACATCAAAATGCCACACCAGTCTTTACTTCACGCTGCTAAGTGTGACACAGTTTGAATTGACAAGAACCTTCATTTTCCTCTTACAGCTGAGATATAAAACACACACAAAGAAGGCAAGCAGGCAGGCAAAGCAATGCGAGCACTTCCAAGTCCCAGATGAAGGCAGCAGCAACCTGACTGGTCTCTGCTATGTCTCAGCACCCCTTGCACTCAACAACTGGCATCACACATAAAGCCCTCTTCTGTCACCTTCCTGGTAAGTGCTTTCAACGCTCCTACTTTATTCTTTGCTTGTTTGTCCAGATGCAGATTATTATGGTGGCTTAGGAGGTGGGAACACTTGCATGTATTTATTCTTCTTTACTCCATACACCTGCCATTGCAAATAAATAAATGGAAAATTGTAGTGTCTTTATGCAATTCAGGTTTTTACTGTGTTCTAAAAATGACTTGAAATCTATTTGTTCAGCTTGGCACATGGACATGCCAGGTAGGCTGCGTTCAAATATTAAATATACAAATATCCTAAATACATATTGCCAGTATTGCCTATGTTATTACACCTTCCAAAGACTAACTGTGAACTGGGGTGTGCTTCTACTTGTGAAGTTTAGGGAGCTAAATCACAGAGTAGGGTATAGACTGATTCATATGTAGGTTTTGGAACTATGTCTACATATTGTAATTGACTTTTACATTTCTATTTTGGTTTTTAATTTATTTGATCAAATTCTTTCTTTTTAAAAAATGATGTTTTTTGGTTTTTTTTCAATGTTATTATATAAATATGCTGTAAAATTTTCCATACTGAGATAGGTAAAATGAATCAAATGTTGAACCAAAGTTGAAACTTGTGTATATTATTTGACGGAAGGTATTGAGCTTGTGAATGTAATGGTATTGGGACAAGTAAAGATCACAGAGGCCAAAAAGCATCTGGTCCTTTTAATAATTGACTTTACATTACTTCACCTTGAAAAGACATTATTGACGGAGTATTCTCACTGTAAAGCTTCCCTGAGTGCTTGACTAATGGGGAGCTAAAAGTGTTTTAGGACTAGATGCTGTGTGCAGTTTAGCAACTTACCTTAGGCAATAATAGGCTTAGAACACTTTGGATCTGAACTGAAGATGCAACAACCAAATCTTCGGCAAATTGCTATTATTTATAAATGATCTATCAACGTCCCTGGCAGTGATGATTCTAAACCTGATGCTCCTGATATGGGAGCTAATAATCAGCATGATGACCCGGGGAGCTTACAATCTTATCTGGGGTATATATAAAAAAAGGCTTAATATCTCAAAAATATCCCTAATAATGTTTTACAGCTTGAACATTGGCATGACTCATTGACTCACAGCATCCGATAGCACCATGTAAGTATTGCTGTATATTCGGTGTGTGCATCCATCCACCTGTTACTATCCCTCCAGTGTGCGGTGATTAATTTAACCCTTCCATTTCACTCTTTTCCTTATCTTTTCCTTGCTCCATGTTGCATGTTCTTCCTTTATCTTTATCTAATTTTCCTCACATTCATATTTATTGTTCCCTGTCTGTCTTTCACTCCTTCCCTTCCTCCCGCCTCCCCATTCTTTACCTCGCCATTGTCTGTTTCTCGAATCCCTTTCTCTCCTTGCCCTCCACCCTGAAACCCATGCCTTCCTCAGTCCTCTATACTCTTTGTCTTCTCCACACTTGTCTCCCTTTATTTGTATCCCACTTTCCATTATATCTCTCTCTTTATCATCAGTTGAATTGATTTCTTGTACTATAATAACCAGCAACATGTGAAAAGTTAATAGATTACAGATTCCTCCGGAAATATTACTTACGTCTTTTCTTATATATGTCTATGATATGACCTTTCTTAAAGCAGAAGAAAGTCTTGGTGCTTCACACAAGTCTTCGGGAAAAAAAGGAGAATTTATTCCTTTTAAAATCCATGAATGCATCTTGCATGTGTTTGAGCACATCCCAGCTGTATATCACTTTTTGCTGTGTTTCCGACAGTCCCTAAGCAAAACGAAGGAAATGTGATGTGGCCATAAGATCATTGTTTAACAATCTATGCCAAATGACACAGTGTAAGGACGAGTTGAACCAATAAAGGAAAATATTAACATAGCTCAGGGTCACAGAGGCTTATTGCTGAAACATGGGGAGAGTTAATCAGTTAGAAGATTGTAAAATGATGTTTTTTTAATAATGTGCCCAGGGTGTCACAAAGAGCGATAGTGTAATTGCATTGTAATAACTGTATAATGTTGAAGTATAGCTATGAAAATTAATATTTTTTAACAGGGCTATAAATGTATAATAATCATAAATATTCACATACAAGTACACTGAATTATTGCCAGACGTTCTTCTCCAGCTGGGCACAAGCTTATTGGCTGCTTGTTACAATTCCAAATCTTATAACTCAACACTGCCCTCTGTTGTTTCTATATTGAAAAACATATAATATTGATTATAAAACAGTGGATCAAAGATCAGTTCACATTTCGTTTTTGGCACAATCTTCAAATAATGCAAGAACAGATCACAAAAAGATGGGGGGAAAAAAAGGCGAGGGAAAACCGTGCTGTAACATGTTAAATGGGAATAAAAAGTATGGGTTGGTAGAGACGCAATCACATGTTGCTTACAATATATTTTAATATCAGATCATTCATCTGATCTCCTCACACCATACGACCACAGAGCTATATGTGTACAATTTCAAAGGAAATTTATTATGACTGCATTTTATGTAACTATTACATAACTATTTGGACTAACATATAAGACATTTATATATCGGCTCACATGGGATTTTTTGGGTCGTTTTAAATCTATACTTTTAGGGTATATTCACTTGAGGTGATAATGGTGCGGCAGAGGGACAATCACAATTTTGGTAATAACGCATCTCTCAGCCCGATGTGGACATACCCCAAAACTTATGATAGTAGTGAAAATGACTAGTGACAAGGGGAACTTTTTCAGCAGGTCTAATATATATATTACCGTAGACAATATCATTGATGCACTTATGGCTACTTTTACATATAAACCTCTACAACTACTCTTCAACTTCCAATACGCCTCCTAAATGCTATAAGGGTATACTGCAACATGTAAACCCCCCATTCCAGGTTCGCTTAGAGACCTTCAACCCCATCACTTTTTAACATAATGTAAATAGAATTATTGTGATTTATTTGGAATATGTTTTTATTTTCAATTATTTGAATTGATAAATAATTGAAGCCACATAAACATTTGAAACACAAATATTTATAATCAAGAAATGAAAAGGCAAACAAAAAAGAAGTAACCCCCCCCCCCCTCCAAGATGTGTGTTGTGCTTCACCTCAGAAAGACTATAGAGAGAGTTAACAGATTTTGCAATGTGAAAATGGGTGTGGGGGGAAGGGCATTGGCAATGTGTATTCAAGTGGCAGAGACCATTCATGTAGATTAGATGGCACTTCACACTTAAACTTCAAACCCTCTAATCTGTCTTCACTGCCACTTAATATGACTTGTGATTTATTGTAATGTATTATTTACAGAACATTTCCATATGTAGCAGCCTATGCCTATACCTGAACTTGAAGCTTACAAAGAAATCCCTAATAGTTTGCAGCAGATCAGCGTCTTATGAGCCCCCCTCCCCCTCCCATTACATACATGTTGTCACTACATTCCTCTCAACTAAAACTGTGAAGTAATTAGGTGAGGACAGGCCGCAGATAATAGAGGCTTAAGAAGGGATGTGTGAAAGTGCAGAGTAAGCACAAGTGACATTCAGCTTGTCTTTATATGATATTACCAAAATAATTGTACCACATCTGATATTCAGCGTACATGATATATTCAGTGCTTAAAATAAAATCACTCCATAGCATTGAAGCCGTTGTAAAAATATGCAGCTATAAGAAGTGATGATGACTTTGGAAAACTCCTTTCCAAATGCCCGCTCAGCCTCAGAACCCCTCTTATTAGACAAAGCGGGGAGCCATTACAAAAAGTGCTTCTTGCTTTGTTGGCCGTGGCACATTCATGTATTTCAATGACACCTATTGACTTCTATAGGCAGAGTGTAATACTTTTCTGCACTGTTGTTCAGGGGTCTTAGAAGTGCCCACCCTTAGGGCTCATTCAGGCAAGAGTATATGTAGCCTGAAACAACGGCCATCACACGGACCCATGTACTTCAATGGGGCCGTTCACACGACCGCTGTTTCAACGGAGCGTGTGAAGGGTCCGTGAAAAAATAGGACATGTCCTATTTTCCTGCGTGTCATGCATCCCTCCATAGACTCTAGTCTATAAGGGATCCGTGACAATGCGTCTCGCACGGGTGCACCTCGGACATGAGAAACAGAAGTTTTTTTACGTCCGAGGTTAGCTACGCTCATCTGAATGTAGCCTAACAATCTGCTCTTTGTTAGGGGAAGGGGCGGCTAGACAGGGAATAACTAAAGTGGACAAAGCCTTAACAATAATGATATTATCTATTCTTCACAATACTCCTTGGGATGATTTTCTGAAAAGTTCAATATTGTAAATGTACAAACAGATTTTCCAACATAAAAAATCTCTTTGTGACTATATGATCCCTTCCTTTTTCTCATTAAAAATAGAAGGGTAAATCTCCACCGGCCAATACAGCAGCCGGTGAGAAAAAAAGGGAGATATCAACCAGTCCTAGTTAAACATTTCACCGAGTATGAACACTAACCACAAGGTCAATATCCCAGGGGAGAAATGCTCATTTTCACCAACCATAAAGTAATTATATCCTTCAAAGAGGTATTATGACATTTTATTTTTGATACTAAGTATTTTAAAATACATGTACACTTTTTGGGTATAACAAAAAACGTCATCAAAATACAAATTGTAAACACAGATTTTTGCACAATGTTGGGCCAATCACATCAGCTTCAATTGGTGTGTATAAGGTTATGTTCACATGTAGCGTTTTCACAGAATTTTCCCCATATAAGAACATACCCATAATGGTCAGAAAAGTTATTTGATTTCACGTAAACAGCGGTTTAAAATATAACAACTTTATGCGGAATAAAAAAAGGGGCCAGCTGCAGTTCCCTACACAGCCGGGTGGCCGAGAGCGCCGCTGTGCAAAGACAACTTACGGTGGACATACACATTAGATTAATGTTGGCCCAATCTGCCAATTTCGGAAGGATTGGATGACCCTATAATGTGTATCTGCGGTTGGGGGAGAAAAGGATCGAGAAGTTGGATTTGAATATGCCTTATCCTTTTGTTCTCAGGGAAAATAAGCTACCAGAGGCCTCCTTATTCTCAGGATGGTAAAGGGTCCCAGAGGATGGACCCCACTGATCATAAAGTGATGGCATATCCTAAGAATATAATGGGAAGAACCCTTTAACAAAATATCTGTGTGTGTTAATGGCCAGTCCAGAACAAACCAGATCTTATAATAAAAACACAACATTAGGTAAAAGCCACCCCAGGTATTTTTTTACTAATTATCCACAAACTTTACACAAAAAATGTTGTGCTTGCAATGAGAAATATGAAAATATTAGGGAATATAATAAGCCAGTTGTAGTGCAAAAATTTCATTTCTTTGCCGAAAGTATGGGAACCTGGCTATGTCTGGCACACTGACCAAGGACTTTGATGTGTTTTTGTCACCAGACTTGAACAGTAGATTACTGATAATATACTGATATTGATAAAATGTGTTATATAATTATTTTGTGGTTGGTTCAAATCCCAATGTGTATGGCTCCTCTCAAAATCTATTATAAAAACGCATCTAATTATGGATTTATGTTGGATGTTTTTCTCACATAAGTCAGCGGCGATGTGGCCATGCGCTACAGTTCGGCTCCTTTTGTAACTCCTATAGACTTCAATGGTGAGGGCAACTCCATTGAATTCTGTAGGCAAAGTTGGCAGTGTGAATTAGGGGGTAGGGTGTTAGAGTACCCATTTCCTCTGTAGATGAGGGTCCCAGAGGTGAGATTTGCACCTATTATGCATTTATGGCATATTCTGTGGATATGCCATAAATGTTGATGATTGTAATATTCCTTTAAAAACATTGATAGGAAGAGAAATATATATAAATAGATAAAGTACAAACATTGTTCATATTGCAAAAGGAGTTAAAAAGACCTACAACAAAACAACTGCTTTGAGCAACTTTATATTCCCAGACCAGGAGCATACATATAATTGCAGGTAGCCTCACAGCAGAGATCAAAATTTAGCCCTCAACCTGATGCTGGGCTGAAACCACATTACCACCATCCTGGAACAGGAATACCCTGGGACTGTTTATCCCTATTTCCTTCCCATGTTTTGTAGATGTGTGGCGTGATCCTTGGGGCATTTCACCCTTTGCCTTGTTTGCTGACCTTTTAGTGCCTGTGAAGAGAGGGATTCCTGGACATTTGGAGGCCAATGTGGGGCTTTGACCCTTTGCCCCAGAGTGAAATCATTGATACAAGTGGCTTCTAGTGGCCAATTATAATATATAAAATATATACTGTTCAGCCGTAAAATAAAAACCACTGACAGGGGACGTTAATAACATTAATCATCTGGTTACAATACAAGATGATTAATGTTATTAATGGGTGGGATATATTAGGCAGCAAGTGAACAGTTAGTTTATGTGTTGGAAGCAGGAAAAATGGGCAAGTGTAAGGATCTGAGCGACTTTAATAGGGCCAGGTTTTGAGGGCTAGACGACATCTATAAAACGGCAGGTCTTGTGAGGTGTTCCTGGTGTGCATTGGTTAGTACCTACCAAAAGTGGTCCAAGGAAGGACAACCGGTGAACTGGCAACAGGGTCATGGGCGCCTAAAGTTCATTGATGTGGGTAGAGAATAAAGGCAAGGCCGTGTGGTCTGATCCCACAGCAGAGCTACTGTAGTACAAATTGCTGAAAAATGTAATGCTGGCTATGATAGAAAGGTGTCAGAACAAACAGTGTATCGCAGGTTGCTTTGTTTGGTGCCGCTTAGCCGCAGACCGGTCAGAGTGTCGATGCTAACCCCTGTCCACCACCTAAAGCACCTACAATGGGCATGTGAGCATCAACACTCGACCGTGGAGCAATGGAAGAAGGTGGACTGATCTGATGAATCAGATAGATTCTGTTCCACAACATATGGACAACTGGGTGTGTGGCTTACCTAGGAAAGAGATGTCACCAGGATATACTATGGGAAGAAGGCAAGCTGGCGGAGGCAGTAGAATTGACAACCTAAAAATGAACCATAAAGGGACATAGCCCTAAGAAAAATAGTATACTGAAATAATATACAAAGATGTAAACAAAATACTTTATTGAATATAATCGACAATAACATATAATGAAAAGAGAATGGGATACGTCATACACAGAAATACAAAAAGCAGGGTCAGATGGAATAGACCATGACAGCAGAGTCAATCATCCAAAAATTTGACCAGACCACGCTCCAATAGTGCATATAGTATAATAGTGCACCTATGAATATAGATAGCAAAGTCCACACAAGGTATATTGCTACCAACTGATGATAGCGGAACACAAATGTAGACAATGGATAATATCCATGCCCACTATAACCTGCAAGATATATCTAATGCATGGAAGAATGAAGTGTCCAGAAAACTCAAATAGTTTCAAGAAGATTGCCAGAATATGAATAAAACACTGACTAAGACACAATCAAATCAACAGCTAGCACATACCCTGGGACATGATGCAGAGCGCAGAAGGTCAAAGGAGATGAATGGCTGAATAGACGCCTCGACGCGTGTTTCGCCCTGTGACCGGCTTCGTCAGGAGGCTACATACATTGAAACTCTAGGGGTTTAAATAATAAATGGACAGAGTTAGGCTCACCTGCGGCGAATGAAAATCGGCGCTCGACACGCCCACCGGGCGGCGCACGCATCACGGGACGCGCCGCGCGTCATGTGACAGGCGCCACGTGATGAATCATCACCATGGCAACCCTAGACGCTAAGCGGCACTCCCAAATGCCTGCCCCACCACAGGCGCGCGATCGAGCGTCTGTGCAGACACCGCAGGAGAGACAACGCAGAATAGCAAGGACAAGATAAATAAATAAAAAATTGACAAATAAAGTGATGGGGAATTCCTGCAGCAAAGGGACCGGCTGGCAATAATTATATATAAGCGAGACAAGTATAATAAATATAAAGAAAGCAAATATACAAATGTCAGTAGTAGATGCATATATTAAAAATTATAGTGTAGAAAATATACAGCAATAATTAACAATTATTAATGATATATTAAACGTTAATAGAAACGTGCAAAAATGAGAAAGAAGACATACACCAAAAATAATGGTGATGAGAGTGATAAATAGTGAATAGTAATTGAAAAAATAAAAAACGTGCAAAGATGAGAAAGAAGACATACACCAAAAAGATGGTATACACCAAAAAGATGGTAGAATTCTCTGGTCAATGTTCTGCTGGGACACCTTGGGTCATGGCATTCATGTGGATGTTATTTTGACACGAACCAGCTTAACATTGATGCAGAATAAGTATACCCCTTATGGCAAAGGTATTCCCTAATCGCAATGGCTTCTTTCAGCAGGATAGTGCAACCTGCCACACTGCAAAAAATTGTTTAGGAATGGTTTGATGAACATGCCAAAGAGTTCAAGGTGTTGACTTGGCCTCCAAATTCCCCACATCTGTGAGGTGTGCTGGAAAATCAAGTCCAATCAATGGAGGCCCCAACCTCACAAATTACAGGACTTAAAGGTTCTGCTGCTAATGTCTTGGTTCCAGATACCACAAGCCCTTCAGAGGTCTTGTGCAGTCCATGCCTCGAAGGGTAGGAGCTGTTTTGGTGGCATGAGGGAGACCTACACAATATTAGGCAGGTGGTTTTAATGTTATGGCTGAATGGTGTATAATATATGGTAATAATCACAATATTCTGTACATATCCTTCTTTTTTTACTATTAAAGCAATTCTTTAACCTACAATATATGCTATATTTCACTATTGTGAGTATTCTGCGGCCTCAGAGATGTCTCATTTAGTGTACTAAAGCATATCACTCACCAAAGCTATGACAGCAAGATAATCTATTTTTAATTTATAATTTTTAGATACCAAACCTCATGGCAGTTATTCTTATGCTCTGTCCATTATTAGGTTATTAAAGTGGGTTTATGAGGGATAACCTTTGAACTTTATCTTGACTTGGCTCAGAATATTGATATGAAATGTTGAACATTTGTCACAAAGCTCCACAGGTTACATTTCAAAATAGCAATAAAAGAGAAATGAAATTGTACTCTGCATCTTATTAGATTTTCAAATGTTGACAAAACAGAATATAATATAAAAATAATATAATATAAAAACTACACTAACATTGAGCATTTGTGCAAAATGAACACTGAACACAGAGGCAAACCAGCTGTCATGAGCCTAGAACAAGGTAGACGGACATCTGAGCAGTTCACCATGTCTTGTGTAGTGAGCGGCCTATAAATGAAAAGATAATCTTGCTACCACATCCTTTCACATTCATCAAAAAGTAGATTCTGCAATATATGGTAGGCCTATGCTGTGGTAACTGCTTCTGCCGAAATACAGACAAGGCAGATCAGTATTGGTCATTTAATTGCACCATAAGGGTAAGAAGGGGCGCAGCTAAAGGCTCATGGGCCCCGATGCAAAGGTTCTTCTTGGGCCCCGATGCAAAGGTTCTTCTTGGGCCCCCCGAACTTCTCATGGCCGACGGCCCGCAGCTTTCAGCTGCATCGCTGGGTCTCATAAGTGACGTCAGGGGAAATAGCCTCAATATATATACCCCCCAAAATAATGTGTGTATGTATATGTGTATATAGGAGACAGTATATCTATAGCACTACGACCCTATAGCTATGGATAGGATTAGATACAGTGGCTCAGCAGACAGTATCACACATGATAGGATTAGATACAGTGGCTCAGCAGACAGTATCACACATGAAAGGATTAGATACAGTGGCTCAGCAGACAGTATCACACATGATAACATTAGATATAAGGCCCAGCAGACAGTATCACACATGATGGGATTAGATACAGTGGCTCAGCAGACAGTATCACACATGATGGGATTAGATACAGTGGCTCAGCAGACAGTATCACACATGACAGGATTAGATGCAGTGGCTCAGCAGACAGTATCACACATGATAGGATCAGAAATACGGCCCAGCTCGCTGACATTGCGGCTCAAGCGCTGGACACAGTTAAGGTAAGAATAATAATTGTTTTGCTTTTCTATGTGTTACTAATTATTTTTTGTGTGTTTATGTTTTTTACAGGTTCGGTTGTTGGACTACTTCGGATTCGAGAACTACTTTGATGAAGGCGTTTTTTTAATTCTCAATAAAATGGATAACGAGGGTTGTGTGGGATTTTTATTTCAATAAAATATTTTTCCTATGTCTTTGTATTTTTCTAAACTTTATTACTACCGACTTATTAATAGCTGCTGGCTGATTGACCACGTCCATTACTAAGGCGAGGCTTAATGTTAGACATAATGAGGCTAACAGTAACCCCCATTATTACCCCCGGTACCCTCCACCACCAGTGGACTGGGAAGAGCCGGGTACGATCCAGTACCCGACCATCTGTAGTGATGGAGGGGCACATGCACGGCCGAAGGGTGGTATTATTAGGCTGGGAAGCCCAAAAACAGTGGCCCTTCCCACCCTGGTAATGCTAGCCTGCTGCTGCTATGTTGCATCTGGCTGGTTATAAAAATGGAGGGGGACCGCACGTCATTCTTTCCAATTATTTATTATTTTTTTTTAAATAATGATGTGGGGCATTACCAGGGTGGGAAGGGCAACTGTGTTTGGCCTTTCCCAACCTAATAATACCAGCCTGCGGCCACCCCAGTGCCTGACCATCACTACAGATGGTCGGGTACTGGATCGTACCTGGCTCTTCCCGGCACCTCTGGTGGCGATGGGTACCGGGGTAATAATGGGGGTTAGTGTTAGCCTCTGCACCGGCTAATACTAAGCCCCGCTTTAGTAATGGATGCTGTCAATCAGCCAGCAGCTGTAAATAAGGCAGGCAATAGTAATAAAGTTTAAAAAAAAATACCAAGACATAGAAAAAACAGGTTAATTGAAATTTAAAAAAAAACACACAACCCTCATTAACCATGTTATTGATAATAATGATAATTTTAAAAAAAAAGCCGTCATCGAAATAGTCTTGGAATCCGACGTAGTCCAAAGACCAAACCTTTAAAAAAACACAAATACAAAAAAATATATATTAGTAAGGGCCTGTTCACATCACCGCTGCCCTTCCGTCTGAGGTTTCTTTCGGGTAACCCCTCAACGGAAAGGCAAACTCAAATCTCAGCTTCTGTTTCCTTCACCATTGATCTCCATGGTGACGGAAACATTGCTAAAGGTGACTCCCGATTCTCACTGCCACTACCTCCTCGCTACGACGGAGACGCGAGGACCTGTAGGGGATTTCTGAACCAGTGCCAGATCCACTTCAGTCTACACGCCAGAGCATTTCCCACTGATGCCGCAAGGATCACATTTATAGTCTCACTCCTTACTGGCAATGCCCTAGCATGAACAAACCCTATCTGGGAACATCAGGGACCAGAGACCCGTGACTTCCAGTGTTTCCCCCAGACTTTTCGCCCGGTATTTGAGGAACTTGGACGAGTCTCGAGTGTTAAACGCTGTCTTCCACTCATCACCTTAACGGATTCGGATCAAATTGTAAGCCCCACGCAAGTCTAGTTTAGAGAAGATCTTGGCTCCTCATATGCGGTCAAATAGTTTGGAAATTAGTGCCAATGGATATTTGTTCTTGACCGTGACTTGATTGAGACCATGGTAGTCAATACAAGGCCGTAGTGATCCGTTTTTTTCTGGACAAAGAAGAATCCAGCCCTGGCCGGGGAGGAGGACTCTTGTATGAAACCCCTCTCCAGATTCTACTTGATATAGGCCGACATAGACTGAGTCTCTGGCAAGGAGAGAGGGTATACCCGACCACGGGGAGGGGACGTATTTGGAACCAGTTCAATGGGGCAGTCATAAGTGAGAGAAATTAGGGGGTAATCTTGCCAATGGCTGAGGCAGAGGAGGCTGGACAGGATGGATCTGTGACAGACAGTGGCTGCGACATTTGGAGCCTCATTGGAGAACTTCTCCTGAATTCCAGTCCAGGACTGGGGCATGTAGTCAGAGCCAAGGCAGGCCCAGTAGGACAGGATTGACGGCTTTAGGCAAAACAAAAAACTAAATTATTTCCGAATGAAGGGCTCCAACTTGAAGCTTCAGCGGCTTGGTTACAGATACGATCTGGCAGACGGAGTCCATTCACCGAGGCAACAGCCAAAGACGTCTCCAGAGGGACTGTGGGGCAACTGGAGAAGATCCACTAGGTCATTTTGGATGGTGTTTGCTGCGGACCCTGAGTCCAGATATGCAGACACCCGGTGCGTCTTTTCACCAGACACTATGGTCACAGGAATGGACAGTTTTGAGGAGAACTTTCTATCTAGTGCCGTTCCACCTAGGGTTGTCTCTCCAAACAATCCTAGGCATTGGAGTTTCTTTTGCTTCTGAGGGCACAAACGCACACAGCATGGCCTCCGAGGCCACAATACAGACAAAGTCCTGAAGTGCGTCTGCTTTGTTTCTCCTGGGCAGACAGTTTGAGCGGGACCACCTGCATTGGCTCCCCTGGTGGGACAGCTGGTGAGGGCAACAGGGATTGCTGGGAGATAGGAGCCAGCTTAGGGAATCTACTCTCTCGACGAATCTCTTGGGATAGTTCCCGGATCCTCATGTCAACCCGGGTGGCTAGATTAGGTCATCCAGGGTAGGAGGCAGATCACGAGTGGCAAGCTTGTCTTTAATTTTAGGAGACAGTCCCTGCCAGAATGTAGCCACCAAGGCCTCATTGTTCCAGTACAGTTCTGCTACCAGGGTGCGGAACTGAATGGCGTACTCGCCGACGGAGGTGTCCCCCTGGTGAAGTCAGAAGAGATGCAGCTGATGAGGAGACTTGTCCAGGTTCCTCAAATACGGTGTGAAAAGTCTGTAGGAAACACTGGAAGTCACGTGTCTCTGGTCCCTGACATTCCCAGATATGGTTTGCCCATGCTAGGGCCTTGCCAGTAAGGAGTGAGACTGTAAATTCGATCCTTGCAGCATCAGTGGGAAATGCTCTGGCATGTAGACTGAAGTGGATCTGGCACTGGTTCAGAAATCCCCTAAAGGTCCTTGCGTCTCCGTCGTAGCGAGGAGGTAGTGGCAGCGAGAATCGGGAGTCAAGACTAGTACTGACAGGAGGTGTAGCAGAAGGAACAGCCAGAGCAACAGGAACGGATGCTGGGATGACTGCAGCTTGTGTATCCAGCTGATGTGTAATGGCATTCATCGCCTGGAGAAGTTGGTCCTGTCGTAATTGGCAGACTAGCATATCCGTCTGCATGGCTTGTGATGTCGTCACGGTCTTGGGTTGACCAGCGGGGTCCATGGCCTGAGCATACCGTCCCGATCTATGGGTATGTGGACACACTGGGCCGTACCGCCGTAGCAGGCTAGCAGCTGGCCAAACAGTGTACCAAGTAAATGTATAGATATAGTCCAAGCACAAGGGTACCTGTAGTCGTTCAGACAGTAATGGAGGCTCGGCACAGACGGGACCTTGGCAGCAGGCACCAGGCATGGTGTAACACAGCAGGCGTGACGATGCACAACACGACTCCAACTTTCTAAGACACAGGAACAAAGGTAGCACGGGATACAGGATACAGGTAGCAGGACAGGGGAACACTGGGAACAGGATAACACTAAGGGACCATTTGCAAGACTAACGTGGGTAAACACAACAACGCTCAGGCAATGAGTGAAAGGACAGAGACCTTTTTATAGTCCAGGGTGATCATGGGTTATTTGATGATTATTTTCATGTGCGTGCGCTGGCCCTTTAAGGTCAGGCATGAGATTGCACGCGCACCCTATGGGACACAGCAGAACGGAGTGGAAGTGAGCGCTGACGTCTCCTGGGGAGCACCCACAGATCCATGGCTGCGGCCGTCAGGGGTGAGTAATCTTGTTGGTACGCGGCCGAGGACACTTCACTTGCTCAATCTTTTTGTTGAGCCAGGAGATAAGTATTGCATCAGCTTGTCTCCATCTACCTTGATAAGCATGCTCGCTCCACATGTACTGCAGTTTAGAACCCCATTAAAAATTTATTTATATATATATATATATATATATATATATATATATATATATATATATATATATATATACTACCGTTCAAAAGTTTAGGGTCACTTAGAAATTTCCTTATTTTTGCAAGAAAAGCACAGTTGTTTTCAATGAAGATAACATTAAATTAATCAGAAATACACTCTATACATTGTTAATGTGGTAAATGACTATTCTATCTGCAAACGTCTGGTTTTTAATGCAATATCTACATAGGTGTATAGAGGCCCATTTCCAGAAACCATCACTCCAGTGTTCTAATGGTACATTGTGTTTGCTAACTGTGTTAGAAGGCTAATGGATGATTAGAAAACACTTGTAAACAGTTTTGCTGTTTAGAGGAGCTATAAAACTGACCTTCCTTTGAGCTAGTTGAGAATCTGGAGCATTACATTTGTGGGTTCGATTAAACTCTCAAAATGACTAGAAAAAGAGAGCTTTCATGTGAAACTCGACAGTCTATTCTTGTTCTTAGAAATGAAGGCTATTCCATGCGAGAAATTGCCAAGAAACTGAAGATTTCCTACAACGGTGTGTACTACTCCCTTCAGAGGACAGCACAAACAGGCTCTAACCAGAGTAGAAAGAGAAGTGGGAGGCCCCGCTGCACAACTGAGCAACAAGACAAGTACATTAGAGTCTCTAGTTTGAGAAATAGACGCCTCACAGGTCCTCAACTGGCAGCTTCATTAAATAGTACCCGCAAAACGCCAGTGTCAACGTCTACAGTGAAGAGGCGACTCCGGGATGCTGGCCTTCAGTGGCAAAGAAAAAGCCCATATCTGAGACTGGCTAATAAAAGGAAAAGATTAATATGGGCAAAAGCACACAGACATTGGACAGAGGAAGATTGGAAAAAAGTGTTATGGACAGACGAATCGAAGTTTGAGGTGTTTGGATCACACAGAAGAACATTTGTGAGACGCAGAACAACTGAAAAGATGCTGGAAGAGTGCCTGACGCCATCTGTCAAGCATGGTGGAGGTAATGTGATGGTCTGGGGTTGCTTTGGTGCTGGTAAAGTGGGAGATTTGTACAAGGTAAAAGGAATTTTGAATAAGGAAGGCTATCACTCCATTTTGCAACGCCATGCCATACCCTGTAGACAGCGCTTGATTGGAGACAATTTCATCCTACAACAGGACAATGACCCAAAGCACACCTCCAAATTATGCAAGAACTATTTAGGGAACAAGTAGGCAGCTGGTATTCTATCTGTAATGGAGTGGCCAGCGCAGTCACCAGATCTCAACCCCATAGAGCTGTTGTGGGAGCAGCTTGACCGTATGGTACGCAAGAAGTGCCCATCAAGCCAATCCAACTTGTGGGAGGGGCTTCTGCAAGCATGGGGTGAAATTTGTCCCGATTACCTCAGCAAATTAACAGCTAGAATGCCAAAGGTCTGCAATGCTGTAATTGCTGCAAATGGAGCATTCTTTGACGAAAGCAAAGTTTGAAGGAGAAAATTATTATTTGAAATAAAAATCATTATTTCTAACCTTGTTAATGTCTTGACTATATTTTCTAGTCATTTTGCAACTCATTTGATAAATACAAGTGTGAGTTTTCATGGAAAACACAAAATTGTCTGGGTGACCCCAAACTTTTGAACGGTAGTGTATATATATATACACACACAAGAATAGATATATACAATGCATATCTCTAACTAATTATTGAAATTTTTTATTTTCTTTACTTTAAAATGTGTATAATGTTAAAATCCTTATTGTATCGAGATAGACAAAAAATAATACAAAAACAGAAATAAATGCAATTGCAAGCGTTTAGGGCTAACAGGCTACATAATTATTTTTTACTTTAAAGTGAAAATATTTTCCTTGGTCAGTAAACATGCATTTGGCAAAGAGAATATTAGTCTGTACTTGAGCACATTAAAAGGAAAAGGACGCATTGTAGGTGGCAGTTGTCAACACATTCCTCCAGCAGCCCTGAATGGGGACTATTATAAGAGGTCTGGCCAGAAGAAAAAAAAGTGAGCACATAGCTGAGTTCACATGGTTTACTAGTGGCTTCCTCTTGGATGCTGGATAGCATGGAGAAGCATTACTCTGAGATAGCTGCAATATGCCAGAAATGTGTCAGAGTAAAATTAGACAAAGGACCACACATAAATACTGGTGTTCACACTCCTCCGCCACCGGGCACTATAGAAACAACTGGCCTCCCAATACTTCCTGTGTCTTATGTTAATTCTGTCTCTTGTCCTAATGTTTATGAGAACATACTGAATTATAACATCACTCAATTTAACAATACAGTATAAAATATCTGATTTAATTTAAAGGGGTGCTCTAGAACACATCATAGCCGTATATCTGCTCTAACTTCCTAATATACACTGAACTTGTTTTAGGAACAGCAGCAGTTGCAGGGGGTTCTGGTTTACATATGGATCATACATATAGATGGTTTGTCATACGCAGGATATAGACATTGACACACTATTAGACAAATGAAACAAATCTCTCAAAATTTGGTCCCCCGTTCACTAGAGATCATTGCTATAAGGGAGGATTGACTGCTTACATGTGGATACACTGTGTAGATGGAATATAAACATAGATTTATGGATCACCCATCAGCTCCCCTGACATTTGTTTTTGTAAATTTTTGTATTCTCCAAAATAACAATCCTTGGGCATCTTATCTTAGAACTCATCATTGTGCCATTCCTCTATAACTCCTCTTGGAAATGTATGAATAAATAGACATGTTATTATTCCCCTTGACAAACGGGTGTGTCGCAACGCACTCTGACACTGTCCAATAAGTTCTGGCAATATCAGACTGTGCAGGGACATACACTATCTCTAACACCTAGTTGTCAATTTACTCACATAAAAAAGGAACAGCACAACACCTAGTTCTAAGAAAAGATGCTCCAGAATTTTATGGGGAATACAAGTATACATGTCAGGAGACAACCCCTGGTTATCTAACTCGCCCCCTAACAATAGCCTGATATTGCCGGAGGAAGTGTTGAGGGTAGTGTGCATGTTATATTAGGCATTGCACAGCGCCCCTTGAACAAGTCCCAGGCTGCCCTATTAGGGCAGGCCCCCACGTGGCGGTTTTCCTCCGCAACTGTCCGCATCAATGCCGCACAGAATCTGCGTTGCAGATTCTGTGGCGGATCTGCCCAAAATGTGCAGTAAATTGATGCGGACTAGCTGCTGCGTATTGCGGTGAAAGTACTTCCCTTCTCTCTATCAGTGCAGGATAGAGAGAAGGGACAGCAGTTTCCCTAGTGAAAGTAAAAGAATTTCATACTTACCGGCCGTTGTCTTGGTGACGCGTCCCTCTTTCAGCATCCAGCCCGACCTCCCTGGATGACGCGGCAGTCCATGTGACCGCTGCAGCCTGTGATTGGCTGCAGCCGTCACTTAGACTGAAACGTCATCCTGGGAAGCCGGACTGGAGGAAGAAGCAGGGAGTTCTCGGTAAGTAGGAACTTCTATTTTTGTTACAGGTTGCTGTATATTGTGATCGGTAGTCACTGTCCAGGGTGCTGAAACAGTTACTGCCGATCGCTTAACTCTTTCAGCACCCTGGACAGTGACTATTTACTGACGTCGCCTAGCAACACTCCCGTAATTACGGGTGCACACACATAGTCACCCGTAATTACGGGAGCCCCATTGACTTCCTCAGTCTGGCTGTAGACCTAGAAATACATAGGTCCAGCCAGAATGAAGAAATGTCATGTAAAAAAAGCAATATGCATCCGCAGCACACATAACATGTGCATGACATCTGCGGACTTCATTGCGGAATTTAGAATCTCCATTGAAGTCAATGGAGAACTTCCGCCATGAGTCCGCAACCAGTCCGCCACTGGTCCGCAACATCCATTGTATGCTGCGGACACCAAATACCGCACCGCAGCCTATGCTCCGCTGCGGAATTTTCAGCCTCGTCTAAACGAAGCCTACTAAAATGAAGTGGAAGGCAATGGAGAAACGGGTCCGCAGCGGATTAACGCTGCGAAGCGTCCGCAACGGAATTCAAGAGCAATTCCGCCACATGGGGCTTTGCCCTCACAGGATGGCAGCGGATGCAGTGTTGATTATAACCTTTCTTCTATCCAAGGTGGAAAGCAAAATGACTCTTCCTAAATATTCTGGTCGCACCCTCTAAACCCCTCTTGGTCATACCCTCAATTTTATACTGACAATACTCAAAGCTCACAGCAGTACCCAGAGTGCCAGTCTCATGCACACTTGTTCCTCTATGCCACACTGCTCCCTCCTCTGGCATGTGAAAAAGATCTTCTCCCAACATGATGAGCATTTCGATATTTTTTTTGCTATCAGAATGGTCATTGGGAAGAGAACATACACGAATATTTATTTCCCACTATAAGGACTCTTTCACACGGCAGTATTTAGGTCAGTAGTTTGCATTAGTATTTCTAAGCCAAAACCAGGAGTGGAACCCACACAGATAAAAAGTATAATGGAAAGATTTGTTCCTCTTCCGGGTGTTGGACCTACTGGTTTTGGCTTACAAATACTGAAGCAAAAATTTACCTCTAACGGACCAATCATGAGCGATAAGGCCTACGGAACACGGGACGGAAATGATGCAGAAATTTCACTCGGAAAATCAGTGAAAAAATCCTGCAGAGTATTACAGTAGCAGCAAAGTGAGTGAGATTTTAATAAATCACATCCACATGCTGCAGGAAAAAAAAACATAAGACACGTGCAGATATTGACCAGCGGTACAAATTCTCAATCTGCGGTATGTGAATTTATCTTGCGTAAACTCTCCAGAATTTGAACACAGAAATTCCAGATGGCAATTCCAAAGCATTTCCGTCCAATGTGCATGGGGCCTAAGTATTGTGACGGATGAGTTCAACCTTGCAGATTTCCATTGGTCAAATCCGATCGTTTTTAGTATCGAAGATGCAAATGATTACTGATAATCTTCATAAAGTCACTCAGAACATTAATATTCATTATGTCTATGAGTAATGTGATGGACAGGTCATCTGATAAAACGCTACCCCCTATTTATTATTTATTTTTGTTACCTATATAGCATCTACATATTCTGCAGCGCTGTACAGAAGCCGTCCCCATTTGCTGTCACTAGTGAGGCTCACAATCTAAATGCCCTGTCTGTATTTTTTTGGAGTAAGGCCACGTTCAGATGTGGCAGAATTTTTCCGCTGCAAATGTTGGTGCAGATTTGGGGCAATTATGCAACGAATCTGCACCAACATTTGCATATTTGACAGGTCATTCAGACGTTGCAGATATCACAGCGGACTTGCCAAAGATTTCAGTTCCGCAGTGAAATTCCGCTTCTTCTCCGCAATGTAATGAGCATGCTAATTTCTGCACAGTTATTTTCCGCAACGTCTGAACTAAGTTTCCTAAAAATGTATAGAAACAAATGTAAAAAACGGCTGCTGCAGAATTCCACTGCGGACTCAATGTGCCCTTAAAGTGCCCGTCATGCCTTAGGCCTCATGCACACGACCGTAGCCATGTGCACGGCCGTGATTTTCGGGTCGGCCGGCAGCGGAGTGTCACCTGCGAGCCGCCCGCAAATCGCGGGCCGTCCTGTGCATGGCCCCATAGGAATGAATTGGGCCGCAATTCTCCCGGGGGAATTGCGGCCGCGAAAGCACGTTCGTGTGCATGGGGCCTTATGGTGTCTCTTGTAAATGCCAGCTTTCAACAGTGATTAGTGTGCCCATATTACGACCACGAATCCTGGGTTGATGGCGTGTATAATTATGTGAAATAACTTCATCATATATCCATATGATGCAGTTAGTTTGGATTATTAGACTTGGGGATTTGGGATTTGTGGGCGTAATACGGGTGCAAAAATGTGTCTATATTACGTTCATGTGAAAAGGGCCTTTGAGTTGGTTATTATTTGATAAAATACAACCAGAAGGGTGGGGGTGCAGATTTTATTATATTATCATCATTACCATGAGTGCTGTACATTATTATGTATATTCTTATTATAATGTATATTCTTATTAGTGCTGTATATTATAATGTATATTCTTATCAGTGCTTTATATTATAATGTATATTCTTATTAGTGCTTTATATTATAATGTATATTCTTATTAGTGCTACATATTATAATGTATATTCTTATTAGTGCTACATATTATCATGTATATTCTTATTATCATGTATATTCTTATTAGTGCTTTATATTATAATGTATATTCTTATTAGTGCTTTATATTATAATGTATATTCTTATTAGTGCTTTATATTATAATATATATTCTTATTAGTGCTACATATTATAATGTATGTTCTTATTAGTGCTGTATATTATAATGTATATTCTTATCAGTGCTTTATATTATAATGTATGTTCTTATTAGTGCTTTATATTATAATGTATGTTCTTATTAGTGCTTTATATTATAATGTATATTCTTATTAGTGCTTTATATTATAATGTATATTCTTATTAGTGCTACATATTATAATGTATGTTCTTATTAGTGCTATTATAATGTATATTCTTATTAGTGCTTTATATTATAATGTATGTTCTTATTAGTGCTGTATATTATAATGTATATTCTTATTAGTGCTATATATATTATAATGTATGTTCTTATTAGTGCTATTATAATGTATATTCTTATTAGTGCTTTATATTATAATGTATGTTCTTATTAGTGCTTTATATTATAATGTATATTCTTATTAGTGCTACATATTATAATGTATATTCTTATTAGTGCTACATATTATAATGTATATTCTTATTAGTGCTATATATATTATAATGTATATCCTTATTAGTGCTGTATATATTATAATGTATATTCTTATTAGTGCTACATATTATAATGTATATTCTTATTAGTGCTGTATATATTATAATGTATATCCTTATTAGTGCTGTATATATTATAATGTATATTCTTATTAGTGCTACATATTATAATGTATATTCTTATTAGTGCTATATATTATAATGTATATTCTTATTAGTGTTTTATATTCCCATTCATATATATTTTTATTTATCTTTACCTGTTTCTCTTCATAGTATTTACTTTTGGCTGATCTACGCTATTCTCATGAGGCCTTCACACAGGCCTATATATTCAGGGTACCCGCCATATGTCTTTTATTCCTTCTTTGTGAAGCTTCTGGGTTTTTATCATGTATTGATGTTTGTTCTTATCTATTATGTATGTATGAGCTAACAAAGAATCTTTGATATACTATTAAATATATTTACTTTGGTCGCGTAGTTCATATAGGATTTGATCTAAATATTGCACTAGTAACTATTTACGTATACGTTAGGCTTTATTCCGTATATTATAATGTATATTCTTATTAGTGCTGTATATTATAATGTATATTCTTATTAGTGCTGTATATTATAATGTATAATATTATCATACGGTGGTCTATTATCTGTATTATTAGCATTGCCGTATTACTATGATCTGTATTATTAGCATTGCTGTGTTACTATGATCTGTATTATTAGCATTGCTGTGTTACTATGATCTGTATTATTAGCATTGCTGTATTACTATGATGATCTGTATTATTAGCATTGCTGTGTTACTATGATCTGTATTATTAGCATTGCTGTATTACTATGATCTGTATTATTATCATTGCCGTATTACTATGATCTGTATTATTAGCATTGCCGTATTACTATGATCTGTATTATTAGCATTGCTGTGTTACTATGATGTGTATTATTAGCATTGCTGTATTACTATGATGTGTATTATTAGCATTGCTGTATTACTATGATGTGTATTATTAGCATTGCTGTATTACTATGATCTGTATTATTAGCATTGCCGTATTACTATGATCTGTATTATTAGCATTGCCGTATTACTATGATCTGTATTATTAGCATTGCTGTGTTACTATGATCTGTATTATTAGCATTGCTGTATTACTATGATCTGTATTATTAGCATTGCTGTATTACTATGATCTGTATTATTAGCATTGCTGTGTTACTATGATCTGTATTATTAGCATTGCTGTATTACTATGATCTGTATTATTAGCATTGCTGTATTACTATGATGTGTATTATTAGCATTGCTGTATTACTATGATCTGTATTATTAGCATTGCTGTATTACTATGATCTGTATTATTAGCATTGCTGTATTACTATGATCTGTATTATTAGCATTGCTGTGTTACTATGATCTGTATTATTAGCATTGCTGTGTTACTATGATCTGTATTATTAGCATTGCTGTGTTACTATGATCTGTATTATTAGCATTGCTGTATTACTATGATGTGTATTATTAGCATTGCTGTATTACTATGATCTGTATTATTAGCATTGCTGTGTTACTATGATCTGTATTATTAGCATTGCTGTATTACTATGATGTGTATTATTAGCATTGCTGTATTACTATGATCTGTATTATTAGCATTGCTGTATTACTATGATCTGTATTATTAGCATTGCTGTGTTACTATGATCTGTATTATTAGCATTGCTGTATTACTATGATCTGTATTATTAGCATTGCTGTATTACTATGATCTGTATTATTAGCATTGCTGTATTACTATGATCTGTATTATTAGCATTGCTGTATTACTATGATATGTATTATTAGCATTGCTGTATTACTATGATCTGTATTATTAGCATTGCTGTGTTACTATGATGTGTATTATTAGCATTGCTGTATTACTATGATCTGTATTATTAGCATTGCTGTATTACTATGATCTGTATTATTAGCATTGCTGTATTACTATGATCTGTATTATTAGCATTGCTGTATTACTATGATCTGTATTATTAGCATTGCTGTGTTGCTATGATCTATATTATTAGCATTGCTGTGTTACTATGATCTGTATTATTAGCATTGCTGTATTACTATGATCTGTATTATTAGCATTGCTGTATTACTATGATGATCTGTATTATTAGTATTGCTGTATTACTATGATCTGTATTATTAGCATTGCTGTGTTACTATGATCTGTATTATTAGCATTGCTGTGTTGGACAGTGTGAGTAGACTGTGTTGCACAGTGTGGACTGTGTCCTCTCCTCCCCGGTACTCCAGCTGCACAGCCCGCCCAGTGCTGGGAGTGACTGCCGTGACTGCTGGGCGGGAGCGGTGCGGGCTGTCAGCAGGGAGGAGGAGGGAGCGGTGCGGTGTGAGGAAGACGCCCAGTTCTCAGACTCCTCCTCCTCCTCCTTCTCCTCCTCCTCCTTCTCCCTGTCCTGCTCTCAGTGAGGACGGCTCCCCAGGATCTGTGCCCCCGTTGTGTGTCGTTCGTCCCGCTGTACTGTCCCGTGTGCTCCGGTCACTATAACTCTCATCTTCTCCGCTCTCTTTGTTTTCCTCCTTATTTGCGTCTCCTGGAAACTTTCCCGCGATCGTTAAGGAAGAAAAGAAAGCGACTGTGCCCGTGTCCCGGCATCATCGTCAGTGAGCGCTGCCAGCTCAGTCCCGCTGCTGTGCCCCCGAGCCCGGCGTTGCGACCTGAATGGATGGGTATGGGGAGAAGGGCCGCCCTCTCCTGCCCCGGGGCTGACCGCCGCGGCACTCTGGGCCCCCTGCATCTCCTGCTGCTGCTGGCCCTCTTGGGGGACACAGGTGAGGACTTTGTTTTCTCATGAGATACCCATAGATGTAGTGATGATGAAGTGTCCTGATGTTTGTCTAAGGTGCCAAGATGATAAACTGCAAATAATGATGATAATATTCATGGGCCAATCCTTGTCCCTTTAATGTTGTCTATGGTTTAGAATCGGTCAATCCCAATATTGATTATTGATCATTATGCCCTTGATAGCGGAACCGGATGATGTTTATATTTAGTCCTTCTAACAGTAATTATTCCTGTGGTCCCGGAACCGTGGGTGATACCTGGTGAAAAGTAATTATGTCCATTGTGCCAGAACGGCAACACCAATAATGAGTCCTTGTGATGGTAAATATGTCCGTTCTACCTGGTCAATACCCATAACGAGTCCTCAGCGATTACAGGGTGACCTACAGAACCAAAGCAATCAGATCAATTAATACTGGGTACAATATTTGCCACGTCCCGGTACCAAACTGATCAGGTAGATAATAAGTATAATCTCTGTGTGTATGGCATGAAGATGATCAGATACAACCTATAGAAGTATATATGGATTGTTAGGATAATGGATTGGACTGGTTATAAAATCCTGATTGTCACTCGTGAAGCGATGGACTGACACATGGCACTTGCTAGTCATGGATGATCAGTAGATGGTGTGTGCTGTATCATCCACATTGTTACCGTTTATCATAGGACTGTTGTGTTAATAGAAGACAGTTGTGGGTCACTGGAATGAAGATCAGATTGGATAATATTTAGGAAAAGCTGTAACGTCTGTGGCACAGTTTAAGTTGAAGGATGTAGAGAATGAGTGATTCATTTGGATCTCCAGAAGAATATTTGTCTAGTGCTCAACGGTGATAGCTCTGGCATGTAGATCAGTGGGCAGCATCTGGTAATGATGACTGTCTGATGATGGTGACACTGGAGATGCTGCTCCGTGGTCCTTGAGTTTCCCTCCAGACTGACATGACATCCAGGGTTCTTCTTCAGGTTCCATCACTAGATGAGGACCTTCTCTTCTCCAGGAGCCATGTCCTGTCCCTACTCCAGGCCGCTATTGACCACTTCCCCTATTCTAATTTATTTATTGATGAAATGCCAACATATTCAACATTGTAAGGTTCTATACAAAGTGGCATAGATTAAATGTCCCCTTATTCCGTGCTGGTGACCACAAAAATTCTGTACAGATCCCTTTTATAAGGTTTTGTAGAGAGTTTGATCAGAATGTCGTCATCGCTGATAATTTCACCGCAGAATTACCATTCACATGAACTAGTTTTACAATGACATATTCAAGGTCCGTTATATTAACACTAGTGCTGAGTGAAAGTGGACAGAACTAGGAATGGACAATATATGTCAAGTGAATATCACCCAAGCAAATTTCTGAAAACCACCTGGCTCCTGGAGGTCCTCCAGGCCTGCCATAGACAACCTTAAACCACGTACATGCATGGATATCTATGGGATCTCTATACCTATCATATTATTCCATATTGTGTTACCCTAGGTAGCAGAGGTTTGGAGATTTGACCAAGAGACATATAAATGCTGGTCTGACAAATCCTGGAATAGATTTTAGAATTGTTGTCTTGTTGCTATGGACTCTCATTATTGGTCAAATCTGACAAAATAGCTGCTCATCTACAGTACAAGCATTAAGTAGTAATAACTAACAAATATATGTGTGACTAGAGTACGCATGGTGGAAATGCCTCCGGTTTCTATCAAGTACTTGGCATTTTGATGGTATGAAAGTATCTCTTGTGTATGAAGATACGACGCCTGTCGGTCGTGTGCAAACAGAAGGACAATGGCATGTCACTTTTTAAAAGGTAGAGTACGCTCTACGATGTAAAGCAGAATATTGGAGGTGGCCAAGGAAGTGGTGTCATTCATAAACATGGCACTTGTTCTGAGGCCATTATGGAGGGCAGTGATTCGTGTGCCCCATGGTGCTGAGCATACACATGATTATTGTGATGTCTGAGCATCTGTGTCCTTTGTGTACTGCATATTGGAAGAGGTGTGGAAGTCTGGTCCCATTGACTCACACAGCTGGTAAATAGTCCCCAATGAGATTGGTACTGTGAAGCATCTGATTTCCCCAAGGTGGCATTACATCAAGAGTTCAGTGCGATGCTGCCTGAAAAATCTTCCATGATTCATTTGTTTCAGAAATGCTATGTGTGTGTGTGTGTGCGTGTGTGCGTGTGTGCGTGCGTGCGTGCGTGCATGAATATATATATCTATCCAGCACACAAAAAATGGTGACATCACACTGTAAACACACTAATGCCACTAAATATGCATTACTGCTGAATCTACTTACAATTGTGAGGTTCATTGTGCACATTTTGATCAAATTGTGTGAGCCCACCTGCCACGACAAGGTGACCTCCATGAGGTGGAAACCTACGATGCACATACACCCAGGGCTCAATGGGAGGAGTGCAAGAACAAAAATGGAAGCAGTCACTAACCCCACATATATGGATCACATAAACACAACAAAAGTTTGAACAGCACATTTCAGCAAAATGGAAAAAAAAACATGTATACAGGTGCGAGAACGCCTGTGACTGCAAATTTATATATGTATATATTTGTTTGTGTGTGTGTGTGTAAATGGTGTGTATACACCGTGTGTGTATACAGTGGTCAGCCATAACATTACAACCACTGACAGGTGAAGTGAATAACATTGATTATCTCATTGGCGCCTGTCAAGGGGTGGGATATATTAGGCAACAAGTGAACAGTCAATTCTTGAAGTTGACGTGTTGGAAGCAGGAA